>NC_088803.1:693209-1293209 GCF_011386835.1 Chrysemys picta bellii | reverse complement strand
GGAGCTCACAGCAAGAGGGACGGCTGAGGTCTCAAGGTTGATGCTGCTATATAGGCAAAATGCAACATTTAACAGAGGCAGCATTGTTTATACCAGACAGAGTAATGATTCCCCCCACACTTAAGGAGTAGAAAACACACAGGGTCTACACAATAGCATAATTTTCCTGTCCGAAACAGAGCACACATATCCCATGGGAGCCTCAAAATGGTGAGTAATGGGGACTGATTGTTTCAGGGCTGCACTGTTGTCACGGAGTATTGGGGGACTCAGGGCCCTGCACCCCCGGCTTCCTGCGATTCACCATGACTCTCAGCCAGCCAGTAAAGCAGAAGGTTTATTTGGATGACAGGAATACAGTCCAAGACAGGTCTTGCAGGCACAGACAGCAGGGACCCCCTCAGTTAGGTCCATCTTGGGGTCCCAGGGTGCCCCAGCCCCCCTTGGGAGGTCAGAGCAATCTCTGCCTCCCCACCATCTCACCACCCAGCTTCCCAAGACTCTGCCTTCAGCAACCCCTCCCACAGCCTTTGTTCAGTTTCCCGGGCTCAGGAGTCACCTGGCCTTCAACCCCTTCCTGGGTTCTCATGTTACACACTCAGGTATGCGCCTTCGGGCAGACTCCCATCCCGCAATGCAGACTATCCCAGCCACACTCCCCTGTCAGCATTCACAGACCACAGTAAGAACAGTCCCAGTTCGTCACATCTCCCCCCTTCGAGACCGAACTGAGCAGGGTCACTTTAGCCAGTGACCCGGGGAAGTTCGAACCTACCCCCGTTCCCATGGATGCCCCCGCATCCCTCTCATTCCTTGGTGAGAATTACACCAGGCCCCTCCAGTTTCACGCCCCCCCTTAGGTCGGGGGTGCTTGATGGCACTCGCAGTTCGCATGTGGGAAGGTTTATGCGGCCTGTGCCCTTTCCCCACCCCCATACCTCTGGGGTTCCAACTGGCCTGTGGTCTTCTCCCAGCGCTCCAGTCTGGAGGTCTGTGCTTTGGGCTCTCTTGGTTTAGAGCCGCCCTTTTAACCTTGGCCACCCTCCGGAAAGGCTCCTCTATGCTGGGCAAGGGTCCTAAAGCTGTTTTCCCCTTGTCCCAGGCCTTCCTCCCCCTCTGACAGGGGTCACAGGATCGGCAGTACTGTCGGACAGTAACAAAGACCCCAGGCCAGTAAAAGCTCCGTAGCAGCCTCTGCTGGGTACGCCAGGTTCCCTGGTGCCCTGAGAGGGGAATGTCATGGGCCCGGCACAGCAGCTGGCGGCGATACTTCTGGGGTACCACCAGCTGCCTCCTGATCCCCCCTGACTCCATTTTCCCTGGGGGAGCCCATTCTCGGTACAGGAACCCCTTCTCCCACAGGAACCTTTTCCGGCCACCTCGTCCCATGGTCTGTACCGCATTGAGGTCGGCCAGGTCCCTTATCTTCCGCAAGGAGGGGTCTTTCTGCAACTCGGCCTGGAACTCAGCAGCTGGGACAGGGATGGCCACCTGGTCTTTCTCGCCCGCTGGGTCTGAAGCTGCAGCCTCCCTGAGCCGTGTCCCTGGGCGTTCCCTCCCCACCAGGTTAGGGTCCTGCGCCTCAGGCAAGGCACCCCCCCCCCAAGGCCAGGGCACAGTGCCCCTCGCCGGCTCTGACTGCGGGTCACAACCAGTGCCCTTTGGGGGTTGCTTGGCCAGTTCTCCAGGTCCCCCCCATCAATACCTTAGTGGGCAAATACGGGTGTACCCCCACATCCTTGGGGCCATCCTTGGCCCCCCACTTCAGGTGTACCCTTGCCACGGGCACTTTGACTGGTGTTCCGCCCACCCCCGTCAGGGTCAGGTAGGTGTTGGGCACCACCTGATCTGGGGCCACCACCTCGGGCCGGGCCAGCGTCACCTCTGCGCCCGTATCCCAGTATCCATTGACCTTCCTCTCATCCACCTCCAGGGGAACAAGGTACTCTCTCCGGAGGGACAGCCCCGCGCCCACCGTATAAACCAAAAACCCTGAGTCTGGAGCATCCAGCCCCCTAGAGGAGCTGGCCTGGGGCCCTTCTCTCTCTTGAGCAGTTGATAAGCTGCCTTCCCCTCTTGCGTGAGAAGCCTGCCCCTCGTCCGTCTGGGCCTCTACCAAGTTAACCCGGTGCGGGTTCGGTCTGTTCAGTCCGTCCTTGAGCTTGGGGCACTGGGCCCGAACGTGGCCTCTTCGGCCGCAGTAATAGCAGTTCATGTCCCGTGGGTCCCCTCGAGCCGGTCGGTTGTCCCTGACGCTGGGCATTCCCCGTGGGAGGGGATTCCCCATATTCCCCCTTTTGGAGGTCCCAGGGTGACTCTCTCTCTGCATCGCGGCGGGCCTGTTCCTTTGGGGCTCCTCCCTGCCACCCCCTGACCGGCTCTTTACAAACTCATCGGCCAGCCGCCCTGCGTGTCGCGGGTTCTCTGGCTTTCTGTCCACCAACCACAGCCTCAGGTCGGATGGGCACCGCTCATACAGTTGCTCCAGTACCAGCAGTTTAATCAGGTCCTCCTTCGTCTGGGCCTCATCAGCCCACTTGCTGGCGTATCTTTCCATGCGGACGGCTAGTTGCAGATATGAGATGTCAAGGGTTTTATCCTGACTCCGGAACCTCTCCCGGTACATCTCAGGAGTCAGCCCAAACTCTCATAGCAGGGCCTTTTTGAATAGTTCGTAGTCCCCTTTCTCTGCCTCTTCCAGTTGGCAGTACAATGCCACAGCTTTGGGGTCCAGTAAGGGGGTAAGGACCCGGAGTCTGTCCGCGGGATCAACCCGGTGCAGCTCGCAGGCCGTCTCAAAGGCCTCCAGGAAGTCATCCATGTCCTCCCCCTCCTTGTGTGGGGCCAGGATGCACTTATCAAAGCTCCGTGCAGTCCTGGGTCCCCCCTCACTCACCGCAGCCGGGGGTTCGCTGCCCTTCAATCTTGCCAGTTCCAGTTCATGCTGTCTCTGTCTCTCTTTCTCCTCCCGTTCATGCTGACGCTGTCTCTCTTGTTCACGATCCCCCAGCTCTCTCAGTTTTAGCTCTTTCTCCCATTCCAGCCAATTCCGCTCCACGGATGCCGAACGTCGCCGGGAGGATCCTCTGCTGGCCGGCGAGCTTCGCCGGGAGGATCCCCTGCTGGCCGGGGGGGTCACGGCGCCCTCGGTATTTGCTGGGCTCCTCCCCACCCTTCCCCTAGGCATAGGAAGGAGGGGTCTCGGGAAGCCCTCAGCAGCCGGCTGACCACTCTCAGCTGGGACAGACTCTGGTGCCTGCGCTGCACTTGCCAGGCTGCTTCCCCGAGACACAGGGATCAGTTCATTCGCACGATCTTCCGCCTCCAGCCGGGCAATGAGCTGTTCTTTGGTGAGCCTCCCACTGCGCAGCCCCCTCTGCTTGCACAGCTCCACCAGGTCGCTCTTAAGCCGCTTGGCATACATCTTCCTGCTGGCCACTCACCGGCCTGTGTGCTCACAGCTCCCCACAGTTCCCAGGGAGACCCCTAGTGTGCCAGCCCTTCTCGAGGTCACCGCCTCTCTGCCAGGGTCGAGCTGCAGACTCCTCCGCCCCTGGGACCACTCGCTGTGATCCCCCCGGGGGACCCTGTTACTGCAAAAGTCCTTCTCACTGGTCACACACTCCCAGGGGTAATAACCGTCTCTCTCTCACTCTTCAGCACGCCTGGTCCCCGTCAATCCCCCTTCGTTTTACTGCTCCCCAGTCACTTACTGCAGGAAGCGCCGTCCACGGGGTGCAGTAGATCCCGCCGCTGCCACCACTTGTCACAGAGTATTGGGGGACTCAGGGCCCTGCACCCCCGGCTTCCTGCGATTCACCATGACTCTCAGCCAGCCAGTAAAGCAGAAGGTTTATTTGGATGACAGGAATACAGTCCAAGACAGGTCTTGCAGGCACAGACAGCAGGGACCCCCTCAGTTAGGTCCATCTTGGGGTCCCAGGGCATCCCAGCCCAGCCCCCCTTGGGAGGTCAGAGCAATCTCTGCCTCCCAGCCACATCACCAGCCAGCTTCCAACACCCTGCCTTCAGCGACCCCTCCCACAGCCTTTGTTCAGTTTCCCGGGCCAAGGTATCACCTGGCCTTCAACCCCTTCCTGGGTTCTCACGTTACACACTCAGGTATGCGCCTTCGGGCAGACTCCCATCCCGCAATGCAGACTATCCCAGCCACACTCCCCTGTCAGCATTCACAGACCACAGTAAGAACAGTCCCAGTTCGTCACAACTGTCCTCTGGGTTTCTGTGCCTTGGGGAGAGCCAACAGCTTCAGGGGGCACCTACACTGAACACTGTCCCAACATTTTCCACAGGAGTTCATCCTGGACGATATCTTGCTGCTGAGGGTGACCTGGGAAGCAAAGGAGGGTCTTCTACTGCAATGCGGCTTCCGCCCTGGCCCATATGCAGCTTGCCTGTGTGCAGCAATGGTCCCCCCGCCCCTCGCAGCACAGTGGCGCGGACACGTTAGCCTGGCTGGGACAAGGACCACGGTGGCTCTCCCTATAAACCTGCGCAAGCGCATTGCACATGTTCTGGATGAGACATTCGAAGAGATTACTGAGGCTGATTACCGCGATGTGATAAACCACATCAATGCACTATTCCGCATCTAGGCCTGCATGCCTAACCCTCCTCTCCCAAAGAGCCCGCACCGAAAAAATTCCTTCCCGAAAAAAAAAAACAACCGCTTACTGGGAACCTGCTCTTCTGTTTGTCCTCCACCAAGTACCATCCTCCTGGCTCGAGAAGAGCTCCTGGCTGCATGGCTCCAGGGATTCTGGGGTGTCTCCATCCGGCCCACCACCATCACTCTCGTTTTCCTCCTCCTCCTCCTCCTCCTCTTCCCCCCCCCCACCAGCTCTGAAGTGTCCATGGTGGTGCTCGGAGTGGAGATGGAGTTAACCCCAAGTATCGCATCCAGCTCCTTGTAGAATCTGCAGGTCGCGGGGGGAGCACCCGAGCGGCCGTTTGCGTCGCGGGCTTTGCGGTAGGCACTCCGCAGCTCCTTCACTTTAATCCTGCACTGCAGGGTGTCCCTGTCATGGCCTCTTTCCATCATGTCCTTTGATACCTTCCCGAAGGTATCGTAATTCCTACGGCTGGAGTGCAGCTGGGACTGGACAGCTTCCTCCCCCAAACACTGATGAGGTCCAGCAACTCGCCATTGCTCCATGCTGGGGCTCGCTTGGCGCGTGGAGGCATGGTCACCTGGAAAGATCTGCTGATAGCACTCCACGCCACGCTGGGCTGAGCAAACAGGAAGGGGATTTTTAAAATTCCTGGGGAATGTAAAGGGCGGGTCACATGGTTGGTTACTTGAGGCCAGGGCAGTAGAGTTTGAACTGATGACCAGAGTGGCTAGAACAGGCATTGTGGGATACTGCCGAATAATTCTGGAGGCCATTCACAGCGCATTGGGCGGCCACACCGGCTCCGCAGCAGCAGCGCAATAATCGCTATTCCTCTCGGGGAGGTGGAGTACATGGAGCGCTGCAACCATGGAGATACAGCGCTGCAAATGCCTTGCCAGTGTGGACGGGGAGTGAGTTACAGCGCTGGGGGCGGCTTTACAGCCCTGCAACTCGCGAGTGTAGCCAAGGCCTGACACTCGCGCTTCGCGGCGCTTCGCGGCAGGGCTGTGAATTCTCAAGTTTGGCCGAGGGGAGTAGCTTGCAGTGCTGCAGGTGCTGATCACACTGGCGCTTTACAGCGCTGCGCTGAGGGGGGGCGTTTTCACACCCCTGAGTGCAGCAAGTTGCAGCGCTGTACAGCGCCAGTGTAGCCAAGGTCTTGTTGGTGCAGGGAGAGGAGGACGAAGGAGACAGACCAGCCTGTCCCGGCTGAGTGCGTTTGCTGCCATGGGCTCCCTGCTGTGTGTAGCTCCGGAGCGCCACCTGCTGGGGACTTCTTTTTAAATTAACACCGGGGGAGGTTTGTGTCTGAGCTCAGACCGGCTTCTCCTCACTGTGTCCCTCGCGCAGTAATACACGGCGGTGTCCTCCGCTCTCAGGCTGGTCATGTGTAGGTAGAAATTGGAGCTGTCCTTGGAGGCTGTGAATCGCCCCTGGATGGTCGGGGAGTAGCTGTTGCTAGACGATGAATAATAGTAGATCAGCCCCTCCAGCCCCTTTCCCGGAGCCTGTCGGATCCAGTACATGCTAGTGCTGCCGAGATCAAAGCCGCTCACGGTACATGTGAGTTTAGTGGATTCCCCGGGTTTCTTAATCTCCGGGCTGGACTGGGTCAGAACCACCTGTGCCCGGGCCCCTAGAGAGAAACAAAGCGGTTGTTACAAGAAATGTTTAAAAACAGCAGATTAGAGACAGACATATATATTAGAGAGAAGGAGACAGACCCGTATGTAGAGATTAATCTAAACAATCTCTAGTAAAACTCCCCAGATCTCAATGTCTTCCCACGCAGCATGAATTGTAGAGGGGATTTTCTAAAGCACTCACATTCTTTAGGAGCACGAGCACTATTGACTTTCCTAGATAAGTGATCTAGGAACCTCTAGGAACTTTAGGAAAAACCTCTCAGCCCATGAACTGCAGAGCTACCTAAAATCAAATGGTGAAGAGACAAACAAACAAATAAACCCACGTGAGAGTCCAAGCAGGAAAAGGCAGATTCTCAGCAGATCCAGCATGGTGATGGGATGGGAGCTCTGAGACCCGGGTGTTTGGGGTCATAGCCCTGCCCTGTGCTCTGAGAACAACTGATCCTTGCACAGACACACCCCTACCCCCTGGCGTGCACCACATTGCAGGGGGGCGCAAACCAGAGGCTGCAGGGGGTGGGTGAGCGGCCGACTCTGGGGAGAGGCTCAGGAACACGGGAGTTCAGGGGTGATGTTGGTCACGTGACGCTCCCGAATCCCCTGGGCTGAACGCAGCGAGTTTTTGTCAGAGCTCCGCCTGGCTTCCCCGCACTGTGTCTCTCTCAGCGCAGTGATACCGGGCGGTGTCCTCGGGTCCCAGGCGGCTCATTTGCAGATACAGCTGGTTCTTGGCGTTGTCCCTGGTGACGGTGAATCGCCCTTTCACCGAGTCAGGGTAATCTGTGCTGCCGCCAGTGCTGCTAATCCAGGAGACCCATTCCAGCTCTTCCCCGGGGCGCTGCCGGTACCAGAACATGTCGTAGCTCTTGAAAGTGAATTCGGAGCCGGTGCAGGAGAGCCGCCTGGAGCCGCCTGTGTTCGCAGTGCCGCCCCCGGACTCCACCAGCCGCACCTGCGCCTGGGCCCCTGCGAACACACCGGGTTGGGGACATGAGAGCGGGTGGGAACAACCCCCTCGGGCCAGGCCTGGGCAAAGGCTGCAGCTTTAGCCACATTCTAGTGTGTGTGTGTGTGGGGGGGGGGGGGGATAAGAATAATACAAACCATTTGGGGGTTTTTAGCCACCGTCTCTCAAACGAGACAAATACATGAAACCGGAAACAAAATCCGTTTGTCCCAATTTATTCCCGGGAAATCTCTCCTCCCCCGCTCCAGTCAATCAGTATGAATCATCAGATTAACAAAACCCCTAATTCACCCCCCCTGATCCCCTCCCCATTCCAAGCACCTTTGGACGCTGCTGCGATGAAAGCAAAATGCAGCCACCACAGCATCGTGTCTGCGCGTCTGCGGCCAGTCCTCGCGCTGGGGACGGGCACCAGCTGCTCCCTGCACGGACAGAGCTTCTGTGCGAGCCGCAGGGTCAGGGGGGCGGGTGGGACCGACCAGGAAACAGAGTCACTGCATGAGGATAATTTGCATAACCCCTCCTCATTTAAAATAGCACACAGAGAAACTCCGCCCCCGCCATGCTGAGCTATTGATTAACATCCCAGGGGGTGGGGGGCTATTCTCACTCACTGGGGGGTGCTGATTTTTCACCTGGCCAGTTTTCACTATTACCGCTGACAGGGCCGGGACACCGGTCAGGTACTGCAGTTCAAGGTGCACTGAAGCCGTTGGAAGCTGGTGCTTGTGAAACCAGCCCTTTTGTTCGGGAACCCACCAATCAGGATCCGGGAGCCTAACTTCAACTTCCTACACTGGAAACACCAGATCCCTGCCCTACTGGTCCAGTCACTGGGCTGGGTCCCAGGACACCTGGGTTTCATTCCTAGCTGGGGCAGCAGGGGACAGCCAAGGGGGCAGGTCAGATCTGCCGGCAGCTAGTGACATCTGACCCTGTCCCCTTTGGGCTGCCCCGTGCCACAGCTCGGATTCCACCTACGTCTCCCGGGACCCAGGGTGCAACACAGAAATGCTGACCCCTCACGCCCCCTAGGGGCTACTTAGCAACTAGCTAAGTGAGGGAGCGCAGGAGAGAGCAGGGTGCTGCCCCCTAGGAGCTGGGTCAGGGAGAGAGGAAGCTCGCTGCTAGCCCGGAAGGGCAGGTGTGCAGCAAAGAAAACGGGGTCTGCTGCCCTACCATGTTTCCTGCCCCAGCCCTGACCTGTCTCTGCAGCCCCACAAAAGCCGTGTGCATCACGCGCTGATGGCAGCGTTGGGGACATTGTCTCCTTGGTTCAGTTCTGTGTGTGTCTGACCCTTCCCCTGGGCTGTGCCCCGCAGCGGGCTGTGACGGCAAAGGGGATGTTTTTGTACGTGGTTAGATTCCCTGCCAGTCACTGTGTCTCTCTGGCAGTGATACACCGCCGCGTCCTCGGGTCTCAGGCCGGTCATTTGCAAATAGAGCAGGTTGTTGGGGTTGTCTCTGGAGATGGTGAATCGCCCTTTCACTGAGTGCGCATAGTTCGCGTTAGCGCTATCGGGGTTAATGTAGGAGATCCACTCTGGCGCTTTCCCGGGAGCTCGGCGGTACCAATACATCCAGTAGTTTCCAAAGGTAAATCCGGAGGTTTTACAGGAGATGCTGATAGAATCGCCTGTGGTTTTAACGCCTCCTCCAGACTCCACCAGCTGAATCTGCGAACGGACACCTGCAAAATTAAAATCTATTATTATTCATCTCAGCCATCTCCACTGTAATACGGAGCTTCCCTCTGTACCCAGGCCGTGAATCACCTCTGGGAATTGCTGCCAGGAAAGCGACGGGCAGCCACAGCATCATCGTTTGGTTTTTGTGACTATTATGGAGACAATTCTGCAGGCGAGCGCGCAGAGAAGCGGGGAGGGGTGTGAGCTGCAGAGACACGTGTCTGGGCCGTCTCCTCTGCAGACTCAGGGACACCGGGGGTGTCTAACAGGAAATGTGGTCACGCCATTTGCATACGCTTCCGTCTTATACATGAGAGAGAAATCGCCCGCGGTAGCGGTGTGGTAGCAGCCGGCCCAGCAGCAGTCACTTTCCCCTCCTCTCTTTGTGACTCAGTTCCCACGGGTATAACGAGGACACAGTGAGGAATCCCTTCTCTGTCTGCTCGAATTTCTTTGTAAGTTCCTCGGGCAGAGACTGTCTCTCACTTCGTGTCTCCACTGAGCTCCAATCGCACATGGGGCCGCGACACACGGTACAAGCTGCGGGTGGGATTCCCAGTTCCCATCGCAGTAAAACTGGCGAGAGCTGCAAGAACAAATCCCTGCACTGGTGGTGAAATTTCATCTGCAGGCCCCTGAAATCTGGCTCCGACCTCATCTCGCTGCCCCTGAGATCCGGCTAAGGTCTGTGCTGTGGGATCTGGCGGCTACTGGCCTAGAGCTCAGTTATAAATAACTCCCCTGGAGAAGCGAAGCGGGGAAGTAACTGAAATACTTCTCCGATGGATTGTATTTACTGAGGGACAACCCGTCCTAAATTGTCCATTACTACGTGACAAGCTGCAATCACTGCTATGTCTGCTTCCCACAAGCTGGGCTTAGTATCACTTCTTATGAGTGATGCACCCGGATAGTTGGATGCTAATACTTTAACTGGGATATTGCAGATGATGTACTGTCTGTATTTTGTCACTTTTAAACCAAACTTCGTACTTTGGGATAATTTAAGCCTTATACCCAGATGTAGAGGCACTCCCTCCTTAACCTGTTTATTAGATCATTTTAACGTTAGTTTAATTATAAATAATTATAAACTTCTTTATGTCCCTAGGTTGAGGTAAGATTACACGACTCATCCGCCTTCATTGGAGGAGCTCCCAGGACTGTTGCAGAGATGCTAATAGAACCAAGACATCTCCTTCCCACCCCAGTTCCTTGGCCCTGCCCTCTCACTGTGTCACGTCGGCCAAGTCACTTCGGACCTCTGCACCTCAGCTGCCCATCTCTAACATTCAGGGTGTGTTGCATCTTCTGTGTGTCGTAGCTACTTAGATTGCAAAGCGTCTCATTTCCTTCGCGGAGCCCACGTCCCCCAAAACTGTTTTTCCAGGAGGGCTGAACTGTGTCTCCCAACGGGTCTACTTGGGCTGAGAGCTCGAATTACACCTAGGGTGACTAGACAGCAAGTGTGAAAAATCGGGACGGGGGTGGGGGGTAAGAGGAGCCTATATAAGAAAAAGACCCCAAAATCGGGACTGTCCCTATAAAATCGGGACATCTGGTCACCCTAATTACACCGAACCGCCTTTCAGACACCTGCCACCCCCCGGCAGTTTGTGTCGGGAGCCCGGTGCGCTCTGTATCACGGTGGATCCCAGAGAGCGCAGAAATACACCGCCGAGTCAGCCCGCTGCGCCCCGTCTATGGATAACGTGAGAGACTTCGCTCCCGTGTCCAGCTGCGCAGAGAAACGAGGTGCCACAGAATCGGATTTGCGCTCCGAGCCGTAGGAAAACATCCCGACTAGGAAGCGGGGTTGCTTCCCCGGTAGCTCCTGGTACCAGTCCAGGGCGTAGCTGGTGTAGGAGGTGCTGTATTGACACCTGATCTCCACCCGCTGCCCTTCCGTGGCTGGCAGGGAAGCCGGGATCTGGGTCAGCGAGTTCCCCGCCACCGAACGTAGAAGGGGGAGAATTGAGAGGAAGTCATGGGGCGAGGAAAGTCCCATAGACAGGCCCCGGCCCCTCCGCCCGGAGCTCACCTGGGAACAGCGGCAGCGCGCAGAGACACAGCCACAGAGATCCCGGCATGTCTGTAACCACTGGGGGAAACCAATGAACCTCCGCCACCGATTCGACTTCTCGGGGGGAATGAAGTGCCGGGGGGTGACGGTAGCTTCTGTGTGAACTGGGGATCTGGAGCTGAGGTGGGAAAGGCTCTGTGTGTGTGTGTGTGTGTGTGTGTCCGCCTCTGGATCCGAGTGTGTGTGCCCGTCTTACTGCGTCTGTCTCTGCGTGTGTCCCCATCTGTGTGCGCGCGCAGTCTCTCTCTCTCTCTAGCCCCTGCAACACACACAACAGTGACACTCAGCAGCGCTCTGCGCGCGATGCTGCTCCCTAGCGAAGGTGGAGCGGAGGTCACGACCGGCCAATTGTTCTAACCTCTGTCACTGTCTCTTTAAGGGGCGCAGGGCCGAGGGGCTCTGGCGTGACTGTGCCGGGCGCCCCCTTTCTCTCCCTGAGTGGAGCAGGGCTGACCCTGCCGTGCCATGACCCATCTCCCATTGTCCCCAGCCAGGGCCTCACTCTGAATCCCTCTGCTCCCCCACTCCATGTTCCCCTTGCTCCCATGGGGGTCCACAAATATGTTTAGCACCGGGCCCACAAAAGGTTAATCCGGGCCTGCTCCTCCCCCGGTGCACAACTGGGGGTAAATGATTCCTCTCCCTTCAGAACAAATAGCCTGAAAGAAGACGCTGATCAATTCTCAATTGCTATTTTTCTTACTTTGCCTATGTCACAGGGTCCCCAGGGGATGCTCTGAAACTGCTCCCCACAAACCCAGTCAGGACTTTGGGGAGCCTCCTCTCCCTCGAGCAGACTGTCTTCAGGGCAAGAAGCTCACACGGCTTCACCTCCTGGGTCTGACCTTGGAACATTCAGCATATGCCCCTCCGAGCGCTTCCCACAGCGAATCCGCCCAGGCCGGGTCCTGGGGAAGCCACAGGGTCCTGCACCCCCACTTCGTAGTCAGACGTGACAGAACAGGGCCATGAGGGAGTGGATCCATCCCCTGTTGTCCAGTCCCGGCATCTGGCAGTCAGAGGCTGAGTGGTACTGGGGAGGGGAGTGGGTGCAGGTGGGATAGTTTTGCACGTGGGTGGGTGTGACTGTGGGTGTGAGATTGTGGGTGAGGCACATTGTGGGTATGGGTGTGACTATGTGTGTGTGGGGTGACACTGTGTTAATTGGGTGTGAGTGCAGCGCTTAGTCTGTAATGAAAGAGGTGTCGGGGCACAAGCAACATTTTTCCTTTCACAGCTGACAGGGCGAGCCCAGAGGGGCCAGGCTCAGCCCTTGCACAGATTCAGCCAGAGTGAGTGAGTGTGACTGTTGGTGAGCTGGGGGTTGTGTCTGTCTGTGAGAGGGCTCGGACTCTGTGGCAAGGTGGGGTGCTGAAGTGTCGGTGTGTGTCCTACTCTCTCCGGCTGCCTGTTTCACTCTACAAGCCGGTAGCGAGAGGAGATAAACACCCTGACCTTTGCGGTCCCTTCTCACCCTCTGGTTCTATGATCCTATGAAATGTCTGCACCAGCCAACAGCGAAACCTGCCCCGCACTGCCGGTATCTCTGCCCCTCCCCCTGCATTGCTCTCCCCGCACCTCTCAATGGGCCCCGCTGACGTTTGGAGCCACCTCCTTTTCTGCCAGCCCCCCCCCCCCATCTCTGTGTCCCTGTGTCCCCTGCACAGTAATACGTGGCGGGGTCCACACAAATACATGCACACACGTACACACACACATACATGGTACAAACACACATCTACGATTACACAGAGATTCATACCCCAATACCCTCAAACACTTATACACCCAAATACAGGGTGTACACTCACACACAAATACGCACACACAAATACAGTGCACAAACACACATCTACAGTTACACAGAGATTTACGTACAAATATTCTCACACAAATACACACTCTGTACACAAATACACAAACACTCTCACACATACACAACAAATGCAGTACACAAACACACATCTACGATTAAACAGAGATTCATACCCAATACACTCTCACAAATACACACTCAGTACACAAACTCTTGTACACTTGCACACAAATACATGCACACACATACACACCCAAATATAGTGCATAAACACAGATCTATGGTTACACAGAGGGATTCACACCCAGATACACTCTCACGAATACAGACACATGACCGAAATCCATAGCACACAACTAAATTCGCTCACACAAATAGATTCGCCCCCAAATACACACACACACACACACACACACGCACATGCACTCACAGGGAGGCGCACACAAATACTCACACGGGGCCAGCGCCGCGGCAGCTAAGAAACATTCAATCATTTTTAGGAGAAATCTGAGCAAAACCAGAGCTCCAGTTCAGCTTCTCACCCGGCCGCGCTCGGAAAATGCAGGAGCTTCTATTGGAATATCGGTCCCGGATTGGAAAACTGCCCCCGCCCCTCCTGTCTCAGAGCCTCCTCTCTCTGTCCCTGCTTACACATCTAGCAGTGACTCTCTCTCTCTCTCTGGTTAGTTGCTGCCTATCCGCCCGGCCCGAATTTTCCAAAGAACCTAAGGGAGTTAGGCGCCCAAATAGCAATTAAATTAAACGGAGAGTTTAAGCGCTAAACTCCTGTAGGACCCTTGGAAAACCTCATCCCCCTCTCTCTGCCTCTTCTCAGCCAGCTATTCTCCGGGCACTTTCTGTCTGTAAAGCTGAGATGGGCGGGGGACGGGGGGGGGTGGGATGGTTGTGGATGCCTGTCGGTGGGCGGATGGGCGACTGTGAGATGCTGTGTGTGTGTGTGTGTTACTGTGCGTGTGTGACACTTGCTCTGTAACTGACTCACAGTAAGAGGTCGCGGTGTCTGTAGCTGTAAGGGGAGCTCAGCTGCAGGGAGACCCGGTTCTTGGGGGGGTCTCTGGAAATGCTCGTTGTGTTTTGGGGAAGCGGAGCGTGTTTCCCCATCACAGTTCGTCAGTCCGATCCCCTCGGGACCTCGACCAGGGAAATCTGGTCTCGAGGGATGCCCCAGAGACGTCCCATGTCAGTGTGAGGGGCTCTGAGACCTTTCCCACGCCAGGGCCCGAACCCAGCAGCTGCAGCTGGGAAAGGGGGACTGCAAACACGGGCAGGAGATTCCCAGGGAGCGAAGGATCTAGGTCAATGCACAAAGACCCCTTCACCTAAACGCTCTCACGCAGATAGGAATCAACACAGCTCTTCGCGCACGCGTGCAAACATATCCACAAATCCTCTGTCCCACCAGGAAAATCTCTCTCTCTCTCTCTCTCTCTCTCTCTCTCTCTTTCACACACACACACACACACACACACACACACACACACACACACACACACACACACTCATGCGACCAGGGCGAGCGCAGCCAGGAACTAGCCAGTCATTTGTCAGAGGGGACCCCAGAACCTCAGCTCCCCAGTTCAGCTGCTGAGCGGACAGGAGAGTCTGTTGCAATCTCAGGCCTAGACTGCGGTTTCCAAAACTGCCGGACGCCTGTAACAAAGTCTCTCTCCTGCCCATTCACAAGCGCAGGTGCTTCCTCTTTCTCTCCTTCTCTCCACTTTCGTGGTGGCCTCTGACAAAGCGTCTCCTTCAAGTGACAGCGGGAGGGGGCGGACCGCAGGGGCGAAGTCAGGTGCCTTCTCTCCGGGAGCCGAAGCGTGTGGCTGGCCCCATTTTTGTCCCAGGCCCCTTGTCTCTGTGTCACCGTGTCTCTCCTGGCGCAGTAATAGGTGGCGGTGTCTGTAGCTGTCAGGGAGTGGAGTTGCAGGGAGAACTGGTTCTTGGCGGTGTCTGCAGAGATGGTGATCCGGCCCTGGAGTGACGGGGCGTACCTTGTACCCCCGTCATATGGATATACCCTTCCCATGGATTCCAGCCCTTCTCCGGGAGGCTGACGGAGCCAGTACCAATAGTAATACTGAGTATTGATGGAGAACCCGGAGACAGCGCAGGTCACTGTGAGGGGCTCGGAGACTTTGCCCACCCCTGGGCCGGAGGCCACCAGCTGCAGCTGGGAAAGTGCACCTAGAACAAAGGTGAGAGATTCCAAAATAATCGTTTAATGTGATGCCCAGAGAGCAAAGGCTTTTTCTGCCGCCCCCCGTCACAGCCACACACAGAGAAATGCGAACAGTCACACACAGAGACACACACAGACTCACACGGCGCCAGGGCCAGCGCTAGGAAGACACATTTAATCATTTGTAAGTTATCAAAAGTCTCCAGTTCAGCCGCTGACCCAACGGAGCTCGGACAGCTCGGGCGAGTCGGCTGAAGTGTGTGAGCCCCGGGCTGCAAACCTCCGCCGACACCTGTAACCAATTCTAGCTCGCAGGACGCAGACACAGAAAGGTTCGCGCTCTGTGATGCGTCGGGATCGGGTATTAACCCTACATAAATAGTCCGGGAGCCCTCTAGCGGTTTTCCTTGTCTTCTGCTGCAGAAGCCGCCAGCACCTGCCAGAGCAGCAGTGGAGGTAAATATCCAGACGCTCTACGTCTTCATCTAGTTGTTTAGAAATCAGCTCCCACCGTGTGGTTCCCCCGTGTTCTTAATATTGTACGGAGAGCAACAGACGCAGCACACGGCCATAATGGGTCCGACCAAAGGTCCATCTAGCCCAGTTCCTGTCTTCCGACAGTGGCCAACGCCAGGTGTCCCCGAGGGGATGAACAGAACAGGTAATCATCAAGTGATCCATCCCCTGTCGCTCATTCCCAGCTTCTGGGAAACAAAGGCCAGGGACACCATCCCTGCCCATCCTGGCTAATAGCCATTGATGGACCTATCCGCTGTAAACTTATCTAATTCTTTTTTGAATCCTGTTAGAGTCTTGTCCTTCACAACATCCTCTGGCAAGGAGTTCCACAGGTGGACTGTTTCTTGTGTGGGAAAAAAAAGTTCCCTTTGTTCGTTTGAAACCTGCTGCCTATTAATTTCATTAGGTGACCCCTCGTTCTTGTGTTATAAGAAGGAGTAAATAACACTTCCCTATTTCCTTTTTCCTTGGTTGTGTGGGTGCTTTTCCTCTCACACACACTGTCTCTGTCTCTTTCTCTTTTCCCCTCATGCCCCGCTTGTGATGTTGGGATTTTCAGAGCTGCCTAAGGGAGTTAGGCACTCAAATCCCCCCCCTCCAAAACCCAAAGGGAGTCAGACTTCTAGCTCCTTTCTCCTCCTTTGAAATCCCCAGTCCCCTCCTTCTCTATTCCCCACCAACCAATTCTTCATCTACCACCTCTTCCTCGCACCGTGTTACTGACCTAGACACTGGAGAGGTTGAACATTTGCAGGTATCTTGATTCTTTAGAGCAACGGATCTTCTATGGCTCTAGGAGGGGTTTTCTCATGGGAAAAACTGATTTACACTCGGCTATGCTTGTTGTATGTTTTGTATCCGGAGCCTTTAAAATAAAATGTGTGCCCCTAAAGAGAGTTGCAAGTGAATTTAAATGAACATTCACGATCACATGTTGATTCTGTTGTGTTGTTATTGGTTAGCGTTTGTTGCGAAGTGTTTGATCACTGATTTCTGTGTGTTGGGAATTGATTTCTTTGTTGTCCGTTGCGTTTTTGTTTCTCGTTATTTTCTATTGTTTATTGATTATCTGCTTTGGTGCTTACTTTGGGGTTTATTTGTTGCGTTGTTATTGTGGTTGTTGGGGGTGGGAGTGGGTTTGCTTTTTTGTTGATTTGTTTTTGCTTCTGTTGTTTTCTCTCAAATGTCTGCACCAGCAGACGTTCAACAGAAAAACAAGCCCTTCTTCCCTTCCTGCTGCATTTCCCTCCCTGGACTCTCTATCGGCCTGCATGGGCCCAGTTATCATTTTAAGACGCTCCCTTTTTGTCCCAGACCTCCCTGTGCCCGTGTCACTGTGTAGCTCCGGACGCAGTAACAGGTGGCGGTGTCTGCAGCTGTCAGCGAGCGGAGCTGCAGGGAGAACTGGTTCTTGGCGGTGTCTGCAGAGATGGTGGTTCTGTCCTGGAGGGACGGGGCGTAGCGCGTGTCCCCATCCCAGTATATCAGACCCAGCCACTCCGGTCCTTTCCCTGGGACCTGCCGATACCAATGCCCTGTAAAGCCACTAGTTGTGATTGATTCACCAGAGACAGCGCAGGTGAGTGAGAGGGACTCCGAGCTCTTCCCCACCCCAGGGCCAGAGGCCACCAGCCGCAGCTGGGCAAGCGCCCCTAGAGAGAAGGATGGGAGACTTCAGATAAACATTTAACCAGCTGCTCCCGGCAGTGAACGACCCCCTGCCCTATCCCCGCCATGCAAACATTGCCCCAGAGATACAAACACTCACCTGGTGCCAGGGTCAGGGCAGCGAGGAAATAGTTCAGCATTTTTAAGAGGAGATAAAATACCAACAAATCTCTCCACTTCAGCCTCTGAGCTAACAGCCCCCTGAAATCTCTGGTGGGGCTCTGACAATCACAGGGCCAGAGCTGTTCACACGCCTGTAACTAACACTCCACTCCCACGCACACAGCTCCACTGACTCCGGATCTCTCTCTCCCACCCTCTGTGTGCATGCCAGTCCCTTCCCTCACAGACTTAGTCTCTGTCTCTCTGTGTATGGCTTCCTGCGAGCCTCCCTAGCCTTGCCCTCACTAGTTACAAAAAGTGCTATTTAACCACGTGTTAGCTAACATGTGCTGCTAATCTCCTCATGTAGACGAGGCTTTTTGTAGTTTTCACTTCAGCTGGCTGTTAACCCCAGTCCCCCCCCTCCCCCGCAGTCTTTATGTCCACCCATTAATAAGAATGAAAACCACATACTTCCTTGTCCACACTAAACACACACACCCCTCCTGTCTCTTCTGTCGCTTCACAAATACACAATCCTCACTTCGCTCAGCTATCGATTGGGCATGTTGAGAAATTGCAATTTGCTTGCTGCTGTCAAATAAATCATCTCCCATTTTCATGTTAAAAAGTGTGGGGGGCATTGTTTGTTACAAGTTCTCTCTCTCTGAAGCTGTGTCCCTAAAAAGCTAAAAGTGAATTAAAGGAAACACGGGGACCCCTGTCAGTACAGTGTGTTACTGCTGGTTAGAAAGTGCCAGGGTGTGTTTGAGGGGTTTTGTTCATTGGCGTATTTTATTATGTTTGTTTTGATTATTCTCATTTGACTCCCCTTCATTTCTGACAGCACCCCCGGACTTCACTAGCTGCATCTGGGACTGGGCACCTGATGAAAAATCCACAATGATCATTGTTCATACCTACGGACTCTCAGTAGGGCGAAAAGGGTCATATAAGCAACAGAGAAAGAAAGATAAGTTGCTAGCTAATAGAGTGGAGGGAAGTATAGATGGAGAGAGAGAATACAATAGAGGGGAAATTGCAGATGGATTGAGAGATAATACAGTGAAAAAACAATGGATGAATAGCTAGTGGAGGATTAGAAATATAGAAACAGATAAGCTAATAAGAACGGACATTGTATAGATTCGACTGTGAGAAAGAAAGAAAGAAAGAAAGAAAGAAAGAAATGGATTAGATAGATAGATAGATAAGGAGATTTATACAGACAGACAGAAATAGACACAGTACAATTAAAAACACATACTCTGAATGTTCCCTGTATTTTCAGACATTTTCTCACCTTTCCAAGCTGCTAAAAGGAACACAAACTGTACCCACACTGGCATTGCTCGCTGAGCTGGCGGGGAACTTCTCCCTGTCAGGATAAAGGGGGGAGGGGCGGAGGCACTAGCCCTTAACTGCACAAACAAAATGCGCGGCCGCTTCTGCCTATCGCAGCCTCCGACACGCGGCTGCCGGGTTTGGAAGGGAAACGAAGTCACCTTCCTTCCCACACCACACCCTGCCCTGGAGAGGGGCGGAGACTCCGGTCTGAGGGTCTCAGGGCGCCCCGGGAACAGGGCGGGTTATTGTGAGATTCTTACACCGACCCGAAGTGTGTCAGGCGCTACAGGGCACAAGCGCAAACCCAGGTCTCTGCTCCCAGCACCTCACAGCCGAGACCCCGGCGAGAAATGCCGCAGCGCAGCCTGAGACCGGCCTGCTGCAAACCTCCCCCGGGAAGCAAACGCTGCTCCGGGTTCGTGAGCAATGGTCTCTGGGTGTCGGAAGAGGCTTTGGGATTCCCCTGGTAACTATCTCCCCTAGGACACAAAGGGCCGCGCATCGCAGGGGAATAAAGTCTCACATCCGGGCTAGAAGTCAGTCTGCCCCCACGCGGCCCCGTCTTTTTAATCCGCTCCTTCACACGCGGTAACCCTTGCTCAGGTTTGGTGCCCACTGGAATAGCCGCAGAGGCGGGCTGGGATTGCAAACCACCGGGTTTGAGTTTCGGTCCCTTCTGTAACCCGGAGAGATGCGCCTCTCTCAGCTGGTCTCTCCCTCGGCCTCCAACTGCCCTGAACGTCCCTGTGAATTCACCCCACCCTTTTTGTGCCAGCCGCCCTGTGTCCGTGTCGCTGTGCCTCTCTCCTGGCGCAGTGGTAGGTCGCAGCTCTCAGGGACACCAGCTGCAGGGAGACCTGGTTCTTGGCGGTGTCTCTGGAGATGGTGAGGCGGGTCCGGAGAGACTGGGCCGGGAACGGAGTCCCGGACCGGGTGATAACGCCCAGGTATTCTAGTCCTGCCTCTGGAGACGCCGGGACCCGGTACCACAGGTAATCGCTGCTCGCTATCGATTCCCCGGAGACAGCGCAGGTCAGAGTGAGGAGCTCGGAGACCTTCCCCACCCCAGGGCCGGACTCCACCAGCCGCACCTGGGAAAGGCCACCTGAAACAGAGGGGAGAGAGTCTAAACTTCCCATGGAGCCCCCCCCACCTATCCCGGGGACCTGCCCCGCTCAGTGCTCACCTGGAAAGCCAGAGAGCGCGCAAAGCACCAGCCACCAAGCCCTGGCATGTCTGTAGGGGGAAAGGAGGAGCCAATGAGCCCCACAGCTACCGATGCAGCTTCTCGGGGAGACAAATGCCTGGGAAAGGACAGCAGCGGCCACCCTGTGTGTGTGGTCGGGGGAGGAGGATGTGTGGGAAACAGTGTGTGGCTGTGATCATGCGCGAGTGTGAAATTCTGTGGGGGTGGTTCTCCCTCTCTTCCGTTCTCCCCCCATCTGGGTGAGTGTGTGCATCTTTCTGCTGCTTATCTACCCATCTTATACATCCCTCTTTCTACCCAATACACATTATATATCTATCCCCATCCACCCCCTCTATCTATCTATCTATCTATCTATCGATCCAGCCGGTACACACCAAACACGGGCTCATACATCCCCTATACAAGCCTCTCTCTCCTCCAGAAATGGCTGCAGCTCAGGAGAGCGGGGCAGACCCGGACCGGGCTGTGTCACTCTCCTCCCCGCTGTATGCCCCGCAGTTCGGTATCCCCGGAGGGTGCGAGGGGGATGTCCCAGGATGTCACAGAGACAAGGGGCTGAGATAACATCTTCTATTGGACCAACATCTGTTGGTGAGAGGGAGAAGCTGTGGAGCCCCAGCGAGCTCTTCCCGGGGTCTCTCCCCTGCTGCGGTTCTCAGGCTGGGCTCGGCACTGCCCCGGCACTTGGCAGAGTTGCTGGGTCCCTGTCGGGCCAGGGATATTGCAGAGCCAAGGTGGGCGAGGGGATTTCTTGTATTCGGTGTCTCGCTCACCAACAGAAGTCGGTCCGGTAAAAGAGATGGCCTCCCCCACCTTGTCCCTCGCAGAGGGGGGCTGAGAGAGGGGACAAGCCAGGCGGGTTCAGCCCCGCCGGGGCGGGGCATAGGGGTTCCCCCCTTTCTGTCCGAGGGCTCCCTGTCTCTGTGTCACCGTGTCTCTCCAGGCGCAGTAATAGGTGGCGGTGTCCGCAGCTGTCAGCGAGCGGAGCCGCAGGGAGAACTGGTTCTTGGAGGAATCGGCGGAGAGGGTTATTCGGCCTTGGAGAGACCGGGCGTAGTCTACGCGCCACTGCGAGTTGTACCAGCCAATCTCTCCCACCTAGTCCAGCCCTCCCCGGGGGAGCTGCCGGTACCAATCCCAGTAATCAGCAGTGACGGAGCCACCCGAGACCGCCCAGGTGAGTGTGAGGGGCTCGGAGACCTGCCCCAGCCCAGGGCCGGACGCCGCCAGCTGCACCTGGGAACGGGCACCTGGAAACATGAATAAATGAATAAACCAATGGGCCCAGCGAGCAAAGAGTCTCCCACACTCGCCCTATATCCCCTCCCCCCCAGAACTCACCTGGGGCCGGGGCCAGGAGAACAGCCAAGAGCCACGTCATCGTGCCTCGGATCGAAGGAAAACAGCCGGAGATGCGGACACCGGAGAAAGTCTCTGAAACCCTCCGCAGCGTCTGCTGGAACCCGAGACCCAGAGCGGGGCGGGGGTCATGGGGGAGCAAATACTGAGCAGCCGCTGGTGTCACGGAGCCAGGCGAGCCCCTCACACACCTCCGGGCTCGCTCGCTCTCTCGCTGTCATTAACACCCACCCGCAGCCCGCTCGCTCCCGCCTATCGCTCACAGGGACCAGCTCGCTCTGTGACAGCCACGTGCCCGAACATTCCTGCGCCTGTCACTGTCCCTTTAAGGGCCTAGCGGCGGGAAGGATTAACCCTTAACTGCGGGGACACAGCGGATGCAGCTTCGCTCTCCTCCGGGCTGAGGGACAAGGCGGGTGTGACCCAGGAAATGCCGCTGCCTCCCTGCTCATATCCTGTACGTTAACAGGGGATTGTCAGTTCTGACCGGCGTCCGGGTGCTCAGCATTCCACAGGGCGCCTCTTAGGAGAATTACGGGGTGATTTCAAGGTGCTTCCCCAGCCGGAAGCAACTGGGTTTATCACCGTTGAGGAGCCGTCCCGTAATTCATATTGAAGGCGCGCTCTTGAAAATTAGACCACACCCCTTTACCAATGGAATAAATGAAAGAATGAGTAAATAAAATTATTTTGCTCCCTTCTTTCCCACCACAGATAACTAAACTCCAGGCCTGAGTGACCAACATTTAGAAAGGAAGTGACATCATCCTTTTAATAGTCACCCTAAAAACATGATCGTACTGTATAGTCCCAACAGCTAGAAAAAATATAGTGTTTGCTCCTTTTCCATAATAAGCAAATAATTCCCAGGCCAGAGTCATCAACCAGGCTGTCATAGTTAATAATAATTAATGGAGATATCCCATCTCCTCGAACGGACCTTGAAAGGTCATCGAGTCCAGCCCACTGCCTTCACTAGCAGGACCAAGTTCTGATTTTGCCCCCAGATCCCCTAGCGGCCCCCTCAAGGACTGAACTCACAACGCTGGCTTTAGCAGTCCAATGCTCAAACCACTGAGCTATCCTGTCACGGACTCACAGATTGTGCCCACTCTTGGCCCCGTGTGGTCCGTGGGGGGTGCCCATTTTAGTGAGACAGCCCTTCTCGGGGGTCCACTCTCTCTCGGGGTCAGGCCCCTCCACCTCCTGGATCCCCACTTCTCTGCGCCTTAGCACGTCTGTCTCTGCCGTGGGCCCCCTCAGGGAGTCCACTCGCTCTGGACCCCCCGGGCCTCCACCCCCGAAGGGGTTGATGCAACCCTGTTCCCTAGACCGGAGTGACTCTCAGCCAGCAAGAAACAAGAGGGTTTATTGAGAGTTGAACACAGCACAGGAAACTCTCTGACCCTCAGGCCTGGCCTCCCTCAACCCAGCACATCTCAGTCTCCCTGCATCCAGGTGGGCTCTGCCTGCTTCCCCTCTCCAGCCCCAAGCCCCCCTGCTCGCAGCTGGGCATCTGAGATCCCCGGCCCCAGACCCCGCCTCTGTCCATTGTCTTTTCTCTGGGTAAACAGGGTCGTAAACCAGGGCCTCCGCTCCTGCTTCTCTCCTCTGGCTGGAACCGGCTGGTTAGGTGACCGGGTCCTCACTCTGCAGCCCATTGTCCTCCCACTGGCCAGAACCGGCTGCGTCTCCTCAGCTGGGCCTCTGGGTCACCAGGTCACCAGGTCACCGGCCGCTGGGGTATCCATCCTCCCGGCCATCGGCTGGGTCCCCATGTCCTCTCTCCGGTCCTCTGCAAAACACACTCCCTCGGCCTCTCCCCTCACCTCGTTAAACCAGTAACACCCAGGGAAACTGAGTCCCACCCCCTCTGCATGCAAACCATTGAAACTCCACAGAAAACAAGAACCCCCCCCCCACACACTTCGTCACATCTCTCCCCCCTTCGAGGCTGAACGGAGCAGGGTCACTTAGCCAGTGACCTGGGGAAGTTCAGGGTCTCCGCCCCGCGATAAAGCATCCACTATAACATTGGCACTCCCCCTCACATGGACCACATCCATGTCATAACCCTGGAGGAGCAGGGCCCATCTCAGCAGCTTGGCATTAGCCCCTTTCATTTGGTGCAGCCACGTCAGGGGCGAATGGTCGGTGCACGCGGTGAGGCGCCGCCCACATAGATCTGGCTGCAGTTTGTTAAGGGCCCACCCCGTGGCCAGGCATTGCTTCTCTATGGCCGTGTAGTGCTGCTCCCGGGGCAGCAGCTTCTTGCTCAGGTACAGAATGGGGGTGTCTCTCCCACTTAGTATCAGTTTGCCTCAGCACCGCCCCCAGCCCTGTGTCTGGGGCGTCGGTGAACACCAGGAAGGGTTTGTTAGAATCCGGGTTTACCAGCACCGGGCCCTGGATAAGTGCCCCCTTCAGCGCACAGAGAGTCCTCTGGCACTGCTCAGTCCAGACCACCTTGTCCGGCTTTCCCTTTTGACACAGCTCCGTGAGGGGAGCTGCCAGGGAGCTAAAGTGGGGCACAAACCTCTGGTGGTACCCTGCCATCCCAATGAAAGCCTGGACCTGCTTCTTAGTCTGGGGGGCGGGCCAGGCCTTGATTGCCTCCACTTTGGCCGGCTCCGGCTTCAGGTGGCCACTCCCAACCTTGTGGCCCAGGTATAAAACCTCTGCCATCCCCACCTTGCACTTTTCAGCTTTTATGGTCAGTCCTGCATCCTGGAGGCTACCCAGCACTCTCTTCACCTGGGACACATGTTCCTCCCAGGTCTGGCTAAAGACACAGATATCGTCAATATACGCTAGTGCAAAGTCCTTCATCCCCCTTAGTAACTGATCCACCAGGCGCTGGAAGGTGGCAGGTGCCCCCTTGAGGTCGAAAGGCAGGACTAGGAACTCAAAGAGCCCTATTGGTGTGGTGAAGGCAGACTTTACCCTGGCCTCTGGGTCCAAAGGCACCTGCCAGTAGCCTTTCATAGAATCATAGAATCATAGATTATAGGACTGGAAGGGACCTCGAGAGGTCATCGAGTCCAGTCCCCTGCCCGCATGGCAGGACCAAATACTGTCTAGACCATCCCTGATAGACATTTATCTAACCTACTCTTAAATATCTCCAGAGACGGAGATTCCACAACCTCCCTAGGCAATTTATTCCAGTGTTTAACCACCCTGACAGTTAGGAACTTTTTCCTAATGTCCAACCTAGACCTCCCTTGCTGCAGTTTAAACCCATTGTTTCTGGTTCTATCCTTAGAGGCTAAGGTGAACAAGTTCTCTCCCTCCTCCTCATGACACCCTTTTAGATACCTGTAAACTGCTATCATGTCCCCTCTCAGTCTTCTCTTCTCCAAACTAAACAAACCCAGTTCTTTCAGCCTTCCTTCCTAGGTCATGTTCTCAAGACCTTTAATCATTCTTGTTGCTCTTCTTTGGACCCTTTCCAATTTCTCCACATCTTTTTTAAAATGCGGCGCCCAGAACTGCACACAATACTCCAGCTGAGGCCTAACCAGAGCAGAGTAGAGCGGAAGAATGACTTCTTGTGTCTTGCTCACAACACACCTGTTAATGCATCCCAGAATCATGTTTGCTTTTTTTGCAACAGCATCACACTGTTGACTCATATTTAGCTTGTGGTCCACTAGAACCCCTAGATCCCTTTCTGCCGTACTCCTTCCTAGACAGTCTTTTCCCATTCTGTATGTGTGAAATTGATTTTTCCTTCCTAAGTGGAGCACTTTGCATTTGTCTTTGTTAAACTTCATCCTGTTTAACTCAGACCATTTCTCCAATTTGTCCAGATCATTTTGAATTATGACCCTGTCCTCCAAAGTAGTTGCAATCCCTCCCAGTTTGGTATCATCCGCAAACTTAATAAGCGTACTTTCTATGCCAATATCTAAGTCATTGATGAAGATATTGAACAGAGCCGGTCCCAAAACAGACCCCTGCGGAACCCCACTCGTTACGCCTTTCCAGCAGGATTGGGAACCATTAATAACAACTCTCTGAGTACGGTTATCCAGCCAGTTATGCACCCACCTTATAGTAGCCCCATCTAATTTGTATTTGCCTAGTTTATCGATAAGAATATCATGCGAGACCGTATCAAATGCCTTACTAAACTCTAGGTATACCACATCCACCGCTTCACCCTTATCCACAAGGCTCGTTATTCTATCAAAGAAAGCTATCAGATTGGTTTGACATGATTTGTTCTTCACAAATCCATGCTGGCTGTTCCCTATCACCTTACCACCTTCCAAGTGTTTGCAGATGATTTCCTTAATTACTTGCTCCATTATCTTCCGTGGCACAGAAGTTAAACTAACTGGTCTGTAGTTACCTGGGTTGTTTTTATTTCCCTTTTTATAGATGGGCACTATATTTGCCCTTTTCCAGTCTTCTGGAATCTCTCCCGTCTCCCATGACTTTCCAAAGATAATAGCTAGAGGCTCAGATACCTCCTCTATTAGCTCCTTGAGTATTCTAGGATGCATTTCATCAGGCCCGGGTGACTTGCAGGCATCTAACTTTTCTAAGTGATTTTTAACTTGTTCTTTTTTTATTTTATCCGCTAAACCTACCCCCTTCCCATTAGCATTCACTATGTTAGGCATTGGTTCAGACTTCTCGGTGAAGACCGAAACAAAGAAGTCATTAAGCATCTCTGCCATTTCCAAGTTTCCTGTTACTGTTTCTCCCTCTTCACTAAGCAGTGGGCCTACCCTGTCTTTGGTCTTCCTCTTGCTTCTAATGTATTGATAAAAAGTCTTCTTGTTTCCTTTTATTCCCGTAGCTAGTTTGAGCTCATTTTGGGCCTTTGCCTTTCTAATCTTGCCCCTGCATTCCTGTGTTGTTTGCCTATATTCCTCCTTTGTAATCTGTCCTAGTTTCCATTTTTTATATGACTCCTTTTTATTTTTTAGATCGTGCAAGATCTCATGGTTAAGCCAAGGTGGTCTTTTGCCACATTTTCTATCTTTCCTAACCAGCGGAATAGCTTGCTTTTGGGCCCTTAATAGTGTCCCTTTGAAAAACTGCCAACTCTCCTCAGTTGTTTTTCCCCTCAGTCTTGATTCCCATGGGACCTTACCTATCAGCTCTCTGAGCTTCCCAAAATCTGCCTTCCTGAAATCCATTGTCTCTATTTTGCTGTTCTCCCTTCTACCCTTCGTTAGAATTGCAAACTCTATGATTTCATGATCACTTTCACCCAGGCTGCCTTCTACTTTCACATTCTTAACGAGTTCCTCCCTATTTGTTAAAATCAAGTCTAGAACAGCTTCCCCCCTAGTAGCTTTTTCAACCTTCTGAAATAAAAAGTTGTCTCCAATGCAGTCCAAGAATTTGTTGGATAGTCTGTGCCCCGCTGTGTTATTTTCCCAACATATATCCAGATAGTTGAAGTCCCCCATCACCACCAAATCTTGGGCTTTGGATGATTTTGTTAGTTGCTTGAAAAAAGCCTCATCCACCTCTTCCCCCTGGTTAGGTGGCCTGTAGTAGACTCCTAGCATGACATCTCCCTTGTTTTTTGCCCCTTTAAGCCTAACCCAGAGACTCTCAACACTTCCGTCTCCTATGTCCATCTCTACCTCAGTCCAAGTGTGTACATTTTTAATATATAAGGCAACACCTCCTCCCTTTTTCCCCTGTCTATCCTTCCTGAGCAAGCTGTACCCATCCACACCAACATTCCAATCATGTGTATTATCCCACCAAGTTTCAGTGATGCCAACAATGTCATAGTTGTATTTATTTATTAGCACTTCCAGTTCTTCCTGCTTATTCCCCATACTTCTCGCATTTGTATATAGGCATCTAAGATACTGGTTTGATCTTTCCTCCCAGTTTTGTCCTGACTCTCCTTTCTCTCTGCCAATATAGCCCACACTCCCTCTTGTTTCCGACCCATCTCCCCGGTCTCCATATTCCCCACTTACCTGTGGGCTTTGCTCACCTGTCCCCGTCGAACCTAGTTTAAAGCCCTCCTCACTAGGTTAGCCAGTCTGTGGCCGAATAGGGTCTTTCCTCTCCTCGAAAGGTGAATGCCATCTCTGCCTAGCAGTCCTTCCTCAAATAGCATCCCGTGGTCTAGGAAGCCAAAGCCCTCCTGGCGACACCATCTTCGCAGCCAGGCATTCAGCTCCATGATGCATCTGTCTCTGCCCGGGCCCCTACCTTTGACAGGAAGAATTGAAGAGAATACCACCTGCGCTCCAAACTCCTTCACCCGTACTCCCAGAGCCCTGTAGTCACTCTTGATCCGCTCAGTGTCACACCGCGCAGTATCATTTGTGCCCACATGGATGAGTAGCATGGGGTAGTAGTCAGAGGGCTGGATAATCCTCGACAATGCCTCCGTAACGTCTCTGATACGGGCCCCCGGCAGGCAGCATACCTCCCGAGATGAAATGTCAGGGCGACAGATGGGCGCCTCCGTCCCCCTCAGCAGAGAGTCTCCGACCACCACTACCCTACGTTTCCTATTCGCAGTGGTGGCAGCAGACTTTCCAGCCTTAGGGGTACGAGGCTTCTCCTCCTTTACTGTAGGGAGTGATTCCTTCTTTCCTGTATCAAGAAGAGCATAACGGTTACCTATAACCACGGCAGGAGGGTTCGGAGCAAGGGTGGAGCGCTGCCTGCTGCCAGAAGTAACCAGCTGCCAGTGTCCACCCTGAGCCATCTCCTCCTCCACCAGTGGTGTATCAGCAGTCCTGTGTACTGGGACAGCTACCTCAGCTGTCTCCACATGGACACTGTTGAGGAATTGCTCGTGGATACGGATGCTCCTCAACCTAGCCACCTCCTCCTGTAGCTCTCCCACCTGCTGCCTGAGAGATTCCACCAGCAGGCACCTCTCACATTGGATGGTCCCCCCAGCCTGGATATCAGTAAATGGAAATTGCAAGTTACAGTCTTTGCAAAACCACACCAGGATCTGGGTAGAGGCATCCATGCTTGGGCACTCTGTCTGGCTACAGGCACAGGTGGAGGAGACAGAAGCAGTGCTGGCACAGGTGTTGCGGGTCTTCCTAACCATCGTAAGCCTCCCTCTGTCAAACTCCCGTCTGCAGCCCCCTGTCAGCTGACAGGGTTGTTTAAGCAAAAAGTTATGAATGTAGTTGCTTTATAGGTATTAAGGGGAATCAAGAGAAAAACAGATGGAACCAGCAAGGGACCCTCACCCCCTTCCTGCTCCCCTTCCAAACTCCCTTGTGAAACTCCCTGTTAGCAGCCCCTGTTCGCAAAGCTCCCTGGTCGCTTGTGCGCTGCTTTATAAAGCCCTGGCCTGTATGAATGCCCCGCCCACTGCTGAAGGCTCAGCCACTTACCAGAGGCTTCTAGCTTTATGAGATCTATAAAGCTATCATAAGATCTATGGTAGTGAGGTACCAGGCACCCCCAAACTTGTATAAGATTTCATCAGTCCTGGGCATGGGGTAGGCATCGGACCCGGTAATGGCATTGAGCTTCCGATAGTCCACACAGAACCGGATCGACCCATCCTTCTTGGGGACCAGCACCATGGGTGAGGCCCAGGGACTGGTGGACAGCTGGATCACCCCTAAAGCCAGCATGTCCCCGACCTCTTTCTCCAGGTCCTGGGCTGTTTTCCCAGTGACCCTTAATGGGGAACACCTGATTGGAGGGTTGGTTCCCGTCTCCACCCAGTGGACAGCCAGGTAGTGAGCCCAGGCCGGCTGGAGAACAGCTGCCGGTACGAATGCAGCACGGCTCTGATCTCTGCCTGCTGGACAGGGTTAGCTGGCCTGAGAGGGGAATTGATTCTAGTGAGGGGTTAGCCCCAGCCTCAGGGAGGAGTCCCACCAGGGGGTCCTCTCCTTTCTCCTCCCACTGCCCACACACAGCCAGCACCAACTTCTCCCTGTCCCAGTACGGCTTCATCATGTTGACGTGATACACCCAGTGGCTGTGAGCCCGGTTGGACAGTTCCACCACATAGTTCAGCTCGTTTACCTGTCTGATGACCGTGAAGGAGCCGTCCCAGCCGCTTGCCGCTTGTTCTTCCTCACGGGGATGAGGAGCATCACCTGGTCCCCGGTAGCATATGAGCGGGCACGGGCTGAGCGGTCATACCAGACCTTCTGCTTCCTCTGGGCCCTTGCTAGGTTCCCCCTAGCCCAGCCCATGAGCTCCACGAGCTTTTCCCGGAAAGTCAGTACATACTCTACCACTGATTCCCCATGGGGAGAGGCCTTTCCCTCCCACTTGGCTCTCATCAAGTCCAGGGGACCCCTCACCCTTCTTCCGTACAGCAACTCAAACGGGGAGAACCCTGTGGACTCCTGGGGCACTTCCCTATATGCGAACAGCAGGTGGGGTAAATACTTATCCGAGTCCTGTGGGTGCTGGTCCATAAAGGTTTTCAGCATCCTCTTTAGGGTCCCATTGAACCTCTCCACTAGCCCGTTGGACTGAGGGTGGTAGGCTGAGGCCCAGGTGTGTCGGACCCCACACTTCTCCCACAAGCACTGGAGCAGGGTTGACATGAAGTTAGACTCATGGTCTGTAAGGACCTCCTTGGGGAACCCCACTCTGCTGAAGATGGTCAGCAGCGCGTTTGCCACGGTGTCTGCCTCGATAGAGGACAAGGCCACCACCTCGGGGTAGCGCGTAGCAAAATCTACCACCACCAGGATGTATCTCTTCCCTGACTGGGTCACCCTGCTGAGGGACCCCACTATGTCCACGGCCACCTTCTGGAAAGGCTCCTCTATGATAGGCAAAGGTCTCAGCGGGGCTTTACACTTTACAACTCCACAGAAAACAAGAAAACCCACCACTTCGTCACATATCCCCCCTCCTAGTTCCGGGCTACTTGGAGGGATAATGAGAATTCGAAGGACGGAGTTGGATGGTAATTGCAGACATACCAAGGGTTGCAGAGTTTCTCATTGCGAAATCCAAGGTCAGGGTCATGTGATGATTGGTTTGGAACAGGAAACGCAGCTAAGCAACCTACATCTCCTGCAACCCGATAGGTGAGTGTCAATTCCAACTGACAGGAAGGAGGGGGGAGGGTATTCCAACACCCCCTTGCAGTAGCAGCACGTCCCCAAATGTTGTGTCTCTTTCTTGTTCTGCCCATGTTGAATATGCAGCCAGAGACATATCGCTGAGGGACGAGGACTTGTCTAGAAATCCCGGGCGTTCTGGGCTACCACTGAATAGGCCGGTTTCAATGCTTTGTACTACAGAATGACAAGGCCACTGTTTCTGCCTTTGCCATTACAAGGTGCTCTCGTGAGCGAATGACCAGGCACCCAGTGCTGTGAACCTTGAGAGCTCCTAGAAGGGGAAAAAGCATTCTAAAGCCTATTTCCCTAATAATGTATCTCCGGCCCAGTGCTGAACCTTCTGTTCCACCATCAGGGTCAATGAAGGGGGCAGTGTCCGATATTCCAGCAGCCAATGTAGGTCGCACGCTGATTGGGGGCACCAAAGAGCACCAGTGCTGCCCTCTAGTGGTAGGTAGTAGTATAGAAAGCAACAGAGGGTCCTGTGGCACCTTTGAGACTAACAGAAGTACTGGGAGCATAAGCTTTCCTGGGTAAGAACCTCACTTCTTCAGATGCAAGTAATGGAAATCTCTAGAGGCAGGTATATATCAGTGTGGAGATAACGAGGTTAGTACAATCAGGGAGGGTGAGGTGCTCTGCTAGCAGTTGAGGTGTGAACACCAAGGGAGGAGAAACTGTTTCTGTAGTTGGATAGCCATTCACAGTCTTTGTTTAATCCTGATCTGATGGTGTCAAATTTGCAGATGAACTGGAGCTCAGCAGTTTCTCTTTGGAGTCTGGTCCTGAAGTTTTTTTGCTGTAAGATGGCAACCTTTACATCTGCTATTGTGTGGCCAGGGAGGTTGAAGTGTTCTCCTACAGGTTTTTGTATATTGCCATTCCTGATATCTGACTTGTGTCCATTTATCCTCTTGCGTAGTGACTGTCCAGTTTGGCCAAAGTACATAGCAGAGGGGCATTGCTGGCATATGATGGCATATATAACATTGGTGGACGTGCAGGTGAATGAGCCGGTGATGTTGTAGCTGATCTGGTTAGGTCCAGTGATGGTGTTGCTGGTGTAGATATGTGGGCAGAGTTGGCATCGAGGTTTGTTGCATGGGTTGGTTCCTGAGTTAGAGTTGTTATGGTGCGGTGCGTGGTTGCTGGTGAGAATATGCTTAAGGTTGGCAGGTTGTCTGTGGGCGAGGACTGGCCTGCCTCCCAAGGTCTGTGAAAGTGAGGGATCATTGTCCAGGATGGGTTGTAGATCACTGATGATGCGTTGGAGAGGTTTAAGCTGAGGACTGTAGGTGATGGCCAGTGGAGTTCTGTTGGTTTCTCTTCTGGGCCTGTCTTGTAGCAGGAGGCTTCTGGGTACACGTCTGGCTCTGTTGATTTGTTTCTTTATTTCCTTGTGTGGGTATCGTAGTTTTGAGAATGCTTGGTGAAGATCTTTTAGGTGTTGGTCTCTGTCTGAGGGGTTGGAGCAGATGCGATTGTACCTCAGTTCTTGGCTGTAGACGATGGATCGTGTGGTGTGACCGGGGTGGAAGCTGGAGGCATGAAGGTAGGCGTAGCAGTCGGTGGGTTTTCGGTATAGGGTGGTGTTAATGTGGCCATCGCTTATTTGTACGGTGGTGTCCAGGAAGTGGACCTCCCGTGTAGATTGGTCCAGGCTGAGGTTGATGGTGGGGTGGAAGCTGTTGAAAGCATGGTGGAATTCTTCCAGGGCCTCCTTCCCATGGGTCCAGATGATGAAGATGTCATCAATATAGCGTAGGTAGAGAAGGGGCATGAGTGGACGGGAGCTGAGGAAGCGTTGTTCCAGGTCAGCCATAAAAATGTTGGCATATTGTGGGGCCATGCGGGTGCCCATAGTGGTGCCACTGGTCTGGAGGTATATATTGTCACCAAATTTGAAATAATTCTGCGTGAGGATAAAGTCACAGAGCTCAGCAATAAGTTGTGCTGTGTCATCATCAGGGATACTGTTCCTGACAGGTTGTATTCCATCTGTATGTGGGATGTTTGTGTAGAGAGCCTCTACATCCATGGTGGCTAGGATGGTGTTTTCTGGGAGGTCACCAATGCATTGTAGTTTCCTCAGGAAATCGGTGGTGTCACAGAGATAGCTGGGAGTGCTGGTGGCATAGGGTCTGAGTAGGGAGTCCACATATCCAGACAGTCCTTCAATGAGAGTGCCAATAGGATAGAAGGCACTCAGTAACAACTCCGGTGTCGGGATGTGTACTACAGACAAGGAGTGCTGGCCCCTACTGGCAGGGATCGGGACAGCAGGTGCACACTGGTCACCCAGATGGAGGTGCGTGCTGGGAGAAGGAGTGCGGAAATCTGAAAATTACAACTCTGCTGAAGACTTAGGTGGTGGGGGCAAAGTGGTGCTATAGGATAAGAGCTTTGTGGGGGGTTTTCCTTCAATTTTTTATACAGGGTAGGAAATTACATAAAAAACTACTCTAAAAGAACGTTAAGGTGCCAACGTCAAGCCCTCAAAAGATAGGAGTTGCCAGAGCTAAGGTTGCCCATGCAATTTTAACTCTGCCCCCTTGTCGGTACTAATGACACAAGACTTAACGCACTATTTTCTCCACAGGACCCCTGCCTCAGTCAGTGGACAGAAGGGACCCGCTGGGGAATGAGGCGGGACCGGGCAATGAAGGGGACTGTTGTCTGTAGGCCCCTTGCTCATGTGTTGTGTAAGTTGGGATGTGTGTACCAGGGATAGGAGTAGAGGCTGCAGCTCTCGTAATGCGTCTCAGCCTTGGCGTGTCTATGCAGCCTTCACCGGGCGCCAAAAATTATAGTTTCCTGCGTGACGACTACAGCGTTGGGAACATTTTCTCCTTGGTTCAGTTCTGTCACTGTGTGTGTCTGGCTCTTCCCTTCGGCTTTGCCACGCAGCGGGTTGTGACTGCACAGGGGATATTTTTGTACGTGGTTAGATTCCCTGCCAGTCACTGTGTCTCTCTGACAGTAATACACTGCCGTGTCCTCGGGCTTCAGGCCGGTGATTTGCAAATACAGCAGGTTGTTGGGGTTGTCTCTAGAGATCGTGAATCGCCCTTTCACCGACTCAGCGTATCGCTTATCGGTTCCGGCCCAATAGCTAATGCCGGACACCCACTCGGGTCTCTTCCCGGGAGCCTGTCGGTACCAGTGCATCCAGTAGTCACCAAAGGTGAACCCGGAGGCTTTACACGAGATGTTGGTAGAATCTCCTGCGATGTTCACGTCTCCCCCAGACTCCAGCAGCTGAACTTGCGAATGGGCCCCTGAGGACATAACAGAGAACAGTCTTACCCTTGTTCACCGTGATACTGAGCTCCCCGCCCCGCATTTTTTGAGGCCAGAAATCACCTTGGGGCAGTGCCACCAGGAAAGCAACATGCAGCCAGAGGAGCATCTTCTTCTGCTCAGTTCGGAGAAGATTCCCCAGTGAGGGTTGTGGGTGTTCACTGCAGACACATGGGGCTGCAGCTTTTGTCTCCTGCAGGGGCAGGGACACGGGGGAGGGGGGGTGACAGGAAATGGTGTTACTTTCTTTGCATTTGCTCCCTTCATTAAGGACAGACAAATCAGCACCCGGGGGAGGGGTAGGAACCTTGCCTTTCTGTCGCCGCTCATCGTTAGCAGATTCATTTGCACTTAGTGCGGGCCAGGGAAGACCAGGGATAATTCCCTCGCGGCAGACACAAATCTCTCGGTTGAGGTGCTCGGTCTTTTCAATCAGGCTCTTAGTTAGCACCCTGGAGTTGCCAATTCTGCGCGTAGTGACTATGGGCGCTCCCGTTGGGTTCTTTGTGTTATTCAAATCGGAACTGGGCATTTTCTTACCAGCCTGGGTTGTACGAGAGCCAACATTGGGCACAGGTCCTCTCCTGGAGTAGGCTCCCCACCGTGCTGCCAGTCGGACCGATGGACTCATTCTGAGAGAACTCTTTGCAACTACAAAGCTCACCATCTCGACTATGAACCTGATTTCGGAACTGTGCTCATCTCTGTATGTATGCCGATCTTTTCACCAATACTCTCTTCTCTTCTGTAATAAATTTTAGTTTAGTCAATAAGAATTCGCTGTAAGTATGTATTTGGGTAAGATCTAGAATATGCATTAACCTGGGAGGTAATGTGTCCGATCCTCTGGGACTGGTAGAATTTATTATAAAATTAGGTTTCAGAGTAGCAGCCGTGTTAGTCTGTATCCGCAAAAAGAAGAACAGGAGTCCTTGTGGCACCTTAGAGACTAACAAATTTATTAGAGCATAAGCTTTCGTGGACTACAGCCCACTTCTTCGGATGCATATAGAATGGAACATATATTGAGGAGATATATATACACACATGCAGAGAGCATAAACAGGTGGGAGTTGTCTTACCAACTCTGTGAGGGCAATTAATTAAGAGAAAAAAAACTTTTGAAGTGATAATCAAGATAGCCCAGTACAGACAGTTTGATAAGAAGTGTGAGCATACTTACAAGGGGAGAAAGATTCAATGTTTGTAATGGCTCATCATTACTGGTGAATGGTTAATTTCTCCTTGTTTTAAGATCCAAGGGGTTTGGATCTGTATTCACCAGGGAATTGGTGAAGGTCTCTCAAGGCTACCCAGGGAAGAAAATTAGCCTTGGGATGGTGGCAGCGGACCAGAGCTAAGCTGGTAGTTAAGCTTAGAAGTTTTCATGCAGGCCCCTACATTTGTACTCTAAAGTTCAAAGTGGGGATACAGCCTTGACATGGTGGCAGAGCGGTGGGATCATTTTAAACCCAAAAGCCAGTGAGATTTTTTTTCCTTCTAGCTGCTTGGAAAGCAGAGCTGGAGGTAGATAGATGCATATCTTATCTCTCCTTGCCTGAAGGCAGAGGTGTTAAATTTTTTTAACAAGGTCCTTTGTTAAAAGAAGTGTTCAAATGAGCAAACAAAGGTAAAGATAATTTACAAGCTGAATTGTTTTTTTTCTTTTTACATCCTCGGGAGTAGCTAGTTAGAAAGTCTCTGTTAACTCAGCAGCAGCCAGAGCTGAGAGCTTCCCCGTTTCAGTCAACTGCAGAGGGGGTGACCCAGCACAAGAAAACAGGAAAATGACTACCAAAGAAGTAGCTAAAAAAATAGAACTGGCCAAACTAGAAGCAGAAGAAAATGAAAGAAAACATCAGAGACTGCTTCAATTAACAAAACTCGAGACAGAGCAGAGAGAAAGAGAAGAAAAAGCCAAAGAGGAGGCCACAAGAGAGAGATGGAGCTGAAAAAAAAAGAGATGGAGGAGAGAGAAAAAGAAAGGAAGCATGAACTGCAAGTAGCAAAGGCTAAGCCAGATACAACAGCCCATCCCAACAACCCCTCTCCAGGTACCACTTCCCATCCCAGAAAATTCCCCACCTACAAGGCAGGCGATGATACTGAGGCCTTCTTGGAAAATTTTGAAAGGGCCTGCCTTGGATACAGCATCGCTGCAGACCAGTACATGGTAGAGCTGAGGCCGCAGCTCAGTGGACCCTTAGCAGAGGTGGCGGCTGAAATGCCTAAGGAACACATGAACAGTTATGAACTTTTTAAAAACAAGGCCAGACTCAGAATGGGGCTAACACCTGAGTATGCCCATCGGCGGTTCAGAGCCCTAAAGTGGAAACCCGATGTGTCATTTACCCGGCATGCCTACCACATTGACAAAAACTGTGATGCCTGGGTGTCAGGAGCAAATGTTAAATCTCTGGAAGATCTGCTTTCCCTAGTAAAAATGGAGCAGTTTTTAGAGGGTGTTCCTGAGGAAATAGAAAGGTACATCCTACATAGGAAGCCCAAAACTGTAACTGAGGCGGGGGAGATTGGAGCCAAATGGGTGGAGGTGGCAGAAAAGAAAAAAACTAGTAGCAGTTGGAGCGAATATCAGAAGGGGCAAGCCGAAACAAAACCTTACCACCGGGGACAACCCAAGGCCCCACCCACATCCCAAGGGAAACCCCAGACGCCTTCTCACCCCACCACACCAGTCTCCACCAACCAACACCATCCCGGTGATACCTTAGCAGGGCGATGTTTTAAATGTAATGAACTGGGACATATAAAGGCTCACTGCCCCAAGAACCCCAACCGATTACAGTTCATTACACCCCAATCACACCAAAGATCCCCAGACCCAGATGCCTCTCTCATACCCTCGGAGCGAAGGGAAACCTTGAGAGTGGGCGGAAAGAAGATTATCGCTTGGAGGGACACTGGGGCACAAGTGTCAACTATCCACCAATCCCTAGTGGACCCCCAAACTCATCAACCCGGAGGCTACAGTGACAATTCAACCCTTCGTGTCACAGTCTGTAACCTTGCCTACAGCCACGTTGCATGTCCAGTACAAGGGCTGGTCAGGAATGTGGACTTTTGCAGTCCATGACAATTATCCCATTCCCATGCTGATGGGGGAAGATTTGGCCAACCATGTGAAGCTAGCCAAGAGGGTGGGAATAGTCACCCGCAGCCAGGCTAAGCAAGCTTTCACCCCCATCCCTGTTCCTGAGCCGTCCACCAGGGCCCCGTCTGTCTTACCAGAGACCCAGACAAAGGTGGTGGAACAGGATCCCCTGCCAACGACTGCAACAGCCGTAGTGGATCCAATCCCAGAGACCCAGCCAAAGCCAGTCCCAGAACCGGAACTGGCAATGCAACCAGCACCAGAACCATTGCCAGCACTGAGTCCAGCGCTTGCAAACCCGTCTACAACTCCAATGCCAGAGGGCACCAGCGAGCCTGAACTGGCAGAAGCAGCAGATAACCCTACCCAAGAGGCTCAGCCAGAGCCTGAGATACCACATAGTGCACCAGCGGACAGCGGATCACAGTCAATGGAAACAGCCCCAGCACCTGCATCACTTCCAGAGGGACCAAGCCCCAGTCCACAGTCCAAGGAGGAACTGATGTCTCCAGCATCAAGGGAACAGTTCCAGGCCGAGCAGGAAGCAGATGACAGCCTTCAGAAAGCTTGGGTGGCAGCGCGGAGCACCCCACCGCCTCTCAGCTCTTCTAACCGATCCCGGTTAGTTGTAGAACAAGGACTTTTATACAAGGAGACTCTTTCTGGTGGGCACCAGGAAGACTGGCATCCTCAAAGACAGTTGGTAGTTCCCACTAAGTATCGGGTAAAGCTCTTGAGCTTAGCTCATGATCATCCCAGTGGCCATTCTGGGGTGAACAGGACCAAAGACCAGTTGGGGAAGTCCTTCCACTGGGAGGGAATGGGCAAGGACGTTGCTAATTATGTCCGGTCTTGTGAGGTGTGCCAACGAGTGGGAAAGCCCCAAGACCAGGTTAAAGCCCCTCTCCAGCCACTACCCATAATTGAGGTCCCATTTCAGCGCGTAGCTGTGGATATTCTGGGTCCTTTCCCAAAGAAGACACCCAGAGGAAAACAGTACGTACTGACTTTCATGGATTTTGCTACCCGATGGCCGGAAGCAGTACCCTTAAGCAACACCAGGGCTAAAAGTGTGTGCCAGGCATTAGCAGACATTTTTGCCAGGGTAGGTTGGCCCTCCGACATCCTTACAGATTCAGGAACTAATTTCCTGGCAGGGACCATGGAAAACCTGTGGGAAGCTCATGGGGTGAATCAGTTGGTTGCCACCCCTTACCACCATGAAACCAATGACCTGGTGGAGAGGTTTAATGGAACTTTGGGGGCCATGATATGTAAATTCGTAAATGAACACTCCAATGATTGGGACCTAGTGTTGCAGCAGTTGCTTTTTGCCTACAGGGCTGTACCACATCCCAGTTTAGGGTTTTCACCGTTTGAACTTGTGTATGGCCGCGAGGTTAAGGGGCCATTACAGTTGGTGAAGCAGCAATGGGAGGAGTTTACGCCTTCTCCAGGAACTAACATTCTAGACTTTGTAAGCAACCTCCAAAGCACCCTCCGACACTCTTTAGCCCTTGCTAAAGAAAACCTAAAGAATGCTCAGGAAGAGCAAAAGGCCTGGTATGATAAACATTCCAGAAAACGGTCCTTCAAAGTAGGAGACCAAGTCATGGTCTTAAAGGTGCTCCAGGCCCATAAAATGGAAGCGTCGTGGGAAGGACCATTCACGATCCAGGAGCGCCTAGGAGCTGTTAACTATCTCATAGCCTCCCCCAACTCCAACATAAAGCCTAAAGTATACCATGTTAATTCTCTTAAGCCCTTTTATTCCAGAGAATTAAACGTTTGCCAGTTTACAGCCCAGGAAACAGATGACGTGGAGTGGCCTGAAGGTGTCTACTACGAAGGAAAAAAGGATGGTGGCATAGAAGAGGTGAACCTCTCCACAACCCTTGGACGTCTGCAGCGACAGCAGATCAAGGAGCTCTGCACAAGTTTTGCACCAATTTTCTCAGCCACTCCAGGACGGACCGAACGGGCATACCACTTCATTGACACAGGTAATGCTCACACAATTAGAACCCCACCCTACCGGGAATCACCTCATGCCAAAACTGCTATACAAAGGAAGATCCAGGACATGCTACAGATGGGTATAATCCGCCCCTCTAATAGTGCATGGGCATCTCCAGTGGTTCTAGTTCCCAAACCAGATGGGGAAATACGCTTTTGCATGGACTACCGTAAGCTAAATGCTGTAACTCGTCCTAACAACTATCCAATGCCGCGCACAGATGAGCTATTGGAGAAATTGGGACATGCCCAATTCATCTCTACTCTAGACTTAACCAAGGGGTACTGGCAAGTACCACTAGATGAACCCACTAAGGAAAGGTCAGCCTTTGTCACCCAGGCAGGGGTGTATGAATTCAATGTACTCCCTTTCGCGTTGCGAAATGCACCCGCCACCTTCCAAAAACTTGTAGATGGTCTCCTAATGGGATTGGGAGAATCTGCAGTTGCCTACCTCGATGATGTGGCCATTTTTTCTGATTCATGGGCAGAGCACCTGGAGCACCTGGAAAAAGTTTTCGAGCGCATCCAGCAGGCAGGACTAACTGTTAATGCTAAAAAGTGTCAAATAGGCCAAAACAGAGTGACTCACCTGGGGCACCAGGTGGGTCAAGGAACTATAAATCCCCTACAGGCCAAAGTGAATGCTATCCAAAAGTGGCCCGTTCCAAAGTCTAAGAAACAGGTCCAATCCTTCTTAGGCTAGGCTGGATATTATAGGCGATTTGTACCCCACTACAGCCAAATCGCCGCCCCACTGACAGACCTAACCAGAAAGAAACAGCCAAATGCAGTTCAGTGGACTGATGAGTGTCAAAAGGCCTTTAACCAGCTTAAGGCAACACTCATGTCTGACCCTGTGCTAAGGGCCCCAGACTTCGACAAACCGTTCCTAGTAACCACAGATGCGTCCGAGCGAGGCGTGGGAGCAGTTTTAATGCAGGAAGGACCGGATCAAGAATTCCATCCTGTCATGTTTCTCAGCAAGAAACTGTCTGAGAGGGAAAGCCACTGGTCAATCAGCGAAAAGGAATGCTACGCCATTGTGTACGCGCTGGAAAAGCTACGCCCATATGTTTGGGGACGGCGTTTCCAACTACAAACAGACCATGCTGTGCTACAGTGGCTTTTTCATACCGCCAAGAGAAATAACAAAAAACTTCTTCGGTGGAGTTTAGCTCTCCAAGATTTTGATTTTGAAATACAACACATTTCGGGTGCTTCTAACAAAGTGGCTGATGCACTCTCCCGGGAAAGTTTCCCAGAGTTAACTGGTTAACAATTGTTCTTGGAATGAAACATATTGTTAGTTTTTTATATAATCAGTAGTATGTCTAAAGGTACATGTGTCTTATTAACTCTGTTTTTTCCTAGAACTCCAGGAAATCACAGCCAGTGTGGAACCAAATGTCCAACACTATCTGTGATTTGGGGGGCGTGTCATAACTATAAAGGGAAGGGTAACAGCTGTCCTGTGTACAGTACTATAAAATCCCTCCTGGCCAGAGACTCCAAAATCCTTTTCCCTGTAAAGGGTTAAGAAGCTCAGGTAACCTGGCTGGCATCTGACCTAAAGGACCAATAAGGGGACAAGATACTTTCAAATCTTGTGGGGGGGAAGGCTTTTGTTTGTGTTCTTTGTTTGGGAGTGTGTTCACTCTCGGGACTGAGAGGGACCCGACATCAATCCAGGTTCTCCACATCTTCCTAAACAAGTCTCTCCTATTTCAAACTTGTAAGTAAATAGCCAGGCAAGGCGTGTTAGTTTTCCTTTGTTTTCTCAACTTGTAAATGTACCTTTTACTAGAGTGTTTATCTTTGTTTGCTGTACTTTGAACCTAAGACTAGAGGGGAGTCCTCTGAGCTCTTTAAGTTTGATTACCCTGTAAGGTTAATTTCCATACTGATTTTACAGAGATGATTTTTACCTTTTTCTTTAATTAAAAGCCTTCTTTTTAAGAACCTGATTGATTTTTCCTTGTTTTAAGATCCAAGGGGTTTGGATCTGTATTCACCAGGAGTTGGTGAAAGGAAGCAGGGGGAATGGTTAATTTCTCCTTGTTTTAAGATCCAAGGGGTTTGGATCTGTATTCACCAGGAGTTGGTGGGAGGAAGGGGGAATGGTTAATTTCTCCTTGTTTTAAGATCCAAGGGGTTTGGATCTGTATTCACCAGGGAATTGGTGAAGGTCTCTCAAGGCTACCCAGGGAAGAAAATTAGCCTTGGGATGGTGGCAGCGGACCAGAGCTAAGCTGGTAGTTAAGCTTAGAAGTTTTCATGCAGGCCCCTACATTTGTACCCTAAAGTTCAAAGTGGGGATACAGCCTTGACATGGTGGCAGAGTGGTGGGATCATTTTAAACCCAAAAGCCAGTGAGATATTTTTTTCCTTCTAGCTGCTTGGAAAGCAGAGCTGGAGGTAGATAGATGCATATCTTATCTCTCCTTGCCTGAAGGCAGAGGTGTTAAGTTTTTTTAACATGGTCCTTTGTTACTCACCAGTAATCCTCATCATATTTGACTTGGGTGTTTGGGTGGAGGCCAGAGTCTGGGGTTACTTTAAAGGATCTGTGTTTTGGGTAACCAATAAGGACTTATAGAAGCTGTTTTGTGGTGACTTAGATTCACCAAGTATTGGAATATCCACCAGTTTGGGGGATTGTCTACCCCATTCTTGGCAGTTTACCCTAATTGACTAACTTCAGTGTGTCTCCCCGCGAATCCCGGTCAAAGAAGGTTCCCCTGAATTCTCCCGTGTACTTTAGGGCATCTTAGACGGTTTCCATTTCAGACGCCGGCAGCGTTGCTCGTGAACCCAGTAGAGTTCAGCTCAGTTCCCTGCGCTGAGACCCGGGTGTCTGGGTTCATATCCCTGCCCTGTGCTCTGAGAACAACCGCTCCGGGCACAGACACACACCCTGACCCCCTGGTGCACCACACCGCACGAGGACGCCACCCAGAGGCTGCAGGGGGTGGGTGAGCAGCCGGCTCTGGGGAGAGCCTCAGGGACACTGGAGTTCAGGGGGTGATGTTAGTTACGTGACGCTCCCGAATCCCCTGGGCTGAAAGCAGCGGGTTTTTGTCAGAGCTCAGCCTGGCTTCCCCGCACTGTGTCTCTCGCAGCGCAGTGATACCGGGCGGTGTCCTCGGGTCCCAGGCGGCTCATTTGCAGATACAGCTGGTTCTTGGCGTTGTCTCGGGAGACGGTGAATCGCCCTTTCACCGAGTCAGGATAATCTCTGGTGCCGCCAGTGCTGCTAATCCAGGAGACCCATTCCAGCCCTTCCCCGGGGCGCTGCCGGTACCAGAACATGTCGTAGCTGCTGAAAGTGAATCCGGAGCCGGTGCAGGAGAGCCGCCTGGAGCCGCCTGTGTTCGCAGCGCCGCCCCCGGACTCCACCAGTCGCACCTGCGCCTGGGTCCCTGGGAACAAACCGGGTTGGGGGCATGAGAGCGGGTGGGAACAACCCCCTCGGGCCAGGTCTGGGCAAAGGCGGCAGCTTTAGCCACATTCTACTGTAAGGGGGGGACTTCTGGTCTCCCCAAAATATTTATGAGAAACATACAAGCCCTTTGGGGGTTTTCAGCCCCCGCCTCCCAAACGAGACAAATACATGGTATGAAACCGGAAACAACATCCGTTTGTCCCAATTTATTCCCGGGGAATCTCCCCTCCCCCGTTCCGGTCAATCAATATCAATCACCCGATCAACAACCCCCCTAATCCCCCCCCCCTTCCAAGCACCTTTGGATGCTGCTGCGATGAAAGCAAAATGCAGCCACCACAGCATCGTCTCTGCGCGTCTGCGGCCAGTCCTCGCGCTGGGGACGGGCACGAGCTGCTCCCTGCACGGACAGAGCTTCTGTGCGAGCCGCAGGGTCAGGGGGCGGGTGGGACCGACCAGGAAACAGAGTCACTGCATGAGGATAATTTGCATAACCCCTCCCCATTTAAAATAGCACTCGGAGAAACTCCGCCCCCGCCATGCTGAGCTATTGATTAACATCCCAGGGGTGGGGGGCTATTCTCACTCACTGGGGGGTGCTGATTTTTCACCTGGCCAGTTTTCACTATTACCTCTGACAGGGCCGGGACACCGGTCAGGTGCTGCAGTTCAAGGTGCACTGAAGCCGTTGGAAGCTGGTGCCTGTGAAACCAGCTCTTTTCTTCGGGAACCCACCAATCAGGATCCGGGAGAATAACTTCAACTTCCTACACTGGAAAGACCAGATCCCTGCCCTAGTGGTCCAGTCACTGGGCTGGGTCCCAGGACCCCTGGGTTTCATTCCTAGCTGGGGCAGCAGGTGGCAGCCAAGGGGGCAGGTCAGATCTGCCGGCAGCTAGTGACATCTGACCCTGTCCCCTTTGGGCTGCCCCGTGCCACAGCTCGGATTCCACCTACGTCTCCCGGAACCCAGGGTGCAACACAGAAATGCTGACCCCTCACGCCCCCTAGGGGCTACTTGGGAACTAGCTAAGTGAGGGAGCGCAGGAGAGAGCAGGGTGCTGCCCCCTAGGGGCTGGGTCAGGGAGAGAGGAAGGTCGCTGCTAGCCCGGAAGGGCAGCAAAGAAAACGGGGTCTGCTGCCCTCCCATGTTTCCTGCCCCAGCCCTGACCTGTCTCTGCAGCCCCACAAAAGCCGTGTCCATCACGCGCTGATGGCAGCGCTGGGGACATTGTCTCCTTGGTTCAGTTCTGTGTGTGTCTGACCCTTCCCCTGGGCTGTGCCCCGCAGCGGGCTGTGACGGCAAAGGGGATGTTTTTGTACGTGGTTAGATTCCCTGCCAGTCATTGTGTCCCTCTGGCAGTGATACACCGCCGTGTCCTCGGGTCTCAGGCCGGTAATTTGCAAATAGAGCAGGTTGTTGGGGTTGTCTCTGGAGATGGTGAATCTCCCTTTCACCGAGTGGGCATAGTTCGCGTTAGCGCTATCGGGGTTAATGTAGGAGATCCACTCTGGCGCTTTCCCGGGAGCTTGGCGGTACCAATACATCCAGTAGTTTCCAAAGGTAAATCCGGAGGCTTTACAGGAGATGCTGATAGAATCTCCTGTGGTTTTAACGCCTCCCCCAGACTCCACCAGCCGAATCTGCGAATGGACACCTGCAAAATTAAAATCTATTATTATTCATCTCAACCATCTCCACTGTAACACGGAGCTTCCCTCTGTACCCAGGCCAGGAATCACCTCTGGGAATTGCTGCCAGGAAAGCGACGGGCAGCCACAGCATCATCGTTTGGTTTTTGTGACTATTATGGAGACAATTCTGCAGGCGAGCGCGCAGAGAAGCGGGGAGGGGTGTGAGCTGCAGAGACACGTGTCTGGGCCGTCTCCTCTGCAGACTCAGGGACACCGGGGGTGTCTAACAGGAAATGTGGTCACTCTATTTGCATACGCTTCCGTCTTATACATGAGAGAGAAATCGCCCGCGGTAGCGGTGTGGTAGCAGCCGGCCCGGCAGCAGTCACTTTCCCCTCCTCTCTTTGTGACTCAGTTCCCATGGGTATAACGAGGACACAGCGATGAATCCGTTCTCTGTCTGCTCGAATGTCTTTGTAAGTTCCTCGGGCAGAGACTGTCTCTCACTTCGTGTCTCCACTGAGCTCCAATCGCACACGGGGCCGCGACACACGGTACAAACTGCGGATGGGATTCCCAGTTCCCATCGCAGTAAAACTGGCGAGAGCTGCAAGAACAAATCCCTGCGCTGGCGGTGAAATTTCATCTGCAGGCCCCTGAAATCTGGCTCCGACCTCATCTCGCTGCCCCTGAGATCCGGCTAAGGTCTGTGCTGTGGGTTCTGGCGGCTACTGGCCTAGAGCTCAGTTATAAATAACTCCCATGGAGAAGCGAAGCGGGGAAGTAACTGAAATACTTCTCCAATGGATTGTATTTACTGAGGGACAACCCGCCCTAAATTGTCCATTACTGCGGGACAAGCTGCAATCACTGCTATATTTGCTTCCCACAAGCTGGGCTTAGTATCACTTTTATGAGTGATGCACCCGGATAGTTGGATGCTAATATTTTAATTGCATGGTTAAATCTATTCACTTTAATCTGGGATATTGCATTGTGTAGCTGCTGAAGGTGAAGCCAGATCCTTTATAGGAAAGCAGGATAGACTCCCCTTCATTTCTGACAGCACCCCCAGACTCCACCAGCTGCATCTGGAACTGGGCACCTGGTGGAGAAAATACAATGAGCACAATGACAATATACCCATTGATTCTCACTAGAGTAATAAGGGGCATCTAAGCAACATATATAGACAGAAAGACAAGTTGCTAGATCAGGGATCGGCAACCTTTGGCAGGCGGCTCACGAGAGTAAACGCCCTCGAATTACACTTAACAACATTTCAGACACCTGTCCCCCCCTCCCCCCTCCGGCAGTTTATGTCCGGATCCCCTTGCGCTCTGTAGCACGGTGGATCCCAGAGAGCGCAGAAATACACCGCCGAGTCATCCCGTTGCGCCCCGTCTATGGATAACGTGAGAGACTTCGCTCCCTTATCCAGCTGCGCGGAGAAACGAGGTGCCACAGAATCGGATTTGCGTTCTAAGTCATAGGAAGACCTCCCGATTAGGAAGCGGGGCTGCTTCCCCGGCAGCTCCTGGTACCAGTCCAGGGCGTAGCTGGTGTAGGAGGTGCTGTATTGACAGCTGATCTCCACCCGCTGCCCTTCCGTGGCTGACAGAGAAGCCGGGATCTGGGTCAGCGAGTTCCCCGCCACCGAACCTAGAAGGGGGAGAATTGGGAGGGAGTCACGGGGCGAGTAAAGTCCCATAGACAGACCCCGGCCCCTCCGCCCGGAGCTCACCTGGGAACAGCGGCAGCGCGCAGAGATACAGCCACAGAGATCCCGGCATGTCTGTAATGGGGGGAGCTAAAGAACCCAGTAGTCACCAACTGGGCTTCAGAGAGCGAGCGAACGACTGCGGAATGACACCAGCTGCTGTGTGAACGGGGGATCCGGAGCTGGGCTGCGGGTGGCGCTCACACACAGCAGTAGCGCGTGGGAAAGAGTGCGAAGGTTGTGTGTGCAGTTGTGAGCATTTATCCGGGTCTGTCTGTGTTTCTGGCTGTTTCCGTGTGTGTCGCTGTCTGTCTGTGCGCCCTCCTCTCTCACAAACAACAGACAAACCCAACCCCCCCAAACCCCGGTCTCCTCCGATCCTGCCTGCTCCGGAACTCAGCCTGAGAAGGGTTTAAAGACAAGGAGCTCTGTAGTGAGGGTGCGGAGCGCCCTCTTTCTGTCACTGCCCCAGCCCCTCTCACACGCCTGGTGGGAGGGGAGCCGGGCAGGAGGGGTCCAGGGTGGGAGAGGGCGAGGCTGGGGGATGGAGCAGCTGGCACGCCAAGGGGCTGGGGTTCCCCGTGTCGCCCCATGGGGTTGGCATCTCCCTGCTGCCTGCTACAGAGACACGGTATCCCGGCCCTTCCCGCGCTGAGCGCGCCGGGTCCCCCCGCAGCTGACTGCGATCACCCGGGCCTGGCGCCACTGGGAGCCGGGGGAGGTTTGTGTCTCAGCCCGGACTGGCTTGGCCTCGCTGTGCGGTTCCGGCTCAGTAACCCCGGGCTGCGAACGGAACCCGCACGGCGCATAAGGTGCGTTTGGGGGCCCGAGAGTGTCCCGGTGGTCAAGGGCTTTGTCCGGGGCTCAAAAGCCAGGACAATAATTCTGATCTCTGCCACTGCCTGCCCGTGTAATCTCGGGAAACTCACGTCATCGCCCTACGCCTCAGCTCCTGGTCTGTGGGGGTTTGGGGGCGGGATGCTGCTCTTCCGGGAGGTGTCTGTGGAGATGTTGAGCTCTGGGGTGTCTGTCGCTGCCAACAGATGCCGGCACGTTATACAACGGGGGTAGGAGGAGGAAGAAGAAGTTGTTTTTATTTCGTGGTCCCGGAATTGTGCCCCCGAACACGTCTACTGCTACTCAGAAAGTGAATAACTGGTCTCCCTGCATTTCTGACACCGCCACCCGCTTCCGCACTTCGGATAGGGAGCCCGGCGCGCTCTGTAGCACTGCTGTAACTCAGCGCGCAGAAATACACCCCGGAGTCAGGCCGCTGTACCCCCTGTATGGTTAGCTTGAAGGACTTCGCCCCGTTGTCCAGCTGGGAGGAGAACCGAGGTGCCACCTGTGACGAACTGGGACTGTTCTTACTGTGGTCTTTGAATGCTGACAGGGGAGTGTGGCTAGGATAGTCTGCATTGGGGGATGGGAGACTGACCGATGGAGAATACCTGAGCATGTAACATGAGAACCCAGGAAGGGGTTAGAGGCCAGGTGACACCTTGGCCCCGGAAACTGAACAAAGGCTGTGGGAGGGGTCGCTGAAGGCAGAGTTTCAGGCGCTGGCTGGGGAGATGGCTGGAAGGCAGACGGGGCTCTGACCTCCCAAGGGGGCTGGGGCACCCTAGGAGCCCAAGATGGACCTAACCGAGGGGGGTCCTGTTGTCTGTGCCTGCAAGACATGTCTTGGGACTGTGTTCCTGTTGTCTAAATAAACCTTCTGCTTTACTGGCTGGCTGAGAGTCATGGTGAATCGCAGGAAGCCGGGGATGGGGCAGGGCCCTGAGTCCCCCCAAACTCGGTGACACCACCGAACTGGATTTGCACTCCGGAGTATCTGCGCAGCAGGTGCAGGGGTTGCTTCCCCGGCAGCTCCTGGTACCAGTCCAGGGCGTAGCTGGGGTAGGAGGTGCTGTATTGACACCTGATCTCCACCCGCTCCCCTTCCGTGGCTGGCAGGGAAGCCGGGATTTGGGTCAGCGAGTTCCCCGCCACCGAACCTAGAAGGGGGAGAATTGGGAGGAAGTCACGGGGCGAGGAAAGTCCCATAGACAGACCCCGGCCCCTCCGCCCGGAGCTCACCTGGGAACAGTGGCAGCGCGCAGAGATACAGCCACAGAGATCCCAGCATTTCTGTAACCACTGTGGGAAACCAATGAGCCTCAGTGACGAAGTGGGGGGGGGGGTCTTGTTTTCTGTGGAGTTTCAATGGTTTGCATGCAGAGGGGGTGGGACTCAGTTTCCCTGAGTGTTACTGGTTTGATGAGGTGAGGGGAGAGGCTGAGGGAGTGTGTTTTTCAGAGGACCGGAGAGAGGATGTGGGGACCCAGCCGATGGTCGGGAGGATAGATACCCCAGCGACCGGTGACCTGGTGACCTGGTGACCCAGAGGCCCAGCTGAGGAGTCGCAACCGGTTGTGGCCAGTGGGAGGACAATGGGCTGCAGAGTGAGGACCCAGTGACCTAACCAGCTGGTTCCAGCCAGAGGACAGAAGCAGGAGAGGAGGCCCCGGGGGTCCAGAGTGAGTGGACTCCCTGAGGGGGCCCACAGCAGAGACAGACGTACTAAGGCTCAGAGAGGTGTGGATCCAGGAGGTGGAGGGGCCTGACCCCGAGAGAGAGTGGACCCCTGAGAAGGGCTGTCTCACTAAAAGGGGCACTCCCCACGGACCGCACGGGGCCAAGAGTGGGCACGATCTGTGAGTCCGTGACAGCCTCTGCCACCGATTCAACTTCTGGGGGGAAATGAAGTGCCTGGGGTGACGGCAGCTTCTGTGTGAACGGGGGATCCGGAGCTGGGGTGGGGGTAGAGCTCACACACTTCAGTAAGGGAGAGGAAAGAGCGTGTGGCTGTGAGAGTGTGTATTTGTGTGTGTCTGTTTGTATGTGTGTTTGTCTGCCTCTGTACCTCAGTGTGTGTGCAGGGTCTCACTGTGTCTGTCTGTCCGTGCGCATGTCCCCATGCGCGCGCAGTCTCACTCTCTCTCTGTAGTGTCTGCAACACACAAACAGTCACACCCACCCGCCCCTGATTGCCATATGGCCCCTCCTACAATCCGTAGTGGAGGAGGAGCGGGACTCCGGAGCAGCCCATTGTTCTACCCCCGTCACTGTCTCTTTGATGGACTGGGGTCAGGGCGGCTCTGGAGTGACTGTTCCCGAGCAACCACACACCACACAACAGAAACACTGACCCAGGAACCTATCCTTGCAACAAACCCCGTTGCCAACTCTGTCCACATATCTATTCAAGGGACACCATCATAGGACCTAATCACATCAGCCATACCATCAGGGGCTCGTTCACCTGCACATCTACCAACGTGATATATGCCATCATGTGCTCATGTGCCAGCAATGCCCCTCTGCCATGTACATTGGCCAAACCGGACAGTCTCTATGCAAAAGAATTAATGGACACAATGCAGATGTCAAGAATTATAACATTCAAAAACCAGTGGGAGAGCATTTTAACCTCCATGGACACTCAGTTTCAGACTTAAAAGTGGCCATTCTTCAACAAAAAAACTTCAAAAACCGACTTCAACGAGAAACTCCAGACCTGGAATTTAATTGCAAACTTGACACCATCAAATTAGGCCTGAATAAAGACTGTGAGTGGCTGGGTCACTACAAGAAGTAATCACCCAACAACTGTTGAGTATGGGCCATCCACCCTGATGGAACTGGCATCATTAGCACTACAAAAAGTAATTTTTACTCTGTTGATATTCACACCTTGTCAACTGATGGGAATGGGACACATCCACCTTGATTGAACCATTGACCCCCCCCCCCCACTAGGTAAGGCAACTCCCTCTTTTTCTTGTGCTGTATATTTATACCTGCCTACTGTAATTTTCACTTCATACATCTGAAGAAGTGGGTCATAGCCCACAAAAGCTTGTGCTTTAATAAATTTGTTAGTCTTTAAGGTGCCACAAGTCTCTTCATTGTTTTTACTGATACAGACTAACACAGCTACCCCTCTGAAACGCCTCACCATGCAAAGTAGTGTATTCTAGTGTATCCTACATTGGGGAGGTATAGTGGGAATAGGGGGGCACCCAGCCCCTGCCATGGGGAGAGAATGGGGGACCCTGGTCTGGGAGGGAGGAGGGAATGGGAAACACAGAGGACACGCCCGGTAGAAGAAAGGAGGTCAGTGGAAATGGGAAAAGGGGTGCCCTGCACACAAAGCCACTGGGATGGGGCAAATATGGGGGACCCTGGTATGAGAGGAGGTGAGAATGGGGGAGACTCCAGCGGGGAAGAGCCAGGGGAGTCCCCGAAAAAAAGGGGGACGGAAGGGGGCAGACAGGGAGTTTATGTAGGGGAGGGAGCGATGCAGGAGACCCGGGGGTAAGCAATACGTTGAGCCTGCACACGCTAGGAAGTGTGCAACCCCCCTGCTTGTAAACAGTAACACACTTCCTGGTGCCCCTGAGATGTGGCTCCCTCCCCTCCCCCCAGGTGCACATAAGGGAAATGACTCATCTCCCTTCCTTTCCAAGACCGACCCCCCCACCCCTCCGGCAGTTTGTGTCGGGAGCCCGGTGCGCTCTGTATCACGGTGGATCCCAGAGAGCGCAGAAATACACCGCCGAGTCAGCCCGCTGCGCCCCGTCTATGGACAGTGTGAACGATTTGACATCGGTGCTGAGCTCGGAGGAAAACCGAGGTGCCACAGAACGGGGCTTGTGTTCATTTCCCCTCTCATCTCTGTACAGTAGGAACAGAGGCTGCTGCCCAGACAGCTGCTGGTACCACCCCAGGGCGTAGTACGTGTGCGTGGTGCTGTACTGACAGTTCAGTTTCACGGGCCGCCCTTCTCTGGCTGACGCAGACGCTGGAATCTGGGTCACGGAGTTCCCAGCCACGGGACCTGGCAGGAGAACAATGGAGGCCGAGTAAGACCCGTGAGTTAGAAAACCACAGACTTATTGCCAGTAAAATGGAACCACTTACCGACGAGAAAGAGGCAGACGGCGATCCACATCTCGCCTCTACCGCTGTCACACTCAGAATGGGGAGTCTGCTGTGTAGTTCAGCCTATTGACAGTCAAGGACCCACTCCCCCTCGTGGGAGGGCTGCGAATAGACAGAGGGAGAAATTCTGCCCAAGAAGTCACCCGGAGACAATGGGAAGGAGTGTTTTTTCTTAAACTATATCTCCCCGGTGTGGGTGTATAACTTCGTTAGATTTATTGCAGGCAAAAAACCTAGGTTACCATTTGTCCATAGGAATATAATCCATAAAAGAAGACATATAGACATTCAGATACATTTGTATTTACTTTCAGACAGACACAGAGAGTTGTAGCCGTTTTGGCCTCACGATGTGAGAGAGACAAGGAGAGTGAGGTAATATATTTTATTGGACCAACTTCTGTTTGTGGAAGGGACACGCTTTGGAGGTTCACTGAGCTCTTCCTCAACTCTGGAGAAGGAAGCCAAACCTAAGGAGGAGTTCTCTGAAGCTTGAAAACTTGTTCTTTCCACCAACAAAAGTTGGTTCAATAAAAGATACTACAGCACCCATCTTGTCTTTAGATAGATAGATGGATGAATGGGGTGGATGGGGAGAGAGAGAGAGAGTATGGTAATAGATAGTGAGAGGGATATATAGAGATAGAGAGAGGAGGGAGTACTGGGAAATAAAAGTTCATCTAGCGCACTATCCTGTCTCCCAACAGTGGCCAGTGCCAGGTGCCCCAGAGGGAATGAACAGAACAGGGAATCATCAAGTGACCCATCCCCTGTCGCCCATTCCCAGCTTCTGGCAAACAGAGGTAGGGACACCCTCCCTGCCCATCCTGGCTAATAGCCATTGATGGACCTATCGTCCATGAACTTATCTAGTTCTTTATGAACCCTGTTATAGTCTTGGCCTTCAAAAACAACCTCTGGCAAAGAGTTCTACAAGTGTGTGTGTTCTGTGAAGAAATACTTCCTTTTGCTCGTTTTGAACCTGCTGCCTATTCATTTCATTTGGTGACCCCTAGTTCTTGTGTTATGAGAAGGAGTAAATAACACTTCCTTATCTACTTTCTCCACGCCAGTCATGATTTTATAGACCTCTATCATATCCCGCCATAGTCGTCTCTTTTCCAAGAGGAAAAGTCCCAGACCACTCTTATTAATTAATTAAGGCTGCAGTTTTCCTAATGCACCTCAGCCTTAGCATGTCCTTGCAGCCTCACTGGGCTCCAAAAATTATAGTTTCCTAGGTGATGACTGCAGAGTTGGGGAGATTTTCTATTTGGTTAAAATCCATGTGATTGAACTTTGAGGTGTGACGTGCTTCCTCCGTGGGGCTGTGACAGGAACGGGAGGTTTTTGTCTGAGCTCGCACCAGCTTCCCCTCATTGTGTGTCGCACAGTGATACCGGGCGCTGTCCTCGACTCTCAGTCTCTTCATTTGCAAGTGCAGTGAGTTGCTGGGGTTGTCCCTGGAGATGGTGAATCGCCCTTCGGCTGAGTCCGCATAATCCGTGTCAGAACCATCCCAGCTGATATAGGAGACCCACTCGGGTCCTTTCCCGGGAGCCTGTCGGTACCAGTGCATCCCGTAGCCGCCAAAGTTGAACCCGGAGGCTTTACACGAGATGTTGATAGAATCTCCTGCCATTTTCACGTCTCCCCCAGACTCCGCCAGCTGAACCTGCGAATGGGCCCCTGAGGACATAACAGAGAAAAATCTTAGCCTTGTTCACCGTGACACTGAGCTCCCCGGGTCTTTTGAGGCCAGAAATCACCTTGGGGCAGTGCCGCCAGGAAAGCAACATGCAGCCAGAGGAGCATCTTCGTCTGCTAAGTTCGGAGAAGATTCCCCAGTGAGGGTTGTGGGTGTTCACTGCAGACACGTGGGGCTGCAGCTTTTGTCTCCTGCAGGGGCAGGGACACGGGGGTGTGACAGGAAATGTCGCTTCATTTGCATTTGCTCCCTTCTTTAAGGACAGAGAAATCAACCCCTAGTGCAGCCGGAACCTTGCTTTTGTGTAGCTGCTCATCTTTACCAGAAAGATTTACACTCCAAAGGCTTAGTGTGGGGGGCTGGATAATTTCCTGGCGGGGGAAACCAATCTCTCGTGTGGAGGCGCTTGTGTTTTCAATCAGGCTCTTCATTACCGCTCTGGAGTTGTCAATTCTGCGCTCAGTGACTATGGGCGCTCCCGTTGGGTCCTTTGTGTTATTCAAGTCGGAACTTGGCATTTTCTTACCAGCCCGGGTTGCACCAGAGCCAACATTTGGCACAGGTCCTCTCCTGGAGTAGGCTCCTCACCACGCTGCCAGTCAGACCAATGGAGGAGTAAAGGAATCTGGATCCCTTTTATCTGAACGCGTTGCCGGGCGAACAGCCCTTCCACCCACGTGCCAAGGAAGGACAGACACGTTCTCTCCCGATGCGCTGAGAAAGAATTCCCGGAGCAGCCCGGCTTGGGGCAGAGCAAAGAACCAGGGCCTGTGCTCCCCAGAAGTCTGACAGTCACACACCAGCGCGCCGAGCGCCAGCGTCACACCCGCCATTTGGCAGCTGTTCCCCACCTGTCTGCACTGAAGAAGAAGTTGGGAAGCGGGGAGAGGTGTGTGCTAAACTGGGGTTAAAGGAACCGTGACGTTCTTCAAACTCTGTTTACCAACTTGAGTAAAAATCCACAGGAGAAACTGGGGTTCAGCCGAACTTTACTAATCACAATTAAGAACTCGCTTATTTTATTTCCTTTGACTGACGTGAAAACAAAATACCCATGTGGCCCGAACACCTGGAGCGATTAAAATATTTTTGAGATATGCATCTGTAACACACAGAGAACCATTAAACAGAAATACATAGATATCATTGAGACAGTGCCTAACAATCATTAACTAAGGTATCCTGACACCAGCCCTGTGAGCTAGGTATAGAAGTTACAATACTCACCTACAAGTGGGTAGGGGATGTTCTGTGGCCTTCAATGAGCAGCAGGTCAGACAGGGTTTCTCAAACTTTTTTTCCTGTGCCCCCCTTTGAAAATATTTCAGACTGTGATGATAACCCCCCCCCCCAAAAAAAGTGATAGCAAACGACTGTACATACTCATAGGAGCATACTCACGGTATTGCCACCCTTATTTCTGGGCTGCTGCTGGAGGCGGCGCTACCTTCAGAGCTGGGTTGCCGGAGAGCAGCAGCTGCTGTACCCCTGTAACCGTGGCTTAGTGGATCACAACTGAAGATGCCAAATACAGGACAAACTGCTGGGAAATACTATCAGAGCGGGAGCCGTCTGTATCCACAAAAACAATGAGGAGTCCAGTGGCACCTTAATGACTAACAGATTTATTTGGGTATAAGCTTTCATGAGAAAAACAACCACTTCTTCAGATGCATGGAGTGAAAAGTAAACACCCAGGCATAAATATACTGGAACATGAAGAGAAGGGAGTTATCTTACAATTGGAGAACTAGTGTTTCCAAGGCCAATTCAGTCAGGGTGGTCGTGGTCCACTCCCAATAATTCATGAGGAGGTGTCAATACCAAGAGAGGGAAAATTGCTTTTGTCGTTAGCCAGCCACTCCCGGTCTCTATTCAAGACCAAACTGATGGTGTTAAGTGTGCAAATGAATTGTAGCTCTGCAGTTTCTCTTTTGAAGTCTGTTTTTGAAGTATTTTTGGTTGAAGGATAGCTACTTTTAAATCTGTTATTGAATGTCCATGGAGATTGAAGTGTTTTCCTACTGGCTTTTGTGTGTTATCATACCATCAGGATCTTGGATTAATAATCTTTGAGGAAATAATGCCATTTGAACCTGTTATTTGACCATTACTACATTCAAAAACATAACACCAAAGAGAGTTAGCACACGAGTCCCGTTGAATTTCAGGGACAGTTGGACAACTCCCTTTTACTCCTTTGAAAAGTGTCATCTAAAGTAGACTGAGGTGCTTCACTGTAAATAAGAAATTATGCTGATTGTATCTTCCTTCTCTTCTTTAGGCAACAAAGTGAGAAATAAAGCCATGGAGACTCAGAACCAAACCAGAGTGAAGGAATTCATCATAGTAGGTGTCAAGGCTGATGGCCCATTCTGGCACTTCGAGTGCAGAAAGTGGGAGCCTGCAATGACTCCCCAAATTAATTAATTATTTAATACTTGCCACTTCAGGCTGGTAATGCTGCCACCACCCAAATGAAAACTGCCTTTTGCCAATCCAGAAAAAAAAAACCTCACTTGGGAAGATTTTTTCTGAGGCCCCTCGGGTTTACCACCACTCCCTTGGGGCAGCCGACAAGAAAACAAAAGAAAAGGGGAGCGCAGCTGTTTTATCAGCTGATTAACATATGCAAACCTCTTTACCTCCTGAGACACAGGAATCTAATCATGTTCTTAAAAAGGGTAAATTTTATTGAAAAGAGAAAGAAAATACATCTCACAACTCAGGCTGTTAGAGATTAAACACCAAAAATGACTTTATTGGGATCCAGCTTAAAGGTTACAAGCAAACAAAAACAAAACAACAGCACCTGGAGTTAGCACAGAGGAATCCACCAGCCCAAAATGAAGAATTAAAACTAATCGTGTCTAACTAGACATTCCTCATCTACTTACATATCTGTGGTTTCAAATGAGTAGTTTCTAGGTCTGATGCTGTTATACCGGGCCCAAACCTTATAGCATGTTGCTGCCCTGTCTCCCACTCAGAAGAGAGAACAAAAGACCCCTACACCCAGAAGTTTTTCCCTACTTGAAATGGTGCAGTTTCCCTAGTGGTTCTCCTGGTCTGGTGCCAACTCATTTTAAGCTTACCTCTTAACCCTTTACAGGCAAGGCAATAGGGGTACAGATGCTAAGGAGGATTCTATAGCTAACTGAATGGTTGGGAACTTACACAAGCATGCTACCCCCACCCCCTCATTTATCACAGTAGGATTTCTAGGCAACTCCATATTCCAAATCCTGGTCTTTCTACTTTTTCTGGTGATCTACGTGCTGACACTTATGGGGTATGTGGTGATCATAGCCTTGGTGTGGAGTGATTACTGCCTCCACAGTCCAATGTACTGGTTTCTCTACAACTTATCCTTCTCAGGGATATGGTTCACCACGGTCATCCTTCCCAGAACAATGAAAGAAATAGCTTGATGTGCTGACATAAGATTCATCAGTGAGTGTTTCATTCAAACCTATTTCGATTTCTTCCTTGGGACCTCGGAGTATATCCTGGTAGCTGTGATGTCCTTTGATAGATACACAGCTATTTGTAAGCCTTTGCATTACCCCACCATCATGAATGGTCAATTGCCTCCTCAGTTGATTATTGGTACCTGGTTAGGAGCCTTTAAATCAGTTCTCTGCCCAACCATCCTGGTGTCCCGCTTACCATGCTATGGCCCCAATGTCATTAACCATTTCTTCTGTGACACAAGATCCCTTTTCAAACTGTCTTGTACAGACACACAAATCATTGAATGGGTGACCTCCCTATACACTTCCACTGTGGTGCTTAGCTCTTTGCTCCTAACAACAGTGACCTACGTATATATCATCTCCACCATCTTACGTATCCCAGCCACCACCCGTCGGCAAAAGGCATTTTCCAGCTGCGCAGCTCACATCAGGGTGGCGTCCATCTTCTACAGCTGCTCCATTTTCATGTACACATTACCCCAAAAGAGCCACTCGTCAGGTTTGTACAAAGCATCAGCCATTCTTCACACAGTGCTCACCCCTTTGCTAAACCTATTCATATACCACCTCGGGAATGAGAACAGAAGAGAAACAAAGGGCAGGAATAAACCGTCAGTTTTCAGAATGGAGAGAGGTAAATAGTGGTGTCCCCCAGGGGTCTATACTGGGCCCAGTCTTTGTCAACATATTCATAAACGACCTGGAAAAAGGGGTAAACAGTGAGGTGGCAAAATTTGCAGATGGTCCAAAACTACTCAAGATAGTTAAGGCCCAGGCAGATTGCGAAGAGTTACAAAAAGATCTCACAAAACTTGGTAGCTGGGCAAAAAAAAAAAAAAAAAAAAGGGCAGATGAAATTTAATGTTGATAAATGCAAAGTAATGCACATTGGAAAACATAATCTTAACTATACATATACAATGATGGGGTCTAAATTAGCTGTTACCACTCCAGAAAGAGATCTTGGAGTCATTGTGGATGGTTCTCTGAAAACATCCACTCAATGTGCAGCGGCAGTCAAAAAAGCCAACAGAATGTTGGGAATCATCAAGAAAGGGATTGATAATAGGACAGAAAATATCACATTGCCTCTATATAAATCAGTGGTTCGCCCACACGTTGAATACCGCCTGCAGAGGTGGTAAGTGGGAGGAGGCCAGTTCCAGGGGAGATACTGTAGGAGAGGAAGCCAGGCAGGGATCACTGTGCATCTGTCGCACAGTAGTAAGTAGCGGTGTCTGCAGCTGTGAGCCCGTCTATCTTTAGCTTGCCAGTGGAGCCGCTGGTGGAGGGGGTGACCCGTCCTTTGAACTCATCCGCGATGTAGATGGTGTAACCTGGTCTGAAGGATGCTATCCGGACCAGATTTTTCCCCCGGGGAAGGCGCAACCATTGCATATGTCGGTCATTAACATTGTACCCAGAAACAGTACAGTCCAGCGTAATGGAGTTCCCTGGCTCTGACTGGGCTGAACTCGGCTGGGTTAAAGTGATCGCGGCCACCCAGCCTGTAAAAGAAAGAGAAGAGAGATATTATTATATCAGACCAGAGCAGGGGTCCCTCTAATCTCCAAAATGCATGACAGAGGAAGGGGCAAGACACCCTGCTGCGGGTAGTCACAAAATGACCTGCCCAGACAAAACTAAGTTTTCCCCTCATCCCAGGGTCCCAGATTGGGTTAAATGCCAGAGCCGCGATCCAGTGCTGTCATCAGTTCCTTGGAGATATTTCCCTGCTCACCTGACAAGGTGCACCATGAGATAAGGCAAAGACAATGTAACAGCAGCATGACTGCCGCTGATCTTTGCTTTAGCACAACGCCGTTGTGTGAAATATTCCCTCTGAAGCTACCGCCCTAAATTCTTATATCCTTCAAGGAAGGCAAACGGTTCTGCATTTCAGAAGCTCTTCATCTTCCTTCTGCCTTTCCCCGCCTACTCTCCACCCACCCGCTGACTAATGGTGTAGGACGCGGGATTCAGGCTGGGATTTTTCAAAATTGCCTGAAGTTAGGCAAATCGCTACCCAACTCCCTTAGCCCCCCTTGAATAGCTCAACCTCTATTACCAGCGCGGCCACGTGCTCACTGTGTGATGGGAACAGAGGAATTGCGCCAACGGCTCAGTCCTGTCCGTCTAGCTCAGTTCTTCAACAGGAGCCAATACCGAATGCTTGACAAGAAGGTGTGAGATTGACTCTAGTAGCGACCTATGGGATGTCTTAGCTGTAGGGGAATTTTCTTCCCATCCACAGTCAGTGAAAGGTTGACGTGCTTACTCCAAACAGCAGAGATCTCAGCGAATCAACTCAGTCTTGCTTTTCCTACCATTCATGGCTCTTGTGGGGATGAATACATTGTTTGTGATGGGCTCAGATATTACCCAGGTGGAAGCCATGGAATATCCTAAACCGAAAGTTATCTTTGATGTTGGTCAAGACACGTTTGCAAGCGTTGGCTATAAAATACAAATGTTTCACTGTTACACGTCTAAATGGTGAGGACTTCTGAACACGGAGTAGGAACTTATTCTCTGAATAGTAACAATGGAGTCACTGGGGGGCAGAGATTCCCCCTCCCTGGCGCGTCAGTGTAAAGCAGTAGTAATTTCACTGCAGTCAATGGGCCTAAATTGTCTTCTTAATCAGTCTTGTGTAAAGCAGAAATAAGGTCACTGCACTCAGTGAGGCTGGATCATGTCTCATTCCCCATGGTGTTCGGCAGGACTAACTCTGCTGGTGTCATGGGGCACCTCTCCTTTGGCGTACTCCCGTGTAAATTAGGAGAGACTCCAGTGTGCACCCACTGCTACCGAGGGGAGAATCCGGAGCAATGGAGTTACTGACTGTGTAAAATACTACTGGACATGAGTAATGGGAACAGAATCTCACCTCGTGCTAGCATTGCACTGTTTTGAAACAAACAAACAAAAACAATGTGTAAACATTTAGGGCTAGATTACGAGGTCGTGTGTCAGTGTGCAGTGCTAATGAAGTCAGCCTGGCTACGTGGATTACAACGTCCGAGATTCTGCCTCTTTCCAGTTCCCTCTTTCTAGCAAAGGAATCGGGCTAGATTTCATAAAGTCTTTAGAACGTGATGATGCAAAGTAGGCGCCTAGTGGGATTTTCAAAATAGCGTAAGAAGGTTTGGCACCTGACTCCGATTGAAAATAATGGGATTTAGGCACTTAGCCCACTTTTTTGGTATCGAACTACCTTTAAAAATAGGACCAGTGTTTTCTTGAAAGTCAGGCATATGTAGGGTGAAAAATCCTCACACACACAAGACACTTCAAAGCTATTAATTCCAAGACAGTTTTATTTTGGTAGGGCCTTCCATTCATATTCTCATCCCCTAAAATTGTACAGAGTACAACAAGGATAGCAGCTCTTAAGATCATTTTCCTGTCTCCTAATGTTAGTTAAGAAAACAACAGGCAATCGAGAAACCACAGATTTTCAGCTGGAATATAAAATGCAAGAGAAACGCCATGTGGTTTTCACAGATGACCAGAGATGCAGGTGCAACTGAGAGCTGCTCGATCTCTGTCCCTCAGAGCTCTGCTGCCATCCTTTGCTCAATGGTGGGTATAGCGATTGCTGTCTCATTCCCCTACCTGCGTTAACTCCCGGTCATTGTACAGGGCACCACATGCTCTCACTTCCTGAATCTTTCCTGCTTCCGCGTGGTCACTACACAATAGACTTCTCTGTCTCATTCCCCAGGTTCTGCTGCCCTCTGGAGACCACTGCACCAAGGAATTCATGTTCACTCTCAACCATTGCAGACTGGTGGCAGATTAGAATTGGAGTCCAGATCATCTCCCTGTCCAGTACTGTCACCAATATCGGATACATACACTGCAGCTCAAAAGACACGCTGTGTCTCAAACAAAGGTTTGCTACAGAAATGCCTGGGATGTGTGTCATGCAGAGAGACAAAATGTTCTCAGAATGGTTTTTCCGGCTTCAGAAGCTGTGACTCTGTCCTCCATGCGCCTTACAACTGAGTGCTCCAGCTCAACATTTCTTCTGGATGCAGAACCCACTGCGTGGGATGGTCTCACCAGGGCCGGCTCTGGCTTTTTTGCCGCCCTAGGCAAAAAAGCCACCCACCGTCCCCGTCCCCCCCCCTCGGCCCCCGGAGCGCGGCAGGGGAGGGCGCCGCGCTCGGCTGTGGGCCCGCTCTCCCCGGCGGCCAGAGCGCCGGCAGCAGGGCAGAGAGCCCGGCCGGGGCTCTCCGCTGTCCCCGGGGGCCAGAGTGCCGGGAGCAGGGCGGAGAGCCCACGGCGGCCAGAGCGCCGGGGGGAGGGCGGCGAGCACAACCACGGCCCCGCTCTCGGGCCAGAGCGCCCCGCTGCGCCGCCCCCCTCCAGGCACCGCCCCAAACAGATGCTTGGTGGGCTGGTGCCTGGAGCCGGCCCTGGATCTCACGTAAGGGTCCTTTCTGCCGTTCAAATCCACAAGTCACTATTCTTGGCATTTTTGTAACACCTGAAGGGTCCCAACCAAGATTAGGGTCCCAGTGTACCGGGTGCTGCCCATACACATCACAGGAGACAGGCCTTGCACCCAAGAGGTTTCACTCTAAACAGACAAGCCAGACAAAGGGAGTCACTTGCGTCACTTCCCCTTCGTTCTGTTCAAGGCTGTGACGCTGATCTACAAATTCTCACCATCCCACTCTGGTGGCCTAACCTGCAACGATGCTGCTCCCAGATCACAAGTTGATTTGAGTATCAGAGGGGTAGCCGTGTTAGTCTGAATCTGTAAAAAGCAACAGAGGGTCCTGTGGCACCTTTGCGACTAACAGAAGTACTGGGAGCATAAGCTTTCGTGGGTAAGAACCTCACTTCTTCACTTGCATCTGAAGAAGTGAGGTTCTTACCCACGAAAGCTTATGCTCCCAGTACTTCTGTTAGTCTCAAAGGTGCCACAGGACCCTCTGTTGCTTAAGTTGATTTGAATCACTCCCATTGAAATTACAGAGACCAAAGCCACAAATCTCTGGGTAAAATTCTGCCTTTGGAGAGGCAGGAGAGCAAGGCTTGTTCCCCAAGGAACCCGTACTCTGAGCACGGATGTGAGAGTCCAGTGATGCTTGGCCCCTCTACTGGCCTTATGCCTGGGGTGAAGTTCATGCAAAGCGAAAAATGTGTTAAGTGAGAGGAGGCCAGTTCCACAAGGGATGTTGTAGGAGATGAAGCCAGGCAGCGACCACTGTGCATGGCTGGCACACTAATAAGTAGCCGTGTCTGCAGCTGTGAGACTGTTTATCTTTAGCCTGACACTGGGGCTGCTGGTGCGTGGGGTAACCCGTCCTCTGAACTCATACACCATGTAGGGGGTGTAACCTGTTCTGAAGGCTGCTAGCCAGACAGGACTTTTCCCAGGCGCTTGTCGGATCGAGCTCAAATGATGGTCATTGATATTATACCCAGAGACAACACAGTCCAGGGTAAGGGAACTGCCTAGCTCTGCCTGGGCAGAACTCGGCTGGGTTAAAGTGATCGCGGCCCCGCAGCCTGTAAAAGGAACAGAACAGGGATACTGTTATATCGCACAACCAGGGGGTTAATCTAATGTGCAACAGACATTTCAGGGGCAGATGCAGGGGGCAATTAGAAAATAACCAGCCGATATGAGAAGCTTTAGCTTAGGATTGGCCCATTGATGTGATCAGTTCCTGGTATATATAAGGGGGAAACACGCAACACCTTGCAAGAGGCTGAATCTTGCTGCTCACCTGAGAGGATGCACCAGGTGATACACCGAAAACAATGTAACAACTGCATTACTGCTGACAACCTTTCCTCTTGTGCAATGGGTTGGTGCCAGCAATTTCCTCTGAAGCTGCATGTCAGTTATCACCGCAAGTGCTTATATCCTCCTAGGCAGGAAAATGATATTTCATTTCAGAAATTTCCCTTTCACTATAAAAGTGTTCTAAATTATGAGTTCTTATACACTAAGTAATGACTTACACTTTGAGTAGTCTCAATGAAGTTAACAGGCCCGACTCTCTTCATTCACTCATAGGACCCAGGCAACACTGGGTCAGACCAAAGGTCCATCTAGCCCAGTGTCCTGTCTTCCGACAGTGGCCAGTGCCAGGTGCCCCAGAGGGAATGAACAGAACAGAGAATCATCAAGTGATCCATCCCCTGTCGCCCATTCCCAGCTTCTGGCAAACAAAGGCCAGGTGTGAGTCAGGAGTAAGTCCACTGGTTTAACTTGGGCTGGTTCTCCTCTCGTCCTGTTGCAAATCAGGAATAAGAGACACGTTTTTCATAAGATGCCTAGTGGGATTTTCAGAAGCATCTGAGCAACTAAAACTTAATCATTTCAAAAGACGTTAGGCAGCCTGGCATTTCCAAATGCGTTCAAAGTTGCCTGAATCCCTTTAAAAATAGAGCCCCAAATACTCTGGAATCAAGGTGAGTTATTATTTTATTATGCATTTGTGATAAATGGGGCAGGGGGTAGCACCCTTATGTAACTTCCCAACCATTCAGTTAGCTACAAAATCCTTCTTAGTAGCTGTTTTCTAATTGTCTTACCTGTAAAGGGTTAAGAGGGAAGCTTAAAATGAGTGGGCACCTGACCAGGGGAACCAATAGGGAAGCTGCATCCTTTCAAATGGGGAAAAACTGCTGGGTGTGGGGGGTCTTCTGTCTGTCCGGTAGAAGCAGACTGGTCAGCAACATGATGTAAGGTTTGGGCCAGGTATAAAAATCATCAGCATCATACCAAGAAACTACTCATTTGAAACCACAGATATGTAAGTAGATGAGCAATGACTAGTTAGACGCAATTAGATTGAATTCTTCATTTTGGGCTTGTGGATTCCTCTGTGCTAACCCTAGATGCTTTTGTTTTGTTTTTGTTCGCTTGTAACCTTTAAGTTGGACCCCAGGAAAGTCGTTTTTGGTGTTTGATCCCTAACAGCTGGAGTTTTCAGTTGTGTTTTATTTGTTTTTTCAATAAAATTTACCCTTTTTAAGAACATGATTTGATTTCTGTGAGTGAGGAGGTAAAGAGGCTGTGCCTATGTGGCTACAACAGTTGAGCTCCCCTTCTCTTTTGTTTTCTTTTTCTACTGCCCCGAGGGACGGGTGGAAAAGCCGAGGGGCCTCAGGAAAAATCTTCCCAAGTGAGGGTTTTTCCTGGATTGGCAAAAGGCAGTTTTCACTTGGGTGCTGGCAGCATCACCTGCCCGGAGTGGGGGCAAGTATTATTTTTGGAGTCCTTGCGCCCCCCCCTTCTGCACTCGAAGTGCCATAGTGGAAATCCGCCCTGACTACACCTCAGTGCGAAGCAGGAGTTATTCCACTGGGGTCCATGCGACTGACTCTCAATGGAAACTCCATTGTCTCGTCAGGGGTAATTCTCCAGTCACTCCATCTAGGGCGGCAGTTCTCAATCTCTGGGTCGGGACCATATTTTAATGGGGGCGTCAGACATGGTGTTAGACTTGCTGGGGCCGAAGCCCGAACTCCACAGCCCAGGACCAAAGTCAAACCTCGAGAGCTTCAGCCCTGGGTGGCGAGTCCAAGGGTTACAGCCTCCCGCCTGGGGCTGAAGCCTTTGCACTCCTGCGCAGAGCGGTGGGGCTCGGGCGAGCTGCGTGAAGTGTGTGAGCCCCGGGCTGCAAACCTCTTCCGACACCTGTAACAAATTGTAGCTCGTAGGCAGACACAGAGATTTGCCCGGGTGTTGTCCCTATAAATAGTCTGGGAGCCTCTAGCGGTCTCCCTTGTCTTCTGCTGCAGAAGCCGCCAGACCCTGCCAGAGAAGCAGTGGAGGTAATTAGCCAGACGCTTTGGACGTCTTCATCCAGCTGTTCGGAACTCAGCTCTCCCCGTGTGGTTTCTTAATGTTGAATAAAGAGCAACACTGTCAGCCCAGGGCTACAGTGGGTCGGACCAAAGGTCCATCTAGCCCAGTATCCTGTCTCCCGACAGTGACCAGTGCCAGGTGCCCCAGAGGGAATGAACAGAACAGGGAATCATCAAGTGATCGGACCCCTGTCACCCAATCCCCCCCCCCTCTCTCTCTCTGGATGTGGTTCTGTCTCTGCTTACACACACACAGTGAGCTTGTGTCTTTTCTCTCTCCCTCACTGGCTCTGTCTGTTTAGAAGCTGCCTTTTCGCCCTGCCCTGCCCGAATTGTCCAAAGGGCCTAAGGGAGTTAGGCGCCCAACTCCAAATTAAATTAAAAGGGAAAGGTTACGCACTAAAGGGAGACCCATTTCCTGGAGGTATTTCTGGAAATGCTCCTTGTGTTTTGGAGAGATGCCATGGAAGGTGTTTCCCCATCACAGTACATCAGCCCGATAAACTCAGGCCCTTGGCCAGTAAATACGGTCTCCAGGAGACGTCGCATGTCAGGGTGAGGGGCTCTGAGACCTTCCCTACCTCGTGGCCCGACTCCACCAGCTGCAGGTGGGAAAGGGGGCCTGCAAAAAGGGCAGGAGATACCCAAATAATAATATAATGCTCCCCACTCCAGGGAGCTAAGGATCTGGCTCCAAGCGCAGACTCCTTCATCTAAAGCTCTCATGCAAATATGAATCAACACAGCTCCTCACACACACAGGTGCAAATGTAACACTGACAGACCCCGTGGTTGGAACCTGGGACCTCTGGTGCTCAGTGTATGAGCCTCTACCCCATGAGCCAAAAATCACGTGTCTCTTAGCTAAGGTTGTAGAGCAGACTCATTAATCAAGTGGTCTTGGTACCGCTAGATGGGACGGTACCACATCCAGGAGGTGTGTGGGTTACAGAAAACCACAAATACTCTACCTCACCCGGAAAAACTCACACATACACACACTCCCTCCCATGGACCAAAGCTGGCGCAGCCAGGAAATACCAGTCGTTTGTCAGAGGGGCCCCCCTTAACCTCAACTCCCCAGTTCAGCTGTGGAGCGGACAGGAGAGTCTGTTGCAACCTCAGGTCCAGACTGGTGGTTTCCAACTCTGCAGAACTCCTGTAACAAGGTCTCTCTCGTCCCATTCACAAGGGCAGGTGCTTCCTCTTTTCTGCTTCTCTGCAGCTTCGTGGGTGCCCCTAAGTTAGGTTCTTACCCATGAAAGCTTATGCTCCCAATTCTTCCGTTAGTCTTAAAGGTGCCACAGGACCTTCTGTTGCTTCTGACAAAGCGTCTCCTTCAACTTAAAGTGACCGCAGAAGGGAGCGGACCGCAAGAAAAAATTCAGATGCCGTTTCTCCGGGAGGCGAAGCCTGTAGCTCGCCCCCTTTTTGTCCCAGGCCCCCTGTCTCTGTGTCACTGTGTCTCCCCTGGCGCAGTAATAGGTGGCGGTTTCTGCAGCTGTCAGCGAGCGGAACTGCAGGGAGAACTGGTTCTTCGCAGCGTCTGCAGAGATGGTGACCCGGCCTTGGAGAGACGGGGCGTAGCGCGTGTACCCGTCATATGCGTGTATGTATCCCATGGATTCCAGCCCTTCTCCGGGAGGCTGACGGAGCCAGTACCAGTAGTAATACTGAGTTTTGATGGAGAACCCGGAGACAGCGCAGGTCAGTGTGAGGGGCTCGGAGACTTTGCCCACCCCTGGGCCGGAGGCCACCAGTTGCAGCTGGGAAAGTGCACCTAGAAACAAGGGTGGGAGAGTCCAAAATAATCACTGAATGGGATGCCCAGAGAGTAAAGGCTTTTTCTGCCGCCCCCCGTCACAGCCACACACACAGAGAAATGCGAACAGTCACACACAGAGACACACAGACTCACACGGCGCCAGGGCCAGCGCTAGGAAGACACATTTAATCATTTGGAAGGTATCAAAAATCTCCAGTCCAGCCGCTGACCCAACGGAGCTCGGAAGCTCGGGAGAGTCGGCTGAAGTGTGTGAGCCCCGGGCTGCAAACCTCCGCCGACACCTGTAACCAATTGTAGCTCATACGCAGACACAGAGATTTGCCCGGGTGTTATCTCTATAAATAGTCTTGGAGCCTCTAGCGGTCTCCCTTATCTTCTGCTGCAGAAGCCACCAGACCCTGCCAGAGAGGCAGTGGAGGTAATTAGCCAGACGCTGTACGTGTTCATCCAGATATTTGGAACTCAGCTCTCCCCGTGTGGTTTCTTAATGTTGAATAAAGATCAACATGGGCATCACAGGGCTATAGGGGTCAGACCAATGATCCGTCTAGCCCAGTATCCCGTGTCCTGACAGTGGCCAATGCCAGGTGCCCCAGAGGGAATGAACAGAACAGGTAATAATCCAGTGATCCATCCCCTGTCACCCATTCCCAGCTTCTGGCAAACAGAGGCTAGGGACACCATCTCTGCCCATCCTGGCTAATAGCCATTGATGAACCTATACTCCATGAATTTATCTAATTTTTTTAACCCTATTATAGTTTTGGCCTTCATGACATCCTCCGGAAAAGAGTTACTTAGGTTGATTGTGCGTTGTGTGAAGAAATACTTCCTTGCGTTTGTTTTAAACCTGCTGCCTATTAATTTCATTGGCTAACCCCTAGTTCTTGTGTTATTAGGAGTAAATAACACTTCCCTATTTCCTTTTTCCTTGCTTGTGTGGGTGCTTTTCCTCTCACACACACTGTCTCTGTCTGTCTGTGTCTCTTTCTCTTACCCGGCATGCCCTCCTTGTGGTCTTGGTTGGGATTTCCAAAGCTGCCTAAGGGAGTTAGGCACTCAAATCCCAATAAAATCCCTAAAGAAATCAGACTCTCCTATCCTTTCACCACCTCTGAAATCCCCAGGCCCTCTCTGTCTCTGTTCCCCACCGATTCTTCATCTCTCACCTCCTTCTCACACACTTTTACTGACCTAGACCCTGGAGAGCTCGAAAAATTGCAGTTTAACTTTCCTTCATTCTTTAAAGCAACAGATCTTCCGTTGCTCTAAGAGGGGTTTTCTCATGGTAAAAACTGATTTGCACTTGTTGGCTACGTTTGTTGCACCTTTTGTATCGATGCTTTCAAATAAATTGTGTACCCCTAAAAGAGTCGCAATGAATTTAAATAAACATTCAGGATCACATGTTGATTCTGTTGTGTTGTTATTGGTTAGTGTTTGTTGCGAAGTGTTTGTTAACTGATTTCTGTGTGTTGAGAATTGATTTGCATTTAGTCCGGGGGGCCGGGCCAGGGTTGTTTGTCGTCATTTCCTATTGTGTATTGATTAACTGCTTTGGTGATTACTTTGGGGTTTATTTGTTGCGGTGTTATTGTTGTTCTTGGGGTGGGTTTGCTTTTTTGCTTATTTGCCTTTCCTTTTGTTGTTTTTTTTTCTCAAATGTCTGCACCGTTCAACAGCAAAACAAGCACTTCTTCCCTTCCTGCTGCATTCCCCTCTCTGGGACTCTCTATCGGCCTGCATGGGCCCAGTTATCATTTTAAGATGCTCCCTTTTTGTCCCAGACCTCCCTGTGCCTCCGGATCGGCATGTCTCTCCTTCCCTGTGCATGCCCGTGTCTCTTCTCTGTCTCTCTCTGGGTGTGGCTTCTTGTCAGCCTCTCTAGCCTTTTCCTCACTAGTTACAAAACCAGGACTATTTGTAATCCGCGCATTAGCTAACACATGGTAACCTCTGACAGAGGAGGTCGTTTGTAGTTTTCACTTTACCTGGCTGTTAACCCCAGATTCCCCCCAGTCTTTATGTCCACCCATTAATAAGAATGAAAACTACACACTTCCCTGTCCACACTAAAAACATCCCCTTCCCCACAGTTCTTCTCTCGCTTCACATATACACAACCCTCCCTTCGCTACACTATCCATCGGGCAATCGATTGAGAAAATGCAGTTTGATTGCTCCTGTCAAATAAATGATCTTCCATTTTCATGTCAAAAAGTGGGATGGGGGGGGGGGGGCTTGTTTGTTGCGATCTCTCTCTCTCTCTCTCAAACTGTGTCCCTAAAAAGCTACAAGTGAATTAAAGGCAATACGGGGGACCCCTGGCTGTACAGTGTGTTGCTGCTGGTCAGAAAGTGCCGGTGTGACTGTGGGGTTTGGGGCATTGGCGTCTGGTTGTTTTAGGGACGGCTGTTATTCTTCCTATTGAATTGTCTTTATTTTTGCTTATTCTCACTTGATTATTTTCCGATTTTATTCATTGGTTTTGGAGGGTTTATTTATTGCTTCCGGCTTTTTATGTTGCCTTTTAGAAAACTTTTTTAATTCTTTAATTTTTGCACAGGGGAGTGTGAAGGTCTCTGAGACCCTCCACGCACCGGCTGGACGCCACCAGCTGCAGCTGCGAAACGGGCACCATTTTGCTATGGCGCACAAGGAGCAGAGAATCTCTCTGTCAGAGATAAATGGTCGCACAGGGGCACAAATACTTCCAGACACAGAGAGTCACGTGGGGCCAGGGCTAGTGCAGCCAGGAAATATTTAATCGTTGTTCTGCCGTAAAGAATAACCGCTCCTCCAGCTCCGCCTCTGTCAGGGGCGGCTCTATGTATTTTGCAGCCCCAAGCACGGTGGTCAGGCAGCCTTCAGCGGCATGCCTGCAGGAGGTACCTGCTGCCGAATTGCCGCGGGAGCGGGGTGCCTCCCGCAGGCACGGCGACCAGCAGGGCGCCCCCCGCGGCTTGCCGCACCAGGCACGCGCTTGAAGCGCTGGTGCCTGGAGCCGCCGGGCCTCTCTCACCGCAGAGCTGCGTTAGCCCCGGGCTCGGGTTCGAGCTTTGCAACCACGTGGCTTTCACAGCGCCGGAGCGCCCAGGGGAAGCGGCCTGGAATGAGGCACTGAGGAGACCTTCCCCTTTGCACACCCCGTACAATGAGCTGGGCGGAGAGAAGGGAGGGTGCTGTGTGTGTGTCTGTTGGTCTGTCTTTCCTTCTCTCGCTACCTCTCACACGTGTGCAGGCTACACTGCAGAACAGCAGGCAGACCCAAGCCACACTCCCTCCTTGGCATCTGTGTCAGTCTAATGTAAGCGATGGGGTAGGGGTATGCCGTGTCCCCCACCCTCCCACACATCCCCCGGGATTCACGCCTCCCTTTTTTCCCCTGCAGTGACTCAGTTTCCCTGCTCTTCCCACACTGAGAGTGCCAGGTCTCTGCCCTCCGCCCCCCAGGGAACAGATAAACTAATAATGTGCATGGAACATTATATATATTTGACTGGGATAAGAAAGAAAGAAAGATGGATGACAATGAATGGAGATTATTAGATAGATAGATCTAGGTATACTCTGCCACTAAAAACACATATTCTGAAGGTTCCCTGTATTTTGAAACATTTTCTCACCTTTCCAAGCTGCTAAAACGAACACAAATTGTACCCACACTGACATTGCTTGCTGAGCTGCAGGGTAAATTCAGAGCCACCCAGAGGATTCAGGGGGCCTGGGGCAAAGCAATTTTGGGGGCCCCTTCCATAAAAAAAATTGCAATACTATATGCTTGTGGGGGCCCCTGCAGGGCCTGGGGCAAATTGCCCTACTTGCCCCCTCTCCCCCAGGGCGGCCCTGGGGAAAATAAACATTTAAAAACCTTCTGCATCTTGGCACAAACCCAGTTTTGAGAAATCTTCTTTTCAAGTCACCTCTAGAAGGTATCACTGGTTCTCAGCATCAGCTAGTGCTAAAAGACACTAAAGCTCATTAAAGGAGTCGGACAAATATTTTCTGTCAAAAATTTTTCTGGATCGAAAACTAGGGATTTTTAAAAAGCAGAAAAAATCACGGACAATGTCTGCTTTCCTTCAAAATTTGTTGTGTTTTTTTTTTTTTAATTAAAAAGCTGAAATTAGTCTGCCAAAACCTGAACATGGTTTGGGGTTTCAGACGTGTGTGGCCAAATATTTGCTGCTTGCTGTGTTTGTTTAAAGAAACAATAAAAAAAATTCTGCTTAAAAAAAATCCAAAACTTTTGAACCACCTCAGCTTGTGACCAAACGCCTGAGCCCATCCAGTCAGAGATTTTTCCAGGTTTCTGATACTCTGCTGAATTCCTTGACTCACATCTGTCTCCATAACTTTGGGTTCATTTATGTTAGAACATCAGAATGGCCGTACTGGGTCAGACCAAAGGTCCACCGAGCCCAGTATCCTGTCTACCAACTACCAAGTGCCCCAGAGGGAGTGACCCTAACAGGTAATGATCAAGTGATCTCTCTCCTGCCGTCCATCTCCATCCTCTGACAGACAGTGGCTAGGGACACCATTCCTTACCCATCCTGGCTAATAGCCATTAATGGACTTAACCACCATGAATGTATCTGTTTCCTAGAGACTGGGTCCATGGGGTCCCTCACAAACTGGAGACAGTTACTGTGGGTTTGTCTTTAGTATAGCTTACGTACATACTCCACGAACTGAGCATTTGAGCTTGTTCCAGAATCTGGGATGAGCCTATGTTGTGAAAACTGAAATGCTCAAAATAGCACATGCACGTGAATGGACACAGAGTGCTAAAATTAAATTAACCCAGGGGTTCTCAAACTGGGGGTCGGGACCCCTCAGGGGGTCACGAGGTTATTACTGGGGGTCACAAGCTATCAGCCTCCACCTCAAACACCTCTTTGCCTCCAGCATTTATAATAGTGTTAAATATATAAAAAAGTGTTTTTATTTTATAAGGGGGGGTTGCACTCAGAGGTTTGCTATGTGAAAGGGGTCACCAGTACAAAAGTTTGAGAACCACTGAATTAACCCCTCTGGAGCCTCGGGGAATGCAGGGGAGGAGGGTCTCCCTTGGTAGGGTTGGGAAGGAGGTAGGTGGTGTAGGATATTGCTCTTCTCATGTGATCCCTCCCCCATGTCTCTCTTGGCTCTAACACTGTTAATCTAAAGTGGCTAATTTGAAATGAAGCTCCCCACCCCTGACATGACTCTCCCTATGGCACTGAAATGAAATGTAGACTATAATTTGGCATTTGAGAAGTGAAAGGGATGGTAGCCCTAAGGGAAAAGATAACAGCTTGGCTCATTGTGTTAAATAGCTGTCTGCAAACCTCAAACTGCTGAATGAGCTTTAGGGTAGGACAGGCTGTGCCTCCCCAAACAGCCTGGCCCTGCCCCCTATCCAACCCCCACCCACTTCCTGCCCCCGACTATCCCCCTCAGAATCCCCAACCCATCCTGCTCCTTGTCCCCTCACCGCCCCCCAAAACACCACCCCAGGACCCCACTCCCCACCAACCCCCCCCCCATCCCCTGACTGCCCCGACCCCTATCCACCCACCAACCAAGTCCTGACAGAGCCCCGGAATGCCCACAATCTAACCCCGGTTCCCCGTCCCCTGACTGCCCCCAGCAGCGCTGTCCAGGGCCGTTCCTGGGTTAACGCTGCCTCTCCCTTCTCTCGGAGCCTCAGCGTGCCATATCCAGGAGCTGCCCTGGTCCCTAGACAGCGCTGCAGGGCGTGGCTCGGCAGGACCGGAGTTCACAGCCCCGCCCCCTTACGATGCGGCTCTGACTCTGTGGGAGGAGCTCAGGCCCACAGCGATCTCCAGGACCGCTCCTGACGCGGCTCGCTGAGGCGCCGGGGGATGGGGGAAGGCGGAGGCGGCACAAGAGGCCTGGGGAAAATTGCCCCATTTGCCCCCCTCCCCGGCGGCCCTGCCCCTACCTCCGTTAACAACTCATGGTCATTGTACAGGGCACTGCATGCTATCACTTCCTGACCCTTTCCTGCTTCCGCCTGGTCACTACGCAATAGACTTCTCTGTCTCATTCGCCAAGTTCTGCTGCCTTCTGGAGACCTCTGCACCAAGGAATTCATGTTCACTCTCCACCATGCCAGACTGGTGGCAGATTAGAATTGGAGTTAAGATCACCTCCCTCCCTGTCCAGTACTGTCACCAATATCGGATACATACACTGCAGCTCAAAAGACACGCTGTGTCTCAAACAAAGGTTTGCTACAGAAATGCCTGGGATGTGTGTCATGCAGAGAGACAAAATGTTCTCAGAATGGTTTTTCCGGCTTCAGAAGCTGTGACTCTGTCCTCCATGCGCCTTACCACTGAGTGCTCCAGCTCAGCATTTCTTCTGGATGCAGAACCCACTGGGTGGGACGGTCTCACGTAAGGGTCCTTTCTGCCGTTCAAATCCACGGGTCACTATTCTTGGCATTTTTGTAACACCTGAAGGGTCCCAACCAAGATCAGGGTCCCAGTGTGCCGGGTGCTGCCCCTACTCGCCACAGGAGACAGGCCTTGAACCCAAGAGGTTTCACTCTAAACAGACAAGCCAGACAAAGGGAGTCACTTGCGTCACTTCACCTTGGTTCTCTTCTAGGCTGTGACACTAATCTACAAATTCTCACGATTTCCACTCTGGTGGCCTAACCTGCAACGATGCTGCTCCCGGATCACAAGTTGATTTGATTGACTCACGTTGAAATTGCAGAGACCAAAGCCACAAATCTCTGGGTAAAATTCTGCCTTTGGAGAGGCAGCAGAGCAAGGCCTGTTCCCCAAGGAACCCGTACTCTGAGCACTGGTGTGAGAGACCAGTGATGCTTGGCCCCTCTACTGTACTTATGCCTGGGGTGAAGTTCATGCAAAGAGAAAAATGTGTTAAGTGAGAGGAGGCCAGTTCCACAAGGGATGTTGTAGGAGATGAAGCCAGGCAGCGACCACTGTGCATGGCTGGCACACTAGTAAGTAGCCGTGTCTGCAGCTGTGAGACTGTTTATCTTTAGCCTGACACGGGCGCCGCTGGTGCGTGGGGTAACCCGTCCTCTGAACTCATACACCATGTAGGGGGTGTAACCTGTTCTGAAGGCTCCTAGCGAGACAGGACTTTTCCCAGGCGCTTGTCGGATCGAGCTCAAATGGTGGTCATTGATATTATACCCAGAGACGACACAATCCAGGGTATGGGAACTGCCTGGCGCTGCCTGGGCAGAACTCGGCTGGGTTAGAGTGATCGCGGCCCCGCAGCCTGTGAAAGGAACAGAACAGGGATACTGTTATATCACATACAACCAGGGGGTTAATCTAATGTGCAACAGACATTTCAGGGGCAGATGCAGGGGGCAATTAGAAAATAACCAGCCGATATCAGAAGCTTTAGCTACATGTCATTTATCACCCCAAGTGCTTATATCCTCCTAGGCAGGCAAATGATTTTGCATTTCAGAAATTTCCCTTCTCCCCTTCAGCTTTCTTCTCTCCCTTCCACCGACTGGTTTGTTTGTGGTTAGAGCAGTAGAGTGGGACACAGGGGATCTGTGTTCAGGCTGGGAGTTTCCAAAGCTGCCTAAAGAAGTGAGGTCCCCAACGCCCTTTGAAATTCATTGGGCACTGTGCGCCTAACTCCCTTTGGCACCTTTGAAAACCTCTATTGCCAGCACTGCTAAGTACTCCGGGTGTGACTGGAAGAGAGGGAGTGCTCTAATGAATCAGACCTTCTCATCTAACCAACACCGGCCAATACAAAATGCTCAGAAAGAAGGTGCAAGCCAGACCCCAGTAGTTAGGGAATAACCTATCCACAGGGGAATTTTCTTCTAAACCCTCGTGAACAAGAGGGTGGCTTGTGAACAAGCCACCGTCTAATCATTCTTAACTCCCTATACCAGTCGCAAAGCACAGACAGCGATGGCTTCCTACCACTCATGGCTGCTGTGTCTATACATTGATTAATGCTCGTGAGGCGCTCAGAGACGAGTGCGACAGAGCCCATTGGAGATTCTAAAGAAAAACATTCTTTTTGGACTTAGTTGAACCAAATAAGTTCCAAATTAAAAGTCTGGTAATTAACAACAAAAGTTTCACTATAAAAATATTCTAAATTATGAGGACTTCTTATACACTGAGTAGTGACTTACACTGTGAGTAGTCTCAATGGAGTTAACAGGCCTGACTCTCCTCATTCACTCATAAGACCCAGGCCACACTGGGTCAGACCAAAGGCCCATCTAGCCCAGTATCCTGTCTTCCGACAGTGGCCAATGCCAGGTGCCCCAGAGGGAATGAACAGAACAGAGAATCATCAAGTGATCAATCCCCTGTCGCCCATTCCCAGCTTCTGGCAAACAAAGGCCAGGTGTGATTCAGGAGTAAGTCCACTGGTTTAACTTGGGCTGGTTCTCCTCTCGTCCTGTTGTAAATCAGGAATAAGAGACACATTTTTCATAAGATGCCTAGTGGGATTTTCAGAAGCATCTGAGCAACTAAAACTTAATCATTTCAACAGGAATTAGGCAGCCTGGCATTTCCAAATGCGTTCAAAGTTACCTGAATCCCTTTAAAAATAGAGCCCCATATACTCTGGAATCAAAGTGAGTTATTCTGTTATTATGCACTTGTGATAAATGGGGTAGGGGGTAGCACCCTTGTGTAACTCCCCAACCATTCAGTTAGCTACAAAATCCTTCTTAGTAGCTGCTCTCTAATTGCCTTACCTGTAAAGGGTTAAGAGGGAAGCTTAAAATGAGTTGGCACCTGACCAGGGGAACCAATAGGGAAGCTGTACCTTTCAAATGGGGGAAAACTGCTGGGTGTGGGGGTCTTCAGTCTGTCCGGTAGAAGCAGACTGGACAGCAACATGCTGTAAGGTTTGGGCCAGGCATAAAGATCATCAGCATCATACCAAGAAACTACTCATTTGAAACCACAGATATGTAACTAGATGAGCAATGACTAGTTAGATGCAATTAGATTTAATTCTTCATTCTGTGCTAACCCAGGTGCTTTTGTTTTGCTGTTGCTTGCACGTAACCTTTAAGCTGAACCCCAAGCAAGTCGTTTTTGCTGTTTGATCCCTAACAGCCAGAGTTTTCAGTTGTGTTTTATTTGTTTTTTCAATAAAATTTACCTTTTTTAAGACCATGATTTGATTTCTGTGTCTCAGGACGTAAAGAGGCTGCGTTAGGCAATCAGCAGTTACAACCGCTGAGCTTCTCCTTTCTTTTGTTTTCTTTCCCCGCTGCCCCAAGGGAGGGGTGATGAAGCTGAGGGGCCTCAGAAATATTCTTCCCAAGTGAGGGTTTTTTCTGGGTTGGCAAAAGGCAGTTTTCACTTGGGTGGTGGCAGCATCACCTGCCCGGAGGGGCCAGTATTAATTTGTGGAGTCCTTGTGTCTCTCCCGCACCACTGCACTGGAAGTGCCATAGTGGGAATCAGCCCTGACAGCACCTCAGTGTAAAGCAGGAGTCATACCACTGGGTCGATACGACTGACTCTCAGTGGAAACTCCGTTTGAAAATACAGTTTCTCTGGCTCAGGTTGAGTGTCACTGGAATATCCTCGGGGGCTGGGCTGCAGCGCGGGGGCGGGGGGGGGGCGGCGAGTCGAGAATCTCCCGCACTCTCCCTGTGTCCCCCAGTTCCCGGACTCACAGCACCGTTTCTGGGACAGAAGAGAAACAGCCTGGGAGTGCAGGGCACTTCTCCAAGGGGAGAATCATAGAATATCAGGGTTGGAAGGGACCTCAGGAGGTCATCTAGTCCAACCCCCTGCTCAAAGCAGGGCCAATCCCCAGACAGATTTTTGATCCAGATCCCTAAATGGCCCCCTTAAGGATTGAACTCACAACCCCGGATTGAGCAGGCCAATGCTCAAACCACTGAGCTATCCCTCCCCCGAGGGAGAGGGGGATAGCTGAGGAGAAACTCTGACTCTCCTCAGGGTTCGGGGGTTTCCTCTGTGCCCCGGTAGTTACATCTCCCTGATTCCCCCGCAGACACTCCGTTTCCTTTCCCTCCCTTCACTTACCGCACTGGCCCCGCCCCCCACGGATCTGTGCTCCCCCCCCCTCAACAGCTGACTTTACCCCTCTGAGCCTGGGGCCCGGGAACGGAGGATTTTGTCCGAGCTCACACCGGCTTCCCCTCACTGTGTGTCTGGAGCAGCGCAGTGATACCGGGCCGTGTCCTCCCGTCTCAGGCGGCTCATTGCCAGGTACAGCTCGCTCTTGGCGTTGTCTCTGGAGATGGTGAATCGCCCTTCAACCCAAGCCGCGTAACGTATGCCAGTCCCGTCGTAGTAAATGCGTGACACAAACTCCGGGCTTTTTCCGGGGCTCTGTCGGTACCAGAACATATCGTAGTTGCTGAAGGTGAAGCCGGAGCCTTTACAGGAGAGCCGGATGGACTCCCCTTCATTTCTAACAGCCCCCCCGGACTCCACCAGCTGCATCTGGGACTGGGCACCTGAGGGAGAAAACACAGTGATCATTGTTCTTACCTATGAACTGTCACTAGGGTGATAAAGGGCATCTAAGCCACAGAAAGAGACTGAGAGACAAGTTCCTAGATAATGCAGTGGAGGAAAACACAGATGGAGAGAGAATACAGTAGAGGGGAAAGTGCAGATGGAGAGAGAGAGAAAACAGTATAGGAATAATGGATGGATGAACAGCCAATGGAGGATTAGAAACACACAAATAGATAAGCTAATAATGTGCTACTAATAATGGAACATTGTATATATTTGATTGTGATGGAGTGAAAGAGACTGTGATAAGAAAGAAAGAAAGAAAGAAAGAAAGAAAGAAAAGAAAACAGGGATATAAAGATATCTGCAACTAAAATACATACTCCGAATGTATTTTTAAACATTTTTTCACCTTTCCAAGCTGCTAAAATGAACACAAACTGTACCCACACTGGCATTGCTCGCTGAGCTGCAGGGTAAATTCTCCCTGTCAGCGTAAGGAGGGTTTAGCCCTTAACTGCACAAACACAAGACTCGGCCGCTTCTGTCTATTGCAGCCTCCGAGACGCGGCTGCCGGGTTTGGAAGGGAAACGAAGTCACCCCCCTTCCCACAGCGCACCCTGCCCCTGGAGAGGGGCGGAGACTCAGGTCTGATGGTGTCAGGGCGCCCCGGGAGCAGGGCGGGTTATTGTGAGGGTCTTACACCAATCCGAAGTGTGTCAGGCGCTACAGGGGACAAGTGCAAACCCAGAGCTCTGCTCTTAGCACCTCACAGCCTAGACCCATGAGACCATAAGAACGTCCCTACTGGGTCAGACCAAAGGTCCATCTAGCCCAGTATCCTGTCTCTGGACAGTGGGGAACACCAGGTGCCCCAGAGGGAGTGAACAGAACAGGGAATCACCGAGTGATCCATCCCCTGTCGCCCATTCCCAGCTCCTGGCAATGACGCCAAGATCTCTTTCTTGAGTGGTAACAGGTAATTTAGCCCCCATCATTGTGTATGTATTATTGGGATTGTTTTCCAATGTGCATTACTTTGCATTTATCAACATTAAATTTAATCTGCCATTTTGTTGCCCAGTCACCCAGTTTTGAGAGATCCTTTTGTATCTCTTTGCAGTCTGCCTGGGCCTTAACTATCTTTAGTAATTTTGTATCATCTGCAAATTTTGCCACCTCACTGTTTGCCCCTTTTTCCAGATCATTTATGAATATGTTGAATAGGACTGGGCCCAGTACAGACCCTTGGGGGACACCACTATTCACCTCTCACCATTGTGAAAACTGACCATTTATACCTACCCTTCGTTTCCTATCTTTTAACCAGTTACCAGTTCACGAGAGGACCTTCACTCTTATCCCGTGGCAGCTTACTTTGCTTAAGAACCTTTGGTGAGGGATCTTGTCAAAGGCTTTCTGAAAATCTAAGTACACTATATCCTCTGGATCCCTTTTATCCACATGCTTGTTGACCCGCTCAAAGAATTCTAGCAGATTGGTGAGGTATGATTTCTCTTTACTAAAACCATGTTGACTGTTCCCCAACAAATTATGTTCATCTCTGTGTCTGACAAAATTGTTCTTTATTATAGTTTCAACCAGTACCCGGTACTGAAGTCTGGCTTAAAGGCCTGTAATTGCCGCAATCACCTCTGGAAACCTTTTTAAAAATTGAGAAATTCTGCAGCGCAAGCCTGAGACCCACCTGCTGCAAACCCCCGCTCCCCCCCCGACACAAACACACACACACACACACACACCTTCTCTCTGAGTCTCTCTCTCTGTCTGGCTCACACATTCACACACAGCCAGAGACATGCATCTTGTGTCACAGCCAGTTTTTCTCATCACTGTCCCTGCAACAGCCCCTGCAGGGAGTAGGGGCCATCAGGCTCAAGTAGTGAATAGGGCGAGTGTCTTCTTGTTCTCCCTGAAGCCCCCCTTTCATAGCACTGGAGGGAGGAAGGGTGGCACCAGCCTTCGGAGCGGGGGTGGTGGTCACAGTCACACAGTGGGGGAAAGGGGCAGTTGGGAGGTGACTGGCAACCAGTGGGATTGGGATTTCCTGTGTCCCCTGGGAGTCACATCTCCCTGGTGCCCCCTGCAGAGACTCATAAGAATATAAGAATGGCCAGACTGGGTCAGACCAAAGGTCCATCTAGCCCAGTGTCCTGTCTTCTGACAGTGGCCAGTGCCAGGGGTCCCAGAAGGAATGAGCAAAGCAGGGAATCATCCAGTGATCTATCCCCTGTTGCCCATTCTCAGCTTCTGGCAAACAGAGGATAGGGACACCATCCCTGACCATCCTGGCTAATAGCCATTGATGGACCTATCCTCCATGAACTTATCTAGCTCTTTTTTGAACCCGGTTATATCTTGGCCTTCACAACATCCTCTGGCAAGGAGTTCCAAAAGTTGACTGTGTATTGTGTGAAGAAATACTTCCTTTTATTTATATTAAGCCTGCTGCCTGTTATTTTCATTTGGTGACCCCCTTTTCTTGCATTATGAGAAGTAGTAAACAACACTTCCTTATCTACTTTCTCTTCACCACTCATGATTTTATAGACCTCAATCATATCTCCCCTTAGCCGTCTCTTTTCCAAGCTGAAAAGCCCCAGTCTTATTCCTCTCTCCTCATATGGAAGCCGTTCCATACCCCTAATCATTTTGTTTACCTTTTCTGAACCTTTTCCAATTCCAATATATCTTTTTTGAGATGGGACAACCACATCTGCACTCAGTATTGAAGATGCGGGCATACCACGGATTTATATAGAGGCAAGATTATATTTTCTGTCCTATTATCTAAACCTTTCTGAATGACTCCCAACATTCTGTTGGCTTTTTTGACTGCTGCAGCACATTGAGCAGATATTTTCAGAGAACTATCCACAGTGACTCCAAGATCTCTTTCTTCAGTAGTAACAGCTAATTTACCCCCATCATTGTGTATGTATTCTTCGGATTATGTTTTCCAATGTGCATTACTTTGCATTTATCAACATTAAATTTCATCTGCCATTTTGTTGCCCAGTCACCCATTTCTGAGAGATCCTTTTGGATCAGTCTGCCTGGGTCTTAACTATCTTTAGTAATTGTGTATCATCTGCAAATTTTGCCACCTCACTGTTCACCCCCTTTTCCAGATCATCTATGAATATATTGAATAGGACTGGTCCCGGTACACACACCTGGGGGGCACCACTATTTACCTCTCTCCATTGAGAAATCAGACCATTTATTCATAGCCTTTGTTTCCTGTCTTTTAACCAGTTATAGATCTGTGAGAGGACGTTCCCTCTTCCCCCATGACAGCTTACTTTGCTTATGAGACTTTGGTGAGGGGCCTTGTCAAAGGCTTTCTGAAAAATCTTAGTACACTATATCCACTGGATCCCCTTTGTCCATATGCTTGTTGACCCCTTCAAAGAATACTAGCAGATTGGTGAGGCATGATTTCCCATTACAAAAACCATGCTGACTCTTCCCCAACAAATCATGCTCATCTATTTGTCTGACAATTCTGTTCTTTACTATAGTTTCAACCAGTTTGACCAGTATTAAAGTTAGGCTTACTGATCTGTAATTGCCAGGATTACCCCTGAAGCCCTATTTAAAAATTGTTGTCACATTACCTATCCGCCAGTGATTTGGTATAGAAGTTGATTTAAATGAGAGGATACAAACCACAGTTAGTAGCCCTGAAATTTCACATTTGAGTTTCTTCATAACTCTTGGGTGATACCATCTGGTCCTGGTGACTGATTGTTGTTTATTTTATCAATTTGCTCCAAAACCTCCTCAAATGACACCTCAATCGGAGACAGTTCCTCAGATTTGTCACTCAAAAATAATGCCTCAGGTCTGGGAATCTCCCTCTGTGGTAAATGAAGGGTGTGAGGGGGTTGCACTCTTGTGTAACTCCCCAACCATTCAATTAGCTATCATATCCTCCTTAGCAGATGTACCCTAACTGCCTTACCTGTAAAGGTCAGCTCCCAGACTGCTGCATTGGGCAGCACAGTATAGGGAGGAGGTGAGCAGCCCTCAGTTGTGAAAGAACAGGTTCAGGAATATTTAGAAAAGCTGGACATGCACAGGTCCATGAGTCCAGATCTAATGCGTCTGAGGGAGTTGGCTGTTGTGATTGCAGAGCCATTGGCCATTATCTTTGAACATTTGGGGCAATTGGGAGAGGTCCCAGATGATTGAAAAAAAGCAAATATAGTGCCAATATTTAAAAAAGGGAAGAAAAGGAACCCGGGGAACTACAGACCCGTCAGCCTCACTTCAGTCCCCGGCAAAATCATGGAGCAGGTCCTCAAGGAATCCATTTTGAAGCACTTGGAGGAGAGGAAGGTGATCAGGAACAGTCAACATGGATTCACCAAGGGCAAGTCATGTCTGACCAACCTGATTGCCTTCTATGATGAGATAACTGCCTCTGTGGATATGGGGAAAGTGCTGGATGTGATATATCTTGACTTTAGCAAAGCTTCTGATATGGTCTCCCACAGTATTCTTGCCTGCAAGTTAAAAAGATATGGATTGGATGAATGGACTATAAGGTGGTGTGGCAGAGCTCTCATTTTGTCCCCACGGGTCCTGCACTTATAGGCGGTATATGCTAGCCTCAGTGGCTCACTGTGACCCTCCCCGTAGCCCTTCTCTCTCTAGGGCCAAGGTTACAGTCTACTGAGCCCTTTTCATCATAAGCCAGCAAGGAGGTTGGTGAGAGAACTCCCACAGTCTCTGTTGTCCGTAGGGGCTTGTTTTAGAACAGTTTAGCCTCCTGTCCTGACAAGGGCCTGACTTCCCCTCCCAGGAGGTGTTCCTGTGGTGGTGGGTTGGGGGGAACCTGGGCCCACCCTCTACTCTGGGTTCCGGCCCAGGGACCCTAATGGTAGCAGCTGTTGGCAGCCAACCTTTCACTGCCAGAGTTGCTACATTTCCCTGGGCCACTTCCCCACTGCTCTCCTGCTTCTCCCTTACCTTAGGGCTCCCTTATCAATAACTTGAGGGTGTCTTCATTAACCAGCCCTTCAGCCACACTGCCTTTCCTCTGGCTCCCTGGTTCTCCTCTGCCTGACTGGTGTGAGCCCTTTTTACAGTATCAGCAGGGCCTTAATTAGAGTCAGGTGGTCACATTAGCTTAATGGCCTCACCTGACTCTTTGCAGGTTAATTAGAGTCAGGTGTTCTCATTAGCCTGGAGCAGCCCCTGCTCTGGTCAGTCAGGGAACAGAAAACTGTTAATCCACTGGCCAGTATATCTGCCTTCTGCTATTCTGCTGTACCCAACTGGTCTGGGTCTATCACAGTGGATAGAAAGCTGGCTAGATTGTCAGGCTCAACAGGCTAGGTTGTCTAGTTGGCAGCCGGTATCAAGCGGCGTGCCCCAGAGGTCGGTCCTGGGGCTGGTTTTGTTCAACATGTTTATTAATTATCTGGATGATGGGATAAATTGCACCCTCATCAAGTTCGCAGATGACACTAAGCTGAGGGGAGAGATAGATACACTCGAGGGTAGGGATAAGGTCCAGAGTGACCTGGACAAATTAGAGGATTGGACCAAAATAAATCTGATGAGCTTCAACAAGGACAAGTGCAGAGTCCTGCACTTAGGAAGGAAGAATCCCATGCACTGCTACAGGCTGGGGACCGACTGGCTAAGCAGCAGTTCTGCAGAAAAGGACCTGGGGATTACAGTGGATGAGAAGCTGGATATGAGTCAGCAGTGTGCCCTCATTGCCAAGAAGGCCAATGGCATATTGGGCTGTATTAGTAGGAGCATTGCCAGCAGATCAAGGGAAGTGATTATTCCCCTCTATTCAGCACTGGTGAGGCCACACCTGGAGTATTGCATCCAATTTTGGTCCACTCACTACAGAAGGGATGTGGACAAGTTGGAGAGAGTCCAGAGGAGGGCAACAAAAATGATTAGGGGGCTGGGGCGCATGACTTAGGAGGAGAGGCTGAGGGAACTGGGGTTAATTAGTCTGCAGAAGAGAAGAGTGAGGAGGAATTTGATAGCAGCTTGAACTACCTGAAGGGGGGTTCCAAATGGTGGCAGATAACAGAACAAGAAGCAATGGTCTCAAGTTGCAGTAGGGGACATCTAGGTTGGATATTTGGAAACACTAGTTCACTAGGAGGGTGGTGAAGCACTGGAATGGGTTACCTAGGGAGGTGGTGGAATCTCCATTCTTAGAGGTTTTTAAGGCCTGGCGTGACAAAGCCCTGGCTGGGATGATTAAGTTGGTGTTGGTCCTGCTTTGAGCAGGGGGCTGGACTAGATGACCTCCTGACATCTCTTCCAACCCTAATCTTCTATGATTCTATGATTCTCTGGGGCTTCCCCCTTGGGCATGGTTTTCACATTGTGTTCTTCTCTGTCATTTTACTCATGAACATCCTGACCATCATAGGCAACAGCCTTATTGTGATCGTTGTGAGGACCAGTCACAAGCTGCACACCCCAATGTACTTTTTCCTGAGCAACCTCTCATTCCTGGAGAGCTGGTACACCACCGCCATGGTGCCCAAAATGCGAGAGACCTTTGTAGCAGTTGAGACAAAAATTTACATGTACTGATGCCTCACTCAGACTTTCTTCCATTTCTTCCTGGGCAGCACGGAGTTCTTCATCCTGGCTGTGATGTCCTTCGACTGCTATTTGGCCATATGCAAACCCTCGCTATACGCCACAGTCATGACCAGCAAGATCTGTCTCCAGCTGTCTGTGGGGCTTGTTTCGGGGGATTCCTGGATATATTATTCCAAACTCTTCTGGTCTTCCAGCTGCCCTTACGCGACTCCAACATTATCAACTATTTCTACTGTGACATTGGGCCGATCTTAAAAATAGCTTGCACTGATACCTGCCTCATTGAGTTGCTGGGATTCCTGGCTGCAATCACAGTTATTCTCAGTTCCTTGATGTTCACCGTGGTATCCTACTGCCCTCACACTGAGAGTTTTTGCAGGGCTAGAACTAGTTGTCTCTCACCGTGTCTCTTGCACAGTAATACACAGCCGTGTCTTCCGTTCTCAGGCTGCGGAGTTGCAGATACACGGTGCTGATGGAGTTATCAGTCGAGATGGTGACGCTGTCTTTCACAGAGTCGGCATAGCTAGTAGCACCATCTTCAGGGTCAATTCTTCCAAGCCAAACCAGTCCTTTCCCAGGAGTCTGCCTGATCCAGCTCATATAGTAGTCGGTGAGAGTGAAGCCTGACGTTTTACAGGATATTTTCACAGACTCGCCGGGCTTCTTAATTTCTGCCCCAGATTGGACCAGCTGAACCTCCGATTGGACACCTGTAGGGAAGGCATTTAATGAATATCGGAACACCAGATTTATCCCCATTGTTCCAGCATCCTCTGAATTCTCCATGTTCCCAAATTACCTGGATAAGCTGCCATCAAGCAAAGATACATTAAAATATGCCTCATATTTATTATCCTCTGCAGCCAAACCAAACACCGATATTCTGAGCAGTAAAAGCAGGTCACAGCCTCGCTGTTTCAATGTGGTTATTCTAGAGGGGAAAAGAGGCTGGGTTTTTAAACAGGAAACTCCCCACAGACTTTGCATAAACCCTCATCGCCTTCAGAAGCAGAGGGGGATAAAAGCAGCAAGACACTTGGGCCCAGATTCTGATCCGCCTGCTCGTGTGGGGGAGTCGCTCACCCCTCCAGTGGTGCCTCTGATAACAATGAGTCAGGCTTTTATTTTAGGCACAACCCGGAAAGGATCTGCACTAGCCCAGGGCTAACCCTAGGAGACGTTGTGCCTCAGAGATACGGTTCTGAGTCACACCTTTTCCTTTGCTCCCTTCATCTTCCCAGGGTGTAATCCAATTCCTCTTAGGCCAGTTGTGGACGGATTCTCATTGACTTCAGCGGGGTTGGCTCAGGCCTTTACTGCTGGAAATTACCGACACTAAATATCTCCCTGTCCCTAACATCAGCTACAGTAACCTTTGAGTAGGGGAGTGGAGCCAAGACTCTGCCAATCCCCAGTCCTGCTTTTCCACCTCCTCCCGGGAGAAGGAGTAAACAGCTGATTAGCCCTGTCTCATACCTCTGCACCCAGATCAGCCCACAGGAGACCTATTTTCTGTTGCCTAAATTCATCATTTCCAGGGCTAGGCTGGACCACTGGGATCATCTAGCCTGACCTCCTGTGTAACACAGGCCAAATAATTTCCTCCACTTGCTCCTGCATTCGGCCCAGTTCCTTGTCTTTGGTTAAAACACATCTTCTAGAAAGACATCCAGGTGTAACTTGACCTGAGATTTCCAAAACTCCCTTAAGGATTTGGCTTCTCAACTCCTCTGAATGGGAGCAGATCCCTTAGGAATGTTCAATATATCAGCTGTGGAGTCTGTTTATGAAAATCATGACAGGTGAGACAGTCTATACTTTTAAAGCAATATAAACTAGCAACGGCTAGCTTTAAATGACGCTAATTTTCTTTTCTTTGATGATGGACGGACTCTAAGTAAAATGTTTTCCTCACATAAAAGAACTTTGTGGGGAAACTTTAAAAGTATATTGATCTTTCTGTGACATTTCCTCAGTTTCATATTGATTGATCTTTTCATTCTTTTTCAATGCACTCAAGGAAAAACGTCTTACTTCTGAGATGTTTTAAAGGTGGAATGTTCTTCCAAGGAAAGTGATGGATTCCACATAATTACGAAAGGAATGAACAGATAAGAACAGAACAGACTAGACTAGAGTGATGTAGAGTCGATAACCCTCCACTGCCCTACAAGGGATAAGCAGTAGATATGACTTGGCAAGGCTGTGCAGATGTTCAGTCTACAATACAGGGTTTCCTCTCTACTGAGAGTTTTTGCACAGCTTTAAATAAGCTTCATCTCAGTGTGTCTCTAGCACAGTAATACACAGCGGTGTCTTCTAGCCTCAGGCTGCGGAGTTGCAGATACGCGGTGCTGATGGAATTATCTGTGGTGATGGTGAACCTCCCTTTAAAGGACTCGGAATATTTTGTTTCACTATCTGCAGGGTCAATTCTTCCTACCCAAACCAGACCTTTCCCGGGAGCCTGCCTGATCCAATGCATGAAGACAGAAGTGAAACTGAACCCTGAGGTTTTACAGGATAACTTCACAGACTCGCCGGGCTTCTTAATTTCTGCCCCAGATTGGACCAGCTGAACCTCCGACTGGACACCTGTAGGGAAGGCATATAATGAATATTGGAACACCAGATTTATCCCCATTATTCCAGCATCCTCTGAATTCTCCATGTTCTTAAATTACCTGGATAAGCTCCCATTAAGGAAAGATAAATTAAAATATGCCTCATATTTGTTATGCTCTGCAGCCAAACCAAACACCGATATTCGGAGCTGGAAAAGCAGGTTACAGCCTCGCTGTTTCGATGTGGTTACTCTAGAGGGGAAAAGAGGTTGTGTTTTTAAACAGGAAGCTCCCCACAGACTTTGCATAAACACTCATCGCCTTCAGAAGCCGCTGGTGGATGGGGTGACCCGTCCTTTGAACTCAGCCGCGATGTAGATGGGGTAACTTGGTCTGAAGGATGCTATCCGGACCAGACTTTTCCCCCGGGGAAGGCGCAACCATTGCATATGACGGTCATTAACATTGTACCCAGAAACAGTCCAGTCCAGCATAATGGAGTTCCCTGGGTCTGCCTGGGCAGAACTTGGCTCGGTTAAAGTGATCGCGGCCACCTAGCCTGTAAAAGAAACAGAGCAGAGATATTGTTACATCGCACCAGAGCAGGGGTCCCTCTAAACTCCAAAATACATGACGGAGGAAGGGGCAAGACACCCTCCCATGGGCAGTTACAAAATGACCTGCCCAGACAAAACTAAGTTTTCCCCTCATCCCAGGGTCACGGATTGGTTTAAATACCAGAGTCTCTATCCAGTGCTGTCATCAGTTCTTTAGAGATGTGGCAAAACCCAACACCCTACAAGAGTCTCCATTTCCCTGCTCATCTGACAAGCTGCACCATGAGATAAGGCAAAGACAATGTAACAGCAGCATGACTGCCGCTGATCTCTGCTTTAGCACAACGCCGTTATGTGAAATATTCCCTCTAAAGCTACCGCCCTAAATTCTTATATCCTTCAAGGAAGGCAAACGGTTCTGCGTTTCAGAAGCTCTTCATCTGCCTTCTGCCTTTCCTCGCCTACTCTCCACCCACCCGCTGACTAATGGTGTAGGACGCAGGATTCAGGCTGGGATTTTTCACTATTGCCTGAAGTTAGGCAAATCGCTACCGAACTCCCTTAGCCCCCCTTGAATAGCTCAACTTCTATTACCAGCGCGGCCACGTGCTCACTGTGTGATGGGAACAGAGGAATTGCGCCAACGGCTCAGTCCTGTCCGTCTAGCTCAGTTCTTCAACAGTAGCCAATACCGAACGCTTGACAAGAAGGTGTGAGATTGACTCTAGTAGCGACCTATGGGATGTCTTAGCTGTAGGGGAATTTTCTTCCCATCCACAGTCAGTGAAAGGTTGACGTGCTTACTCAAAACAGCAGAGATCTCAGCTAATCAACTCAGTCTTGCTTTTCCTACCATTCATGGCTCTTGTGGGGATGAATACATTGTTTGTGATGGGCTCAGATATTAGCCAGGTGGAAGCCATGGAATATCCTAAACCGAAAGTTATCTTTGATGTTGGTCAAGACACGTTTGCAAGCGTTGGCTATAAAATACAAATGTTTCAGTGTTACACGTCTAAATGGTGAGGACTTCTGAACACGGAGTAGGAACTTATTCTCTGAATAGTAACAATGGAGTCAGTGGGGGGCAGAGATTCCAGCTCCCTCCCGCACGTCAGTGTAAAGCAGAAGTAATTTCACTGCAGTCAATGGGCCTAAAGTGTCTTCTTAATCAGTCTTGTGTAAAGCAGAAATAAGGTCACTGCACTCAGTGAGGCTGGATCATGTCTCATTCCCCATGGTGTTCGGCAGGACTAACTCTGCTGATGTCATGGGGCACCTCTCCTTTGGCGTACTCCCGTGTAAATTAGGAGAGACTCCAGTGTGCACCCACTGTTCCCGAGCGGAGAATCCGGAGCAATGGAGCTACTGACAGAGTAAAATACTACTGGACATGAGTAATGGGAACAGAATCTCACCCCGTGCTAGCATTGCCCTGCTTTGAAACAAACAAACAAAAACAATGTGTAAACATTTAGGGCTAGATTACGAGGTCGTGTGTCAGTGTGCAGTGCTAATGAAGTCAGCCTGGCTACTCTGAATTACACCGCCCGAGAATCTGCCTCTTTCCAGTTCCCTCCTTCTCGCAAAGGAATCGGGCTAGATTTCATAAAGTCTTTAGAACGTGATGATGCAAAGTAGGCGCCTACTGGGATTTTCAAAATAGCATAAGAAGGTTTGGCACCTGACTCCCATTGAAAATAATGGGACTTGGCACTTAGCCCACTTTTTTGGTATCGAACTACCTTTAAAAATAGGACCAGTGTTTTCTTGAAAGTCAGGCATATGTAGGGTGAAAACTCCTCACACACACAAGACACTTCAAAGCTATTAATTCCAAGACAGTTTTATTTTGGTAGGGTCTTCCGTTCAAATTCTCATCCCCTAACATTGTGCAGAGCACAACAATAGGATAGTAGCTCTTAAGATCATTTTCCTGTCTCCTAATGTTAGTTAAGAAAACAACAGGCAATCGGGAAACCACAGATTTTCAATGGAATTTAAAATGCAAGAGAAACGCCATGTGGTTTTCACAGATGACCAGAGATGCAGGTGCAACTGAGAGCTGCTCGATCTCTGTCCTTCAGAGCTCTGCTGCCATCCTTTGCTCAATGGTGGGTATAGCGATTGCTGTCTCATTCCCCTACCTGCGTTAACATCTCCCGGTCATTGTACAGGGCACCGCATGCTCTCACTTCCTGAATCTTTCCTGCTTCCGCGTGGTCACTACACAATAGACTTCTCTGTCTCATTCCCCAGGTTCTGCTGCCCTCTGGAGACCACTGCACCAAGGAATTCATGTTCACTCTCAACCATTGCAGACTGGTGGCAGATTAGAATTGGAGTCCAGATCATCTCCCTGTCCAGTACTGTCACCAATATCGGATACATACACTGCAGCTTAAAAGACACGCTGTGTCTCAAACAAAGGTTTGTTACAGAAATGCCTGGGATGTGTGTCATGCAGAGAGACAAAATGTTCTCAGAATGGTTTTTCCTGCTTCAGAAGCTGTGACTCTGTCCTCAATTTTCCTTAAAACACAAGCGCTCCAGTTCAACATTTCGGCTGGATGCAGGACCCACTGGGTGGGACGGTCTCATATAATGGTCCTTTCTCCTATTCAAATCCACAGGTCATTACTGTTGGCATTTTAATAACACCTGAAGGATCCCAACCAAGATCAGGGTTCCAGTGTGCCGGGTGCTGCCCCTACGTGCCACAGGAGACAGGCCTTGCACCCAAGAGGTTTCACTCTAAACAGACAAGCCAGACAAAGGGAGTCACTTGCGTCACTTCACCTTGGTTCTCTTCTAGGCTGTGACACTGATCTACAAATTCTCCCGATTCCCACTCTGGTGGCCTAACCTGCAACGATGCTGCTCCCGGATCACGTGTTGATTTGAACGACGCACGCTGAAATTGCAGAGACCAAAGCCACAAATCCCTGGGTAAAATTCTGCCTTTGGAGAGGCAGCAGAGCAAGGCCTGTTCCCCAAGGAACCCGTACTCTGAGCACTGGTGTGAGAGACCAGTGATGCTTGGCCCCTCTACTGGCCTTATGCCTGGGGTGAAGTTCATGCAAAGAGAAAAATGTGTTAAGTGAGAGGAGGCCAGTTCCACAAGGGATGTTGTAGGAGATGAAGCCAGGCAGCGATCACTGTGCATGGCTGGCACACTAATAAGTAGCCGTGTCTGCAGCTGTGAGACTGGTTATCTTTAGCCTGACACTGGCGCCGCTGGTGCGTGGGGTAACCCGTCCTCTGAACTCATCCACCATGTAGGGGGTGTAACCTGTTCTGAAGGCTGCTAGCCAGACAGGATTGTTCCCAGGCGCTTGTCGGATCGAGCTCAAATGGTGGTCATTGATATTATACCCAGAGACGACACAATCCAGGGTAAGGGAACTGCCTGGCTCTGCCTGGGCAGAACTCGGCTGGGTTAAAGTGATCGCGGCCCCGCAGCCTGTGAAAGGAACAGAACAGGGATACTGTTATATCACATACAACCAGGGGGTTAAGCTAATGTGCAACAGACATTTCAGGGGCAGATGCAGGGGGCAATTAGAAAATAACCAGCCGATATCAGAAGCTTTAGTTTAGGATTGGCCCATTGATGTGATCAGTTCCTGGTATATATAAGGGGGAAACACGCAACACCTTGCAAGGGGCTGTATCTTGCTGCTCACCTGAGAGGATGCACCACGTGATACACCGAAAACAATGTAACAACTGCATTACTGCTGACAACCTTTCCTCTTGTGCAATGGGTTGGTGCCAGCAATTTCCTCTGAAGCTGCATGTCAGTTATCACCCCAAGTGCGTATATCCTCCTAGGCAGGCAAATGATATTTCATTTCAGAAATTTCCTTCTCCCGTCCGGCTTTCCTCTCTTCCCTCCACCCACCCATTTCTTTGTGGTTAAAAAAGTCTTCAGGCTGGGAGTTTCCAAAGCTGCCTAAAGAAGTGAGGTCCCCAACGCCCTTTGAAATTCATTGGGCACTGGGCGCCTAACTCCCTTAGGCACCTTTGCAAACCTCTATTGCCAGCACTACTACGTAGTCGGGGTGTGACTGGAACAGAGGGAGTGCGCTCATGAATCAGACCTGTCCATCTAACCAACACCGGCCATTGCAAAATGCCCAGAAAGAAGGTGCAAGACAGACCCCAGTAGTTAGGGAATAACCTATCCACAGGGGAATTTTCTTCTAAACCCTGGTGAACAAGAGGGTGGTTTGTTCACAAGGACAATCTACTCATTCTCAACTCTCTATTCCAGTCGCAAACCACAGACAGCGATGGCTTCCTACCAGTCATGGTTGCTGTGTCTATAGATCGATTAATGCTCGTGAGGCGCTCACAGACGAGTGTGACAGAGCCCATTGGAGATTCTAAGGAGAAAATTTTCTTTGGACTTAGTTGAACCATATACGTTCCAAATTAAAAGTCAGGTAATTAACAAAAAAAAAAAAAGTTTCACTCGAAAAGTGTTCTAAATTATGAGGCGTTATTATACACTGAGTAGTGACTTATGTAGTAAGTAAAGGCCCTGAGGCCTGAACTAAAGTAATGGTCAAGACTTAACTAACATAAAGCAAAGTTAAGCTGTGAGCAAGAGGCAGGCCCTGCTCACAGAAGTTGGCAAGGAAAGGGCTGATGTTGCAGAAATACATAATCATTTAGCATAGTTGCAGTATAAACATGGTACCAAAACATACCGTACGGGAACATTCCACAGATAACATGGAACAGACCGACCCATCCCAATGACAGGGGCAAAAGGGTAAAATGATGGATAGAGTTGTTTTGATCGAACCAACAGGTACAAGGTGCGACGCGGCACCTTACTGCATAGAGGGGTTGTACCTTGCTACGTAGAGGGGTTGCACCTCAATACGTCAGGAGTGATGTGTAACTTGTTTGTACCTGTGTATAAGAATGTGTCCCTGGGGTGGTGTCTTTGTCCGGCTGAGGGGGCAGTGGAAAGTCCCGCCACTGAGCTGAGTCCATTGCCGAGCGGCACTTTCTAGCAGTATGCCCGGTAGACTAAGTAATCTACGGGGAACTGAAATTGTGTCAGGGTCGCAATAAACCTGGCCGAGGTGCCTTTGTACCTTACTAGAGTCTGTGGTCATTGGGGGTTCTCGTCGGGTCTGCTGTGTCAGCTATCTGTGCAGAGCTGGGGCAGCACACAGAGGGAACACACGCACGCAGCCGAGTGATATCAACAGGAGAAAGCAGAAGCACCACACCGGTAGCCTCTCACAACAACTTACACTTTGAGTAGTCTCAATGGAGTTAACAGGCCTGACTCTCTTCATTCACTCATAAAACTGGTCAACACTGGGTCAGACCAAACGTCCATCTAGCCCAGTATCCTGTTTTCTGACAATGGCCAGTGCCAGGTGCCCCAGAGGGAATGAACAGAACAGAGAATCATCAAGTGATCCATCCCCTGTCGCCCATTTCCAGCTTCTGGCAAACAAAGGCCAGGTGCGATTCAGGATTATGTCCACTGGTTTAACTTGGGCTGGTTCTCCTCTCGTCTTGTTGCAAATCAGGAATAAGAGCCACATTTTTCATAAAATGCCTAGTGGGATTTTCAGAAGCATCCGAGCAACTAAAACTTAATCATTTCAACAGACGTTAGGCAGCCTGGCATTTCCAAATGCGTTCAAATTTACCTGAATCCCTTTAAAAATAGAGCCCCAAATACTCTGGAATCAAGGTGAATTATTCCGTTATTATGCACTTGTGATAAATGGGGCGCGATTAGCACCCTTCTGTAACTCCTCAACCATTCAGTTAGCTACAAAATCTTTCTCAGCTGTTGTCTAATTGCCTTACCTGTAAAGAGTTAAGAGGGAAGCTTAAAATGAGTGGGCACCTGACCAGGGGAACCAATAGGGAAGCTGTACCTTTCAAATGGGGAAAAACTGCTCGGTGTGGGGGTCTTTAGTCTGTCCGGTAGAAGCAGACTGGGCAGCAACATGGTGTAAGGTTTGGCCAGGTATAAAAATCATCAGCATCATACCAAGAAACTACTCATTTGAAACCACAGATATGTAAGTAGATGAGTAATGACTAGTTAGACACAATTGGATTGAATTCTTCATTTTGGGCTTGTGGATTCCTCCGTGCTAACCCCAGGTGCTTTTGTTTTGTTTTTGTTCGCTTGTAACCTTTAAGTTGGACCCCAGGAAAGTCGTTTTTGGTGTTTGATCCCTAACAGCTGGAATTTTCAGTTGTGTTTTATTTATTTTTTCTCAATAAGATTTACCCTTTTTAAGAACATGATTTGATTTCTGCCTCTGAGGCTGTAAAGAGGCTGTGCCTATGTGGCTACAACAGTTGAGCTCCCCTTCTCTTTTGTTTTCTTTCTCTGCTGCCCCGAGGGAGGGGTGGAAAAGCCGAGGGGCCTCAGGAAAAATCTTCCCAAGTGAGGGTTTTTTCCTGGATTGGCAAAAGGCAGTTTTCACTTGGGTGCTGGCAGCATCACCTGCCCGGAGTGGGGGCAAGTATTATTTTTGGAGTCCTTGCGCCCCCCCCCCCCTTCTGCACTCGAAGTGCCATAGTGGAAATCCGCCCTGACTGCACCTCAGTGCGAAGCAGGAGTTATTCCACTGGGGTCCATGCGACTGACTCTCAATGGAAACCCCATTGTCTCGTCAGGGGTAATTCTCCAGTCACTCCATCTAGGGCGGCAGTTCTCAATCTCTGGGTCGGGACCATATTTTAATGGGGGCGTCAGACATGGTGTTAGACTTGCTGGGGCCGAAGCCGGAACTCCACAGCCCAGGACCAAAGTCCAACCTCGAGAGCTTCAGCCCTGGGTGGCGAATCCAAGGGTTACAGCCTCCCGCCTGGGGCTGAAGCCTTCGCACTCCTGCGCAGAGCGGTGGGGCTCGGCCTTCCCCCCCCACACACACACACACCCCAGGGGCAGCTGAGTTTGGGTGGGCTCAGGCTTCGATTCCCTGCTCTGGGGTTATATAGTAATTTTTGTTGTCAGACGGGTGGTGCGGTTCAAACACGTGTGAGAACCCCTGCGTTAGGCTGATTCGCCTCTCACTCATCCGGGCGTGTAAACCAGGAGCCATTCCAGAGTGAAGCACTGTAGGTGTGAGCGGCTCCAATGGACTTACTCGTGGAGTAAAACACAAACACACCCACAAATGCTCTAACCTACCAGGAAAAACTGACACACAACCTCAGACACAGACAGACACACACCTCCCATGGGCCAGGGCTAGGGCAGCCAGGAAATACCAGTCATTTATCAGAGGGCCCACCCAGACCCTCAGCTCCCCCGTACAGCTGCGGAGCGGACAGGAGAATCTGTTGCAACCTCAGGCCCGGATTGGTGGTTTCCAAATCTGCAAAACTCCTGTAACAAAGTCTCTTTCCTGCCCATTCACAAGCGCAGGTGTTTCCTCTTTTCTGCTTCCCTTCAGCTTCGTTGGTGCCTCTGGCAAAGCGTCTCCTTCAACTTAAAGTGACAGCGGGAGGGGGCGGACCGCAAGGGCGAAGTCAGGTGCCTTCTCTCCGGGAGGCGAAGTCTGTAGCTCACCCCCTTTTTGTCCCAGCCCCCCTGTCTCTGTGTCACCGTGTCTCCCCTGGCGCAGTAATAGGTGGCGGTGTCCGCAGCTGTCAGGGAGCCCAGCGTCAGGGAGAACTGGTTCTTCGCAGCGTCTGCGGAGATGGTGATCCGGCCTTGGAGAGACGGGGCGTAGCCTGTACCCCCGTTATATGGATATACCCATCCCATGGATTCCAGCCCTTCTCCAGGAAACTGCCGAACCCAGTACCAGACATGATCCTGAGAAGTGATGGAGACCCCGGAGACAGCACAGGTCAGTGTGAGGGGCTCGGAGACCTTCCCCAACCCCGGACCAGAGGCCACCAGCTGCACCTGGGAAAGGGCACCTAGAAATAAGGGTGGGAGAGTCCAAAATGATCATTGAATGCGATGCCCAAAGAGCGAAGGCTCCCTCTGCCTCCTCCCCGGTCACAGCCACACACACAGAGAAATGCAAACACAGAGAGACACACACAGACTCACACGGCGCCAGGGTCAGCGCAAGGAAGACACATTTAATCATTTGCAAGGTCTCAAATATCTCCAGTCCAGCCGCTGACCCAGCGCAGCTCGGACAGCTCGGGAGAGTCGGCTGAAGTGTGAGGCTCGGGCTGCAAACCTCCGCCGACACCTGTAACCAATTGTAGCTCATACGCAGACACAGAGATTTGCCCGGGTGTTATCTCTATAAATAGTCTTGGAGCCTCTAGCGGTCTCCCTTGTCTTCTGCTGCAGAAGCCACCAGACCCTGCCAGAGAAGCAGTGGAGGTAATTAGCCAGACGCTGTACGTCTTCATCCAGCTGTTTGGAACTCAGCTCTCCCCATGTGGTTTCTTAATGTTGAATAAAGATCAACATGGGCATCACAGGGCTATAGTGGGTGAGACCAAAGGTCCATCTAGCCCAGTGTCCTGTGTCCTGACAGTGGCCAGTGCCAGGCACCCAAGAGGCAATGAACAGAACAGGGAATCATCCAGTGATCCATCCTCTGTCACCCATTCCCAGCTTCTGGCAAACAGAGGCTCGGGACACCGTCCCTGCCCATCCTAGCTAATAGCCAATGATGGACCTATTCACCAGGAATTCATCTAATTTTTTTAACCCTATTATAGTTTTGGCCTTCATGACATCCCCTGGAAAAGAGTTACTTAGGTTGATTGTGCGTTGTGTGAAGAAATACTTCCTTGTGTTTGTTTTAAACCTGCTGCCTATTAATTTCATTGGGTAACCCCTAGTTCTTGTGTTATTAAGAGTAAATAACACTTCCCTATTTCCTTTTTCCTTGCTTGTGTGGGTGCTTTTCCTCTCACACACACTGTCTCTGTCTGTCTGTGTCTCTTTCTCTTACCCGGCATGCCCTCCTTGTGGTCTTGGTTGGGATTTCCAAAGCTGCCTAAGGGAGTTAGGCACTCAAATCCCAATAAAACCCCTAAAGAAGTCAGACTCTCCTATCCTTTCACCACCTCTGAAATCCCCAGACCCTCTCTGTCTCTGTTCCCCACCTATTCTTCATCTCTCACCTCCTTCCCACACACTTTTACTGACCTAGACCCTGGAGAGCTTGAAAAATTGCAGTTTAACTTTCCTTCATTCTTTAAAGCAACAGATCTTCCGTGGCTCTAAGAGCTGTTTTCTCCTGGTAAAAACTAATCTGCACTTGGCTATGTTTGTTGCACGTTTTGTATCGATGCTTTTAATAAAATACCCCCTAAATGAGTCGCAAGTGAATTTAAATAAACTTTCACTATCACATGTTGATTCTATTGTGTTGTTACTGGATAGTGTTTGTTGCGAAGTGTTTGATCTCTGATTTCTGTGTGTTGAGAATTGATTTGCGTTTAGTCCATGGGGGGGGGGGTTGTTTGTCGTCATTTCCTATTGTGTATTGATTAGCTGCTTTGGTGATTACTTTGGGGTTTATTTGTTGCGTTGTTAATGTTGTTCTTGGGGTGGGTTTGTTTTTTTTTTTGCTTATTTGCCTTTCCTTTTGTTGTGTTTTCCTCAAATGTCTGCACCGTTCAACAGCAAAACAAGCACTTCTTCCCTTCCTGCTGCATTCCCCTCTCTGGGACTCTCTATCGATCTGCATGGGCCCAGTTATCATTTTAAGATGCTCACTTGTTGTCCCAGACCTCCCTGTGCCTCCGGATCGGCCTGTCTCTCCTTCCCTGTGCATGCCCGTGTCTCTTCTCTGTCTCTCTCTGGGTGTGGCTTCTTGTCAGCCTCTCTAGCCTTTTCCTCACTAGTTACAAAACCAGGACTATTTGTAAACCGCGCATTAGCTAACACATGGTAACCTCTGACAGAGGAGGTCGTTTGTAGTTTTCACTTCACCTAGCTGTTAACCCCAGATTCCCCCCAGTCTTTATGTCCACCCATTAATAAGAATGAAAACTACACACTTCCCTGTCCACACTAAAAACATCCCCTTCCCCACAATTCTTCTGTCGCTTCACATATACACAACCCTCCCTTCGCTACACTATCCATCGGGCAATCGATTGAGAAAACGCAGTTTGATTGCTCCTGTCAAATAAATGATCTTCCATTTTCATGTCAAAAAGTGAAATGGGGGGACATTGTTTGTTGCCATCTCTCTCTCTGTCTCTCTCTCTCTCTCAAACGGTGTCCCTAAAAAGGTACAAGTGAATTAAAGGAAAGACGGGGGACCCCTGACTGTACAGTGTGTTGCTGCTGGTCAGAAAGTGCCGGTGTGATTGTGGGGTTTTGGGCATTGGCGTCTGGTTGTTTTAGGGACGGCTGTTATTGTTCCTATTTTATTGTCTTTGTTTTTGCTTATTCTCACTTGATTATTTTCCGATTTTATCCATTGGTTTTGGAGGGTTTATTTATTGCTTCCGGCTTTTTATGTTGCCTTTTAGAAAACTTTTTTCATTCTTTAAAAAAAAAATTTTTTGCACAGGGGAGTGTGAAGGTCTCTGAGACCCTCCACGCACCGGATGGACGCCACCAGCTGCAGCTGCGAAGTGGGCACCATTTCGCTATGGCGCACAAGGAGCGAAGAATCTCTCTGTCAGAGACAAATGGTCGCACAGGGGCACAAATACTTCCAGACACAGAGACTCACGTGGGGCCAGGGCTAGTGCAGCCAGGAAAGATTTAATCGTTGTTCCGCCGTAAAGAATAACCGCTCCTCCGGCTGCACCTCTGTCAGGGGTATTTTGCAGCCAGGGCCGGCTCTAACTTTTTTGCTGCCCCAAGCAGCAAAAAAAAGCGCCGCCCACGGAGCCCCCACGCCGAGCGCCGCGCCGCCGGAACTCCCCCCCCCCCCCCCAGCGCCGCGCCCCGCCCCGCGCCCCCCCGTCGAGCGCCGCACCGCAGGAACCCCCCGCCCCCTCAGCGCCGCGCGCCGCGGGAGCGCCCCCCCCTCCGCGGAATGCCGCGCCGCGCTGCCCCCGGCCACCCCAAGATTGGCCGCCCCTTACCAGGTGCTGCCCAACGCATGTGCTTGGTTGCCTGGTGCCTGGAGCCGGCCTTGCAGGAGACGCGGCTAAGCAGTGTACATCTCCTGTAACCTGATAGGCGGGTGTCAATTCCAACTGACAAGAAGGGAGGGGGGAGGGTACTCCAACACCCGGTCGCAAGAGCACCATGTCTCCAAATGTTGTGTCTCTTTCTTGTTCTGCCCACGTTGAGTATGCAGCCACAGACATATCGCTGAGGGACGAGGACGTGTCTAGAAACCCGGGGCCTCCTGTGTTATCACTGAGTGGGCCGGTTTCAATGCTTTGTACTACAGGATGACAAGGCCACTGTTCCTGCCTTTTGCCATTACAAGGTGCTCTCGGGAGCGAATCGCCAAGAACCCAGTGCTGTGAACCCGGCGATCTCCTAGCAGGGAAACAAAAAAACATTCTAAAGCATCTTTCCCTAATAATGTATCTCCGGCCCAGTGCTGAACCTTCTGTCCCACCCTCAGGGGTCAATGAAGGGGGCAGTGTCGGATATTCCAGCAGCCAATGTAGGTTTCACGCTGATTGGGGGCACCAAGGAGAACCAGTGCTGTCCCCTAGTGGTAGGTACTAGGATAGAAGAGACAGAGTAATAACTCGGGTGTCGGGATGTGTACTACAGACAGGGAGTGCTGGCCCCTACTGGCAGGGATCGGGACAGCAGGTGCACACTGGTCACCCAGATGGAGGTGCGTGCTAAGAGGAGCAGTGCGCATATCTGAAAATTACAACTCTGCTGAAGAATTAGGTGGTGGAGTCAATGTGGTTCGATAGGTTAAAGGCTTTGTTTTTTTTTTCTTCAATTTTTATATAGGTAGGAAATTACATTAAAAACTACTCTAAAAGAACGTTAAGGTGGCAAAGTCAAGTCTATTTGCATATGCTCCCTTCATTAAGGACAGACAAACCAGCCCCTGCGGGAGCGGTAGGAAACTTCCCTTTGTGTCGCCGCTCATCGTTAGCAGATACATTTGCACTTAGTGTGGGCCAGGGAAGACCGGGGATAATTCCCTCGCGGCAGACACAAATCTCTCGGTTGAAGTGCTCGGTCTTTTCAGTCAGGCTCTTCATTACCACCCTGGGGTTGTCATTCTGCCCGCAGTGACTATGGGCGCTGCCGTTCGGTTCTTCGTGTAATTCAAATCGGAACTGGGCATTTTCTTACCAGCCGGGTTAGTACGAGTGACAACATTGGGCACAGGTCCTTTCCTGGAGTAGGCTACCCACCACGCTGCCAGTCGGACCAAAGGCTCTGTACAGAGATCTGGAACCTTTTATTTGAGCGCGTTTCCGGACTAACAGCATGTGCCAAGGAAGGACAGACACGTTCTCCCACGATCCGCTGTGAAAGAATTCCCGGAGAAGCCCGGCGAGGGGCAGAGCTAAGAACCAGGGCCTGTGCTCCCCAGAAGTCTGACAGTCACACACCAGTGCGCCGAGCGCCAGCGTCAGACCAGCCATTTGGCTGCTGTTCCCCACCTGTCTGCAACAAATAAGAAGTTGGGGGGGCGAGAGGTGTGTGGTAAACTGGGGTTAAAATAACCCCGAAGTTCTGCAAACTCGGGTTAGCAACTTGAGTTAAAGCCACAAGGGAGACTGGGCTTTGGCCGAAGTTCACAAGTCTCGCTTGTTTTATTTTATTTGACTGAACTGAAAATAACATACCCACTGTGGCCAAAACAGCTGGAGCGATGACAAGATTTTTAAGATATGCATCTGTGACACACAGAGAAGTGTGAAACCCAAGTCCATAGATCACATTGAGACAGCGCTTAGCATCAGTAGCTACCCTGTCCTGACAGCAGCCCTGTGAGCTACAATACTCACCTACAAGCGGGTGGGGGAATTTCTGTGGCCTGCAATGAGCAGAAGTTCAGATAGGGGTTCTCATGCTGGTTTTTTGCTGTGGGCGTTTGAAAATATTTCACGCTGTGATGTCATCCCTTCCCCCCACCCCCCCAAAAAGTGATAGCAAGTTACTGTCCATACCCAGAGGATCATACTTATGGTATTTTGCCAGCCTTGCTTCTGCGCTGTTACTGAGCTCTCCAGTGCCATCTGGATCACCCTGAGTATGGACATTGGACTATAACCTATGGACTAATTCTGAGAGAACTCTTTGCCCCTACAAGGCTCACCATCTCTACTATGAGCCGGATCTCAGAACTGTGCTCATCTCTGTAGGTATGCTGATCTTTTCACCAATACTCTCTTTTCTTTTTTAATACATTTCAGTTTAGTTAAAAAGAATTAGCTGCAATGGTTTACTTGGGTAATATTTTGACTATTCATTAACCTGGGAGGTAATGTGTCCGATCCTTTGGGATTGGTAGAACTTTTTTATAAAAACAAATAAGATTTTTAGTAATCTCATCATATTTGACTTGGGTGTCTGGGTGAAGGCCTGAGTCTGGGTTACTTTAAAGAATCTGTGTTTTGGGTTCTGGGTAACCAGTAAGGAATTATAGAAGCTGTTTTGTGCTGTCTTAGATTCACCAAGTATTGGAATATCCACCAGTTTGGGGGATTGTCTACCCCATTCTTGGCAGTTTATCCTAATTGAGTATCTTCACTGTGTCTCCCCGCGACCCCCGGTCGTAGCAGGTTCCCCTCAATTCTCCCGTGTACTTTAGGGCAGCTTAGACGGTTTCCATTTCAGACGCCGGCAGCGTTGCTCGTGAACCCAGCAGAGTCCAAGTCAGTTCCCTGCTCTGAGACCCGGGTGTCTGGGGTCATATCCGTGCCCTGTGCTCTGAGAACAACTGCTCCTTGAACAGACACACACCCTGCCCCCCTGGTGCACCACACTGCAGGAGGACGCCACCCAGAGGCTGCAGGGGGTGGGTGAGCGGCCGGCTCTGGGGAGAGCCTCAGGGACACCGGGGTTCAGAAGGTGATGTTAGTCACGTGATGCTCCCGAATCCCCTGGGCTGAACGCAGCGAGTTTTTGTCAGAGCTCAGCCTGGCTTCCCCGCACTGTGCCTCTCGCAGCGCAGTGATACCGGGCGCTGTCCTCGGGCCCCAGGCGGCTCGTTTGCAGATACAGCTGGTTCTTGGCGTTGTCTCGGGAGACGGTGAATCGCCCTTTCACCGACTCAGGGTAATCTGTGCTGCCGCCACTGCTGCTAATCCAGGAGACCCATTCCAGCCCTTCCCCGGGGCGCTGCCGGTACCAGAACATGGTGTAGCTACTGAAAGCGAATCCGGAGCCGGTGCAGGAGAGCCGCCTGGAGCCACCTGTGTTCGCAGCGCCGCCCCCGGACTCCACCAGCCGCATCTGCGCCTGGGCCCCTGGGAACAAACCGGGTTGGGGGCATGAGAGCGGGTGGGAACAACCCCCTCGGGCCAGGTCTGGGCAAAGGCGGCAGCTTTATCCACATTCTACTGTAAGGGGGGGGGGGGACTTCTGCTCTCCCCAAAATATTTATGAGAAAAATAAAAACCCGTTGGGGATTTTCGGCCACCGCCTCCAAACGAGACAAATACATGGTATGAAACCGGAAGCAAAATCCGTTTGTCCCAATTTATTCCCGGGGAATCTCCCCTCCCCCGCTCCGGTCAATCAATATCAATCACCCGATCAACAACCCCCCTAATTCCCCCCCCCCCTCATTCCAAGCACCTTTGGATGCTGCTGCGATGAAAGCAAAATGCAGCCACCACAGCATCGTGTCTGCGCGTCTGCGGCCAGTCCTCGCGCTGGGGACGGGCACGAGCTGCTCCCTGCACGGACAGAGCTTCTGTGCGAGCCTCAGGGTCAGGGAGCGGGTGGGACCGACCAGGAAACAGAGTCACTGCATGAGGATAATTTGCATAACCCCTCCTCATTTAAAATAGCACTCGGAGAAACTCCGCCCCCGCCATGCTGAGCTATTAATTAATATCCCAGGGGTGGGGGGCTATTCTCACACACTGAGGGGTGCTGAGTTTTCACCTGGCCAGTTTTCACTATTACCTCTGACAGGGCCGGGACACCGGTCAGGTACTGCAGTTCAAGGTGCACTGAAGCCGGTGGAAGCTGGTGCCTGTGAAACCAGCTCTTTTCTTCGGGAACCCACCAATCAGGATCCGGGAGAATAACTTCAACTTCCTACACTGGAAAAACCAGATCCCTGCCCTAGTGGTCCAGTCACTGGGTTTCATTCCTAGCGGGGGCAGCAGGGGGCAGCCAAGGGGGCAGGTCAGATCTGCCGGCAGCTAGTGACATCTGACCCTGTCCCCTTTGGGCTGCCCCGTGCCACAGCTCGGATTCCACCTACGTCTCCCGGGACCCAGGGTGCAACACAGAAATGCTGACCCCTCACGCCCCCTAGGGGCTACTTGGGAATAGCTAAGTGAGGGAGCGCAGGAGAGAGCAGGGTGCTGCCCCCTAGGGGCTGGGTCAGGGAGAGAGGAAGCTCGCTGCTAGCCCAGAAGGGCAGCAAAGAAAACGGGGTCTGTTGCCCTCCCATGTTTCCTGCCCCAGCCCTGACCTGTCTCTGCAGCCCCACAAAAGCCGTGTCCATCACGCGCTGATGGCAGCGCTGGGGACATTGTCTCCTTGGTTCAAGTTCTGTGTGTGTTTGACCCTTCCCCTGGGCTGTGCCCCGCAGCGGGCTGTGACGGCAAAGGGGATGTTTTTGTACGTGGTTAGATTCCCTGCCAGTCACTGTGTCTCTCTGGCAGTGATACACCGCCGCGTCCTCGGGTCTCAGGCCGGTCATTTGCAAATAGAGCAGGTTGTTGGGGTTGTCTCTGGAGATGGTGAATCGCCCTTTCACTGAGTGGGCATAGTCCGCGTTAGTGCTATCGGTGTTAATGTAGGAGATCCACTCTGGAGCTTTCCCGGGAGCTTGGCGGTACCAATACATCCAGTAGTTTCCAAAGGTAAATCCGGAGGCTTTACAGGAGATGCTGATAGAATCTTCTGTGGTTTTAACGCCTCCCCCAGACTCCACCAGCCGAATCTGCGAATGGACACCTGCAAAATTAAAATCTATTATTATTCATCTCAACCATCTCCACTGTAATACGGAGCTTCCCTCTGTACACAGGCCGGAAATCACCTCTGGGAATTGCTGCCAGGAAAGCGACGGGCAGCCACAGCATCATCGTTTGGTTTTTGTGACTATTATGGAGACAATTCTGCAGGCGAGCGCGCAGAGAAGCGGCGATGGGTGTGAGCTGCAGAGACACGTGTCTGGGCCGTCTCCTCTGCAGACTCAGGGACACCGGGGGTGTCTAACAGGAAATGTGGTCACTCCATTTGCATACGCTCCCGTCTTATAAATGAGAGAGAAATCGCCCGCGGTAGCGGTGTGGTAGCAGCCGGCCCAGCAGCAGTCACTTTCCCCTCCTCTCTTTGTGACTCAGTTCCCACGGGTATAACGAGGACACAGCGAGGAATCCGTTCTCTGTCTGCTCGAATGTCTTTGTAAGTTCCTCGGGCAGAGACTGTCTCTCACTTCGTGTCTCCACTGAGCTCCAATCGCACACGGGGCCGCGACACACGGTACAAGCTGCGGGTGGGATTCCCAGTTCCCATCGCAGTAAAACTGGCGAGAGCTGCAAGAACAAATCCCTGCGCTGGTGGTGACATTTCAGCTGCAGGCCCCTGAAATCTGGCTCCGACCTCATCTCGCTGCCCCTGAGATCCGGCTAAGGTCTGTGCTGTGGGATCTGGCGGCTACTGGCCTAGAGCTCAGTTATAAATAACTCCCATGGAGAAGCGAAGCGGGGAAGTAACTGAAATACTTCTCGGATGAATTGTATTTAATGAGGGACAACCCGTCCTAAATTTTCCATTACTGCGGGACAAGATACACTCACTGCTATGTCTGCTTCCCACAAGCTGGGCTTAGTATCAGTTTTTATGAGTGATGCACCCTCTAGGTTAAGGTAAGATTACATGACTCATCCGCCTTCACTGGAGGAGGTCCCAGGACTGTTGCAGAGATGCTAATAGAACCAAGACATCTCCTTCCCAGCCCAGTTCCTTGCCCCTGCCCTCTCACTGTGTCACCTCGGCCAAGTCACTTCGCGCCTCTGCCCCTCAGCTGCCCATCTCTAACATTCAGGGTGTGTTGTTTCTTCCGTGTGTCGTAGCTACTTAGATTGCAAAGCGTCTCATTTCCTTCGTGGAGCCCACGTCCGCCAAAACTGTTTTTCCAGGAGGGCTGAAGTGTGTCTCCCAACGTGTCTACTTGGGCTGAGAGCTCGAATTACACTGAACCGCCTTTCAGACACCTGCCCCTCCCCCGCTCCGGCAGTTTGTGTCGGGAGCTCGGTGCGCTCTGTATCACGGTGGATCCCAGAGAGCGCAGAAATACACCGCCGAGTCAGCCCGCTGCGCCCCGTCTACGGTTAGTTTGAATGATTTCACTCCTTTGTCCAGCTGGGACGAGAATCGAGGTGCCACCGAACCGGATTTGCGCTCCGAGCCACCGGAGTATCTGCGCATCAGGAACAGGGGTTGCTTCCCCGGCAGCTCCTGGTACCAGTCCAGGGTGTAGCTGGTGTAGGAGGTGCTGTATTGACACCTGATCTCCACCCGCTGCCCTTCCGTGGCTGGCAGGGAAGCCGGGATCTGGGTCAGCGAGTTCCCCGCCACCGAACCTAGAAGGGGGGAAATTGAGAGGGAGTCACGGGGCGAGGAAAGTCCCATAGACAGACCCCGGCCCCTCCGCCCGGAGCTCACCTGGGAACAGCGGCAGCGCGCAGAGACACAGCCATAGAGATCCCGGCATTTCTGTAACCACTCGGGGGAAACCAATGAACCTCCGTCACCGATTCGACTTCTGGGGGGAAATGAAGTGCCGGGGGGTGACGGCAGCTTCTCTGTGAACGGGGGATCCGGAGCTGCCGTGGGAAAAGCTCTGTGTGTGTGTGTATGTGTGTATGTGTGTGTGCCTGCCTATGTCAGTGTGCGTGTGTGTCCGCCTCTGGATCCGAGTGTCTGTGCCCGTCTTATTGTGTCTGTCTCTGTGTGTGTCCCCATCTGTGTGTGCGCGCGCAGTCTCTCTCTCTAGCCCCTGCAACACACACAACAGTGACACTCAGTAGCGCCCTGCGCGCGATGCTGCTCCCTAGCGAAGGTGGAGCGGAGGTCAGGACGGGCCAATTGTTCTAACCTCTGTCACTGTCTCTTTAAGAGGCGCAGGGCCGAGGGGCTCTGGCGTGACTGTGCCGGGCGCCCCCTTTCTGTCCCTGCTGCTGCCCGTTTGGCATCACTAGGGAGGGGGGAAGGGCAGGTGGGTCCAGGCTGGGGGCGTGGGAGGGGCCCACACGCTGGGGGAATGGGTGGGGAGAGAACGGGGACCCTGGCAGAGGGGAGGAGGGAATGGGGCTCACAGAGCCAGTGGGATCAGGCAAATATGGGGGGAACATGGGATGGGATGGGAGCAGGTCACTGTGAGGGGCTCGGTGACTTTGCCCACCCCAGGGCCGGAGGCCACTAGCTGCAGCTGGGAAAGTGCACCTAGAACAAGGGTGGGAGAGTCCAAAATAATCACTGAATGTGACGCCCAAAGAGCAAAGGCTTTTTCTGCCGCCCCCGTCACAGCCACACACAGAGAAATGCGAACAGTCACACACACAGAGACACACACAAACTCAAACGGCGCCAGGGCCAGCGCTAGGAAGACACATTTAATCATTTGGAAGGTATCAAAAATCTCCAGTTCAGCCGCTGACCCAACGGAGCTCGGACAGCTCGGGCGAGTCGGCTGAAGTGTGTGAGCCCCGGGCTGCAAACCTCCGCCGACACCTGTAACCAATTCTAGTTCGCAGGACGCAGACACAGAAAGGTTCGCGCTCTGTGATGTGCAGGGATCGGGTATTAACCCTACATAAATAGTATGGGAGCCTCTAGCGGTCTCCCTTGTCTTCTGCTGCAGAAGCCGCCAGACCCTGCCAGAGAAGCAGTGGAGGTAAGTAGCCAGACACTGTACGTCTTCATCCAGCTGTTCGGAACTCAGCTCCCACCGTGTGGTTCCCCCGTGTTGTATAAAGAGCAACAGACACAACACAGTGTGAGTGTGTGAGTCCTGACTCTCTCTGTGTCTCTGTCTTTTCCCCGCACGCCCTGCTTGTGATCTTGGTTGGGATTTCCAAAGCTGCCCAAGGGAGTTAGGCACTCAAATCCCAATAACACCCCAAGGGAGTCAGACTCCTAGCTCCTCTCAGCTCCTTTGAAATCCCCAGTCCCTCCTTCTCTATTCCCCACCAATTCTTCACCTACCACCTCTTCCTCGCGCCGTGTTACTGACCTAGACACTGGAGAGATTGAAAATGTGGAGTTCCCTTGATTCTTTAAAGCAACGGATCTTCTATGGCTTTAAAAGGGATTGTCTCACGGTAAAAACTGATTTACACTCGGCTATGCTTGTTGCATGTTTTGTATCCGGAGCTTTTAAAATAAAAAGAGTCGCAAGTGAATTTAAATAAAGATTCAGGATCACATGTTGATTCTGTTGTGTTGTTATGGGTTAGTGTTTGTTGCGAAGTTTTTGTTACCAGATTTCTGTGTATTGGGAATTGATTTGTGTGTTGTCCATTGGGATTTTTGTTTGTAGTTATTTCTTATTGTTTATTGGTTATCTGCTTCCGTGATTACTTTGGGACAGGGGCGGCTCCAGGCGGAGAGCACGAAACTGCAGGGGCGGCAGTCAGGCAGCCTTTGGCGGCATGCCTGCAGGAGGTCTGCGGGTCCGCGGCTTCGGCGGCAATTTGGCGGCGGGTAGGCCCAAGCCTCGGAATCGGCGTGACCGGCGGACAGCCCTGCCTGGGGCGGCAAAATACACAGAGCCGACTCTTCTTTGGAACCATTGAATCGTTGTTGAGAGGTGAAGAATAACCGCTCCTCCAGCTCCGCCTCTGTCCCCGCAGAGCTGTGAACGCTCCGGGCGGCGGCGTTAGCCCCGGGCTCGGGTTCGAGCTTTGCAGCCGCGTGGCTTTCAGAGCGCCGGAGCGCCAGGGGACGGAGGTGGGATGAGGCGCTGAGGAGATCTTCCCCTTTGCACACCCCGAGCAATGTGCTGGGAAGGGAGAGGGGAAGGTGCTGTGTGTCTGTGAGTCTGTCTGTCTTTCCTCCTTTCGCTGTGTGTCACACGTCTGCAGAACAGCAGGCAGACCCGAGCCAGGTCCGGGTGTGGCACATCCGCTCTGGGCCAGCTCTGTTAGTCTGATGTAAGCGGTAGGGCTGGGGTTTCCTGTGTCCCCGGTGATTCACACCTCCGTGGCCCCCTACAGTGACTCAGTTTCCCGGCCCTAACCCGCACTGAGCGCACCAGGTCTCTGACTCCAACCACCCCGGTTCCCCAGGGATCTGACTTTAACCCGAGGGGCTTGGATCCCGTCTGTAACAGCGCAGTGATACCAGGCAGTGTCCTTCCGTCTCAGGCGGCTCATTGCCAGGTACAGCTCGCTCTTGGCGTTGTCTCTGCAGATGGTGAATCGCTCTTGAACCCGAGCCGCGTAATACGGACTAGACCCATCGTAGTAAATACGTGAGACAAAATCCGGTCCTGTCACGGGACTCTGCCGGTACCAGAACATTGTGTAGCTGCGGAAGGTGACGCGGGATCCTTTACAGGAGAGCCGGATGGACTCCCCTTCATTTCTAACAGCCCCCCCACCCCGCCCGGACTCCACCAGCTGCATCTGGGACTGGGAACCTGGTGGAGCAAACACATTAATAAGCATAATGATAATGGTTCATACCTAATGACTCTCACTAGGGTGATAAGGGGCATATAAGCAAGAGAGGTAGACAGACAAGTTGGCAGCTAATAGACTGGAGGGAAGCATAGCTGGAGAGAGAATACAGTAGAGGGGGGAAATGCGGAGGGATAGAGAGATAATACAGCGCAGGGACAATGGATGGATGAATAGCTACTGCGAGATTAGAAAGATACAAAGAGATGAGATAATGATGTGCATGGAACATTGTATAGATTGGACTGTGAAAGAAAGAAAGAAAGAATATATGATGATTTTTAGATGGATGCAAATGCAGAGAGAGAGAGAGAGAGAGAGAGAGAGATAAGGAGGTTTATACAGACAAACAGAAATGGATACACTACAATTAAAAACACATACTCTGAAGGTTCTCTGTATTTTCAAACATTTTCTCACCTTTCCAAGCTGCTATAACGAACCCAAACTGTACCCACACTGGCATTGCTCGCTGAGCTGGCGGGGAACTTCTCCCTGTCAGGATAAAGGGAAAGGCGCGGGTGTGTGTGGGGGGGGAGGCGCTAGCCCTTAACTGCACAAACAAAATGCGCGGCCGCTTCTGCCTATTGCAGGCTCCAAGACGCAGCTGCCGGGTTTGGAAGGGAAACGAAGTCACCCCCCTTCCCACACCACACCCTGCCCTGGAGAGAGGCGGAGACTCCGGTCTGATGGTGTCAGGGCGCCCCGGGAACAGGGCGGGTTATTGTGAGGTTCTTTCACCAACCCGAAGTGTGTCAGGCGCTACAGAGAACAAGCGCAAACCCAGGTCTCTGCTCCCAGAGCCTCACAACCGAGACCCCGGGGAGAAATGCCCCAGCGCCGCTTGAGACCGGTCTGGTGTAAACCTCCCCCGGGAAAGCAAACGTTGCTCCAGGCGCCTGTGTCGGAAGAGGTTTGGGGAAGATTTTTTTCTGAGGCCCCTCGGTTTTACCACCCCTCCCTCGGGGTGATCTACGTGCTGATGCTTGTGGGGTATGTGGTGATCATAGCCTTGGTGTGGAGTGATTACTGCCTCCACAGTCCAATGTACTGGTTTCTCTACAACCAGGGCCGGCTCCAGGGTTTTGGCCACCCCAAGCAGCCAAAAAAAAAAAAAAAAAAAAAAAAAAAAGCCGCGGTCGAGATCGCGATCTGCGGCGGCAATTTGGCAGGAGGTCCTTCACTCCGAGCCGGAGTGAGGGACCGTCCGCCGAATTGCCGCGGAATACCTGGACCTGCCGCCCCTCTCCGGAGCGGGCCCCAAGCACCTGCTTGAGAAGCTGGTGCCTGGAGCCGGCCCTGTCTACAACTTGTCCTTCTCAGGGATAGGGTTCTCCACGGACATCCTTCCCAGAACAATGAAAGAAATAGCTTGATGTGCTGACATAAGATTTATCAGTGGGTGTTTCACCCAAACCTATTTCGATTTCTTCCTTGAGACCTCGGAGTATATCCTGGTAGCCGTGATGTCCTTTGATAGATACACAGCTATTTGTAAGCCTTTGCATTACCCCACCATAATGAATCGTCAATTACCTCCTCAGTTGATTATTGGTACCTGGTTAAGAGCCTTTAAATCAGTTCTCTGCCCAACCATCCTGGTGTCCCGCTTACCATGCTATGGCCCCAATGTCATTAACCATTTCTTCTGAGACACAAGATCCCTTTTCAAACTGTCTTGTACAGACACACAAATCATTGAATGGGTGACCTCCCTACACACTTCCACTGTGGTGCTTAGCTCTTTGCTCCTAACAACACTGACCTACGTGTATATCATCTCCACCATCTTACGTATTCCAACGACCACCCGTCGGCAAAAGGCATTTTCCAACTGCGCAACTCACATCACGGTGGCGTCCATCTTCTACAGCTGCTCCATTTTCATATACACATTACCCCAAAAGAGCCACTCGTCGGGGTTTTACAAAGCATCAGCCATTCTTCACACAGTGCTCACCCCTTTGCTAAACCTATTCATATACCACCTCGGGAATGAGAACAGAAGAGAAACAAAGGGCAGGAATAAACCGCCAGTTTTCAGAATGGAGAGAGGTAAATAGTGGTGTCCCCCAGGGGTGTATATTGGGCCCAGTCCTAGTCAACATATTCATAAACGATCTGGAAAAAGGGGTAAACAGTGAGGTGGCAAAATTTGCAGATGGTCCAAAACTACTCAAGATAGTTAAGTCCCAGGCAGACTGTGAAGAGCCACAAAAAGATCTCAGAAAACTTGGTGGTTGGGCAAAAAAAATGACAGATGAAATTTAATGTTGATAAATGCAAAGTAATGCACATTGGAAAACATAATCCCAACTATACATATAAAATGATGGGGTCTAAATTAGCTGTGACCACTCCAGAAAGAGATCTTGGAGTCATTGTGGAGAGTTCTCTGAAATCATCCAGTCAATGTGCAGCGGCAGTCAAAAAAGCCAACAGAATGTTGGGAATCATCACGAAAGGGATCGATAATAGGACAGAAAATATCACATTGCCTCTATATAAATCAGTGGTTCGCCCACACGTTGAATACCGCCTGCAGAGGTGGTAAGTGAGAGGAGGCCAGTTCCAGGGGAGATACTGTAGGAGAGGAAGCCAGGCAGGGATCACTGTGCATCTGTCGCACAGTAGTAAGTAGCGGTGTCTGCAGCTGTGAGCCCGTCTATCTTTAGCTTGCCAGTGGAGCCGCTGGTGGAGGGGGTGACGCGTCCTTTGAACTCATCCGCGATGTAGATGGTGTAACCTGGTCTGAAGGATGCTATCCGGACCAGATTTTTCCCCCGGGGAAGGCGCAACCATTGCATATGTCGGTCATTAACATTGTACCCAGAAACAGTACAGTCCAGCGTAATGGAGTTCCCTGCCTCTGCCTGGGCTGAACTCGGCTGGGTTAAAGTGATCGCGGCCACCCAGCCTGTAAAAGAAAGAGAAGAGAGATATTATTATATCAGACCAGAGCAGGGGTCCCTCTAATCTCCAAAATGCATGACAGAGGAAGGGGCAAGACACCCTGCTATGAGTAGTCACAAAATGACCTGACCAGACAAAACTAAGTTTTCCCCTCATCCCAGGGTCCCAGATTGGGTTAAATGCCAGAGCCGCGATCCAGTGTTGTCATCAGTTCCTTGGAGATATGACAAAAACCCAACACCCTACAAGAGTCTGATTTCCCCTGCTCACCTGACAAGCTGCACCATGAGATAAGGCAAAGACAATGTAACAGCAGCATGACTGCCGCTGATCTTTGCTTTAGCACAGCGCCGTTGTGTGAAATATTCCCTCTGAAGCTACCGCCCTAAATTCTTATATCCTTCAAGGAAGGCAAACGGTTCTGCATTTCAGAAGCTCTTCATCTTCCTTCTGCCTTTCCCCGCCTACTCTCCACCCACCCGCTGACTAATGGTGTAGGACGCGGGATTCAGGCTGGGATTTTTCAAAATTGCCTGAAGTTAGGCAAATCGCTACCGAACTCCCTTAGCCCCCCTTGAATAGCTCAACCTCTATTAACAGCGCGGCCACGTGCTCACTGTGTGATGGGAACAGAGGAATTGCGCCAACGGCTCAGTCCTGTCCGTCTAGCTCAGTTCTTCAACAGGAGCCAACACCGAATGCTTGACAAGAAGGTGTGAGATTGACTCTAGTAGCGACCTATGGGATGTCTTATCCGTAGGGGAATTTTCTTCCCATCCACAGTCAGTGAAAGGTTGTCGTGCTTACTCAAAACAGCAGAGATCTCAGCTAATCAACTCAGTCTTGCTTTTCCTACCATTCATGGCTCTTGTGGGGATGAATACATTGTTTGTGATGGGCTCAGATATTAGCCAGGTGGAAGCCATGGAAGATCCTAAACCGAAAGTTATCTTTGATGTTGGTCAAGACACGTTTGCAAGCGTTGGCTATAAAATACAAATGTTTCACTGTTACACGTCTAAATGGTGAGGACTTCTGAACACGGAGTAGGAACTTATTCTCTGAATAGTAACAATGGAGTCAGTGGGGGGCAGAGATTCCCGCTCCCTCCCGCACGTCAGTGTAAAGCAGAAGTAATTTCACTGCAGTCAATGGGTCTAAATTGTCTTCTTAATCAGTCTTGTGTAAAGCAGAAATAAGGTCACTGCACTCAGTGAGGCTGGATCATGTCTCATTCCCCATGGTGTTCGGCAGGACTAACTCTGCTGGTGTCATGGGGCTCCCCTCCTTTGGCGTAGTCCCGTGTAAATTAGGAGAGACTCCAGTGTGCACCCACTGCTGCCGAGGGGAGAATCCGGAGCAATGGAGTTACTGACAGTGTAAAATACTACTGGACATGAGTAATGGGAACAGAATCTCACCCCGTGCTAGCATTGCCCTGCTTTGAAAAAAAAAATGCCAAGATTAAGAGCCGGATCACGAGGTCGTGAGTCTGTGTGCAGTGCTAATGAAGTCAGCCTGGCTTCGCTGAATTACACCGCCCGAGAATCTGTCTCTTTCCAGTTCCCTCTTTCTAGCAAAGGAATCGGGCTAGATTTTATAAAGTCTTTAGAACGTGATGATGCAAAGTAGTCGCCTAGTGGGATGTTTAAAATATCGTAAGAAGGTTTGGCACCTGACTCCCATTGAAAATAATGGGATTTAGGCACTTGGCCCACTTTTTTGGTATCGAACTACCTTTAAAAATAGGACCAGTGTTTTCTTGAAAGTCAGGCATATGTAGGGTGAAAACTCCTCAAACAAACAAGACACTTGAAAGCTATTAATTGCAAGACAGTTTTATTTTGGTAGGGTCTTCCATTCAAATTCTCATCCCCTAAAATTGTGCAGAGCACAACAATAGGATAGTAGCTCTTAAAATCATTTTCCTGTCTCCTAATGTTAGTTAAGAAAACAACAGGCAATCGAGAAACCACAGATTTTCAGCTGGAATTTAAAATGCAAGAGAAACACCACGTGGTTTTCACAGATGACCAGAGCTGCAGGTGCCACTGAGAGCTGCTCAATCTCTGTCCTTCAGAGCTCTGCTGCCATCCTTTGCTCAATGGTGGGTATAGCGATTGCTGTCTCATTCCCCTACCTGCGTTAACTCCCGGTCATTGTACAGGGCACCACATGCTCTCACTTCCTGAATCTTTCCTGCTTCCGCGTGGTCACTACACAATAGACTTCTCTGTCTCATTCCCCAGGTTCTGCTGCCCTCTGGAGACCAGTGCACCAAGGAATTCATGTTCACTCTCAACCATTGCAGACTGGTGGCAGATTAGAATTGGAGTTCAGATCATCTCCCTGTCCAGTACTGTCACCAATATCGGATACATACACTGCAGCTCAAAAGACACGCTGTGTCTCAAACAAAGGTTTGTTACAGAAATGCCTGGGATGTGTGTCATGCAGAGAGACAAAATGTTCTCAGAATGGTTTTTCCGGCTTCAGAAGCTGTGACTCTGTCCTCAATTTTCCTTAAAACACAAGCGCTCCAGTTCAACATTTCGGCTGGATGCAGGACCCACTGGGTGGGACGGTCTCATATAATGGTCGTTTCTCCTATTCAAATGCACAGGTCATTACTGTTGGCATTTTAATAACACCTGAAGGGTCCCAACCAAGATCAGGGTTCCAGTGTGTCGGGTGCTGCCCCTACGTGCCACAGGAGACAGGCCTTGCACCCAAGAGGTTTCACTCTAAACAGACAAGCCAGACAAAGGGAGTCACTTGCGTCACTTCACCTTGGTTCTGTTCTAGGCTGTGACACTGATCTACAAATTCTCACGATTCCCACTCTGGTGGCCTAACCTGCAACGATGCTGCTCCCGGATCACGTGTTGATTTGAACGACGCACGCTGAAATTGCAGAGACCAAAGCCACAAATCCCTGGGTAAAATTCTGCCTTTGGAGAGGCAGCAGAGCAAGGCCTGTTCCCCAAGGAACCCGTACTCTGAGCACGGATGTGAGAGACCAGTGATGCTTGGCCCCTCTACTGGCCTTATGCCAGGGGTGAAGTTCATGCAAAGAGAAAAATGTGTTAAGTGAGAGGAGGCCAGTTCCACAAGGGATGTTGTAGGAGATGAAGCCAGGCAGCGACCACTGTGCATGGCTGGCACACTCATAAGTAGCCGTGTCTGCAGCTGTGAGACTGTTTATCTTTAGCCTGACACTGGCGCCGCTGGTGCGTGGGGTAACCCGTCCTCTGAACTCATCCACCATGTAGGGGGTGTAACCTGTTCTGAAGGCTGCTAGCCAGACAGGACTTTTCCCAGGCGCTTGTCGGATCGAGCTCAAATGGTGGTCATTGATATTATACCCAGAGACGACACAGTCCAGGGTAAGGGAACTGCCTGGCGCTGCCTGGGCAGAACTCGGCTGGGTTAAAGTGATCGCGGCCCCGCAGCCTGTGAAAGGAACAGAACAGGGATACTGTTATATCACATACAACCAGGGGGTTAAGCTAATGTGCAACAGACATTTCAGGGGCAGATGCAGGGGACAATTAGAAAATAACCAGCCGATATGAGAAGCTTTAGCTTAGGATTGGCCCATTGATGTGATCAGTTCCTGGTATATATAAGGGGGAAACACGCAACACCTTGCAAGAGGCTGAATCTTGCTGCTCACCTGAGAGGATGCACCACGTGATACACCGAAAACAATGTAACAACTGCATTACTGCTGACAACCTTTTCCTCTTGTGCAATGGGTTGGTGCCAGCAATTTCCTGTGAAGCTGCATGTCAGTTATCACCGCAAATGCTTATATCCTCCTAGGCAGGCAAATGATATTTCATTTCAGAAATTTCCTTCTCCCGTCCGGCTTTCCTCTCTCCCCTCCACCCACCCATTTCTTTGTGGTTAAAAAAGTCTTCAGGCTGGGAGTTTCCAAAGCTGCCTAAAGAAGTGAGGTCCCCAACGCCCTTTGAAATTCATTGGGCACTGGGCGCCTAACTCCCTTAGGCACCTTTGCAAACCTCTATTGCCAGCACTACTACGTAGTCGGGGTGTGACTGGAACAGAGGGAGTGCGCTCATGAATCAGACCTGCCCATCTAACCAACACCAGCCATTGCAAAATGCCCAGAAAGAAGGTGCAAGACAGACCCCAGTAGTTAGGGAATAACCTATCCACAGGGGAATTTTCTTCTAAACCCTGGTGAACAAGAGGGTGGCTTGTTCACAAGGACAATCTACTCATTCTCAACTCTCTCTTCCAGTCGCAAACCACAGACAGCGATGGCTTCCTACCAGTCATGGTTGCTGTGTCTATAGATCGATTAATGCTCGTGAGGCGCTCACAGACGAGTGTGACAGAGCCCATTGGAGATTCTAAGGAGAAAATTTTCTTTGGACTTAGTTGAACCATATACGTTCCAAATTAAAAGTCAGGTAATTAACAAAAAAAAAAAAAGTTTCACTCGAAAAGTGTTCTAAATTATGAGGCGTTATTATACACTGAGTAGTGACTTATGTAGTAAGTAAAGGCCCTGAGGCCTGAACTAAAGTAATGGTCAAGACTTAACTAACATAAAGCAAAGTTAAGCTGTGAGCAAGAGGCAGGCCCTGCTCACAGAAGTTGGCAAGGAAAGGGCTGATGTTGCAGAAATACATAATCATTTAGCATAGTTACAGTATAAACATGGTACCAAAACATACCGTACGGGAACATTCCACAGATAACATGGAACAGACCGACCCATCCCAATGACAGGGGCAAAAGGGTAAAATGATGGATAGAGTTGTTTTGATCGAACCAACAGGTACAAGGTGCGACGCGGCACCTTACTGCATAGAGGGGTTGTACCTTGCTACGTAGAGGGGTTGCACCTCAGTACATCAGGAGTGATGTGTAACTTGTTTGTACCTGTGTATAAGAATGTGTCCCTGGGGTGGTGTCTTTGTCCGGCTGAGGGGGCAGTGGAAAGTCCCGCCACTGAGCTGAGTCCATTGCCGAGCGGCACTTTCTAGCAGTATGCCCGGTAGACTAAGTAATCTACGGGGAACTGAAATTGTGTCAGGGTCGCAATAAACCTGGCCGAGGTGCCTTTGTACCTTACTAGACTCTGTGGTCATTGGGGGTTCTCGTCGGGTTTGCTGTGTCAGCTATCTGTGCAGAGCTGGGGAAGCACACAGAGGGAACACACGCACGCAGCCGAGTGATATCAACAGGAGAAAGCAGAAGCACCACACCGGTAGCCTCTCACAACAACTTACACTTTGAGTAGTCTCAATGGAGTTAACAGGCCTGACTCTCTTCATTCACTCATAAAACTGGTCAACACTGGGTCAGACCAAACGTCCATCCAGCCCAGTATCCTGTCTTCTGACAATGGCCAGTGCCAGGTGTCCCAGAGGGAATGAACAGAACAGAGAATCATCAAGTGATCCATCCCCTGTCGCCCATTTCCAGCTTCTGGCAAACAAAGGCCAGGTGCGATTCAGGATTATGTCCACTGGTTTAACTTGGGCTGGTTCTCCTCTCATCTTGTTGCAAATCAGGAATAAGAGCCACATTTTTCATAAAATGCCTAGTGGGATTTTCAGAAGCATCCGAGCAACTAAAACTTAATCATTTCAACAGACGTTAGGCAGCCTGGCATTTCCAAATGCGTTCAAAGTTACCTGAATCCCTTTAAAAATAGAGCCCCAAATACTCTGGAATCAAGGTGAATTATTCTGTTATTATGCACTTGTGATAAATGGGGCGCGGTTAGCACCCTTCTGTAACTCCTCAACCATTCAGTTAGCTACAAAATCTTTCTCAGCTGTTGTCTAATTGCCTTACCTGTAAAGAGTTAAGAGGGAAGCTTAAAATGAGTGGGCACCTGACCAGGGGAACCAATAGGGAAGCTGTACCTTTCAAATGGGGAAAAACTGCTGGGTGTGGGGGTCTTCAGTCTGTCCGGTAGAAGCAGACTGGGCAGCAACATGGTGTAAGGTTTGGCCAGGTATAAAAATCATCAGCATCATACCAAGAAACTACTCATTTGAAACCACAGATATGTAAGTAGATGAGCAATGACTAGTTAGACACAATTAGATTGAATTCTTCATTTTGGGCTTGTGGATTCCTCTGTGCTAACCCTAGATGCTTTTGTTTTGTTTTTGTTTGCTTGTAACCTTTAAGTTGGACCCCAAGAAAGTCGTTTTTGGTGTTTGATCCCTAACAGCTGGAATTTTCAGTTGTGTTTTATTTGTTTTTTCTCAATAAGATTTACCCTTTTTAAGAACATGATTTGATTTCTGTGAGTGAGGAGGTAAAGAGGCTGTGCCTATGTGGCTACAACAGTTGAGCTCTCCTTCTCTTTTGTTTTCTTTCTCTGCTGCCCCGAGGGATGGGTGGAAAAGCCGAGGGGCCTCAGGAAAAATCTTCCCAAGTGAGGGTTTTTTCCTGGATTGGCAAAAGGCAGTTTTCACTTGGGTGCTGGCAGCATCACCTGCCCGGAGTGGGGGCAAGTATTATTTTTGGAGTCCTTGCGCCCCCCCCCCCCCTGCACTCGTAGTGCCATAGTGGGAATCAGCCCTGACTGCACCTCAGTGCGAAGCAGGAGTTATTCCACTGGGGTCCATGCGACTGACTCTCAATGCAAACTCCATTGTCTCGTCAGGGGTAATTCTCCAGTCACTCCATCTAGGGCGGCAGTTCTCAATCTCTGGGTCGGGACCATATTTTAATGGGGGCGTCAGACATGGTGTTAGACTTGCTGGGGCCGAAGCCGGAACTCCACAGCCCAGGACCAAAGTCCAACCTCGAGAGCTTCAGCCCTGGGTGGCGAATCCAAGGGTTACAGCCTCCCGCCTGGGGCTGAAGCCTTCGCACTCCTGCGCAGAGCGGTGGGGCTCGGGCTCCCCCCCCCCCCCACACACACACCCCAGGGGCAGCTGAGTTTGGGTGGGCTCAGGCTTCGATTCCCTGCTCTGGGGTTATATAGTAATTTTTGTTGTCAGACGGGTGGTGCGGTTCAAACACGTGTGAGAACCCCTGAGTTAGGCTGATTCGCCTCTCACTCATCCGGGCGTGTAAACCAGGAGCCATTCCAGAGTGAAGCACTGTAGGTGTGAGCGGCTCCAATGGACTTACTCGTGGAGTAAAACACAAACACACCCACAAATGCTCTAACCTACCAGGAAAAACTGACACACAACCTCAGACACAGACAGACACACACACACCTCCCATGGGCCAGGGCTAGGGCAGCCAGGAAATACCAGTCATTTATCAGAGGGCCCACCCAGACCCTCAGCTCCCCCGTACAGCTGCGGAGCGGACAGGAGAGTCTGTTGCAACCTCAGGCCCGGATTGGTGGTTTCCAAATCTGCAAAACTCCTGTAACAAAGTCTCTTTCCTGCCCATTCACAAGCGCAGGTGTTTCCTCTTTTCTGCTTCCCTTCAGCTTCGTTGGTGCCTCTGGCAAAGCGTCTCCTTCAACTTAAAGTGACAGCAGGAGGGGGCAGACAGCAAGGGCGAAGTGAGGTGCCTTCTCTCCGGGAGGCGAAGCCTGTAGATCACCCCCTTTTTGTCCCAGTCCCCCTGTCTCTGTGTCACCGTGTCTCCCCTGGCGCAGTAATAGGTGGCGGTGTCCGCAGCTGTCAGGGAGCGGAGCGTCAGGGAGAACTGGTTCTTCGCAGCGTCTGCGGAGATGGTGATCCGGCCTTGGAAAGACGGGGCGTAGCCTGTACCCCCGTTATATGGATATACCCCTCCCATGGATTCCAGCCCTTCTCCAGGAAACTGCCGAACCCAGTACCAGACATGATCCTGAGAAGTGATGGAGACCCCGGAGACAGCACAGGTCAGTGTGAGGGGCTCGGAGACCTTCCCCAACCCCGGACCAAAGGCCACCAGCTGCACCTGGGAAAGGGCACCTAGAAATAAGGGTGGGAGAGTCCAAAATGATCATTGAATGCGATGCCCAAAGAGCGAAGGCTCCCTCTGCCTCCTCCCCGGTCACAGCCACACACACACAGAGAAATGCAAACACAGAGAGACACACACAGACTCACACGGCGCCAGGGTCAGCGCAAGGAAGACACATTTAATCATTTGCAAGGTCTCAAATATCTCCAGTCCAGCCGCTGACCCAGCGCAGCTCGGACAGCTCGGGAGAGTCGGCTGAAGTGTGAGGCTCGGGCTGCAAACCTCCGCCGACACCTGTAACAAATTGCAGCTCATTGGCAGACACAGAGATTTGCCCGGGTGTTATCCCTATAAATAGTCTGGGAGCCTCTAGCGGTCTCCCTTGTCTTCTGCTGCAGAAGGCGCCAGACCCTGCCAGAGAAGCAGTGGAGGTAATTAGCCAGACGCTCTACGTCTTCATCCAGGTGTTTGGAACTCAGCTCTCCCCGTGTGGTTTCTTAATGTTGAATAAAGATCAACACGGGCACCACAGGGCTATAGTGGGTCAGACCAAAGGTCTGTCTAGCCCAGTATCCTGTCTCCCGACAGTGACCAGTGCCAGGTGCCCCAGAGGGAATGAACAGAACAGGGAATCATCAAGTGATCGGACCCCTGTCACCCAATCTCCCCTCTCTCTCTCTCTCTCTCTCTCTCTCTCTCTCTCTGGATGTGGTTCTGTCTCTGCTTACACACACAGCAGTGAGTTTGTGTCTTTTATCTCTCCCTCACTGGCTCTGTCTGTTTAGAAGCTGCCTTTTCGCCCTGCCCTGCCCGAATTGTCCAAAGAGCCTAAGGGGGTTAGGCGCCCAACTCCAAATTAAATTAAAAGGGAAAGTTTAAGCACTAAAGGGAGACCCAGTTCTTGGAGGTATTTCTGGAAATGCTCCTTGTGTTTTGGAGAGATGCCATGGAAGGTGTTTCCCCATCATAGTACATCAGCCCGATAAACTCAGGCCCTTGGCCAGAAAATCCGGTCTCCAGGAGACGTCGCATGTCAGGGTGAGGGGCTCTGAGACCTTCCCTACCTCGTGGCCCGACTCCACCAGCTGCAGGTGGGAAAGGGGGCCTGCAAAAAGGGCAGGAGATACCCAAATAATAATATAATGCTCCCCACTCCAGGGAGCTAAGGATGTGGCTCCAAGCGCAGACTCCTTCATCTAAAGCTCTCATGCAAATATGAATCAACACAGCTCCTCACACACACAGGTGCAAATGTAACACTGACAGACCCTGTGGTTGGAACCTGGGACCTCTGGTGCTCAGTGTATGAGCCTCTACCCCATGAGCCAAAAATCATGTGTCTCTTAGCCAAGGTTGTAGAGCAGACTCATTAATCAAGTGGTCTTGGTGCCCCTAGATGGGACGGAATACCACATCCAGAAGGTGTGTGGGTTACAGAAACCCACACATACTCTACCTCACCAGGAAAATATCACACATACATACACACACACACACACACACTCCCTCCCATGGGCCAGAGCTAGCGCAGCCAGGAAATACCAGTCGTTTGTCAGAGGGGCTCCCCAGAACCTCAACTCCCCAGTTCAGCTGTGGAGCGGACAGGAGAGTCTGTTGCAACCTCAGGTCCAGACTGGTGGTTTCCAAATCTGCAAAATTCCTGTAACAAAGTCTCTCTCGGCCCATTCACAAGCGCAGGTGTTTCCTCTTTTCTGCTTCTCTGCAGCTTCGTGGGTGCCTCTAAGTTAGGTTCTTACCCACGAAAGCTTATGCTCCCAATACTTCTGCTAGTCTTAAAGGTGCCACAGGGCCTTCTGTTGCTTCTGACAAAGCGTCTCCTTCAACTTAAAGTGACCGCAGAAGGGAGCGGACCGCAAGAAAAAATTCAGATGCCGTTTCTCCGGGAGGCGAAGCCTGTAGCTGGCCCCCTTTTTGTCCCAGGCCCCCTGTCTCTGTGTCACTGTGTCTCTCCTGGCGCAGTAATAGGTGGCGGTGTCTGCAGCTGTCAGGGAGCGGAGCGTCAGGGAGAACTGGTTCTTCGCAGCGTCTGCAGAGATGGTGACTCGGCCTTGGAGAGACGGGGCGTAGTCGCTATCCCCGTCATATGGATATACCCATCCCATGGATTCCAGCCCTTCTCCGGGAGGCTGACGGAGCCAGTACCAGTAGTAATACTGAGTATTGATGGAGAACCCGGAGACAGCGCAGGTCAGTGTGAGGGGCTCGGAGACTTTGCCCACCCCTGGGCCGGAGGCCACTAGCTGCAGCTGGGAAAGTGCACCTAGAAACAAGGGTGGGAGAGTCCAAAATAATCATTGAATGTGATGCCCAGAGAACAAAGGCTTTTTCTGCCGCCCCCCGTCACAGCCACACACACAGAGTAATGCGAACAGTCACACACAGAGACACACACAGACTCACACGGCGCCAGGGCCAGCGCTAGGAAGACACATTTAATCATTTGGAAGGGATCAAAAATCTCCAGTTCAGCCGCTGACCCAACGGAGCTCGGACAGCTCGGGCGAGTCGGCTGAAGTGTGTGAGGCCCGGGCTGCAAACCTCCGCCGACACCTGTAACCAATTCTAGCTCATACGCAGACACAGAGATTTGCCCGGGTGTTATCCCTTTAAATAGTCTGGGAGCCCTCTAGTGGTTTTCCTTGTCTTCTGCTGCAGAAGCCACCAGACCCTGCCAGAGAAGCAGTGGAGGTAATTAGCGAGACGCTCTACGTCTTCATCCAGCTGTTCGGAACTCAGCTCTCCCCGTGTGGTTTCCTTAATGTTGAATAAAGATCAACATGGGCATCACAGGGCTATAGTGGGTCAGACCAATGGTCCGTCTAGCCCAGTGTCCTGTGTCCTGACAGTGGCCAAAGCCAGGCACCCAAGAGGCAATGAACAGAACAGGTAATGATCAAGTGGTCCATCCCCTGTCACCCATACCCAGCTTCTGGCAAACAGAGGCTAGGGACACCACCCCTGCCCATCCTGGCTAATAGACATTGATGGACCTATTCACCATGAATTCATCTAATTTTTTTTAACCCTGGAGAAGAGTTACTTAGCTTGATTGTGCGTTGTGTGAAGAAATACTTCCTTGTGTTTGTTTTAAACCTGCTGCCTATCAATTTCATTGGGTGACCCCTAGTTCTTGTGTTATTAGGAGTAAATAACACTTCCCTATTTCCTTTCTCCGTGTGTATGTGGATCCTTCTAATCTCTCATACACTGTCTCTGTCTGTCTGTGTCTCTTTCTCTTTTCCCCGCACCCCGTGCTTGTGATCTTGGTTGTGATTTCCAAAGCTGCCTAAGGGAGTTAGGCACTCAAATCCCAATAAAACCCCTAAAGAAGTCAGACTCTCCTATCCTTTCACCACCTCTGAAATCCCCAGCCCCTCTCTGGCTCTGTTCCCCACCGATTCTTCATCTCTCACCTCCTTCCCACACACTTTTACTGATCTAGATCCTGGAGAGCTTGAAAAAATTGCGCTTTAACTTCCCTTCATTCTTTAAAGCAACAGATCTTCCGTTGCTCTAAGAGGGGTTTTCTTATGGTAAAAACTGATTTGCAATTGTTGGCTATGTTTGTTGCACGTTTTGTATCGATGCTTTCAAATAAATTGTGTACCCCTAAAAGAGTCGCAATGAATTTAAATAAACATTCAGGATCACATGTGTGACAAAGTGTAGGATTTTCTTGGTTTCTGTGGAGTTTCAGTGGTTTGCATGTGGAGAGGGTGGGACTCAGTTTCCCTGGGTGTTACTGGTTTAACGAGGTGAGGGGAGAGGGAGTGTGTTTTGCAGAGGCCCGAAGAGAGGATATGCGGACCCAGCCGGTGGCCGTGAGGATGGATACCCCAGCGACCGGGGACCTGGCGACCTGGTGACCCAGAGTCCCAGCTGAGGAGACGCAGCCGGTTCTGGCCAGTGGAAGGACAATGGGCTGCAGAGTGAGGACCCAGTGACCTAACCAGCCGGTTCCAGCCAGAGGGAGAAGCAGGAGAGGAGGCCCCGGTTTACGATCCTCTTTACCTGGAAGGAAGACAATGGACAGAGGCGGGGCCTGGGGCCGGTGATCTCAGATGCCCAGCTGGGAGCAGGGGGTCTCTGGGCTGGAGAGGGGAAGCAGGCAGAGCCCACCTGGATGCAGGGAGACTGGGATGTGCTGGGCTGAGGGAGGCCAGGCCTGAGGGTCAGAGAGTTTCCTGTGCTGTGTTCAACTCTCAATAAACCCTCCTGTTTTATGCTGGCTGAGAGTCACTCCGGTCTAGAGAACAGGGTTGCATCTACCCCTTCGGGGGTGGAGACCCTGGGGATCCAGAGCGAGTGGACTCCCTGAGGGGGCCCACGGCAGAGACAGACGTGCAAAGGCTCAGAGAGGTGCGGATCCAGGAGATGGAGGGGCCTGACCCCGAGAGAGAGTGGACCCCCGAGAAGGGCTGTCTCACTAAAAGGGGTACCCCCCACGGACAGCACGGGGCCAAGAGTGGGCACGATCTGTGAATCCGTGACAACATGTTGATTCTGTTGTGTTATTGGTTAGTGTTTGTTGCGAAGTGTTTGATAACTGATTTCTGAGTGTTGGGAATTGATTTGTGTGTAGTCCTTTGGGGGTTATTTGTCGTCATTTCCTATCGTCTATTGATTAGCTGCTTTGGTGATTACTTTGGGCTTTATTTGTTGCGTTGTTATTGTTGTTCTTGGGGTGTGTTTGCTTTTTTGTTGATTTGCTTTTCCTTTTGTTGTTGTTTTTCTCAAATTTCTGCACCGTTCAAGAGCAAAACAAGCCCTTCATCCCTTCCTGCTGCATTCCCCTCTCTGGGACTCTCTATCGGCCTGTATGGGCCCAGTTATTTTAAGATGCTCACTTTTTAAGCTGCTCCCGGGAGCGAAGGATCTCACTGACCTATCCCCGCCATGCCGCCATTCCCCCGAAATACCAGCTGTGACCTGGCGCCAGCGTGAGGGCGGGGAGGAAATAGGTTACGGTTTGAAAAGGAGGGTGGGGGGAAATATCATCACATCTCCAGTTCGCCCCCTGAGCTGCTAAAACCCCGAAATCTCTGGAAATGACAGGACCAGATCTGTCCACATCCCTGTAAATTACACTCCACCTCCCACCCACACGGCCTGACTGAGTCCGGATCTCTCTCTCTCTCCTTCCCTCTGCATGCTCGTCTCTCTTCTCTGTCTCTCTCTGGGTGTGGCTTCTTGTCAGCCTCTCTAGCCTTTTCCTCACTAGTTACAAAACCAGGACTATTTGTAAACCGCGCATTAGCTAACACATGGTAACCTCTGACAGAGGAGGTCGTTTGTAGTTTTCACTTTACCTGGCTGTTAACCCCAGATTCCCCACAGTCTTTATGTCCACCCATTAATAAGAATGAAAACTACACACTTCCCTGTCCACACTAAAAATATCCCCTTCCCCACAGTTCTTCTCTCGCTTCACATATACACAACCCTCCCTTCGCTACACTATCGATCGGGCAATCGATTGAGAAAACGCAGTTTGATTGCTCCTGTCAAATAAATGATCTTCCATTTTCATGTCAAAAAGTGGGATGGGGGGGCATTGTTTGTTGCCATCTCTCTCTCTCTCTCTCTTTCTCTCTCTCAAACGGTGTCCCTAAAAAGCTACAAGTGAATTAAAGGAAAGACGGGGGACCCCTGACTGTACAGTGTGTTGCTGCTGGTCAGAAAGTACCGGTGTGATTGTGGGGTTTGGGGCATTGGCGTCTGGTTGTTTTAGGGACGGCTGTTGTTCTTCCTATTTTATTGTCTGTCTTTTTGCTTATTCTCACTTGATTATTTTCCGATTTTATTCATTGGTTTTGGAGGGTTTATTTATTGCTTCCGGCTTTTTATGTTGCCTTTTAGAAAACTTTCTTTCATTCTTAACAAAAAAAAAAAAAAATTTGAACAGGGGAGTGTGAAGGTCTCTAACCCCCCCCCACCCCCCCCCCGGGCCGGATCCCACCAGCTGCAGCTGCGAAACGGGCACCATTTCGCTATGGCGCAGAAGGAGCGAAGAATCTCTCTGTCAGAGATAAATGGTCGCACAGGGGCACAAATACTTCCAGACACAGAGAGTCACGTGGGGCCAGGGCTAGTGCAGCCAGGAAAGATTTCATCGTTGTTCCGCCGTAAAGAATAACCGCTCCTCCAGCTCCGCCTCTGTCCCCGCAGAGCTGTGAACGCTCCGGGCGGCTGCTTTAGCCCCGGGCTCGGGTTCGAGCTTTGCAGCCGCGTGGCTTTCAGAGCGCCGGAGCGCCCAGGGGACGGAGCTGGGATGAGGCACTGAGGAGACCTTCCCCTTTGCACACCCCGAGCAATGTGCTGGGAAGGGAGGGTGCTGTGTGTCTGTGCGTCTGTCTGTCTTTCCTCCTCTCTCTGTGCCACACACGTCTGCAGCCTACACTGCAGAACAGCAGGCAGACCCAAGCCACACTCCCTCCTTGGCATTTGTGTTAGTCTAATGTAAGCGCTGGGGTAGGGGTACCCCCTGTCCCCCACTCTCCCACACCCACCCCGGGATTCACGCCTCCCTGGTTCCCCCTGCAGTGACTCAGTTTCCCTTCTCTTCCCGCAATGAGAGCGCCAGGTCTCTTCCCTCCGCCCCCAAGGGAACAGATAAACTAATAATGTGCATGGACCATTATATATATTTGACTGGGATAAGAAAGAAAGAAGGAAAGATGGATGAAAATGAACGGAGATTATTAGATAGATAGATAGATAGATAGATAGATCTAGGTATACTCTGCCACTAAAAACACATACTCTGAAGGTTCCTGGTATTTTCAAACATTTTCTCACCTTTCCAAGCTGCTAAAATAAACACAAACTGTACCCACACTGGCATTGCTCTCTGAGCTGGAGGGGCGGAGCCTGCCCTGGAGAGGGACGGAGACTCCGCTCGGATGGGTGTCAGGGCGCCCCGGGAACAGGGCGGGTTATTGTGAGGGGGACAAGCCCAAACCCAGGTCTCTGCTCCCAGCACCTCACAGCCAAGACCCCGGCGAGAAATGCCCCAGCGCAGCCTGAGACCGGCCTGCTGCAACCTCCCCCGGGAAGCAAACGCTGCTCCGGGCTCGTGAACAATGGTCTCTGGGTGTCGGAAGAGGCTTTGGGATCCCCCTGGTAACTATCTCCCCCAGGACACAAAGGGCCGCGCATCGCAGGAGAATAAAGTCTCACACCCGGGCGGGCAGTCAGGCTGCCCCCACGCGGCCCCGTCTTTTTAATCCGCTCCTTCACACGCGGTAACCCTTGCTCAGGTTTGGTGCCCACTGGAATATCTGCGGGGGCTGGGCTGCAGGGGGGGGGGGGGCGAGGGCCGAGAATCTCCCGCACTCTCCCTGGGTCCCCCCGTTCCCGGACTCACAGCACCGTTTCTGGGACACAAGCGAAACAGCCTGGGAGCTGCAGGGCGCTTCTCCCAGGGGAGAGTCTCTGACACTCCTCAGGGTTGGGGGGTTTCCTGTGTGCCCCGGGAGTTACATCTCCCTGATGTCCCCCGCAGACACTCCGTTTCCTTTCACTCCCTGCACTCAGCGCACCGGGTCCGTGCCCCGCTCCCCCAGCAGCCGACTTTACCCCTCTGGGCCCGAGGACAGAAGGTTTTTGTCTCAGCTCACACCGGCTTCCCCTCACTGTGTGTCTCTAGCAGCGCAGTGATACCGGGCCGTGTCCTCCCGTCTCAGGCGGCTCATTGCCAGGTACAGCTCGCTCTTGGCGTTGTCTCTGGAGATGGTGAATCGCCCTTGAACCCGAGGCGCGTAATTTATGCCAGTCCCGTCGTAGTAAATGCGTGAGACAAACTCCGGGCTTTCCCCGGGACTCTGCCGGTACCAGAACATATCGGAGCTGCTGAAGGTGAAGCCGGTGCATTTACAGGAGAGCCGGATGGACTCCCCTTCATTTCTAACAGCCCCCCCGGACTCCACCAGCTGCATCTGGGACTGGGCACCTGAGGGAGAAAACACATTAATGATCATAATGATAATTGTTCTTACCTAATGACTCTCACTAGGGTGATAAGGGGCATCTAAACCACAGAAATAGACAGAGAGAGAAGTTGCCAGCTAATACAGTGGAGGAAAGCATAGATGGAGAGAGAATGCAGTAAAGGGACAATGGATGGATGAATAGCCAGTGGAGGATTAGATACATAGAAAGAGATGAGATAGTGCTGAGAATGGAATTATGTATAGATAAGAAAGAAAGAAAGAAAGAAAGAAAGAAAGAAAGAAAGAAAGAAAGAAAGAAAGAAACGAAGGATATACAGACCCCTGCAACTAAAACACATACTCCGAATGTTCCCTGTATTTTTAAACATTTTCTCACCTTTCCAAGCTGCTAAAATAAACACAAACTGTACCCACACTGGCATTGCTCGCTGAGCTGCAGGGTAACTTCTCCCTGTCAGGGTAAGGAGGGTTTAGCCCTTAACTGCACAAACACAACACTCGGCCGCTTCTGCCTATTGCAGCTTCCCAGTCGCTGCTGCCGGGTTTGGAAGGGAAACGAAGCCACCCCCCTTCCCACGCCACACCCTGCCCCTAAAGAGAGGCGGAGACTCCGGTCTGATGGGTGTCAGGGCGCCCCCAGAACAGGCCGAGTTAGACGCTAAAGGTCCTTTTTTTTTTTAAATCTCAGATCTGCGTAGGGTTTCATGCAGCGGAACCCTAAACCATAAGGACTGAGATCCCAGTAATTGGCTGGATTTCACCCTGAATACGGACATTGGACTATAACCTGTGGACTATTTCCAAAAGAACTTTGCAAATACAAGCTCACCATCTCTGCTACATATCTGAACCTCAAGAATTGAATTAATGTCTGTATGTATAGTGATCTTTGGACCAACACACGGAGCGCCGGGGGAGGGCGGCGAGCCCGGCCGGGGCTCCTCTCCCCAGCGGCTGGAGCCGGAGGGCCGCACTGCCCCCCTCCAAGTGCCGCCCCAAGCACAAGCTTGATGGGGTGGTGCCTGAAGCCGGCCCTGGCGGACAGAGACAAGCTCAGGAGCTACATAGAGCTCTTCTTGGGGTCTCTTTCCTGCTGTGTGTCTCAGGCAGGAGTTCACACTGCCCTGTCACTAGGCAGAGTTGCTGTATCCCTGTTGGTCCCGGGATATTGGAGATCCAAGGTGGGTGAAGGGATATCTTCTAGCGGATCTCTCGCTCACCAGCAGAAGTCGGTCCGGTAAAAGAGATGGCCTCCCCCACCTTGTCCCTCGCAGAGGGGGGCTGAGAGAAGGGGACAAGCCAGGCGGGGCGGGGCATAGGGGTTCCCCCCTTTCTGTCCGAGGGCTCCCTGTCTCTGTGTCTCTGTGTCTCTCCGGGCGGAGTAATAGGTGGCGGTGTCCGCACCTGTCAGCGAGCGGAGCCGCAGGGAGAACTGGTTCTTGGAGGAATCGGCGGAGAGGGTTATTCGGCCTTGGAGAGACGGGGCGTAGTCTACGCGCCACTGCGAGTTGTACCAGTCAATCTCTCCCAGCCAGTCCAGCCCTCCCCGGGGGAGCTGCCGGTACCAATCCCAGTAATCAGCAGTGACGGAGCCACCCGAGACCGCGCAGGTGAGTGTGAGGGGCTCGGAGACCTGCCCCAGCCCAGGGCCGGACCCCGCCAGCTTCACCTGGGAACGGGCACCTGGAAACATGAATAAATGAATAAACCAATGGGCCCAGCGAGCAAAGAGTCTCCCGCACTCGCCCTATATCCCCCCCCCCCCCCCCGCCAGTACTCACCTGGGGCTGGGGCCAGGAAAGCAGCCAAGAGCCACGTCATCATCGTGCCTCGGACCGAAGCAAACCAGCCGGAGATGCGGACACCGGGGAGAGTCTCTGAAACCCTCCGCAGCGTCTGCTGGAACCTGAGACCCAGAGCGGGGCCAGCGGGCGGGAAAGACTGCACCACCCGGGTGTCGAATCCTGTCTCACTGGCACCGGGAGCGAGGCGTTCACACAGCTACAATGCAGCTCGCTCACTCTCCCACGGTCATTAATTTAACACACACACGCAGCTCTGCACTGGCACTTTATCTCTCTCACAGAGACCAGCTCGCTCTTTAGCAACCACATGTCTTAACATGCCTGCGACTGTCACTGTCCCTTAAGGGCCTAGCGGCGGGAAGGATTAACCCTTAACTGCGGGGACACAGCGGATGCAGCTTCGCTCTCCTCCGGGCTGAGGGACAAGGCGGGTGTGAAACAGGAAATGCAGCTGCCTCCCTGCTCATATCCTGTACGTTAACAGGGGATTGTCAGTTCTGACTGGCGTCCGGGTGTCCAGACATTCGACAGGTCCCCTATTGGGGGAACTACGGGGAACATACGCTCCCCTGCAGGAGACAACTGAAGACCAGTCCCGTTATTCAAGACCAGGGGCTCTCTCAGAAATTAGACCCCTCCCCTTTCTTTACCAATGGAATAAATGAAAGAATGAGTAAATAAAATTATTTTGCTCCCTCCTTCCCCACCAGAGATAACTAAGCTCCAGGCCTGAGTGACCGACACCTCAGAAGGAAAGTAACATCATCCCTTTAATAGTCACCATCACAACATGATCGTACCGCTTTTACCAACAGGTGGGTGGCGGGGAGAGAAGTGTTCGCTCTCTTTCCATAGGAGGCAAATAATTCACCGGTCTGAGTCATCAACTAGGCTGTCAGAGTTCCTGGCTACTTGGAGGGATAATGAGAATTTGCAGGACGGAGTTGGATGGTAATTGCAGACATACCGAGGGTTGCAGTGTCTGTCTCTGGGAACTCCAGGGTCAGGGACATGTGATGCTTGGTGTGGAACAGGAAACGCAGCTAAGCAGTCTACGTATCCTGTAATCTGATAGCCGAGTGTCAATTCCAACTGACAAGAAGGGAGGGGGGAGGGTATTCCAACACCCCCTTTGCAATAGCAGCGTGTCCCCAAATGTTGTGTCTCTTTCTTGTTCTGCCCATGTTGAGTATGGATGATATCCCCACACTATGGAACCAGAGACATATAGCTGAGGGACGAGGACTTGTCTAGAAACCCGGGGCCTCCTCTGTTACCCCTGAGTGGCCGGGTTTCAATGCTTTGTACTAGAGAATGACAAGGTCACTGTTCCTGCCTTTGCCATTACAAGGTGCTCTCGTGAGCGAAGGACCAGGCACCCAGGGCTGTGAACCTTGAGATCTCCTAGCAGGGAAAGGGGGCGGGGGTGGTCCCTAAAGCATCTTTCCCTAATAATGTATCTCCGGCCCAGTGCTGAACCTTCTGTTCCACAACGAGGGCCAATAAAGGGGGCAGTGTCGGATATTCCAGCAGCCAGTGTAGGTCCCACGCTGATTGAGGGGCACCAAAGAGAAGCAGTGCTTCCCTCTAGTGGTAGGTATTAGGATAGAAGATACAGAGTAAAAACTACTTTAAAAGAACATTAAGGTGGCTAAGGCCTGATCTACACTACGAGTTTAGGTGAAATTTAGCAGCATTAAATCAAATTAAGCCTGGATTCGTCCACACGACGAAGCCCTTTTTTTCGACTTAAAGGGCCCTTTAAACCGGTTTCTTTACTCCACCTCCGATGAGGGGATTAGCACTAAAATCAGCCTTTGCGGGTCGGATTTCGGGTAGTGTGGACGGAATTCGAAGTTTTTGCCTCCAGGAGCTATCCTACAGTGCTTCTTTGTGACCACTCTGGACAGCACTCTCAACTCAGCTGCACTGACCAGATAGACAGGAAAACCCCCATGAACTTTTGAATTTCATTTCCTGTTTGCCCAGTGTGCAGAGCACAGGTGACCACGCAGAGCTCATCAGCACAGGTAACCCTGATGGAGTCCCAGGATTGCAAAAGAGCTCCAGCATGGACCGAACGGGAGGTACGGGATCTGCTCGCCATATGGGGAGATGAATCAGTGCTAGCTGAACTCCGTAGCAGTAAACGAAATGGCAAAACATTAGAAAAAGTCTCAAAGGCCATGAAGGACAGAGGCCATAAAAGGGACGCACAGCAGTGCCGTGTGAAAATTAAGGAGCTAAGGCAAGCCTACCACAAAGCCAGAGAGGCAAATGGAAGGTCCAGGGCAGAGCCGCAAACATGCCGCTTCTACGTGGAGCTGCATGCCATTCTAGGGGGTGCAGCCACCACTACCCCAACCGTGTGCTTTGACTCCATCAGTGGAGAATCACGCAACAGGGAAGTGAGTTCGGGATACGAGGAAGATGATGATGAGGACAATGAAGATAGCTCACAGCAAGGAAGCAGAGAAACCGGTTTCCCCAACAGCCAGGATATGTTTATCACCCTGGACCTGGAACCAGTAACCCCCGAACTCAGCCAAGGTGTGCTCCCAGACCCTGAGGGCACACCGGGGACCTCTGGTGAGAGTACCTTTGTAAATATTACACATGGTTTAAAAGCAAGCGTGTTTAATGATTAATGATTAATTTGCCCTGGCAATCGCGGCCAGTACAGCTACTGGAAAAGTCTGTTAATGTGTATGGGGATGGAGCGGAAATCCTCCAGGGACATCTCCAGAAAGCTCTCCTTCATGTACTCCCAAAGCCTTTGCAAAAGGTTTCTGGGGAGGGTTGCCTTATCCTGTTTGCCATGGTAGGACACTTTACCATGCCAGGCCAATAGCACGTAGTCTGAAATCATTGCATAACAAAGCATGGCAGTGTATGGTCCCAGTGTTTGCTGGGATGCAGACAACATACATTCCATATTTCCCTTTGTTATCCTCAGGAGAGTGATATCATTCACCGTCACCTGGTTGAAATGGGGTGATTTTATTAAGGGGACATTCAGAGGTGCCCATTCCTGCACGGCTGAACAGAAATGTTCCCCGCTGTTAGCCATGCGGTGTGGGGAGGGGTAAAGTGATCATCCCAGAGAATTGGGGGTGTGTGTGTGGGGTAGTTGGGTTTGTGCTGCATGTTAACCCGGAAAGTGCAGCCCCTCCTTTTACATTGCAAACCCATTTTAAATGGCCAACCCAACGGGTGCTTGGTATGGGAAATGAGGGTGCTACTGTTTGAAACCATTCCCACATGTTAAGAAGGTTAAAAAAGCCAAAAGACTGTGGCTTACCATGGCTGTCTGCAAGCTGAAATCTGTTGCCTGGCACTGCGTGAGTGATCTCTCACACCAAACCGGCAGGACCTCAATATAAGAGGAATAATGCGACCTTGTAACAAAAGCACATGTGCTGTGTAATGTGAGCAGCAAAATTTAACGTGAAAGAGTGTACCCATTGTTCTCTAAAATGTGTCTTTTTTAACCACCTCTCCCTTCTCCTCCACCAGCTGCAAATGTTTCTCCTTCACAGAGGCTAGTGAAGATTAGAAGGAGAAAATGGCAAACTCGGGATGATATGTTCTTGGAGCTCCAGATGTCCTCCCACGCTGACAGAGCACAGCAGAATGCGTGGAGGCAGTCAATGTCAGAGTGCAAAAAAGCACAATATGAACGAGAGGAGAGGTGGTGGGCTGAATCGCTGTCTGAAGAGAGCAAGTAGCGGGCTGAAGAGGATAAGTGGCGTCAGCTTGCTGACAGACGGCAAGAGTCGATGCTCCGGCTGCTGGAGCATCAAACTGATATGCTCCAGCATATGGCTGAGCTGCAGGAAAGGCAGCAGGAGCAGAGACCACCACTAAAGACCCTGTGTAACCAACAGCCCTCCTCCCCAAGTTCCATAGACTCCTCACCCAGACGCCCAAGAACGTGGTGGGGGGGACCTCTGGCCTCCCAGTCACTCCACCCCAGATGATTGCCCGAGCATCAGAAGGCTGGCCCTCAATAACTGTTAAAGTTTTAAATTTTAAACTGCACTGTGTCCTTTTCCTTCCCTCCTCCCCCACCCCTTCCGGGCTACCTTGGTAGTTATCCCCCTACTTGTGTGAGGAATTAATAAAGAATGCATGAATGTGAAGTAACAATGACTTTATTGCCTCTGCAAGCGGTGCTCGAAGGGGGGAGGGGAGAGTGGTTAGTTTACAGGGAAGTAGAGTGAACCGGGGAGTGGGGGGCGGAGGGTTCATCAAGGAGAAACAAACAGAAGTTTCACACCGTAGCCTGGCCAGTCACAAAACTGATTTTCAAAGCTTCTCTGAGGTGCACCATGCCCTGCTGTACTCTTCTAACCGCCCTGGTGTCTGGCTGTGCGTAATCAGCAGCCAGGTGATTTGCCTCAACCCCCCCACCCCATCATAAAGGTCTCCCCCTTACTTTCCCAGAGATTGTGGAGCACACAGCAAGCAGCAATAACAATTGGAATATTGGCTTCGCTGAGGTCTAGCCAAGTCAGTAAACTGCACCAGCGCGCTTTTAAACATCCAAATGCACATTCTACCACCATTCGGCACTTCCTCAGCCTATAGTTGAACAGGTCCTGACTACTGTCCAGGCTGCCTGTGTATGGCTTCATGAGCCATGGCATTAAGGGGTAGGCTGTGTCCCCAAGGATAACGATAGGCATTTCAACATCCCCAATGGTTATTTTCTGGTCCGGGAAGAAAGTCCCTTCCTCCAGCTTTTGAAACAGACCAGAGTACCTGAAGACGCGAGCGTCATGTACCTTTCCCGGCCATCCCACGTTGATGTTAGTGAAACGTCCCTTGTGATCCACCAGGGCTTGCAGCAGCATTGAAAAGTACCCCTTGTGGTTTATGTACTCGGTGGCTTGGTGCTCCGGTGCCAATATAGGAATATGGGTTCCGTCTATCGCTCCACCACAGTTTGGGTATCCCATTGCAGCAAAGCCATCCACTATGACCTGCACGTTTCCCAGAGTCACTATCCTTGATATCACCAGGTCTTTGATTGGGTTGGCTACTTGGATCACAGCAGCCCCCAAAGTAGATTTTCCCACTCCAAATTGATTCCTGACTGACCGGTAGCTGTTTGGCTTTGCAAGCTCCCACAGGGCTATCGCCACTCGCTTCTCAACTGTGAGAGCTGCTCTCATCCTGGTATTCTGGTGCTTCAGGGCAGGGGAAAGCAAGTCACAAAGTTCCATGAAAGTGCCCTTATGCATGCGAAAGTTTTGAAGCCACTGGGAATCGTCCCACACCTGCAACACGATGCAGTCACACCAGTCTGTGCTTGTTTCCCAGGCCCAGAATCAGCTTTCCACGGCATGAACCTGCCCCAGTAACATCATGATTTGCACATTGCTGGGGTCTGTACTTTGTGAGAGGTCTATGTCCATGTCAATTTCATCATCACTCTCATCGCCGTTGCAATCACTGCAATCATCGCAATCGCCTCCTCACCTTTTGCTTTGGCATGTTCTGGCTCTGCATATACTCCAGGACAATGCGTGTGGTGGTCATTGTGCTCATAATTGCCGCGGTGATCTGAGCGGGCTCCATGATTCCAGTGCTATGGTGTCTGGTCTGAAAAAAGGCGCGAAACTAGTATCTAATGGAGGGAGGGGCGAGTGACGACATGGTGTACAGGTACAGGGAATTAAAATCAACAAAGGTGGCTGTGCATCAGGGAGAAACACAAACAACTGTCACACAGAATGCCCCGCCCCCAAAGATTGAACTCAAAACCCTGGGTTTAGCAGGCCGTTGATTTCACAGAGGGAGGGGGAAGCAAATGAATACAGAACAAATCTGGTCCATCTATTTTTTACATCTTAAGCTGACAGCAGACGGTGCAGCATGACTGATAGCCATCGGCATCTTCTGGGTGCTTGGCAGAAGATGCTGTACTACAACTGATAGCCATCATCGTCAAGACAGTTCAGTAGAACTGCTGGCAGGACTGAGTCTCCAGGAGACAAAACATGTCTGCCCAGGTGCCTCTGATCAAACTCACTGAGGAATACGATGACGATGACGATACCAGTCATAATACACCATCTACTGCCAAAAGGCAAGGTGCTGCTGCCATATAGCAATGCAGCCCCACGTCTGCCAGCACCCAGATCGCCGATGACGGCTACCAGTCATACTGCACCGTCTACTGCCAAAAGGCAATTAGCTGCTGCTGTGTAGCAATGCAGTACCACGTCTCCCGGCACCCAGAGGATATATGGTGACGGTGAGCTGAGCTGAGCTGAGCGGCTCCATGCTTGGTGTGGTATGTTGTCTGCACAGGTAACCCAGGTAAAAAGGTGTGAATCGATTGTCTGCCGTTGCTCTGATGGAGGGGTAGGGGCCTGACGACCTGTACCCAGAACCCCCCATGACACTGTTTTTACATCATCAGGCATTGGAATCTCAACCCAGAATTCCAATGGGCGGCGGAGACTGCGGGAACTGTGGGATAGCTACCCACAGTGCAACACTATGGAAGTTGACTCTAGCCTCGGTACTGTAGACGCGGTCCACCGACTTAATTCACTTAGAGCATTTTATGTGGGGACACACACAATTGACTGTATAAAACCGATTTCTATAATACCGGCTTCTATAAATTCGACCTAATTTCGTAGTGTAGACATACAAGTCAAGCCCTCGAATGATAGGAAATGCCAGAACTCAGGTTGCCCATGTAATCTTAACTCTGCCCCCTTGTCGGTAATTACACAAGACTTCACACACTGTTTTTTTCCGGGTTTCAGAGTGGTAGCCATGTTAGTCTATATCAGCAAAAACAAGGAGGAGTCTTTGTGTCCCCTTAGATACTAACAAATTTATTTGGGCATAAGCTTTCCTGGGCTAGAACTCATTTCATCAGATGCATGGAGTGGAAAATACAGGAGCAGGTATCTTTCCATGTATTTATGTCTTCTAGTGTATCCTACATTGGGGAGGTACAGTGGGAATAGGGGACACCCAGGCCCTGCCATGGGGAGAAAATGGGGGACCCTGGTCTGGGAGGGAGGAGGGAATGGGAAACACAGAGGACACGCCCGGTAGAAGAAAGGAGGTCAGTGGAAATGGGAAAAGGGGTGCCCTGCACACAAAGCCACTGGGATGGGGCAAATATGGGGGACCCTGGTATGAGAGGAGGTGAGAATGGGGGAGACTCCAGCGGGGAAGAGCCAGGGGAGTCCCCGAAAAAAAGGGGGACGGAAGGGGGCAGACAGGGAGTTTATGTAGGGGAGGGAGCGATGCAGGAGACCCGGGGGTAAGCAATACGTTGAGCCTGCACACGCTAGGAAGTGTGCAACCCCCCTGCTTGTAAACAGTAACACACTTCCTGGTGCCCCTGAGATGTGGCTCCCTCCCCTCCCCCCGGTGCACGTTGGGGAAATGACTCATCTCCCTTCCTTTCCAAGACCGACCCCCCACCCCTCCGGCAGTTTGTGTCGGGAGCCCGGTGCGCTCTGTATCACGGTGGATCCCAGAGACCACAGAAATACACCGCCGAGTCAGCCCGCTGCGCCCCGTCTATGGACAGTGTGAACGATTTGACATCGGTGCTGAGCTCGGAGGAAAACCGAGCGGCCACAGAACGGGGCTTGTGTTCATTTCCCCTCTCATCTCTGTACAGTAGGAACAGAGGCTGCTGCCCAGGCAGCTGCTGGTACCACCCCAGGGCGTAGTACGTGTACGTGGTGCTGTACTGACAGTTCAGTTTCACGGGCCGCCCTTCCCTGACTGACGCAGACGCTCGAATCTGGGTCACGGAGTTCCCAGCCACGGGACCTGGCAGGAGAACAATGGAGGCCGAGTAAGACCCGTGAGTTAGAAAACCACAGACTTATTGGCAGTAAAATGGAACCACTTACCGACGAGAAAGAGGCAGACGGCGATCCACATCTCGCCTCTACCGCTGTCACACTCAGAATGGGGCGTCTGCTGTGTAGTTCAGCCTATTGACAGTCAAGGACCCACTCCCCCTCGTGGGAGGGCTGCGAATAGACAGAGGCAGAAATTCTGCCCAAGAAGTCACCCGGAGACAATGGGAAGGAGTGTTTTTTCTTAAACTATATCTCCCCGGTGTGGGTGTATAACTTCGTTAGATTTATTGCAGGCAAAAAACCTAGGTTACCATTTGTCCATAGGAGTATAATCCATAAAAGAAGACATATAGACAGACAGATACATTTGTATTTATTTTCAGACAGACAGACCGAAAGATGCACGTGTATTTATTTTTATAAAAGACACAGACAGACAGAGAGACATACAGAGACAGAGAGAGATTTGTTGTAGTTGTTTTGGTCTCAGGATATGAGAGAGTCAAGGTAATATCTTTTACTGGAACAACTTCTGTTTGCGGAAGGGACACGTTTTTGAGTTTCACTGAGCTCTTCTTCAGGTCTGGAGAAGGAGGGCAGACTTGAAGAGGATTTCTATAATCCTGGAAACCTTGTTTCCTCCACCAAAAATAGTTGGTTCAATAAAAATTATTACCTGTCCGCCTTGTCAGATAGATAGATAGAGTGTATGTGTATATATGGGGAGAGAGACAGAGACAGACATCCTTCCCTTCTACTGCAGACACATTAGCATCTTGACAGTTTTCTTCTTTAACTGTCCATGGAGGGTTTCCATCTTGGACCGCTCCTTCAGTCTAACTGGTCTCCGAAGATGGACTATGGGTGAATAGCAGCACCTTGTGGCCATTTCTTTGAATTACAAAACCAGGCTTAAATTCCCTCTCTGCACAGGACAAGCACAACCTATCTATCTATCTATCTATCTATCTATCTATCTATACTGTACTATACTATACTATACTATACTATACTATACTATACTACCTACCCGTGTATCTCTAAAATTACTTTTAATTAATTATACTCTGTTGAAAGAGCCCAACCTAGACTTGGTATAAAGAGAATTAAATTCTATACTAATACTCTCTGGTAGATGCACTTCTCCCTGTTCTGTCCGATGGCTTCCCTGACAGTTTCACACGCAGACAGAGAAACACAGAGAGCGAGAGAGACCAGCCACTTGTGCCCCACAGCTGGCCATGGTCTGTGGTTTGCAAGCGATGCCTGCCCCTCCCCCGCCCTGTCAGTTTTCGCTCTGCTCCGCAGCACAGCTGTGGCACCGTGGGGACTGGAAGCGCAGTAATACACCGCCCTGTCTCGCAGCTCTGCGCTCAGGATCCGGAGGGTGAACCTGTTGTTGGAGCTATCAACTTTCCCTACGAAGCGGCCCTGGAAGCCTTCTCCATAGTGATCCCCTTCTCGGTAAATCCAGGTCAGGGGGCCCCGCTGCCCCTTTCTGTACCAGTACATCCAGTAGCTGCTCATCTCCCCGCCCTTCACACTGCACTGGAAGGTCACTTCTTCACCTTCCCGGACTGCCAAGGCCTGGGCACCTTGTTCCAGCACCACATCACTCCCGACTGCTGGAGAGACAATAAAACGTGTTAATAAGGCAAAGAGATGAACTGTCCGCAAAGGAGCAATAAGGGAGAAGGATAAACGTCAGCGGAGATGGCTGATCAGTGAAATGACAGGATCTGGCAACGCAGAATTATTCTGTGTAACTGAAAATCTGGAGAGAATTTAACCGCTTCATAACCTGTTAAAGATGAAGAAAACAAGAAAAGAAAAACAAAAACCTGAAAACCAAACTTAATACAGAAAACACACACACAACTTAAACACAAAAACCTGAAAGCCAACATTAAACACACACACACACATAAAGAGGAAAAGAAAAACTCAAAGACAGGAACACCCTAAATCCAAAATTAACACTGAAGACACACACAAAAATATATTAACTTAGGAACACAAAAACACGAATATGAAAACCTGAAAAACAAAATACAAAGTGGAAAAGGAACAAACTGAAAAAAGTCACACACAGAAAACAAGAAGAACATAAACATCAGAAAAGCTCCATAAACACAGAAAAGATAAGAAACTCAGACACAGTAAATTCATACACAAAAGCCTGAAAACCAAAAGAAAAAACACAGAACAAAGCCAAGCACAGAAAGCAAATGCAGAATTAGGGGTCTGTGCTACTGTGTGTTTTATTTACTTCTGCATAAGTTGCTGAGAAGCAGCAGAAGACAGCAGCCCCTTATCATCTCTGCAAGAAAACGAACACACAAGAGTTTCTCAGTCAGCCCCTTTGTAATACAAAAGTTTCTGTCACGTGCCCCTTCCTCTGCAGACGCTGGCAGAGGATGGAGACTGGCAGCAGTTCGATTTCTGGATAAGCGTGGCTTCAAAAGCAACAAGATGGAGCTCATAGATTCATAGATTCATAGACTTTAAGGTCAGAAGGGACCATTATGATCATCTGGTCTGACCCCCTGCACGCTGCAGGCCATAAAACCATCCCCGCCCCTTCCCTGGACTCTGCTGCTGAAGTCCCCAATCCTGTTATTAGTGACCTCAATCGGCAGAGACCCTCCTGCTAGAGATCCCTGCCCCATGCTGCGGAGGAAGGCGAAAAACCTCCAGAGGCTCAGCCAATCTGCCCTGGAGGAAAATTCCTTCCCGACCCCAAATATGGCGATCAGTAAGACCCCGAGCATATAGGCAAGAGTCTCCATCCTGACCCCTTTTAGCCATTATGCTATTTACCTACCATTGCTTGGTTTTCCTTGACAACTATGTTTTACCATTAAACCATTCCCTCCATAAACTTATCTAACTTAATCTTAAAGCCAGACAAGTCCCTCGCCCCCACCGTTTCCCTCGGAAGGCCGTTCCAATATTTCACCCCTCTAACGGTCAGAAACCTTCGTCTAATTTCAAGCCTGAACTTCCCCACGGCCAGTTTATATCCATTCGTTCTCGTATCCACGTTAGTACTAAGCTGGAATAATTCATCTCCCTCCCTTGTATTAATCCCTCTAATATATTTAAAGATAGCAATCATATCCCCCCTCAGCCTTCGCTTGGTCAGACTAAACAACCCAAGCTCCTCTAGTCTCCTTTCATACGACAGGTTTTCCATTCCTCTGATCATCCTAGTGGCCCTTCTCTGCACCCGTTCCAGTTTGAGTTCATCTTTTTTAAACATGGGAGACCAGAACTGCACACAGTACTCCAAATGAGGTCTCACCAGCGCCTTGTACAACGGAAGCAGGACCTCCTTATCCCTACTAGATATACCTCGCCTAATGCATCCCAAGACAGCATTGGCTTTTTTCACCGCCACGTCACACTGTCGACTCATAGTCATCCTGCGGTCTACAAGGACCCCTAGGTCCTTCTCCTCTTCCGTTACTTCTAACCAATGCGTCCCCATCTTGTAACTAAAATAGTTATTGGTCATCCCCAAATGCATCACCTTACACTTTTCACTATTAAATTTCATCCTATTTCTGACACTCCAATTCACAAGCTCATTCAAGTCTCCCTGCAGGATATCCCTATCCTCTTCCGAATTTACAACGCCTCCCACCTTCGTATCATCCGCAAACTTTACCAGCCTACTCCTGCAATCGGTTCCGAGGTCAGTTATAAATAGATTAAATAAAATGGGTCCCAAAACCGAACCTTGGGGAACTCCACTGGTAACCTCCCTCCAACCCGACAGTTCACCCTTCAATACGACCCGCTGCATTCTCCCCATTAACCAATTCCTTATCCATCTCTGGATTTTCAAATCGATCCCCATGTTTTTCAGTTTAACCAATAATTCCTCATGGGGTACAGTATCAAACGCTTTACTGAAATCCAGGTATATTAGGTCCACCGCATTTCCCTTATCTAATAAATCCGTTACCTTCTCAAAGAAGGAGATCAGATTCGTTTGGCACGATCTGCCCTTCGTAAAACCATGTTGTAAATTATCGCAATTGCCACTACCCTCCAGGTCCTCAACTAATTTCTCCTTCAAAATTTTCTCTAACACCTTGCACACTACAGATGTTAAACTAACAGGCCTGTAGTTACCCGGATCACTTTTTTTCCCTTTTTTGAAAATAGGAACCACATTAGCTATTCTCCAGTCTAACGGGACCACCCCCGAGTTTACAGATTCATTAAATATTATCGCTAACGGGCCCGCTATTTCCCGCGCCAATTCCTTCAATATTCTCGGATGAAGATCGTCCGGTCCTCCCGACTTAGCCCCATTAAGGCGTTCAAGTTTTGTTTCTACCTCGGATACGGTAATCCCCCATCCCGAACGCCCCTCTGTAATGGTGCTAGTATCCCTAATCCCTTCATTGGCCTCATTAAACACCGACGCAAAATATTCATTGAGATATTGCGCCATGCCTAGATTGTCTTTAATCTCCTCTCCGGCAATAGTCTTCAGCGGTCCCACTTCTTCTTTCTTTGCTTTCTTCCTGTTTATGTGGCTGTAAAACCTCTTACTATTGCTTTTAATTCCTCTCGCTAGGTCCAATTCTACACGGCCTTTGGCCTTTCTCACTCTATCTCTACATTCTCTGACTTCGCTTTGGTACATTTCCTTACTGATCCCTCCCCTCTTCCACTCTTTGTACGCTTTCTGTTTTTTCCTAATCGCCACTTTGAGTCGGTCGCTCATCCAGCTCGGTCTAAATCTCTTGCTTGGTAATCTTTTTCCCTTTTTGGGAATACAGGCCTCCGACAGCTCATGCATCTTTAACTTAAAGTAATCCCAGGCTTCTTCTGCCTTTAAATCCATTAATACGTTTGCCCAATCCACTTCCCTTACCAGTCCCCTTAATTTGTTAAAATTGGCCTTTTTAAAATTATAAACCCTAGTCTTTGACTTAATTCTGTTACTCCTTCCCTGTATTTTAAACCGAATTAGCTCATGATCACTGGAGCCCAAATTGTCCCCTACTACCACTTCCTCAACGAGGTCCTCACTACTTACCAGAATCAAATCTAAAATGGCCTCCCCCCTCGTCGGTTCAGCTACCACTTGATGGAGGAATTGATCATCAAGCACATCTAGGAACATCTGAGCCCTATTATTGCTACTAGCGTTTGTTCCCCAATCTATTTCTGGGAAATTAAAGTCCCCCATAATTACACAGTTTCTATTGCTTATTACTTCTCTAAGCACATTAAATAGTTCCTTATCCATATCCTGGGTCGATCCTGGCGGTCTATAGCACACTCCAAGCACTATCCCCGGAGAGGCTCTAGAAGTCCTATTACCCATTGTAAGTATTGCCCAGACGGACTCTGAGTTGTCTAATCCATCCACTATTATTTCTTTACAGTTTATTTCACTATTGACATACAATGCCACCCCCCCACCTTTACCTCTGTTCCGGTCTTTCCTAAACAGCACATACCCCTCCATACCTGTGTTCCAGTCGTGACTGTCATTCCACCACGTTTCCGTTATTCCTACGATATCTGGTTTCAGCTCTTGGACCAGGAGCTCCAATTCCTCCATTTTATTACCTAGGCTTCTGGCATTGGTGTATAGACACCCTAATGTATGTTGATTAGCCCGTCTCCCATTAGCAGCACTATATGTTGCGGGCCTCCTAGTGTCCGTCCCTCCTGTCCTTCCTATGTCCAATCTCATCTCCACAGTTATCTCTCCTCTCATTTTACTCACCTTCTCCATACTGGAATCTGGCGTGGAGATTAACTGTGCATCTCCCAACCGTCTCCCCAAACTTGCTAGTTTAAAGCTCTTTTGATAAGATGAGCCAGCCTCCCTCCCAAAAGTCTATTTCCTTCCCTACTCAGGTGAAGCCCATCCCGCGAGAACAGGTGTCTGTCCCCGAAAGCCTCCCAGTGGCCATACATCCCAAAGCCCTCCTTATAGCACCACTCCCTTAGCCAACTATTTATTCTCACAATCCTATCAGCCCTTTGCTGCCCTTCCCTCGGAACGGGCAGAATCCCACTAAAGATAATCTGAGCCTCTATCTCCTTGAGCGTCTTCCCCAGCCTGGCATAATCTCCCTTGATCCTCTCTAACGAGAACCTAGCTGTATCATTCGTTCCTACATGAAGGATTATCAGGGGGTTCTTACCTGCTCCTTGTAGGATCCTTTTCAATCGCAGGTCCACATCGCGTATCTTTGCGCCCGGTAGACAGCACACCCTTCTGTTCTCCGGGTCCGCCCTGGTCACAGGCCTATCCAATCTCCTCAGTAAAGAGTCTCCAATTACATACACCTGCCGTCGCCTGGCAACAGTGCGATCTAGTAATCTAGTCTCCGATCCCTCTAGTCCTGACCTGTGCCTATTCCTATCTTCCCTTATGCCTTCCTGAATCCTCACGGGGCCCAGAATTGGTGCTGTCTCCATCAAATCCTCCCCCCTCTCTCTTGGACTAGCAGCTCTTCTCTTCTTCCTCACCCTTCCACCTTCAGTCGCCACCTGCTGCCCCTCTACCTCGGTATCCAAACACTCGAACCTATTCCTGAGTTCTATTCCCCCCTCACTGGCCCTTCTTTTCCTTGGCCTGCTTCTCACAGTCACATGCTTCCACCTCCCATGTTCTCCCCCTTCCATTCCCCTCTCACCTTCCTCTCCCTCTGCCTCTACCTCCACCATAGGGCATTCTCCTTCAGCCTCCCCTTGCCTGTCCTCCATCAGCTGCTCAAACCCCCGCCTAAACTCCACCAGGGTATCTACCTGCATCTGCAGCCCCTTAATCTTTTCCTCCAGTAACTCTATCAGGCGACACTTCATACACACATACCTGTGTTCCGGCTCCCCTGCTAGGACCATATACATACCACAGCTTCCACATGCAGCCATCTGCATTCTGTCTGCTGCTGCTGCTGCTTGGCTCATGGCTGCTGCAATCTCTGCCCACTGCACCTGTGGACTCAGAGCACACGCCACACCGCGCCCTCCTGCCTCCCCCCTTACCTCCCCCCGCAAACTCCCTCTCAAACTCCCCTGTTAGCCGCCCTGTTTGCTGCCTCCGGTGCCGCTGCTCGCAGCTGTGCCGCTGCCTGGCTGGGAGGCCGCTTTTATGGGCCCCCTAATCAGCCAAGCCCCGCCCCCTACTCAGGGCTCAGCGTCCTTCCCAGCCCCCAGCCCCTGCAGGCCCCTACAAACACACAGGAACACACAAGAACAACAAGGACAGACGCAAATACAGGTACCTTCTCCTCCAATGAGAACTCCCTCTCAAACTCCCCTGTTAGCCGCCCTGTTTGCTGCCTCCGGTGCCGCTGCTCTCCAGCCTTTGGCGTCTTTAGCACTCAGGATGACACACCGCGCCTCAGCTCAAATCCCTCCAGTCAGACATGGAGCAGCCAGATATCAAACAGCTCTTTCGCCTCTTAATGAGTATCCTCCCAAGCACCAGATGGCGCTTTAACCTCCTCAGGAGTGAAGAGAAAAAGAGAACAGGAGTACTTGTGGCACCTTAGAGACTAACAAATTTATTAGAGCATAAGTTTTCGTGGACTACAGCCCACTTCTTCGGATGGTTATTTACATTTTTGTTCACTAAAATAAAATTGACAACATTTTTAGTATATTTTTTAAATCTAAAATTATTTGCACACATGAAAAATGGATTCATTTCAAAGGCAGAAATGGAAACAACATTAGCATTTTATACTTTTTGCAAAAATCAGTTCATGGAGGATAGGTCCATCAATGTCTATTAGCCAGGATGGGCAGGTATGGTATCCCCGGCCTCTGTTTGCCAGAAGGTGGGAATGGGCGACAGGGGCGGGATCACTTGATGATTCCCTGTTCTGTTCATTCCCTCTGGGGCACCTGGCATTGGCCACTGTTGGAAGGCTGGATGGACCTTTGATCTGACCCAGTCTGGCCGTTCTTATGTTCTTATGTCGTTTTTCACCATGTCTAATAAACATTTTAACAATATCAACATTTTTCGGGAGGAAAAACATTTTTAGGAAAGGCAGTTTTTAGGGACAGAGTGTATTTTATTAAATAATAATAATGTAATAATACTTACAGAATGAGATTTTAGAATTTGCAAAATAAATTTACTCACTGGTTCCCATTAGAAATTAATCAATCATTCAATGGATTTGAAAATATCAGACTTAATTGTTTATACTCTACCATTATAGCTATTTTCTTTTCTTTTTTTCAAAAAAAAAATGTTGTTTTTTTGACAGAAATTCAAATATTGTAAAATTCCTGAAAAAATGGTGAAAATATTTTGGTTTTCGCCCAAAACACTTTGAAAATTAATTGAAATTAAATTATTTTTAACCAGACCTTTTTACTGTAGTTTCACTCCACAATTCCAGGATTTGGACCCTCATGCATTTCCTTATATCTACTATGTACGTGGAATAATCTACATAGAAATGTAACGCCAAACTCCTATCACATTTTATATAACAGGGAACAAAATCCTTGAATGATCTCAGCGTTTCTAGGCAGCCTCTTCTTCTACTGTATATGGTGTAAATACATTTTTCTAATAAATAAATGTGTCTAGTAAAATGTTCAACTAGCCCTAACTACATTCTGTTCCAGAGATCCCCAAATGAGATTGCAGCCTCCGTTATGCTGAGCGCTGTCCAAATATATCGTAAAAGATAATCCCTTACTCAACGAGACAGACAAATATTTTGAGAAAATGTGATCGTCCATGTTTTGCAGCTGGGAACCAGAGGCCTAGCGAGTTTGACAGACTTCACCCCAGGACATACAGGGGGTGTGACAAAGGCTAAGTTTGATTTGCACAGTCTAAGGCTAGAAGGTGCCACTTGGATCATCTCGTCTGATCTCCTTGCATAACACAGGCTGCTGCTTTCTATCCTCTTTCAAGTGCTGCTTGGCTGTGTCTTATGTAGCCATGTAAGAAAATGTTATTTTCCAATCAGCTCAACCACTTCAGATTTGTTTTCTTCCTGTGTCGGGGACAAGGGCCGAGCGAGCCTGAGTCCCCTCTCCCACTCGGCACATTTCCACTCGCTCGGTCCCTGTCCCTGGCAGCAGGGCCCCTCACCACCTCCCCAACCACAAAGAGGCAGTGAACCAGAGCGACCAGCTCCAGCCACGTGAGAAGCTGCTCTGTCCTGCTCCCCACCTGGGCCCAGCTGCCGGGGACAGCGACCGAACGAGCTGTGGGGAGGCATAGCGGGAGAAGGACAGAGTCCCCCCTCCCCCCTGATAGCATGGGGCCCGGAGAGCGCGGTGGCTGTGGACTGGGTGCTGGGGCAGGAAGGGAGGGGTTACTGGGTTACTGGCAGAGGAGACACATGGAACTGATCCCCATCAGCTGGAATTGGCAGTAAGATGGAGTTGTGTTCAAGCACCACAGGAAAGATGACTGAAAATTTTCTCCTGGAAAATGCTGATTTGATGGACTTGAACTATCCGGTTATTGTTAAAAATACAGTGTGTAGACCAGCCCTTGGAGAAGAGATGCCAGTTATGCTGAGGAGAATGGATAATCCATCTCAGAGGTACACCAGGATAAATCAGGTGTAATTCCACTGCAGGTCCCTGCGAGGTCACGTGCAGGGCCCTCCCTTTCTCCTAACCTTGTTTTCACATTAAGCAATGTTGTGCGTAAAGTTAATGGGAGCCACTGGTTTCACTCTCTGCTCCCTGACAAAAAAAGGAGTACGGATTTCCAGATGTTTTATTCACCTGACAGGATTGTTCATTTGTTAAGTGTTTACAAATGCTTCATCAATTAGCAGGCCAGATATCTAGTTTTTAAAAAGGTATTGGGGAAGGGGGCGAGAGAACAAATAAAAAAGTAGACAATGAGATGGGAATTAAATAATTCCCACCTCACAGACTGTTTAACTTTGCATATTCTATCTTTAAGGGAAACACTTCTGCTAAAGACAGTAGAATGAATATTACCCAGTTATTTCACAGGGCAACAAAACCTAGGCTTTCCCGCCATGCATACTGTGATGCTGTATGGAATATGGGAGACACTTTATGATATTATGGATACCAAATATTGTAAAATTGCAATGAATCGGGCCAGATATGCCATGTAAGGTATCTACAAAAATCTTGTAATTTGCCAAATACAATAATTTTGTTTATATGTTTGTATCACCTTTGTATGGTGAGTTATAGATATGTAGGGTACATCTATCTTTCCAAACTTGTGCTGTGTTTCTGGGTGACAACCCCAGACAGATTGGCATCAGCACTGCCTAGCCTGCTTGACGGCCCATCAAGGATCATCAGCTGTACAATGAACCCATGGAAATGAGCCGGGGATACACCTTATGAGTCAGCAAGCCGTGTAGGGGCATGTCTATGGACAGAACGCTACGGCTTTTCCATGCCATGTGCTTGGCAGCTTGTGTTTCGGACACAGGAAGTACAAGCCACATGGCAAAAGGAATATAAAAAGGCAGCTGCAACATCTCCATTTTGTCTTCAATCCTGCTTCTTACCTCTGGAGGAACTTTTCTACAAACTGAAGCTCTGGCCGAAGGACTGAATGACCCATCCCAGCTGTGAATGTGTTCCAGAGGAACTTTCAAGCCAGGAAACTCACCAATACTACTAAGAACCTGATACATGGACTTTGAATCTTTATACGTATGTGACTGTTTTACCATTTAACATCTCTCGTCCTGTTCTTTCTTTTTTCTTTATAATAAACCTTTCGTTTTAGACACTAAAGGATTGGCTGGCAGCGTGGTATTTTGGGTAAGATTCAAACCTACACTGACCTGGTGACGCGGCTGTCCCTTTGGGGGCAGAAGAACATTTGGTTATATGTGAACAGAGTTTTAAAATAACTCCTCACTGTACAGGACCTAGGTGCTGATTGGGAGCCAGAGACTGGAATGCAATAAGGGGGCTGTGTGAGTTCTTGTTTCAGCTTCTCGAAAATCAGTGGCGGGGGGGGGGGGGGATCATAAGCAGAGTTTGGGACTGGTTGGGGAGTTTAACTTCAGTGCTACCCACCAGTCTTTGGGACTATCTGCTCTGCTTTTGCGGCCTGCCCTGATTGTGGCATTTTCTGTGAGGGCTGCCCTAGGCATACCCCGGGTAACACATACAGTATGTTGAGAACATGGGATTTTGTTTGCAATGGAGAAAGAACAGGTACAATTATCTGCAAGGGAACAGGATAAAACAATATAATCTTGCCCGGCCTGGCAAAATAAAGTGACATTCAGCCATGTGCAGAGGGCCAGATCAAGGCCGAGACACCACTAATGTCCCACATAAGTGCTCAAATAGTGGCACATAGGGCTTATGCCGGGCCTCTGCATGAGGGTGAATTTGATGCGTAATGGATAAAGATCTCAGTTCAGGCCACAGGGTCAGCCTCTCAGTTATGCCTTGTCTACTCTAGACCTCCCACTGTTGCATCCCATAGGTGCATCTCCACCGGTGAGGGTATTAGTGCAGCCTGGACTCGGGTGGTCCCTGATGTTTGTACTGCCGTGTCTTCTAGACCTGCTCGGAGGTGTTCTCTTCCCTGTCAAACAGCTGTTTTTACAGTCAGCAGTAGCCTCACTTAGCAACACTGCAGTGCTTCGTCTACATCAGGGTTCTACAGCACCATGGCAAAACAGGCAGGGGCCACATGAAGTCCCACTCTTGGGCACCTAAGTGTAAGTGACATCTTCACCCTCATTTCAAGGTCACATGGCAGTCTGCGAAAAACTGTGTGGTCTTCGAGAGCAAGAGAAAAATGATCCCATCATTAAAAAGCAGTTACTTCAAAATGTCATGAAACAAGGTATTACATTAAGATTAACAAGACCAAATTTGTCACAAGTTTATTGGATTCCTTCTTGTTTAACCAGACGCAGAATTGAGACTATTTTTGAATGTATAGATTGCATTCACAGAAAAAAGTTACCAAAAGAAAAATAAAGCAAGGCAGCTGACAATAGCGAGGTTAACGCTATATATTTAACATGAACTATTTCAAGTTTTTATTAGGTACTGATAATCAAACCTTGTTCATTCATTCGTATATCCCCAAGTGGTGGTTTTAGCAAAATGATCTTTGTTGGTGAGAAGAGAATTAACTACCAATGCTAAAAGGACGACTCTTTTAATACAGGGCATTGTTCAATAATCACCTGGCTGAAGTGTTTTCTACGATTATTACACTTTAGGGATTCCTTTAGCCCTATTGAGCTCTTGAAAGTTCTCTGTGGCCTGCAGAGATGCTAAACTCTTGAAGGTCCCCAGGACCACTATTAATCTGTAAATGAAAAACCACCTGTGGGCAGCGGCAGAAAGTGATCAATGAACTGCGTTGTTGCTTTTTTGGGCAGGCAAGTGGGGATTCTCCATTCCAAAACCTGGTGCAAAGCCTGGGGGTGAAACCGTTTCTTGGCTGTGAGGGAATATAAACCCTAATCTCAGTTGGCCAGGTGAATTTTTGTGGACTCAAATGGATGGAAATCCACCCAACTTCATTGTGCAGCAAACTCCCTCGCAAATTAGTACTTTTTCTCTATGACTAGAAACACCACATGGAGAGAGGAGAAAGAGGAAATTGACGTACACCTCATGGAGAGAGGAGAAGGGGGAAATCAAACATCGATTAGAATTCATCATGCTGGGATTTGGGAATCCCCATGAACTGCAAAATTCTTTTCTTCCTGCTCTTTCTAGTGACCTAGGTAGTCACCAGGATGGCAAACATGCTCATTGCTGCACTGGCTGTGGTCGATCATCCCCTTCACACCCCATGTACATCTTCCTGGGGAACTTGTCCTGCTTGGAGACCTGCTACACCTCCACCCTCTTGCCCAGTCTCCTGGCGGGGGACAGAACCATTTGTTAGCCAAGGCATCCTACAGTTTTCCTGCTTTGATCTGTGAGTGACCCTTCAGTGTTACCTGCTAGCTGTGATGTCTGATGATCGCTACTTACCAGTATGGAAACCCCTGCACTACGTCACCCGTATGTATCCAGCTAGCAGCCAGATCTTGGATAAGTTCCTCATAGTTATTACCATATTAATTAATTAATATATTTTGTACCATAATTAGCCTTCTGTAGCCCTAATGAAATTGATCATTTTTTGTCATCTTATCCCAGTGATTAAACTCTCCTGCAGCAACACCAGTTTGGTTATCCCAGTGACCTGTATATTCACCTCCAGAGACAGTGCTCCCCCATTTCTGCTGACCCTGACATCTTATGTTTATATCATCTCCACCATCCTGAGAAAACCTTTCCACCAGCGGGAGAAAAAGGCCTTTTCCACCTGCTTCTCCCACCTTATCGTGGTTATTATTTTCTATTGGACCCTAATGACTGTCTATATGTTACCAAACACCAGCGCCACGAGAGCCCCAAACAAAGTGTATTTTGCCCTTTACATTGTCTTGACACCCCTGATCAATCCCCCAATCTGCAGCCTGAGAAACAAAGAGGTTAAGGAGGCCCTTAAGGAGACCTCTACGGAAATGGAGGGTGTACAGAGGGATTGATCGATATGGAATAAATCAATTCACTGGTCAGAAAGGACCTATCTAGGTGGCCCAAGTTCTTGTCTGTCAAAGCATCCTGCATTAAAGCGAAAAGATCCTCATAATTCTTTTAGCGTTGTATCTACCATCCCGTTGTATTTATTTAGGAACTAAATGCAGATTCTCAGCTGCTGTAAATTGCCATCGCTTTCTCAATTTTTATTTCCACTGTTATTTCAGTCTCGCTAACCCTGGCAGCCAGTGGTTCTCCTATTGCAATGAGAACTAGGAAGACTGGAGAAAGCCAGCCGCCACGGTGTGAATGAGTGAGCCTTTTTTTAAACCTTCTTTTTATTGTTTTGACAGGAAATATAAACACATATGGAAACGAAACATCTGTAACTACATGCCTGAGATGGAAATAGCAGATAAATAACAAAATTCAAGATTCATTATTTGGAAAAACTGGAAAAACCAACCAAACAACCAAACAAAAAACCTGAACTGCAGAGGTCATGAAGGACATCAAGTACTAAAGTTGCCTTCACATCACTGAGGTGGCATCTCATGATTCTCTCGCTCTCAGACTGGACGCCTACAGGTCCCTGTGTATTGACAGAGTTTACTCAGAAGGACCAACTGGATCTGGCTGCCCACCAGACATCCCTTCAGGAGCTCTGACATGAACCCAGTGGCAGAAATCAGCCTTTTCAAAATCAAGTGTGATTTGCTCTCAACAGCTGGATGGAGCACTCATGAATTGCCCTGCTCTGTACATTCTCTCTGAAATGCCAGGCACTGGCCAATGCAAGAAGACAAGATACTGGGCTAGATGGACCATTGGTCTGCCCGGTATGGCTGTTCTTATGTTCATATAGGAAACAAAGCATGAGAAAGAGAAAGAGCTTGTGTGCATATTTGCCCTATCTAAAGCTTAGGTAGGCTCAGCTTATCCAGATATCCCCTCTTCTAGTACTGGGGCATAGTCTGCTTCCCTTTTGTCCCTGCACCTCCCTCTCCCTGTCTTCAAAGGCCGATCCTCCATCCCCCTGCACATTCCTTTCTCTCCAAACACCATGGAATGCTAGTTCTGTGACAACCGTTCTATCTCCCAAAGAACCTCTGACTGATGGTGAACTACATGTGCAGCTGGGCCAGAGAGGAACTGGAAATAAACTAAGATAAAGAATGGATTGATTCGTCCTCACACAACAGTGACACACACTTGGGATCTCCGCCAATTTGCCAGCTGGGTTGTCTCCTGGGAGCCTACTAATGACCAATGGGAACAATGCTAGTGATCCCAAATGTTATATATTCCTAGTGAGTGAAGCAGGAACTGTTTGCTAGCATAGAGGAACCCTGCATTGTCTTCAACTGCAATGACACCGAGGGATTGAGAGAGCCTCCTGGCTAAAGCAAGATGAATGGTGCAGCTCTTGGTGGTTAGCAGTTGGTTTTCAACCTTTTTTTCATTTGCAGACTCCTAAAAGATTTTGCATGCATGTGTGGACCACTTTATATCTAAGATTTCCCGTCTGAATTTCCCCAGGGGTCTGCAGTCCACAAGTTGGAAACCACTGCTGTGTAGGTTTGTAAGAGGCAGCACCTGATGTGTCTCCAGGTCATACACATCTGGAGAGTTGAAGAATCAGGTTTGTAGTGTCTTTGGAGACAGCACACAATTAATTGTTACCAAGGAAACCTTGTCAGAGGAGATTGTCCTAGCCTGGGGATACTTTATTTGCCTGAGATTTTGTGACATCCCCCCCAAACACACACAAAGAAGATACCACAATCCCCAAAGTATGAAGGAATTCTGTCCCAGAACCATCCATCCGTCCACCCCCTGAATGGTGAGTATGTGTGTCTATGCCTCACATTCATGTAGCTACATGTATTTAATGTTCTAGGAGGAAGGACACATCCTCCTGCTCATGTTGTCTGAACCAGTGCAAAGAAAATACTCCATGATAAAAAAGACAGCAGAGCTTCTGAAGAGAATGGTCATTTCCTGAACAAACCGAACTGGATTAAGTTTAAGTATCTTCGGGGTCCAGTGTATTAAAAATGCAAAGTTTATCTGTGGCTGTGGGATTGTGAATACCGTCTCTCATGGGGCTCCCTGGCTGGCGTGACCCTGGGGAAGTGTTATGAGCGTAAAAGGACTATTTTAAACAATATGCTGGACAAACAGAGTAAAGTGGGGTTCCTAGGGAACATCTTGGGGGGAGCTGAATGCAAATTACCAGTTATGCAAAGACGTGCCCTTTTGAAACATCGCCCTGGGAGGGGAATGCTGGCTGGCTGATTACCGCTTCTTAGCATGCGTGCAGGGTCTTTTATTGGTTTAATGTTTTCTCTGTAATGTTAATGTTTTAATGTTTTCACTTTAAGAATAAATGTGCTTGCTTAGACAGGACTAGGTGATAGCTTACACCTATGGATGGCTACACTGTTGATAGGCTCTGCGGAGAAGACAAAGCCGACCTGCTGAGGCAGTCTGACTTGCTGGGGAATTCACAGTGTCTGCAGGGCACTATGCAGCCTGGAAAAAACCCAGACAGGAAGGTGAGAGTCATGGGTCTCTGCCCAAGAAAAGTGACAGCTGAAAAGCTGGGAGCCTAGAGTGGACTACTTAGGGGGAATACAGGTGCAGTTTCCCTGAACTGTGACAAGCCCAAGTTTAGGGACTGATAGACCTCGGGTGACCAGATAGCAAGTGTGAAAAATCAGAACAGGGATGGGGGTGATAGGAGCCTATATAAGACAAAGCCCTGAATATCAGGATTGTCCCTAGATAGAACACACAGGAGGCCAAAACCCTGGTCCTGCAATAAATGAGTCAATGAAGTTGGCTTATCCCCTGAAGCAGTAGGATTTATAGTCCTTTCAAAGGTTTCAGAGTAACAGCCATGTTAGTCTGTATCCATAAGCTTTCGTGGACTACAGCCCACTTCTTCGGATGCATATAGAATGGAACATATATTGAGGAGATATATATACACACATACAGAGAGCATAAACAGGTGGGAGTTGTCTTACCAACTCTGAGAGGCCAATTAATTAAGAGAAAAAAAAACTTTTGAAGTGATAATCAAGCTAGCCCAGTACAGACAGTTTGATAAGAAGTGTGAGAGTACTTACAAGGGGAGATAGAGTCAATGTTTGTAATGGCTCAGCCATTCCCAGTCCTTATTCAAACCGGAGTTGATTGTGTCTAGTTTGCATATCAATTCCAGCTCAGCAGTCTCTCGTTGGAGTCTGTTTTTGAAGTTTTTCTGTTGTAATATAGCCACCCGCAGGTCTGTCACTGAATGACCAGACAGGTTAAAGTGTTCTCCCACTGGTTTTTGAGTATTTTGATTCCTGATGTCAGATTTGTGTCCATTAATTCTTTTGCGTAGAGACTGTCCGGTTTGGCCAATGTAGATGGCAGAGGGGCATTGCTGGCACATGATGGCATATATCACATTGGTAGATGTGCAGGTGAACGAGCCCCTGATGGTATGGCTGATGTGATTAGGTCCTATGATGATGTCACTTGAATAGATATGTGGACAGAGTTGGCATCGGGGTTTGTTACAAGGATAGGTTCCTGGGTTAGTGGTTTTGTTCAGTGATGTGTGGTTGCTGGTGAGTATTTGCTTTAGGTTGGGGGGTTGTCTGTAAGCGAGGACAGGTCTGTCTCCCAAGATCTGTGAGAGTAAAGGATCATCTTTCAGGATAGGTTGTAGATCTCTGATGATGCGCTGGAGAGGTTTTAGTTGGGGGCTGAAGGTGACAGCTAGTGGTGTTCTGTTATTTTCTTTGTTGGGCCTGTCTTGTAGGAGGTGACTTCTGGGTACTCGTCTGGCTCTGTCAATCTGTTTTTTCACTTCAGCAGGTGGGTATTGTAGTTTTAAGAATGCTTGATAGAGATCTTGTAGGTGCTTGTCTCTATCCGAGGGATTGGAGCAAATGCGGTTATATCTTAGTCCTTTCAAACTGGTTGAAAACATCCTCTCCGCTGGACGTGCATGGGGTGTTCTTCTTATTCGTGTAAATATTGAAGCCTTTTATTAAGCCTGTTAAACTAAACTCTGAGCCTCAATGACATCTTGTGTCAATGAGTTCCACAGGCTAATTGTTATTATTCTGACATATTAATTGTATTGAGGTAGCACCTATGAGCCCCAGTCATGGAGCAGGACCCCATTGGGCTGTACAAACACAGAACAAAACCAGGGTCCTCCTCCCAAACAGCTCACAGTACAAAATGGGCAATGACTGCCTAGGAAGGAGTACTGTGGAAAGGGATCTGGGGGTCATTTCTGGATCACAAGCTAAATATAAGTCAGCAGTGTAACAATGTTGCAGAAAAAAGCAAACATCATTCTGGAATGTATTAGCAGGAATGTTGTAAGGAAGACATGAGAAGTAATTCTTCCGCTTTACTCTGCGCTGATTAAGCCTCAACTGGAGTATTGTGTCCTGTTCTGGGCGCCACATTTCAGGAAAGTTGTGGACAAATTGGAGAAAGTCCAGAGAAGAGCAGCAAAAATGATTAAAGGTCTAAAAAACATAGCCTATGAGGGAAGACTGAAAAAACTGAATTGGTTTAGTCTGGAGAAGAGAAGACTGAGAGGGGACATAACAACTGTTTTCGAGTACATAAAAGGTTGTTACAAGGAGGAGGGAGAAAATTTGTTCTTCTTAACCTCTGAGGGATAGGGCAATAAGCAATGGGCTTAAATTGCAGCAAGGGCGGTTTAGGTTGGACATTAGGAAAAGCTTCCTAATTGTCAGGGTGGTTAATTTGAATAAATTGCCCAGGGAGGTTGTGGAATCTTCATCACTGGAGCTTTTTAAGAGCAGGTTAGACAAACACCAGTCAGGGATGGTCTAGATAATATGTATCCGGCCATGAGTGCAGGAAACTGGACTAGATGATCTTTCGAGGTCCCTGCCAGTCCTACAATTCTGTAAGACAAGAGACTGACAAACAGATACAGCCAGACAGGGGAGCACAAGGAAACAATGAGGCAACATTGGGCAGCATGATGGGCAGCAATCTCTCCACCTTTTTGAGCTCTGCATAAAAAAACCCCCAATTCTTGTTATGAATTTATTTCTTGGTTTGAAAATCATCAAGGTTAGGGTGCCTAGCTCCTTTAGGCTCCTTCGAAAATGTTGCCCATATATTACCTCAGATGCTGATCCCCCAATCAGACATCAGCCTGCTGGTAACTCTCTATATATGTATTTCAAAAGGACAGCGTCTACTCGGAGAAACTTAAAAACTTAACAGATTTTCTACTTGTCCCATTCCATTATGGGAAAAGAGATATAACTATAGATATATATTCTCTATCGATTGAAACTCAGTTTCTCCATTATTATAATTAAGATCAGTTCCATTCGTTTTATTATTACGGAAGAACCTAGAGGCTAGAGAGTCTGTGCTAGGTTCTTCCCCAAGGAGTTTAACATTTTTCCGGAGTCTGATTTCCAGTGACAATTCCCGAACAAGGCCCAGGACTCATACTGGACATTGGAGACTCACTCAGAGACACAAGGGCCGAGAGAAGCCCCTAGAGATTCAGATGGAAGGCAGGTTTGGGGAATGAGGTCTTGGGGATGTAGGCTCATGACTGCTCCCTCTTCCGTATTGTGCTATTCACTGTTCTTGAACTGCTTTTGTATGTCGAAAGATGGAGAACCGAACTGTGGTGATGGAGTTCATCCTCTTGGGTTTCACCAATGACCACCGCCTACAGCTCCTGATTTGTCTGGTGCTCCTAGTCGCTTATCTCTTTACCATCGCGGGCAACATTCTTATCATCACTATCACCCTGGTGGACCGGCGTCTCCAAACCCCGATGTACTACTTCCTCCGGAACTTCTCCCTCCTGGAAATCAGCTTCACCTCTGTTATCATCCCAAAAGCATTGGCCAACATGGCATTAGGCGGTCAAACCATTTCTTTGATTGGGTGTTTTGCTCAATCCGTTCTCTATTTTATCCTGGGTACCACCGAGTTCCTTCTGTTAGCAGTCATGTCCTTTGATAGATATGTGGCCATCTGCAACCCTCTACAATACACAGCCATCATGAGCGGTCAAGTCTGCACTCTCTTGGCGTTGGGCTCCTGGATTGGAGGCATATTGTTTATTATTGCTCCGATGATTGTACTGTTCCAGTTGCCTTTCTGTGGCACGAATGTGATTAACCATTTCTTCTGTGATAGCACACCATTGATTAAGCTTGCCTGTGCAGACACATGGCTCATAGAGTACATGGGCTTCATCACAGCTTTGCTTTCAGTGCTGGGCACTCTAGCGATCATCCTTGTGTCCTACATCAAGATCATCTCCACCATGATGCACGTCCCATCTACCCAGGGGAGACAGAAAGCTTTCTCCACCTGCACCTCTCACATCACTGTGGTCTCCATCACCTACGGGAGTTGCATCTTCATGTACGTCAAACCTATGTGGAGTGGCGGGCTGGACTTCAGCAAGGCTATGGCTGTTCTCAACACGGTGGTGTCCCCTTTGCTCAACCCCTTCATATACAGCCTGAGGAACAGGCAAGTTCAGGAGGCAGTGAGGAAGGCCATTGGCAGTGCAGTGTTTTGTAAAGACCCCAATATTTAATAGTGGGTGGAAGGTGAAAGCCTGGAGATTGGAGAGAGACCTATATTAAAGAGCAAAGAATTCCTATCTAATCTATCAACCCATCCATCACCACAGACACCTATCAATCTATCTATCTATCCCCATAGACACCCATCTATCTATCCATCCATCCCCATATCTATCTATCTATCCTGAATTCTTCAGTGCTTGAAAGAGCAGAGATTTACCCATACCCTCAGTACACCTGAGGGTATGGGTAATATGAGGTTTTCTATTTTATGGGTAATAATTATATTATATGGGTAATATGAGACATTTCATATTTTAGACTCTTATTTTCAAATGACTCTAAGGGCGAGTGTTTCCCAGATGCTGTTGAGATTGAATGGGAGTTGGGTACATAGTTTCCATGGATTCCTTTGAAAATCCCAACCTCATTCCTGGTATTTTATGATGGTGCTGAGCAGCAGAACAAAAATTCGTAATATAGAAGCCATTGCCTTCCGGAGTTCCCGGATCAGTTCTTTGCGTTACTCTCCCTGCCTCACCTCTAACAAGCCTGGGACGTTGCACTTCATGTGTCTGATGGAAATAGGCTTAGGAGTGTGAATCTGATGTAACTGGAAAATGCTTTATGCAAAAGGTCTCTTGTAAGGCATCATAACGAAGGAAATAACCTACAGAATATATTCCTCCTATTTGTGTGCATGGATCATTCTTGTATCTGAAGCTAGAAATATGAAGTATAACTCTGAGGTCCTATTGTAATTATGCAAAGTGTGGGCCATTAATGGCGGTTTAGAATCTTGATGGCTCCAATTCACTAGGACAATTGGTTGTATATGGTTTATTTATCTGCAAACCTTCCAGTGTATGTGTGGGCCAACCCAGGAAGAATGGAGAATAAGGGACTTACAGTGATATGTGAGCATATCATATGATGCTGGAATCCATCTTAATCCTCGTACTTTTCCACTGATGAAGCGGTGGTGGGGACAAGCACAGACAAAAGATTCCCGCCTTGTGCCAAAGCTATAAAAGGGGGTGGAGGAGGACAAAGGAGGCTTCCAGTCATGAGAAAACCCCTGCTTACCACCTGAGATGTCTGCTGGATCTAACAAAGACTGTACCGGGGAAAGGATTGGGCCCAGACTAGGAAGGAGTCTAGTCTGTGAAAGAAGCTCATTGGAACATCTTTGAGGGTGAGATATTACCTGTAATCAGTTTCTTAACATATTAGGCTTAGACTTGAGTGTTTTGTTTTATTTTGCTTTGTAACTTACTTTGTTCTGTCTGTTATTACTTGAAACCACTTAAATCACTTTTGTTTATTAATAAACCCAGAGTAAGTGATTAATACCTCGGGGAGCAAACAGCTGTGCATATCTCTCTATCAGTGATATAGAGGGTGAAAAATTTATGAATTTACCCTGTATAAGCTTTATATAGAGTAAAATAGATTTATTTAGGGTTTGGATCCCATTCAGAGCTAGGTGTCTGGGTGCTGGAGATAGGTAACCTGCTGAGCTGTTTTTAGTTAAATTCTGGGTCTGTGCTGCAGCAGGCTAGCCCCTCTGGCTCAACAAGGCAGGGTTCTGGAGTCCCAAGCTGGTAGGGAAAATGTACTCAGAGGTAATTTCAGAACATCAGGTGACAGTCCCAAGGAGATCTCTGTGACCAAACCGAGCCTGGACTCTGTGACTGCATTAGTTGCCAACAGGGCAGTGTGGTAGAAGAGGACACAACATGTCTACACAGAACTTTTTCTGGACTGCTGCGGTGGGGGGAGAGAGGCCAGATTCCATCTGGCTCTTTAGGGCTCTGAGGAAGCTCTGGGATCTGGAGAGAGGTCTCTGGAGCCTCGGAACGTGCAGGTTTGGAGACGTGGCTCCTACCTAGTCCAGCGTAACCTGCCGTGTTCCCCCACAAGAGCCATATGAACAGGCAACACTGCCTCTATTTCCTTGGCCACATGTACTGTGTGCTTTTTCTGGTGGCTCGTCCAGAAAAGGACAAGAGCTCACTACTGCTACCATCTGAGGGAGTTGCTGGGTTGAGATCAGCTGGTAGAAGGATGCAATAGCCCAAGGATCTGGGACTTCAAGCCCCTAGAGTGACCTCGTACCTTTATAGACCCCTCCCCCATCATACACAGCTATTTTAAAGTTTAGCGTGATAGTAAAGAGACCCCTTTTCGACCCTTCACCACACAAGAGAAAGCCTGCAGGATTTGTCATTAACTATTTCTCCCCTCCTGGCTCCCAAACTGCTTCTCCTCCCTACTGCCGCCAGCCACCTTCGAGTTCTCCCTCTTCTCTCCCCGGCTCTGCTCACTTGATTGCAGCAGCTCAGCGGATGGTCCAGCTTTACTCCTTCACTTCCATTCTTCTTCCCTTCTTTGGGGGGCTGCATTCGCCATTGAGCAGGCTGATGGGAATACCTGAGTGCTCGGCCTAGGCCAGGGGTCTCCAACACGCGGCCTGCAGGGCTATTTCTCTAGGTGAGTGGCTCCAGGCCAGAGCTCAACGCCGTCCTGCACCCTAACCCCCTGCCATGAGCCCCCTGCCTGCACCCCAACCCTCAGCCACACCTCGCACTCCCTCCTGCACCCCACACCCCAACCCCCTGCCCTGAGCCTCCTATCTGCACTCCCGCCTGCACCCCACACCCTAACCCCCTGCCATGAGCCCCCTGCCTGCACCCCAACCCTCTGCCACACCTCACACTCCCTCCTGCACCCCACACCCTAACCCCCTGCCATGAGCACCCTGCCTGCACCCCAACCCTCTGCCACACCTCACACTCCCTCCTGTACCCCACACCCCAACCCCCTGCCCTGAGCCCCCTGCCTGCACCCCAACCCTTTGCCACACCTCGCATTCCCTCCTGCACCCCACACCCTGAGCCTCCTGCCTGCACTCCCGCCTGCACCCCACACCCCAACCCCCTGCCATGAGCCTCCTGCCTGCACCCCAATCCACTGCTGCACCCCAACTTCCTGCCCTCAGCCCCCTGCCGCATCCCACATCCTTCCTGCACCCCAACTTCATATCCTGAGCCCCCTTCTGCATCCCCACCCCTTCTGCACCCCAACCTCCTCCCCTGAGCCCCCTGCCTGCACCCCAACCCTCTGCCACACCTCACACTCCCTCCTGCACCCCCACACCCCAACCTCCTGCCCAGAGCCCCCTACTACACCCTGCATCTCGACCCCCTGCCTCACCCCTCCAACTCCCTGCCCTGAGCCCCCTAGACCTCAACTCCTGCCCTGAGCCCCCGCCACACCCATCCTGCCCCCTCTGGGGGCAGGGCCGGGGACAGCAAGTGGGGGTGTCAGCGATGCAGCCCTCGGGCCAATGAACTAGTCCTCAAGCGGCCCTCATGGTCATTTGAGTTTGAGACCCCTGGTCTAGACTCACAGGCCCAGCAGCTAAAGCCAAGCCCCACTGAGAGCAGGGGGAGATTAGCCTGGAGTGTCAGGAGTGGAGGCTTGGCCCATGGGGACCCAGGCACTGCCGCTGCTGCCTCCTTGATGGTGAATCCTCCAACGCCTCGCCAAAGGGCTCTTCCACATTCTGCAAACTGGCCTCACGGGCTGACTGTCTAGGAGAACAGAAACCCTTTGTTAGAGCCAGAGAGGCTCTTGCCACGGCTCCCTGAGGGTCACAGTCAAACACCTGCGAGTCTCTAGGAGGCTCTCAAGCAGTTCCCTACTCAGGCACTTGGCACCCACTAGCAATGGTCTCTGACAGTGGCATTGCCAAGGGGAGCTCAGCAGAGGGTCCCTTCTATGGCTTCCTGAGTGGGAGGGAGGTTGGTCTGGTTATTTAAGGCCTAGTGTCAGAGTCAGGGCTCCTGGGTTCTCTGACTTTGGAAGTGGCTGGAGTCTAGTGGTTGGAGCTGGACTGGTATCAGTCCCACGCTTCCTTCCTGCCTCTGTCAGGGACGTTGTGTGTGACCTTGCAGCCAGTTGGTTTCTATCCCTATGCCCCAGCGAACAGGGATAATACTGACCCCCCTCAGAGGGGCTGGCAGGGGCAAGGTGGGACTCCAAGTGGCCCTCCCTGAATGTTTCAATCACTTGATGGTGGCAGCGCTACTAAGGCAAGGAAGGAATTTGAGCCTTGGGGAAGTTTTTAACCTAAGCTGGTAGAAATAAGCTTAGGGGGTCTTTCATGCAGGTCCCCACATCTGTACCCTAAAATTCAGAGTGGGGAGGGAACCCTGACATGTGCTGACCTTAGAACCTAACCCCCGCATAAGATGTGACTCCACTGTATTCATTTTGATAGTTTAGCGACACTCCAGGGGGAAGGGAGGTGGGAGGGGCTGGCCTCTCCTTTTGCCTCTCAGTTAGCGCTCAGTCTATAGTCAGCTTGGCTAGGCCCCAGGCTGTGCAGCCTAGGGGAAAGCACTCTGTTACAGGCCTGCTCTGCCCACTCCCACTGTTTGTGGCCTGGGGTCCTTGCTCCCCATTTCACACCTGCTTTCCAGAGGGACTGAGGACACACAGGCCCCACTGACTGGAACTGAAGTTTGCTCGTTTTGGTGACTCTGACATTCAGAGGCTGACAGGTGTGGTGAGGGGGCTGGAGAAACCCCACTGCTGCGGGAAGTGGAGCTGGAGACCGGAGATGCCAGGTGATCAAGACTACCCGATGCTCTCTTCATGCCCCAGGGGCTGGAGTCTCCTGCCAGAAATGCTCTCAGGAGTCCAGGTTCGAGGACGTCTCTGGAGAGCCCCTTCCTAGGAAGGAAACCAGGGTGGTAGGATGATGGAGAAGTCTCTGTCCCAGAACTGGGAGCCAGGGACAGGGGAAGCTCCCAGACAGGCTATGCATCCGGGATGCCATTTCTCCCACAAGAGACCCACACGCCCCAAGGAGTAAATGGCTCTTACCTCCATGAGGGACTGGGGTCTTCCATCTAAGCCTCTTTGAGAGCCAGCATTGCTTGCTTGGATGGGACGAGGTGACCTGTCCCCACTGCTCCCTGACGCGGCTCAGCTACCGGATGCGCCCGTCTGGGAGGCTGTGCCAGATCCCAGGGCCTGGAAGACAGCTGGGAAGGAGGCTCCTATTCCTGTCATACCTAGAGACCCCATAGAAGGGCCAAGGGGAGAATAAAGGGCAGGAGATGAAGCTAGCCCTGAGCCTCTGTCCCACCCCTACCTCCTCAAAAGTGGAGCTTTCCGAGCTCCAGTGGGGCTGTGGCCCTGAAACAAGGGCCTTTCTGCACCATATGGGCGCAGCCGGAATGGGAGGGGGGTAGACCAAGGAAAGGGGGGAGGGGAGTGGGTGCAAGGGAAAGAGGTCCTGCCCCATATGAAGGAATTTGGGGGGCAGAGGGAAGAACCCTGCTCCACAGAGAGGGGAGAGAGTTTCTGTGAGTGCCGGGGGGCTCTATTTCCCCTTCCACTAGCTCTCCCTCTCGCTCTCCCACTCCGAGGGAGGCCACTCCGGCTGGCCCAATCTGGTCCGGACCAGAGTCTGCAGGGTAGCAGTGGGCCCACAATAGGGCTGGACGGTTTTGACGGGGTTGGGACTCACCACCATGGCGCCTCCCGCTGGTCGCTCGGGGAATTAGCTCAGTCCATGGGGAACGCCCTCTGCTGGCAGCGTCCCATCCGTCTCTTGTCCTCCGTTGGCATCTGGACCCACATTGCTCACTGCTTGAGAGTGTCCTTCAGGCCACTGCCCCTCTAGCAGTGCCCACTAATCCATCCTCACCCCATTCCAGGAGGCGGGGGTTAGTAACAGTCCTTGCACCTGCCTCGGTGGCCAACTGCAACCCCCAAAGTCTAGCCCCTTATCTCAAGGGCCGGTTACAATTTCTCTCGGCCATCAGATGGCCAGGTGCAATACTACCCAGCCCGAGGTGCTGTCTCCTGCTCTGGAGACAGATCTTCCCCCATGAAGTTCTGGGACAGACTACCTACTGCTGTCCTGGGCAGCCATTATATAGGGCCTAGCCTAGCCCTGATTGGCTGGCTCTAATCTCGGCCCTGATTGGCTCTCAGTAGGCCCTTCCCTGATTGGCTGCTGGCTTGCACAGCCATTCTGGCCTACTCTAGCCCCCTCTCACATGGGGGTGGGGCAGCTGCCCCACCACAAACACTCCCCCTTAAAAATGCTCATGGGGGAGGGGAGGAAAGGGTTCCTATCGCCCCAGCTTCCTTCGCAGCGGGGCCTGCAGGGCATCTCTTTCCTCCTGCAGGCCCTCCAAAGTCTGGAGTCACCTGCTTCCCACCTCTAGGGTCTGGGTTTCCACTGTAGAACGCCTGATCCTACGTGGGTTCCTACTTCTGTTTGGGTTCCCACATGGGCCCTCCTGGCTCCTATGTGGGTTCCCTCATTTTGGTGGGGCCTCTCAGCCCCTTTCTCTCTAGGGGCCTCCGTCTTCACCACCTCTTCCCTGGGGATGGTCTCTGACCGAGCCCTTGTCTCAGACACTCCCCCTTTCTGCCTCAGGGGTCAGTGCCTCTTTAAATGTCCCCCTTGGTGGCAATGGAAGCACTTTCTGGGTCTTTCCCCTGCGATGTCCCTTCTCCTGCTTGTTTGGGCCCGGGCCCTAGCCCTTTCTTCTGGGCTGGCCCGGGCCTTGGGAGTCCTGTAGGGGCACTCTCTCTTCAGGTGCCCTGGCTCCCCACAGACCCAACAAGCTGGGGACCCCCATTACTCTCACAGGGGGTGCCTTTTCTGGGTGGGGCCTCTCTGCCCCCTCCCAGTAGGGACTCTCCCTCTTTTAGGGTCCCCATCGCCTGTAGGCAAAGCAGTTCAGCGTTCCCGGTCCCGGCCTCTCGCACTTAGTGCCGGATCTCTTGTTTGGTCTGGGTGCCGACTTCCACAGCAGCAGGAACAACTCCCTCTGCTGCTCGGCGAGCCGAGCCGCCCAGGCCCTCCAATAGAAGTCTCTTTTCTCCACCATTTTGTATCTCAATGTGGCACAATCTGCCTAGTCCGCTTGATGGTGTCCTTCTTCAGGCCACTGCCCTCTGGCAGTGTTCCCTAATCCATCCTCACCTCCTTCCGGTGGGGGAGGGGGAATCAGGTTAGCAACAGTCCTTGCACCTGCCTCAGTGGCCAACCACAACCCCCAAAGTCTAGCCCCTTGTCTCAAGGGCCGGTTGCAGTTTGACTCAGCCACCGCATGGCCAGGTGCAGTACAAGAGGGAAGGGGGGGACCCAGGCCCACCCACTACTCTGGGTCCCCACTCAGGTATCCTCCAGTGGCAGCCTCCCTGCTCTCCCCTTGTCCAACTGTCCCTGGGCCACTTCCCCTCCGGGCCCTCTATATCAGGGTCCGCAGTCTGGCAGGTCTTCAGGCCGGAGCTGTAGTATGCTCCCTTGAGGCTGCCCAGCACTGCTCTTTATGAGATACTGGTCTCCTGCTCTGGAGACAGACTTTCTCCCATGAAGGTCTGGGACAGACTGACTGCTGCTTGCCTGGGCAGCCTTTATATAGGGCCTAGCCTAGCCGTGCTTGGCTGGCTCTAATCTCGGCCCTGATTGGCTCTCGTTTGGCCCTTCTCTGATTGGTTGCTAGCCTGTGCAGCTGCTTTGGCCTACTCTAGCGCCCTCTTGCATGGGGGTGGAGCAGCCGCCCCACCTCTGCGATCAGCTGTCGCAACCAGGTGCGAGGCCGGCTCCAGGCACCAGCGGAGTAAGCACACGCCTGGGGCGGCATTCCGTCCATTCCTGGGGCAGCACAGTCCGGGCGACTTTTTTGTTTTTTGCACTTCGGCAGTTCGGGCGGCGGCAGTCCGAGTGTTGTTGTTGGTTTTTTTCTGCTTCGGCAGTTCGGGTGGCAGCAGTCCAAGTGGTTGTGGTTTTTTCGTTTTCTTTTTGCTCGCTTTGGCAGTGCGAGCGTTGTTTTTTGTGTTTTTTTTTGCTTGAGGCGGCAAATATGGTTGAGCCGGCGCTGCTGGGCTGAGGTCGCTCAAGTGGTCAGCCCCTCAACACAGTGTATCGGGGGTGGCTCAGGCCTGGGCGGGGCCCAAGCACCCCACAAACCACCAAACTTCAAGGGCGGGCCCTGGCCTGGGTGGAACCCCGGCAGCCAGCAAACAGACAGACTTGACAGGGCTGGCTCTAGCCTGGGCGGGGCCCCGGTGGCCAGCCAACAAACAGTTCCTGTCCTGGGCTACAGCCTCCTTGCACCGTACAGGGGGTCAGCCACCCGGAGTGGGGTGGCAGGGGGACGCGGTCCCACCCTCCTCCCCCGCGTCCCAGCCCAAGGCGCTGGCAGGGGCAGGATTGGTTGCCCCTGCGTCGGCGGGGATCCAGCCGCAACACGCCGACTGAGTCGCGCCGGGCTCTGCAGCCAGCAGAACCCGGGCTGTCCCTGGGCTACTTCCTGCCTCCCCGGCCGAGGTTTGGTAGCTGTGGCCTCCAGGCCTCTTCCGGCTCCTTGGGGTAAACCGCAGTGGGGACTCCGGGCCAGTCCTCGTCCATGCCTGGGGTTAGGGTTAGGGTTAGGGGCCTCTGGAGAACAGGCCAAGTGTCCTCCTCTGTTGCAGGCTGTCCCCCAACTGTGGTGCAGGGCCGGCCTTTTATATTTCCGGCCCCACGCCCTGGTCCTTACGGTGAGGGGGGCGGAGCGATATAGGCTCCGCCCTCCAAGGGGCGTGTAGGGGATCCCTCGCTCACGTGGTCGGAGGGAGGCCACTCAGTCTCAAGAGAGTGTACCAGAGTCTCTGGTGGCCATCAACAAACAGTCCTTCAGGCGAGGGGGGCGGGGCGATATATTCTCCGCCCTCCAAGGGGCGTGTAGGGGATCCCTCGCTCTCCTGCTCGGAGGGAGGCCACTCAGTCGCAACAGAGTCTACCAGAGGCCCCGGTGGCCGGGCAACAAACAGTCCAACAGGTGAAGGGGGCGGGGAGATATAGGCTCCGCCCTCCAAGGGGTGTGTAGAGGGGCCCTCGCTCTCCTGCTCAGAGGGAAGCCACTCAGTCTCACTACACTCCCCGTTTAGAGGGAACAGGAGTTGCTGGTGGCCTTGGAGGCAGAACTCCTGCAGTGCCTCCGGCACTTGGCGCAAGTGCCGGATGATGTAAAGTTGGTTCATTATGTTGGCCGTGACGTCCTCCTGCTGCAAGGGAACGAGGACCTGTCAGAGACTCAGACACCCCCGTGGAATCAGCGGGAATTAAGGGCACCTGGGACCAGCAGCATTTCCACCCAGAACCCGTGCACCTCTGAGGGATGAAGTCCCCCTCCTGACCCCCAGAATGGAGTCTTGTTGTCCTTTCAAGGGATCTCCAGTGCCAACAACCTCCTTGCAGGGGGAGCTCCTGCCACCTCCCACCCAGTGCCCCTGACAGCTGTTCCACCTCCAATCCACAGCTCAAGTTCTCCGACCTCTCTCCTCCACCCCACCCAGGTTGGGCAGGGAGGGGGCTCTAGCGGGGGGTGTGTGTGGAGGGATTCTGGCAGCAGTGAAGTGGGATGTGGGGAGCTTGAGACCTTTCCCCAAGTCATCCCAGCCACTGAGGCTGAAGCCACAGGATGGCAGCCCTGGTGAATGGGGCAGATCAGCAGCCCCTGCTGACTGAATCCTCCCGTTCTCTCTAGAGCGAGTCCAGCCCTTCCGGCAGCAGGACGAGCTTCCCCCGCCCCTGTGCCTCAGAACTGCCCGGTCAGTCGCCATCACCCCTCAGTCCTTGGCCTCCCAGGCTGCCAGTGAGGGGAACAACTCTGGGTGGTGGCGCGGGTGACAGGAGAGGCTCGCAGAGGGCACGTAGAGGACTCTGCTGCCCTTCCCAAGAACAGAAGTCCGTGCTGAGGCAATGCTTGTCATTCATTAGCCTTGCGAACGAGCTGGGCTGGAGCTGCTCCGGGGACAAGCTGGCTCCCTCCTGCTCATGGAGGTGAATTCATCTCCCTTCCCAGGAGCAGCTGCTCTCACTCTCATTCCCCACCAGTCGCCTTGCTGCCAGGCCGGGAATGGGCAGAGGATGGGAATGAGGCCTGGGCCCTGCCCCAATCTCCTGAGTCTAATGCAGCTGCTCACCTTGCTCCCCATCAGCTGCTCGGCTTGCCCTAGGAATGAGTAAGTGAGGAGCAGCCCAGCCTGGCTGACACGCAGCAGGGGGTCGTGCATGGCCAGCACTGCTGTCTGCAGGAAGAATCTTCTCTGCCCCTCCGAGAAAAATTTGGCAAAAACCTGAAACCAACCAGATGTGAGGCTTCAGCAGATTGCCCCGAACCAGGCTCCAAATCCTGGCCTAGAACGGCAACTCCGTCGCGTGGCTCCAGGAGGCAGCCACCTGCCCTGCAGAGCTGTGCCATGCCCTGGCAGAGTGTCCTTACCTCCCCCACCCTGGCGGTGTTCTTGTAGCCCAGGAGCCTGCTGTCCTGGTGCCAGTCCCAGCACCAAAGGTCTTCGACCTCATGGATGTTCAGGTCTGGGAAAGAGAGAGACACATACACATTGGTCATTCTGGTTGCAGGGCTTGTGTCCTTCCAATCCCATTGGGGGCTGCACAGTGGGCAGAGCCCAACAGAACTGCGGGGGTGGTGGAGAACACAGAAAGAGATAGAGAGAGACTGATCCGCCAGCCGGGGTCACTCGGAGAGAAATTGGCTGGGGTCCCAGTCTCACTCGTCTAGCCGGGTTCCTTACCCCTCTGGCGCAGCAGGAGCTGGTAGAGCTGGTAAACCCCCTCCCTGGCCTGCTGGCTGATGTCCTCGTCTGGGTCACCGACGAACAGAGCCAGCTGTGCCACGTGGTGGCCCATCCTGGGGAATTCGGCTGAGTTCTAATGGAAGGGAGAGGGAGAGGGGACTCCATCAGCATTTTCCTGTCAGCTCCCAGTCCCCCACGGGCCAGGACTCTCCTTCCCCTCAGCCCCTCTGCAGGAGATGCTAGAGGATAGGAGCTAGAGCTGGACCCTTAGTTATCTGTGCCCGCAAGGGAGCCCGGAGAACAGGGATGCGGGCAGGGCCCTCCAGGAGGATTTGCTTCCCCAGCTGCTCCAGGATGACAGGAAGGCAAGAACCTGGAGCCTGCTCCCCTTACAAGCGAGAGTCGCCACTTAACCAGGACAAGAAGAACTTGACTCAAGCCAGGCTCATTCTCTGCTCTACCTCTGCCTCCCCAAGAGGAACACTCCTAGCCCACAGCCCCTGCAGCAGCAGATCCTCCAGCCCGTTGGAGCCGCCCCCCTACGCCTGGAGTCAGGAAGCTGGGCTCAGAGGCCACTTACGTCAAAGTCAGGGAGGGAGATGACGGACGTGAGCAGGGCCGCGCTGCTCCTGATGGCCCTGGCTCTCTCTCGTGGCACCCTGGACACGGTCCAGTAGTGAATGTGCTGTGGGGAAAGGAGGCAGCTCAGGATTGATGGGGGGGGGTGCATGTGTAGTGCTAATGGCCCCCCCCATCCCCAGGGGGCTGAGACATTGCATGCGGTGGGGGTGGAATATCTGATTCATTGACCGCAGAGCTTTAGAAGGGGACTCTTGCCCCCAGGACGATGCTTGTATCCTGCAGGTCACAACTTGTCATTGTCTCTTTAGATTGGGACAATGCTCGGTGTCGGGGCTGGTCCCATCCTCCCTGAACTCCTGATTCCTGAACAGCTCCCCAGGAAGGAGACAGACCCCTCCGCCCTCCCTGGCTCTCAAGTCCTTGGCTGGGTGAAGGGACTGAGTGTGAGCACAATCCCCCCAGGAATCTCGGGGCCTGTCAGAGACAAGGGCTGATTCTCTGGGGCCCTCCTGTTTCTCTAGGAATGAGGCTGTGGCTCTTTTCTGAGGACCATCTTCTGGATCTCCCAGGAGGGGTTCAGACTCTCACTCCCCAAGCCAGCCAGCGGCCCTGTGCTTAGTGCTCGACACAACCAGGCAGAGCTCTGGGTGAAGTCCCAGCTCCTTCCTCTGTCCTTCAAGGAGGAAGGGCCTGACCCTGCATTGCACTGACTGCCCTGACCAAGGATGGCCACTGGGGGCCCAGCTAGGAGGACAGACTGGAAAATGGATCTAAGAGTCAAGGTCAAATTGCCCCCACCCCCGCATCGGGCTCACCTCCAAGATGTAGTGGAGCTTGTCCGTGTCTGGGGTCTTTGCCAGCAGGTTCCCCAGCATGGCGTCCAGAAGGTCTGGTATGACCCTATGCAGATCCTGCAAAGCAAGGGAGAGCCGTGGGTCAGAGTTAGGGAAACTGGGGCTACATCTGCCACAGGATCGGAAGAGGGGTCTCTGGGAAGCACTGGTGAGACCCCCAAACACATATCCTGGCGTCTCTCATTCACATCCCACTGCAGGCAATTAGCAAGGATTCGGGCAGGATAACAGCTGGCTGATCTACCTGGACTTGGTTGGTGTCCGTCTGCGTGCCCAGGGTGAAGACTGCGTGCAGGGTGGCTTGGAGGAGGTGGGTCTCCAGCTCCGGCTCCAGGGCAGGTGTCATGGTGCTGGCAAGAGAGAGGAGCCGGTATTAGACTGTGCAGTGCGGGGGTGGGACTGGCACCGACACGGACGTGAAACTGCAGGGAAATAGGCAGAGGCTGGCGAGAATGGAAACTGAGGCACCGAGCCAGGGAATGATAAGGCCAAGGTTTCCCAGACCGACAGTGGCAGGGCAGGAATGGCGCCTGTTCCCTGGACCCTGCTGCCCCTCCTGTATCTGATCCTGGGAGTCAGCCTCTCCCCAAAGCCATTGCAATGTACTGGAGTGCAAAGAACAGAGCAGCCAGGAGAGGGAGTGACCCTTCCCCCCACCTCTGCCAGAGGAGCCCCCCTTGGGAGGTGAGCTGGGAGTGGGAGGGGCAGTGACTCCCAGCCAGGGGCCTGAGCAGCACCGGGGTTAGGGGAACCGGGCGGGAGGGTCTCGGTACCTGAGGTTGGCCACAGCAATGAGGGAGTTGGCCAGGACGGCGCCGGGTGGAGAGTTAGGAGGAAGCTCCTCAATGAGCTCCTGTGAGACGCAAAGGAGACAAAGGAGCGTGTGAGATTCGGGCCTCACGGACACTCCCCAAGGAGGAGATTACACAGCCAGCAGGATCCCCCCCAGCTGCCTCCCGCTCCTCCGATTCCTGTCCACTAGTTCTCCCGTCTCCTCTCCCCAATCTTCAGCCCCAGCAATCCCTGCCCTCAGCTGCCCTCCAGCACCAGCCATCCCCCAACCGTCGGCCCGGGGAGACCCCTGCCCCTCCCATGTCTCTGTCCACCCTCCAGCTGCCGGGCGCCGTGTCTCACTCACCACAATCCTCTCCGCCACAGCCGCCTTCGAGCAGTGTGGCTCCAATGTGTAGTCCCCTCTCTGCTGGGCAGCGAGGCACGCGACGTAGGTGGCGTGCAGGAACACGAGCTGCTGCACCTGGTCCTGTGCCCACCAGGAGTGGGGTTAGGGGAGAGAGAGCCAGTTAGCCAGGGACCTCCCTGCCCCAGCCACACCAGCTGCAGGACTTAGGCCTGAATGGGGGATAGTGGGGACCTGCCTATTGTCCAAATCACCCACGACTCCTCAACAATCAGGGTCAGTAACTGGGACAGTGCCTGTGCGGGAGGAGACCCCGGCTGGTGTGTGACAAACACCCCCATCTTGGGGGTCCCAGATCATGAAGGAGAAAGGTCCCCATTAGGGCCAAGACCTTCTGCAGGGGTCAGGATGCTGGGAAGGAGCAGGACAATCTCAGTTGCAGCACAGCTGGGGAACGTTTGTACCTTTTCTCGGGCATGGAGCTGCTCTCGGATGTTCATGAGAGCAAACTCCTCTGTTACCAAGTCTACCCGTTCTTCTTTCTCCTCGTCGTCCTCGGAGTCCCTGGCGGACGCTGCACCAGGGAGAGAAGGGGACAGGGTGACTCCTGCTGCCACTCGGGGGAAGGACAGGGGCATGGTGGGACAATGTGTCCCCTTCCCACCTCCGGGACATAGGGCAGATTGGGCTCCACACTCCCCCCTCTCAGTGATGGCATCAGCCCCCAACTCTTTCAGGAGCCCATAGCAAAGAGACCCTTCCCACTGTCCTGGACTCCCTTGGAGGTGCCTCCCCCCACCCCCGCCCAATGGAGCACCAAGGACCAAAGTGGCAGCATCTAGTGTCGGTGGGGTTCACATGGCTCAAGCCAGAGACCTGGGCTGGAGACCCGCCCCCATAGAACTGCTCGAGGTCCTGGGCCCTGGCTGTTCACAGCCCCCTTCTCACCCCTCCCTGAGCCCAGCCTGGCTCCTCACCTTGAACGAAGCAGAAGCGTCCGTCGGCCAGGCCGCTGTCCGAGTCGCAGGCGCTGCTGCTGTCGGATGGGGAGCGGCCCGAGCTGCTGGGGCTGGCAGAGGGCTCCTCCACCTCCTGCCCGGGGGAGGCTGGAAGGTCCTCACTGTCCGAGCAGGGCGATGGCCCCTGTGGGAAGTTGGGGCTGGGCTCCTGGGGCCGCTGCTGCCCACACAACAACAAGCCCCAGAGCCACCCTGCCCGGTTCCGCCCCTGGGCTGGGTCCTGCCTGCCCAGCCGCAGCCTGGCCCAGCTCCAGTTTGGCCTGGGAGGTGATGCTCCCACCTCGGCGCCTGTGCCGGGAGTGGGTTTCCTCCGCCAGAAGGCTGGGCACTTCCACCTCCTGGCGCGGCCGGGAGCTTCTTCCCCTCCAGTGGGGACGGAGGGGCCGCTCCGCTCCTGGGGAAGATGGTGGCTGCTTCCCTCAGGCTCTGGGGCCATCTGCAGAGCCTTCTTCCTGAACCTCCTCAGGAGCCTGGCCATCCTGGAACCCAGCGGGGAGCAGGCGTGAGTCTGGGGTCAAGGCAGCCGCTCACTAACCAGCCTGTTTGGTCCCTCCCCATCCCTGCCCCAGCCGGAGCAGCTCCTGCTCCCCCCACGGGGGTGCAGGGAGGGCAAGCTACCCCCAGTGGCAGGAGTTCATTGCATGCTCTGCTCCCCCTCAACGCTCCCCCTCGTCATCCCTGGGGCTGCAAGAACTGGGGAGTCTCGTCCTTTTCGAACACTGGGGTCAGTCACAAAGAAACTGGTCACTTTGGACAAGCAGCTCCCTCCTGCGACCCCAGACCACACTCACACACCCCCACCTCCCGCCCAGGCTAGAGAAGGAACAGAACCCAGGCAGGGCCGGCTTTAGGCCGCGCCTAAGAGGGCCCCGCACACTCACCCCAGCGGCAGTTGTCTTAGGGGGCCCCACTCCCCGTGCCAGAGCGCTGGCCGGAGCGCGGCAGCCCCGCGGCCCCGCTCTCCCGGCTGGAGCTCCGGCGGAGCGTGGCAGCTCTGTGGCCCCGCGACCCAGGCCGGAGCGCGGCAGCCCTGTGACCCCGTAACCCCGGCTGGAGCTCCGGCGTAGCGCGGCCAGCCCTGCAGTCCGCTCTCCTGGCTGGAGCTCCGGCCCGACCACGGCAGCTCCGCGACCCCGGCTGGAGCTCCGGCCAGCCCCGCGGCCCAGCAGTCCCAGCCGGACCGCAGCAGCCCTGCAGCTCCACGGCTCCGGCCGGACCGTCGGCCAGACCACGGCAAGCCCCGTGGCCCTGCATTCCTGGCCAGAGCGCCATCCGGAGCGGGGCAGTCCCGCGGGGCCACCTCCCCCAGCCGGCAATCCGAAGTGCCGCCCCAGGAATCGGGCCCTGCACTTGCTAAAGCCGACCCTGAACCCAGGAGTCTGGACTTCTCCTGGGAAACCATTCCCCACTTCAAAGTCCCTAGGCATAGCAAGGCCAGGGCCCCCTCGGTTCCCATTGATTTCCATGCTCAGCAGCTCACTGGGTCTGGCCCAGCTCACAGACTCTCAGCCTGGGGAACAGTCTCCCACAAGGGAAGGGCTGGGAGCCCCATTGCTGGGACCTTGCCAAACACACTGGAGACGGCTCTGGAGACGCCCCTTCCCGGTCTGAGAGCGAGGGGTTCCTGGGGGCTGTTTGCAAATCCAATCTCCTTTGGAAGAGATTCTCTCCCCCTCTTTCTGCCTCTCCCCAGACAGACAGGGGATGCCGCCGAGGAACCCTAATGGCACTCACTTGCTCTGGTGATGGAGCGATGGATGGAGGATGTTCAGGGTCGTCCCTCGCCCTTCTCCTCACTCTCCAAGCCCAAGGCAGGCTGGAGAGGGTGGTGGTGAGCTGAGGAGTTACCCTGCCCAGGAAGCAGGCAGGGTGATGACACGGGGCGATCGGCTGGCTGTGAAAACAAGAGTCTGTCTTATTGTCAAGGGACGGAGAAATTTGGCCAGCAGCAGGGGGTGCAGAACACTGCCCTAGTGCGGGGATGACAGCACGTCCGGGATCCCGACATCCCAGCACTTTACACACCTTCCTGGAGCCTCCCAACCCCCCTCGGCTGTCGGGACTGCAACCCCAACCCCACTGGTGAGAACCAGACCTGGGGAGGGGAAGCTACTGGCTCAGGGTCACACCAAGTGTCAGAAGAATGGATGGGACCCAGCAGGCCTTCTTTCCAGGCCCCTTCGCTAACCACTGCTGCACGCTCCCTCCCACAGCTGGCAATTACAACCAGGCCCCCATGTCCACTCCCCCTACTTTGAGAGGGAGTGTGCTCCGCTGGAGTGACTGGACCAGGGGATTGGGAGTCAGGACTCCTGAGTTCCATTGCTGGGTTTCCTGTTGCTTCCACTGCTGGGTGTTTTCCTTTCCCTGTGGGACTTTGAGCAAATTGCTCCCCCATCTCTGGCTCTGTCCCCAGCAGTCAAATGGGGATTTCATACTTTCCCACTATTGGAAAGTGCTGGGAGAAGCTCCCAGCAAAAGCTGCTCTGACAGCGCTAAGCAGCATCTGCCCATTGAAGGTGGGAGCGCACTGCCCAGGAGGAGGAGGGTTTGGCTCTGGGGTTTCACTTCAGCCCAGTCTAGAGAGAGGGGCCCAGCCATGGAGTCTGGCTCAAGAAGACCAAGTCTCCAATTTGTTAAGGGCGTTTTGAATTCCAATCCTGTGCTCCAAAGTGCTTGGTATCATTTGCAAATTGTAGAAGCATGCTCTCCACTCCATTTTCCAAATCCTTAAGGAAAATATTGAATACTACCGGCCCCCGGACTGATCCCTGCCGGACCCACTAGGTACACCCTCTCCGTTGGACAGCCAGACATGGAGAAGGGCTCTTGGAGTCTGGGCTTTCAACCAGCTCTGCACTCCCATTACACTGATTACATCTAGACCACATTTCCCTCGTTCGCTTGTGAGAATGTCCCATGGGACTGTGTCAAAAGCCTTAGAAACACCAAGAGAGATCACATCTACTGTTTACCCAACTCCACTAGGCCTATAACCCTGCCAAAGAAGGAGCTAGGATTGGTTTGGAATGATTTGTTCGTGACAAGTCCATGTTCTTTTTCAGGGATCTCACACGAGAACTGGGGCACAACACCTGGTTTGTTAAGGCCACAAAAATGGAGGCAGGAACCTCTTCTCTCCTGCTGGCAAAGAACCCCAGGTACCTAAAAGACAGGGCCTCACATCCCTGAATGGGCTTTTAAAAAGACAAAGCTTAAAAAATTTGGGCCCAACCCTTTCTTGTTTCCGCAGACTAGATATTTTAGCAAACTTTAGAATTCCTTGGTGCTAAACACCGAGAAATTCCCCTTTCTCCTTCACAGAGGCTTTAACGCCCCTTATCTCACTCAGGCTCACGACCGCCCAGAGTTCGAGAATTGTCCCTGTTCGCATTGGACAGATGGGGAGGAGCTTGAGCTACAGAGAAGGGAAGGGACCTACCCAAGGGCCTACGCTTCAAGGCGGTGGCAGAGCCAGAAAGAGAAGCCACCAGTCCTGACTCCTGTTCTAATGGACAACAAACCCCCCCAGAGGCACGGCAGAGGGGAAAGTAAGCCAGTACGGTACGGGACGGTGTAGCGGCAAGAGCCAGTACGCCGTGCCGGACTGGACCGGCTTCCGCGACAGTGATTTAAAGGGCCCAGGGCTCCAGCCGCTGCGGGGAGCCCCGGGCCCTTTAAAGTGCTGCCGGACCTCCGGCAGCCAGGCTCTGACGGGGATTAATGTGCCCGGAGCTTTGGCCGCTGTGGGGAGCCCTGGGCCCTTTAAAGTGCCGCCGGAGCTCCAGCAGCCGGGCTCCCGTGGTGATTTAAAGGACCCAGGGCTCCAGCCGCTGCGGGGAGCCCCGGGCCCTTTAAAGCGCCTCTGGAGCTCCGGCAGCTGGGCTCCCGCAGTGATTTAAAGGGCCCGGTGCTTCGGCTGCTGTGGGGAGCCCCGGGCCCTTTAAATCTCCACTGGAGCTCCGGCAGCCGGGCTCCCACGGTGATTTAAAGGGCCCGGTGCTTCGGCTGCTGTGGGGAGCCCCGGGCCCTTTAAAGCGCCGCCGGAGCTCCGGCAGCCAGGCTTGGGTGGGGATTTAAAGGGTCCGGAGCTCCGGCAGCCGGGCTCCCGCGGTGATTTAAAGAGCCCAGAGCTCCGCGGTGGCCGGAGCCCCAGGCCCTTTAATTCGCCCCGCGGCTCCCAGCTGTCTCTGCAGCTGGTAGCTCCGGGGTGATTTAAAGGCCCTGGGGCTCCCAGCCACAGCCGGAGCCCCTGGGCCTTTGAATCTTGAAAGGCCCCGCCTCTTCCAGTTGAGGCCACACCCCCGCTCAGGACTCCGGCGGAACGGTAAATCCTTTAAGTTCCTTTTACCCCTGGGCAGGGATAGAGCCCAGGAATTGAGATGATGGGGAAATTTCATTGAACCGTTTCTCTCAGAAAATCCCATTCAGACTAAACCACTTTGTTTCTTGAACTCCTAACAAGTGGGATGAAAGTTCTTTGCAAAAAGATTTTGTTGCAAAACAAAAGCATCTCCTGTTTGTCACAGTGTATTAAATTGTCTCCTCGCACACCAAGAGGAGACCCTTAGATCTCGAGAATTAGATAAGATGCCTGAGTCTGAGCTAAGTAGTTGCTGCTCTTATCAATTTCAAAATAAAAAAATACAAATAAAATCGACTATTTCAGCTATTCTATTATGTCACAATCTGATCTGAGTAAACGTGATAGGACACCTCATATTATGCACCGCTCCTAGTGACACTCTCCAAGGGATCCCCATTCTCCACCCACCGTGAGGAAGGTAGGAGCGGGTCATTATTATCCCTACTTGAAAGAGGGAGAAGCTAAGGCTGAGAAAGGAGAATTGACTTGTCTTAGGTCACACAGCCAGTCAGTGACAGAGTTGAGACTAGGACCCAAGAGCCCTGATTTTCAAACTAACCATCGGAACTTGAATTTCATACATTGAATGACCTGAATAAAGTGCTCTCAGATGAGTTCCAGACCAACAACAGTGCACAGTAATTATTCAGCAAGTATTTTAGGAGAACTGCAATGGTAGAGAGAATCATGAGCTGCTCAGAGACAATTCATGCAGAGAAGCAGCAAAATCATCAAACCTAGAACTGCTTATGACTTATTTACTTGGTCTTAAAAGAGAACAAGGACCTGAGTCTCCTCCCTGTCAATAACCCCTGCTCAGCCAGTCAGGGTAGAGGCTGAGGACGGGAGGCTGAGGGGTCTCACCAGAGAGCCCAAAGGACGGCCCAGGTCACTGGTGGGATCAGTGGCATAGCCAGGTTCTAAGAGCAGGGGGAGCAAACATTAAAAAGGCGCCCCCCCTTGGCTCCTCCTCTGGCCACACACCCCTTGGCTCCTCCTGCGGCCGCTCCACGCCCCCCCCTTGGCTGGCTCCTCCGGCCGTGCCATGCTGCCGCCGTGGCCCCCCTGTGGCTCCTCTGTCTGTGCTGCGGGCTGCCATGCTGCGCCCCCCCTAGCTCCTCCAGCTGTGCCGCCCCACCCATGGCTCCTCCGGCCGTGCTGCCCCCCCTTTGCGTGCAGGAGGTCAGGGCAGGCCAAGCTTCAGAGCGGAGCATGGGCCCCGCCTGCTGGCGCCATGGTAACCCCTAACTAAGGCGCCACTTTTGGAAAATGTGCTGAGGTGAAGTGGCTGCTTCCCCTGCACCCCCCCAGCTACGCTACTGGTGGGGATCACTGCCGGGGCACTATTTCAGCCCCACATTTTTGGGTGGACCTCCCACAGTGGGAGCTGCAGAGCGCTCCTCTGCAACACACAAACACACACACCCTGGTGTTGGGAGGGGAGCACGGGAAAGGACAAAAGAAGCAAGAGAAGAAAAGAAAGGAGGGAGGGCTGGAGGAAAAGGTGAAACAAAAAGGACAAACCCCAATGTCCCCAGTGATTCTAAGGGACAAAATCCCGGCTGTGGAATAAAATTCTGCCTCCTTAAGCTCGTGTTTTCCATGCCTAGAATTCAACTCCCACCCGATGGATCAGACTGAACAGGTTTCACACCTGGAGGAGGCTCTTACCTTCTCCACAGGGACGTCTGCTTTCTAGTACAATCACGAAAAGGGAAGGAGAAAACTCGACAGAGGTTCCTCCTGCCGCTCACGTACGTGAACCCGAATGTTCTCTCAGTCCTCAAAGAGAGACCTCGAGACAGAGACGTGCTGAAGCAAAGCCCCAGGGGTCTCTGAGCTTTCCCGGGCCACTCGCCTCTGTCCTGCCTGGCTGATGTCAGCATCTCTCTGTGAGGTCACCACCTTTGACCAATAGTCTGAGGTCCTGCAAAAGGCCTTTGTGATGTCACTGCCACGCCCCTCCCTTGCTGTGCTAATGTCCTGCCCCTGGCCAGGCACTTGGGAGCTTTGAGCTACTCCCTGTGGATCACCCCACTCAAGGCGTGTTCATTTTAGCAAGCAAGCAGACTAGACAGTAAAACCTCAGACGCTGCTCCCAATGCCACACTCCGTTTTTCAGACATTAGTAGACTTGATGGCCAGAAAAGACCATTAGAGCATCTAATCTGACCCCCTGCATGTCACTGGCCTCCTGTATGACACCATAGCTACTTTGGGGGCAAAGACATTCCAGAAAGGCACCTAGTTTTCATTCAATGACATCAAGAGATGGAGAATCCACCACTTTCCTTGGTAGCTTATTCCTGTGGTGAATCATTCTCGCCGTTGAATATTTGTGCTTTATTTGTAATATGAATTTGTCTCTTTTCACCTTCCAGCCACTGGGTCTTGTTCTGCCTTTCTCTGCTCGATTAAAGAGCCCTTTAATACCCAATCTTTTCTCTCCATTAAGGCACTTCAACACTTCAATGAAGTCACCTTTCAATCTTCTTTTGATAAGCTAAAGAGGTTGAGCTCTTTCAATCGCTCACTAGAAGGCATTTTTCTCCAGCCCTCAGAACATTTGGTGGCTCTTTGCTGCCCCAGCTCCAATTTCACAACATCTTTTTCAAAGGAGGACACCAAAACTGGATGCAGTATTCCAATCTCAGTCTCACTGATGCCGTGTCACCTCCTGTGACGCTATTGACATAATCTGTAACTGTATAGATCACCGTTGCCACCACTGTTCTATATTTGCAGCCAATATTGTATAAAGGTTGTCGTGGAAGGGGTCTCTGGAGAGGTTCTGATTGGCTGATTAGAATTATGCTCTCTGTATATGTGTAGCACTTTTGTAGTTGACGTTCTGAATATTGGCTCTATACTGTCTGTATTTCAAACTTGTGCTATGCTTCCGGGGAACACCCCAGACAAGTTGGTGTTAGTTCTGCCTAGCCTGCTTGATGGCCCTCTAAGGACCATGAGCTATACAATTGACCCATTGAGAGAAGGTAGATACACCTTGTGACTCAGCAAGGCATGCAGGGACCTGCCTATGGACAGAATTCTAAGGTTTTTCTATGCCACATGCTGGATAGAGTGTCCTTGGGACAAAGAAAGCAAAGACCACACGGCAAGAGACTATAAAAGGCTGATGCCTTGTCTCCATCTTGTCTAGGGTTACCATACGTCCGGATTTTCCCGGACATGTCCGGCTTTTTGGGCCTCAAATCCCCGTCCGGGGGGAAATCCCAAAAAGCTGGACATATCCGGGAAAATCGGGACATGCGGGGCCGGCGGTGCTGGGCCGGGGGCCGGGGCCGGGCTGGCGGTGCTGAGCCGGGGGCCGGGGGTGCTGAGCCGGGGCCGGGCCGGCGGTGCTGGGCCGGGAGCCGGGGGCTGGGGATCGGGGCCGGGCCAGCGGTGCTGGGCCGGCGGTGCTGAGCCGGGGGCCGGGCCAGGGACCGGCGGTGCTGGGCCGGGGGCCGGGGCCGGGCCGGCGGTGCTGGACCGGGGGCCGGGCTGGGGATCGGCGGTGCTGGGCCGGGGGCCGGGGCCGGGCCGGCGGTGCTGGGCGGGCCAGGGATGCTTGCCCGGGGGCTGGGCCGGGGCCGGCACCCCAGGGCCCGAGCCGACCCAGGCTGGAGATGCCGAGGGGGCCAGACTGGGCCGCGCCTCCTCCCTCCAACCCCCCCCCCGCCTTACCTGCTTCAGGCTTCCCACGAATCAAATGTTCACGGGAAGCAGAGGACGGGGCGGAGTTGGGGCGGGGACTTTGGGGAAGGGGTGGAGTTGGGACGGGGGCGTGGGCGGGGCTGGGGGCAGGGACGGGGCCCCGTGGAGTGTCCTCTTTTTGGACACTCAAAGTATGGGAACCCTAATCTTGTCTTCAATCCTGCTTCATACCTTTGGAGGGACTTGGCTAAAAAAGGAAGCTCTATACAAAGGACTAAATGACCCATCCCAGCTGTGGATGTACTCCAGAGACTTGATTTGAACCTGCAGTTTATTCTATCACTGCTACAAGCCTGAACCAAGAACTTTGCCATTACTGTATGCAGGGCTGGCTTTAGGAAGTGCCGGGTCCAATTTGAACATTTTAGGCGGGGCCCCCACAGGGATGAGTAAAAAAAAAAAAAACCAGGTAAAAAACCCCCTCTAATTTCTTCCATGTATTATTTACTTTCCATAACTATATAAATAAAATCAAAATTATATATGACATATATTGCTTGCTGGACGCAGGGCAGAGGTAGGGCAGTGGCTGATTGGAGGTAGGGTCTGCCTGGAGGCAGGGTCTGCCTGGAGGCAGGGCAAGGGGTGTGGGGCTGGCTGCAGGCAGGAGAAGGGATGCGGGGCTGGAAGATGGGCACGGGGTGCAGCAAGGGCTGGCTGCAGGCAGGGGCTGGTGTGGAAAGGACAGGGGGTGCGGCGCTGGAGGCAGGGCAGGGGGTGCAGCAGGGGCTGGCTGCAGGTAGGGCAGGGGGTGCAGCAGGAGCTGGTGTGGGCAGGGCAGGGGGCAGGGCCGGCTTTAGCAAGAGCGGGGCCCGATTCCTGGGGGCGGGGCATGCTGCAACCCCCTCCCCCAGGACCCGAGCCACGCCGCGGGGGGTGACCCGAGCCGAGCCGCGCCGCGGGGGAGGGGGGGACCCAAGCCGTGCCGTGCCGCGGCGGGGGGGGGGGACGGTGGGACCGAGCCGCGCCGCAGGGAGGGGGGGACGGGACGGGGGGACCCGAGCCGGGCCGCGCCGCGGGGGGGACGGGGACGGGGGGACCTGAGCCGCGCCGCGCCGCGCCGCGGGGGGACGGGGACGGGGGCACCCGAGCCGCGCCGCGCCGCGGGGGGAAACAGGGGGGACGGAGAGACCCGAGCCGCACCGCGCCGTGGGGGGGAATGCGGGGGACGGGGAGACCCGCGCCACGCCACGCCGCGCCGCGCCGCGCCGTGGGGGGGAACAGGGGGGACGGGGAGACCCGAGCCGCGCCACGCCGTGGGGGGGGAACGGGGGGGACGGGGAGACCCGCGCCGCGGGATGGGGAGACCCGAGCCGCGCCGCGCCGCAGGGGGGGACGAGGAGACCCGAGCTGCGCCGCGCCGGGGGGGGACCCGAGCCGCGCCGCGGAAGCAGGGGAGGGGCGGAGCTAGCAGGGGAGGGGAGGAGGGGGAAGTGAGCTGGGGGCGGGGTGGACAGCTGCAGCGCGGGGCCCTCTTGGCGTGGGTCCCAATTCGGCTGAATCGGCCTAAAGCTGGCCCTGGCAGGGGGTGCAGCAGGAGCTGGTGCGGGCAGGGCAGGGTGTGCAGCAGGGGCTGGTGCGGGCAGGGCAGGGGGTGCGGGGCTGGAGGCAGGGCAGGGGGTGCAGCAGGGGCTGGTGTGGGCAGGGCAGGGGGTGCGGGGCTGGAGCCTGGGCAGGGGGTGCAGCAGGGGCTGGTGTGGGCAGGGCAGGGGGTGTGGGACTGGAGGCGGGGCAGGGGGTGCAGCAGGGGCTGGTGCGGGCAGGGCAGGGGGTGCAGCAGGGGCTGGCTGCAGGTAGGGCAGGGGGTGCGGGGCTGGAGGCAGGGCAGGGGGTGCAGCAGGGGTTGGCTGCAGGTAGGGCAGGGGCCCCCCCGGTTCTACCCCCCTGGCCCTTTGAATAGCTGCCGGAGCCCTGGGGAAGCTGCGGGGTCTCGCGGCTATTTAGGGGACCGAGGCAGCAGAGGGAGCTGGAGCCCCGACACTTTAAATAGCCCCCGGAGCCCCCTGTTACCCCAGGGCTCTGGTCCAACCACTAGACCCCCCCCAAGCGCCAGAGCTCCCCCTTCTCCTCCACTGGGTACATAAAACTACAAGTCCCAGAATCCCTTGCTTCTCCATCCCACCTCCTGAGGAGGCATCCAATGGGCCGGAGCCGTTTGCTGATTGGCAGGTGCGCGCGCCAATGGGGCCGAGCCCATGCCCAGTACCCGGGGGCAGCAGGTGATGGCGGCGCCGGGGTGGGAGTAGGCGCTGCGGCTCGTGCTGGGCGCGCTGGGGCTGGCGCTCTCCGTGTACGCGCTGCACGTGGAGAGCTCGCGGGAGCGGGACCCCGGGTACCGGCCATGTGCGACCTGAGCCCCTCCGTCAGCTGGGGACCGGCCCCATTGCAACCCCCGGCCCCATGGCATGACTCCCTCTCCCCCCCCATTGCAACCCCCGGCCCCATGGCATGACTCCCCCTCCCCCCATTGCAACCCCTCGCCCCATGGCATGACTCCCTCTCCCCCATTGCAACCCCCCACCCCATGGCATGACTCCCCCTCGTCTGCAACCCCCCGCCCCATGGCATGACTCCCCCTCCTCCCACTGCAGCCCCCTGCCCCATGGCATGACTCCCCCTCCCCCCATAGCAGCCCCCCGCCCCATGGCATGACTCCCCCTCCCCCCATTGCAGCCCCCCGCCCCATGGCATGACTCCCCCTCCCCCCATTGCAACTCCCCGCCCCATGACATGACTCCCTCTCCCCCGCTCATTGCAACCCCCCACCCCATGGCATGACTCCCCCTCCCCCCATTGCAACTCCCTGCCCCATGGCATGACACCCTCTCCCCCCCCCCCATTGCAACTCCCCACCCCATGGCATGACTCCCCCTCCCCCATTGCAGCCCCCTGCCCCATGGCATGATTCCCCATCCCCCCTTTGTAACCCCCCGCGCCATGGCATGACTCCCCGTCCCCCCATTGCAACCCCCCGCCCCATGGCATGACTCCCGCTCGTCTGCAGCCCCCTGCCCCATGGCATGACTCCCCCTCCCCCATTGCAGCCCCCTGCCCCATGGCATGACTCCCCCTCCCCCCATTGCAACCCGCCGCCCCACAGCATGACTCCCCCTCCCCCCATTGCAAACCGCAGCCCCATGGCATGACTCCCACTCCCCCATTGCAACTCCCCACCCCCAAGGCATGACTCCCCCTCCCCCCATTGCAACCCCCCACACCATGGCATGACTCCCCCTCGTCTGCAACCCCCCCCAAGGCATGACTCCCCCTCCCCCCATTGCAACCCCCGCCCCATGGCATGACTCCCCCTCCCCCCATTGCAAACCCCAGCCCCATGGCATGACTCCCCCTCCTCTGCAACTCCCCGCCACATGGCATGACTCCCCCTCTCCCCATTGCAACCCCCGGCCCCATGGCATGACTCCCCCTCTCCCCATTGCAACCCCCGCCCCATGGCATGACTTCGCCTCGTCTGCAACCTCCAGCCCCATGGCATGACTCCCCCTTGCCCTACTGCAACCTCCCGCCCTATGGCATGACTCCCCCTCACCCCATTGCAACTCCCCGCCCCATGCCATGACTCCCCCTCCGCCCATTGCAATCCCCCGCCCCATGGCATAACTCCCCCTCCCTCCTTTGCAACCCCCCGGCCCATGGCATGACTCCCCCTCCCCCCTTTGCAACTCCCCGCCCCATGGCATGACTTGCCCTCGTCTGCAACCCCCCGCCCCATGGCATGACTCCCCCTCCCCCCATTGCAACGACCCACCCTATGGCATGCATCCCCCTCCCCCCATTGCAACCCCCCGCCCAATGGCATGACTCCGCTCGCCCCATTGCAACCCCCCGCCCCATGGCATGTCTCCCCCTCCCCCTATTGCAACCCCCCTCCATGGCATGACTCCCCCTTGCCCCATTGTAACCTCCCGCCCCATGGCATAACTCCCCCTCCCTCCTTTGCAACCCCCCGGCCCATGGCATGACTCCCCCTCCCCCCTTTGCAACCCTCCGCCCATGGCATGACTCCCCTTCCGCCCTTTGCAACCACCCGCCCATGGCATGACTCCCCCTCCCCCCATTGCAACCCCCCACCCCATGGCATGACTCTCTCCCCCCCCCACCATTTCAACCCGCCGCCCCATGGCATGACTCCCTCTCCCCCCCCATTCCAACCCCCCGCCCCATGGCATGACTCCCCCTCCCCCCATTGCAATCCCCCACCCCATGGCATGATTCCCCCTCCCCCCATTGCAACCCCCCGCCCCATGGCATGACTCCCTGTGCCCCCATTGCAACCCCATGCCCCATGGCATGTCTCCCCCTCCCCACATTGCAACCCCCCCATGACATATCAGGGGTAGGCAACCTATGGCACTAGTGCCGAAGGCCGCACGCAAGCTGATTTTCAGTGGCACTCACACTGCCTGGTCCAGGGGTTCTGCGTTTTAATTTAATTTTAAATGAAGCTTCTTAAACATTTTATAAACCTTATTTACTTTACATACAACAACAGTTTCGGTATATATTATAGACTTATAGAAAGAGACCTTCTAAAAACGTTAAAATGTATTACTGGCACGCAAAACCTTATATTAGAGTGAATAAATGAAGACTCGGCACACCACTTCTGAAAGGTTGCCGATCCCTGCATTATATTTTTATTATAACTTCGAGTACAAAAATGACACATTCAGTAGATCATAACCTTCACAGAGTTATGTTACATGGCATATGTAGCATAAAACATATTCCAATCATGTTATATGTACATTTATAAGTATATTCTTCATTCATTTAAATTTATTTATTTGAATATTTTGGATTTTTCGCTTGTTTGTGTATTTGACTTTTTACATCAATATCCTGGGTTTGGGGCGGCTTTTTTTTATGTTGACTTTTAGCCTTTTGTGTGTGTGTTTATACTGTTTGTGTTTATTCGGTGCTTGTGTTCTTGTTGTTTGTGCTGTATGTTGTTGCTGTGTATGTTTTTGGATTTTTTGCTTGTTTGTGTGTTTAAGCTTTTTGCATTCCATTTTCTAGTTTTGAGGGTGCTTTTTGCTTTTTCTCTATCTCTGTCTATGTTTTCTATATTTCTTCCCTTTTTGATTCATTCTTTGGATTTGTTCTTTGCTTTTCATTTTACATTCTCAGTGACAAATGTTTCCCTCTTGATCTAAAGCACTCTATAGCCTTTACATTTATTTCTATGTAGGGCCTTAAAGTGTTCAGTGTTTTACAGATTCAAAGAGTGTGTTTCAGGACAAAAATACCTTGGCTCTAACCCACTTTGAAAGTGGGTTAAGACTGACAGGAACAAGGCATTCTTATTCTGGAATAAGAGTGTTCACAGATGGATATTTCAAGGAAATTTCTATTGCACTTTAAATTCACTCCCTGTGAGTGCTGTTTCTTTGTGCTTTGTTGGCGGAGGGATTTTGTAAAGGAAGGTCTATCCTTTTTCTTACTGTGTCTCTCAGCGCTCAGTAATAGGTGCGGAGTCAGACAGCTGAACCGATGATATATCCAAAGGGAAAACCCGGCTGGTTTTATTAATTTTGGCTTTGAAACGGTTCCTGAACCTCTCTTCCAAATCTTCATGCCTGGAGCCCTCATGAAGGATGAACTGTGGCGATCCTCCGGATTCCTGCCTGTACCAGAGCAGCGTTGGGAAGCCAGAATTATAGCTACAGTCCAGGGTAACAAATTCCCCTTCCTTCACTTTTGTTTCTCCCACGGGTTGGATGACTGTCTGACCTTGGGTGAGCCCTTTAAACACATCAAAGTAACATCGGAGTTATCACAAAACCCCTAGGACACACAGATTTCATCTCAGTCTTTTAAGCAAACATCAACCAAGAGGAGAAATAGAAGCTGGAATTAAACACTATGGTGTTCATAAGCTCACCGGACCAGTTCAGGGTTAGGATAAGTACCAAGGGAAGCGCAGGCATGCTGAGACCTCAAGGGTGTTTGTCGCTGCTGTGAGAGAGGTCCCTTTGGTGTGAACCTCATGAGCTGCTCTCTCATCTCACCGGAAATAGGTGCTTTTCTTTTTTAGGTGCATGCCTTGTTCAGTTTAAGATGATTCATCCGGGCCTGATCCAAAGTCTTTTGAAGTCAACAGGCTTTTCCCATTCACTTTAAGGGTTATTGGATCAGGCCCGTTATAGGGATATATTACACCGTGAATGTGGACAAGAATAAAGCTTATGAAAATTGCACTGAATTGCACTATACCCAGGGGCGACAAAAGGAAATGCCCCATATCTCTTCTCAAGAAGGGAAGAGAGGTGATTCATTGTCATAAGAGTTGAGATATAAAGCAGAGAGAGATTATATGAAATAATTTTGATAGATAGATAGATAGATAGATAGATAGATAGATAGATAGATAGATAGATAGATAGATAGATAGATAGATAGATGTGTTATCAGGTACTAACCAGCATGGAATCCAAGTCTCCAGCCACTATGGATTTTATGTCTGAAATGCTTTTGGACTCTGTAGAGTAATATCCTACGGGATTTGAGGACGTGAGATATATGGTTTCAAGTATCTTTTTCAGTCCATATTCCATCCAATGATTGAAAGAAACAAATACTCTCATTAAAGGACATTCTAGTCTACACTAGTCTAGTCTCATTTCTTGTATTTTATTGTATTGTATTGTGCTCCCATGTCCTGTATTGTACTTTCATTTCCTATATTCTAATCAATTCTGAATTGTAATTATAAATATAAACTAAACAATGAATTTCCCCAATAACAGATACACAAAGTTCTTATTGACAGTTCATGTGAAATCTCTTTTTCTTTACTGCTAAACGAAGACATCTTTTAATTAAAACATACAATTTTAAAAGGAATAATAATTTAATAAAATTCACATTCTTCTGAGTTATAGACACTTATTTTCAAATACTGATTTTTTTGCACAGTCATTTTTTCTGTTCTTTTTAATGAAGACATTTTTTTGATTCATACATTCAAAAATAGAGTAAAAATAAACAGTTATTTCATAACATTTATATTATATACAGTGATATTTAAAATATTGATTTTTAGTTGCACATAGGATTAATTCTTCCAGTATTTTAATAAAGACAAAATATAGTTATTCGGGTAAACAATTAATATCCATAGGAACCTAGGAATAGGACTGGAAGGGACCTCCATCCTGGGTCAGAGAGCATTTCAGCTGATCCCTTTTTATAAACTCATTCATAAATTTATCAAGCTCCATCTTAAAATTAGTTAGGTTGTTCACGCCCACTGCTCCTATCACCTGTTCTATAACCTCACAGTCACTCCTCTAATAATTAGACATTTTCTAATTTCCAGCCTAAATTTTGTTCACGGCCAGTTTATAAGCAGTTTTCCTTCTACAAACATTGTCCAGCAGCTTAAATAGTTCTCCCTCCCTCGTGTTTATCTTACTGATGCGTTTATAAAGACCAGTCAGATCCTCATAAGAACATATGAACGGCCACACTGGGTCAGACCAAAGGTCCTTCTAGCCCAGTTCCTGTCTTCCGATAGTGGCTAATGCCAGGTGCCCCAGAGGGAATGAACAGAACAGGGAATCACCAAGTGACCCATCCCCTGTCGCCCATTTCCAGCTTGTGGCAAACAGAGGCCGGGGACACCATCCCTGCCCATCCCCTGTCAATCTTTGCTAGGCTAAATAATCAATCCCCTCTCCTAAAATCTGCTCTCCATTTCCCTGAACATCTGAGTAGCTCTCCTCTGCACCCCTTCCACTTTGAATTAATCTTTCTTGAACATGGGTGACCAGAACTGGACAATGAATTCTTTTAAGAATCCACTTGATTTTATCATTATTAACGTATATGAACTGTTCATACATGGTTTAACACATCTGAATCATAACCTGCATGTCTTGTCTTGAAAAGACTCATTTGCGTTTGGTCAGTGTCTTGTCATAATCTGTGTTTCTATTTTGTTTGCAGTGTTGTGGTAGCGGTGTTGGTCCCGGGTAAGAAAGAGAAAAGGTGGGAGAGGTAATATCTTTTATTGACCGAACTTCTTCTCCATAGAGCTCTGTGAAAGCTGGTCTCTCTCAACAACAGAAGTTGGTCAAATAAAAGATATTGCCTCACCCGCCTTGTCTATGTATTTTCTAACTTTTCACCAACCTTCCCTGAGGAATTCAGTCCATCTCTCTAACCCCAGACATTGCTAGGTACTAGAATTCTCTTTCTGCGCGAATTTATGCCCACGGTTGTCTTTAATCACCTGAGCTGCCCCACTGAATTCAACAGGAGTCTTTCCCTTGTCTTCAATGGTCTTTGGATCAAGCTCTCCTTCAGTGGCAAGTTACTGTTCAGGGTGTTGCAGCAGGTGAACCATTGTGCGCTGCAAGGCACAATAATATAATACACAGCACCATCTCCCGGCTGTAAAGGCCTGATGGTTAAAATGCTGGAGTTGTTGGCACGGTCAACAGAGACTCCGAAGCGTCCTGAATTTCTCTCGTCAGTGTAGCTGTGAGTGATGTAAGTCAGTTCAGTGCTGGCCTTCCGGTAATACCAGTAAATGGAATCGTAATTCCCATCAGGTATGTCATGCGTGCATTGAATCTTTGCATCAGCCAACTCAGCACCGCTCTGGTCGGGGGACTGGGTTACTTCAGACAGGCAGATACCGCCTCGGGGGAGGGAATGAGAGAGAGTTAAATAAAACACTAAACAACAAACGTGGGCTAGCGATGCACAGCACAACAGGAACTGGACTCAGTTGGTTAGCTTGCAATGGTGATGACAGAGGAAGGTGGTCTGGTATGGAAGGCACTGAAGTGGTGCTCAGGACACTGGATTTAACTTCAAGCCTTGCTACCACCTCTCTGGGTGACTTTGAGCAAATCATCTGGGTTGAGAACAGCAACACCTAAAAGATTTGGACACTCCGTTCCCATTAAGAGTAGCGGAAATTTGGCCTCTAAATCCCGTAGGCATCATTTGTAACTCTCGGTTGTATTCTCTACGTAAAATAGGGATAAAATAAATTGTTTTTTCCTTAGACTTTGTCTATTTAGGGCAGGGACTCAGTATGTATATATACAGAGCTCAACACAACATAATGGGGTCCTGATTTCAGTTGGAGGCAGTCGGTGTCACTATAACAATAATACATTTAAAATAGACAATAAGCGGCGTTACTCACACAACAGGGACAAGAAGAGACAGCTGCGCCCATTCATGGCACTCTGCAGGGTATTTTGTTCTGTTTGTAGATCGAAACTTGTTGCTGCTGCCGCTGACGGCAGAGAGATAACACCGATTCTTACGACAGAACGAGCCTCCGAGTGCGTTCAACCCCTCACCACTTCTGCCTTATCTGCAAAGATTGCATGGCAGTTTCGTTGCTGCGGCAGTAAATTAAATAGGGGATTAAGAAGGGTGGTTTTTTGAACATATCACAAAATGTTGCTCATCAAAGGTCTCTTTAAACTTTCATCCTCAACCGATGGAGAACGGCTTGCTCGCTGAAGGCGTGCGGGTGTTCAGTCTTTACCCTTATTATCATTATATCATTATTACCTTTCTCTATATAGCAGCACCACATAAAGACCTCCTTGTGCAGGATGCTGCACAGACACACAGAAAAAAAAACCCAAAACATTTTCTGTCCTGCAGAGTTTACTGTCTAAATAGTCTAAGGAAGGACGTCTATCCTCATTTTACAGGTGAGGAACTGAGGCACAGGGGGACTCAGGGTCAGATTTTAAAGGTCTGTATGTAGCGTTGAAATCAATGGGATTTAGGCATCTAAATACATTTTCAAATTTGGCTGCTAGGCGCTATAATAATGCAATCTCTGAGACACACCAATAATTATTAATACTATTATTGGTCTTAAGCGCCAATTGGTGGGATGACACAACCGTGATACTTAAGGAAGACATGCTTAGGCAAGCACAAATTATTGGGCTCAATACAGGAGAAACACGATGAAATTCTGTGTTCTCTGTTATACAGGGGATCATGATCAAGTAGTCTTCTGGCCTTTAAATCTACTAACCTATATTTAGGTACCTATTAAACTATAGAATAACTCTCTAATGGTTAGTGGAGTTAAGCAAACTTTCCAACTCAGGCAACAAACCAGCAATTCTTGTTCAATCTTACAACTGTTTCCAGAGAAGGGTGACATCTTATTCTCCTTGGAACTAACAAAGGATGGTCTTTATTAACAAAGGTTGGCCAGGGAGGGACTTGGGGAACTCAGCTTCAGTTTCTAGACCTGCCATAGACTGCTTTTTTGATCCTGAGAAAGTAATTTAGTCCTTCCACACTTTATTTCCCCATCTTTAAAATGGGACTTCCCTATCTCTCAGGAGTTTTGGGGGGATAAGTACATAAAATATTCTGATGGTCCTGGTAATGGAGGACAGATAAGTATCTTAGGCCTGGTCTACACTATGAGTTTAATTCGAATTTAGCAGCGTTAAATTGAATTATCCCTGCACCCGTCCACACAACGAAGCCATTTATTTCAAAAGAAAGGGCTCTTAAAATCGATTTCTGTACTCCTCCCCGATGAGCGGAGTAGCGCGGAAATTGATATTGTCATTTTGAATTAGGTTTAGTGTGGCTGCAATTCGATGGTATTGATCTCCGGGAGCTATCCCACAGTGCACCATTGTGACTGCTCTGGACAGCAATCTGAACTCGGATGCACTGGCCAGGTAGACAGGAAAAGCCCCATGAACATTTGAATTTTATTTCCTGTTTGCCCAGCACAGGAGAGCACAGGTGACCACAGAGAGCTCATCAGCACAGGTAACCATGCAGGCCGATAATCGAAAAAGAGCACCAGCATGGACCGTACGGGAGGTACTGGATCTGATCGCTATATGGGGAGAGGATTCAGTGCTAGCAGAACTTCGTTTGAAAAGACGAAATGCCAAAACTTTTGAAAAAATCTCCAAGGGCATGATGGAGAGAGGCCACAATAGGGACTCAGAGCAGTGCCACGTGAAAGTCAAGGAGCTCAGACAAGCCTATCAGAAAACAAAGGAGGCAAACGGTTGCTCTGGGTCAGAGCCGCAGACATGCCGCTTCTACGCTGAGCTGCATGCAATTCTAGGGGGGGGCACCACCACTACCCCATCTTTGACCGTGGATTCTAAGGCGGTGGTAATCTCATCAGCCACACCTGAGGATTCTGCGGACGGGGAAGAGGAGGAGGAGGAGGAGGATGAGCTTGTGGAGAGCACACAGCACTCCGTTCTCCCCAACAGCCAGGATCTTTTTCTCAGCTTGACTGAAATACCCTCCCAACCCTCCCAAGCCAGTACCCAAGACCATGACCCCATGGAAGGGACCTCAGGTGAGTTTACCTTTTAAAATATAAAACATGGTTTAAAAGCAAGCGTTTTTTAATTATTAATTTGCCCTGAGGACTTGGGATGCATTCACGACCAGTACAGCTACTGGAAAAGTCTGTTAACGTGTCTGGGGATGGAGCGGAAATCCTCCAGGGACATCTCCATGAAGCTCTCCTGGAGGTACTCCAAAAGCCTTTGCAGAAGGTTTCTGGGCACTGCAGCCTTATTCCGTCCTCCATGGTAGGACACTTGACCACGCCATGCTAGTAGCAAGTAATCTGGTATCATTGCATGACAAAGCCTGGCAGCATATGGTCCCGGTGTTTGCTGGCATTCAATCAACATCCGTTCTTTATCTCGCTGTGTAATCCTCAGGAGAGTGATATCGCTCATGGTAACCTGGTTGAAATACGGGAATTTAATTAAGGGGACAGAGGTGGCCGTTCGTACTGGGCTGTTTGCCTGTGGCTGAAAAGAAATCCTTCCCTGCAGTTAGCCAAGCGCAGGGGGGAGAATAGGCCCTGAGCTTTTCACGTTTGGCTAGCAGGGATCTTCCCTGATACCAGCCACGCGGTGCGGGGAGGGGTACAGCGATCATCCCAGATAATTCATGGCGGTTGGGTGGGGGGTTAGTTTGGTTACTGCAGGGATCTTCCCTGATACCAGCTACGCGGTGGGAGGAGAGATAAAGCGATCATCCCAGAGAATTGGATGGGGGGGGGTTAGTTTGTTTTCTGCTGCTGAAGGTTAACAGGAAAACCGCAGCACTCAACGGGCTTTGCTTGGTATGTGGGAAAGGAGGGTGCAGAAGCCAAAAGACAATCGCTTACCATGGGCGCATGCAAGCTGAATTCTGTTGCCCGGACCTGCATCTGTGATCTCTAACACCAAAGCCACAGGCACTCAATATTAAGATGCAAAATGTGACCTTTTACTGAAATCACATGTGCTATGTAATGTGAATAGTGTTGTTCAACGTGCAAGAGTATAAGCATTGTTCTGTAAAATGTATCTTTTTAAAAACTTCTCTCCTTTTTTCCATCCCTCCAGCAGCTGCAAATTTTTCAAGCCTCCCTCCTCCGTCCCGAAGGCTATCTCAGGTAAGGCGGTGGAGAAAGAGGACGCGAGACGAGATGTTCTCGGAAATAATGTAATGCACCCGCAATGAAAGAGCTCATTTGAATGAGTGGAAGGACACGGTATCTAAGTACAGGAAAGATGCCAGTGAAAGTGAGGTCAAGATGAGAGGTGGCAGGCTGAAACACTGGGGCTGCTGCGTGATCAAACGGACATGCTCCGGCATCTGGTGGACCTTCAGGAATGGCAGCAGTATCACAGAGTGCCGCTGCGGCCCCTGTATAACCTCCCTCCCCCCTCACCATGTTCCATAACCTCCTCACCCCGACGTGTAAGAACACGGGGGGAGAGGCTCCATGCACCCTCCCAGTCCACCCCAGTGGACAGCCCAACCAAAAGGCTATTATATTGAATTTTTTAGTGGCCTTTTACTTCCCTCCTATCCTCCTCCCAAACCCCACCTGGGCTACCTTGTCGGTTCTCTCCCTATGTTTATAATCAATTAATAAAGAATACATGATTTTTAAACGATAGTGACTTTATTTTCTTTAAAAGCAAGCTGTGATTTAAGGGGGGAGGGTGGTTTGCTTACAGGGAATGACTCAATCAAGGGGGCGGGTTTTCAGCAAACAGAACTTTCACACCATAGCTTGGCCAGTCATGAAACTGGTTTTGAAAGCTTCTCTGATGTGCAGCGCTTCCTGGTGTGATCTTCTAATTGCCCTGGTGTCTGGCTGTCCATAATCAGCAGCCAGGCAATTTACCTCAGCCTCCCACCCCGCCATAAAGGTCTCCCCCTTACTCTCACAGATTGTGGAGCACACAACAAGCAGCAATAACAATGGGAATATTGATTTGGCTGAGGTCTGACTGAGTCAGTAACGAGCACAGCAACCTTTTAAACGTCCAAATGCACATTCTACCACCATTCTGCACTTACTCAGCCTGTAGTTGAACAGTTCCTGATACCTGTCCAGGCTTCATGTGTATGGCTTCATGAGCCATGGCATTAAGAGGTAGGCTGGGTCCCCAAGGATAACTATAGGCATTTCAACATCCCCAACAGTTATTTTCTGGTCCGAGAAGTAAGTCCCTTGCTGCAGCCGTTTAAACAGAGTAGTGTTCCTGAAGACACGAGCATCATGAACCCTTCCCGGCCAGCCCACGTTGATGGTGGTGAAACATCCCTTGTGATCCACCAGTGCTTGCAGCACCATTGAAAAGTACCCCTTGCAGTTTATGTACTTGGTACCCTGGTGCTCCGGTGCCAAGATAGGGATATGGGTTCCATCTATCGCCCCACCACAGTTAGGGAATCCCATTGCAGCAAAGCCATCCACTATGACCTGCACATTTCCCAGAGTCACTACCTTTTGTAGCAGCAGCTCAGCGATTGCTTTGGCTACTTGCATCACAGCAGCCCCCACAGTAGATTTGCCCACTCCAAATTGATTCCCGACTGACCGGTAGCTGTCTGGCATTGCAAGCTTCCACAGGGCTATCGCCACGCGCTTCTCAACTGTGAGGGCTGCTCTCATCCTGGTATTCTGGTGCTTCAGGGCAGGGGAAAGCAAGTCACAAAGTTTCATGAAAGTGCCCTTATGTATGCGAAAGTTTCGCAGCCACTGGGAATCGTCCACACCTGCAACACTATCAGGTCCCACCAGTCTGTGCTTTTTTCCCTGGCCCAGAATTGGCGTTCCATGGCTATAACCTGCCCCATTAACAGTATGATCTCCAAAGCACCGGGGCCTGCGGTTTGACAGAATTCCATGTCCATGTCCTCATCACTCTTGCCGCCGCACTGCCCTAGCCTATTCCTCGCCACCTGTTTTTGCAGGTTCTGGTTCAGCATAAACTGCAGGATAACGCGCGAGATGTTTACAATGTTCATGACTGCTGTCTTGAGCTGAGTGGGCTCCATGCTTGCCGCGATATGGCATCTGCACTATTCATCCAAGAAAAAGGCGCAAAACGGTTATCTGCCGTTGCTTCCCTGAAGAGAGGGGGAGGATGTACCCAGAACCACCCGCGACAATGTTTTTGGCCCCATCAGGGATTGGGATCTCAACCCAGAATTCCAATGGGCGGAGGAGACTGCAGGAACTATGGGATAGCTATGGGATAGCTACCCATAGTGCAATGCTCCAGAAATCGACGCTAGCCCCGGTACATGGACGCACACAGCCGAATTAATGTGCTTAATGTGGCCGCGTACATTTGACTTTATACAATCTGTTTCCAAAATTCGAATTCTGTAAATTCGGATTAATCCCGTAGTGTAGACATAATGGTTTTCTAGTTGCCTAAACCACTTTTGAACATGGATTTTACAGCCAAAGGGGACCAATAGATCATGTAGGATTCTAGTCTGATCCCCTACATTTCAGAGGCCATACAATTTCATGCTGTTACCCCTTTCTTGAGTAATCTGTGTTTGGCTAACCCATATCCTCCACCACTTCCCTGGGGCATTTGTCCCAACGTGAATCATCCTCTCTGTTAAAAACGGTGCCTTGCTTCTAATTTGCAATGGAACTTACCCTCCTAAATCCCTGAGATGCTTTTCAAAAGACTTTCTGTGCCACAGTGCCCCAGCGGTAATGTGGATAACGGCACTTTCCTCTCTCACAAGGTGCTGTCAGGATGCATACATTAAAGATTGGGAGGCTTTCACACACTACCTGATTTGAACATTTCAGACATAAAACATCATCTATTGAGAGCCCTGTTTAGCCTGGGTTGCTTCACACTTCTCTTTTCAGACTTTATTATTATTATTATTATTATTACGGTGCTGGTAGTGATGGTAGCACCAGTAAGTCACAGTGATGAGCCAGGACCCCATAGTGTTAGGTGCTGTACAAACACAGAGGGAAAAGGTGCTCCTAGACCGGAAGAGCTCACAATCTGAGCTCCTGAGTGCATATTTGCACAGAAAGAGTCAGCATTTACCACTGTGCACCAGCGCAGTAACAGATGGCAGCATCTTCATTGTTAATACCACAATTTAAATCCCAGGTTGCAAGTACTTCCTGCCCGCCGGGATGTACAGTCTGTGCACTCTTTTACTGGGGGTGTTTTTTGGTGCCCACTGATCAGATGTTCTAGGCTTTGGTGCGAGAACAGTCGGTACCGATGATGAGCAAACTCCTCATAGCCCAAGGAACAATAGTAGAGCAAATTCGCTCCTCTTCGACCCGCACCTCTGCAGTAGGAGGCTGCTGCAAATTAGAGATGGTCCCAGCACCTGCCAAATTAAAGAAGGTTACCTTATTGGAGCAGAGGGGATAAACGCTATGTAAAGGGACAACCTTCCATGTAAGAAGACAGGTTCTGTCATTCATTTGGATCCTGTTAATAACATCAGCGCCAAATGCGTTCAATACGTTCAGAAACTACAGAGATGGCATAGGTAGGTAGGTAGATTAGATAGGTTTTGTTTTCATTCTTTGATCTCTTTAAATTTCATTGAAATGCAAAAATTCCTCCTTTTTAAAAGGGATTTAGGCACCTGGTGCGATTCTCAAAAGCATCTACTCACCTAACCGCCACTGGCACATTGAACATTCCTCTAGATGCCTGTGCTGATCTTTAGATTCCTAAATACGTTTTAAAAATCTGTCCCTTAATCTCTCGGTGCCTGAATTCCCCATTTGTCTCATGGTGGTCCTGGCATGTCCCTTCCTCACAGTGGCGTAGTGAGGATAGCTTCATTAAAGATTGTGAGGCACTCAGATACAACACTGATGATCGCATATAGCTAAGAGAGAGAGAGGAATGTCTCCGTCAATCACCAACGTCTATAGAAGGAACAGGACCATCCAGAAGCAATTTGGAATCTGAAGTTGTATGGCCGAGGCAGTGTGTCCTAGAAAACAGAGCAGCACAGCAGTGTATTGGGATGCAAAGGGAGAGGGTTTCTCTTCCTGGCTTTGCCACTGGGTGACCATAAGCAAGTCTCCTCTCCGCCCTGTGCCTCATCTGTTTCCCCGCAGCTATAAATGGGGGTACTAGGATTGACCACCTTTGTAGAACACTTTTTATCTTGTGTCTGGATGCAGAACGAGTTTAGGGGGCGGGGATTCGAGCGAGCATTGAGCAGCACCTCCCACGCCCACAAAGGCACCTACTTATTACAGCTTAAAAAACAGACTCTACCCGGCTTCCCAAGGGCGCAGCTTAATGTGCGTTAACCTCAGCTGCAGGCCTGCAGCAAGGAAGGAGGGTTTTTGTACAGCTCTGTTGTGTGGCTCTGTCACGGTGCCAGACGCAGGGCGCAGAGATACACCGCTGTGTCTGCCAGCTCCAGGGCTGCGATGGTTAAAACGGTGGAGCCGCCATCCGCCTGGGAAGAAAACCTCTCCTGGGCGAAACTTGCAGTGTCACTTAGGTGGCTGTAGGACTTCGCTCCTCTATAGAGAATGTACTGCGGGGCTTGGTTCGGATACTGACGGTACCAGTAGAGAAAGACATAGCTATCGCTGGTGGTGTAAGAACAGCTGAGTGTCACAGTGTCTCCTTCTGACCGAGACTTTTCGGGTTCCCTGGACAGGACCGAGTCACCCAGCGCAGCACCTGCAACAAGACAAGCTGATTAAAGGACATCATCTCAACAGCACCTGACCCACGGAAGCGGTTCCAGGGCCATTGCAGCGTTCGGCTGGGAACCTTAAAACAACCTAAGATATTTGGGTGCTTACATCGAAAGAAACCAAGGTGCGGGGTGGGATGCGGGTTAAGGTATACCGTTAGATCTGGGGCTTAGGGTTAGGGCTAGTGTTCGGATTCAGATAAAGCCCTAGGTTTAGGATTTAGGGTGAGGGCTAGAGTTGAGGTTGGAATGTAGCGTTAGATTTAGGATTCGGGGATAGCGTTAGATTTAGGGTTAAGGATACAGGGAGGTCGAGGGAAATGGTTTGAAGCAGGTTTAAGACCAGGATTCCATGGGAGATGGAAGCCCTAGAAAATCCCACTCTATTTACCTAGGAGATTCAATATCCAAATGCTAAGAATAAAACACTTCCCCATGATTTCTCCCATAACGACCTAGGGTTTTTTTTTTTTTTATGTTCTCTAAAACGTGTCTGCGAAGAAGAATCTAATTTTCGTGTATCCGAAGGCAGCTCTAGCTAGGGACTCTACAACAAAAACCAGCCGAGTGGAAGAGGGAGGAGCCCGAGCTTATAAAAGGCAGGGGAAACACGCTGGGTTTATGTGAGTCTGCAGCTGACATCCTGATGAGATTGTAGGGGAAAGGACGGAGTTGTGGGCGAGGCACTTATCTGAGACTCAGGAGAGCTGGATTCAGTTGCCAGCTGTACCACAGATGCCCTTTGAGAGCTTGGTCAAGGCAGTTGATCTCTCTCTGCCTAGGTTTCCCTATATGTAAAACAGAGATCTAATATTTCTCTATTACACCTGGACTGTGAGGATACATATTTGGAAGCACTCAGATGTGTTTGTGATGGGGTGATATAAGTAGATAGATACTCAGATAGCTTTACCAGGAATGAAGTTTGGGACTTTCAAAGGATGATTTTAATGAAATATGGATGTCTCATTCACAGATGCTCCTTAAAAATTCCCAGACAACATCCTTGCAATATGTTTTAAAAGACTCTTTTCCCTCCACGGTTAAAATCTAAAATAAATAGAACCTGGAAAGATGCAAATGACATGTGTATTATACTTTTTTACCAGTAAGTTGTGCTACCTTGTTATTTTTCCCAAATCTACCTGGACAGCGTGACTTTAGTCACATGAGTTATTAAAATGTCATACAAAGCAATACGAGATTTCTAACGAATCACACCAAAACAGAAGGTTCTTTATAGATTGTGACTGTCCCAGACTTGCAACTAGTCATTTAAATCTCCCACGCACATTCATAAATAGGTTAGCTTCATTTAAATCATTTAACTACACTATTTTAATTCACATTTTTAAAAATCAGTATTTCTACTGTACGTTATTTGTAAAATACTGTAGTCTATGAAGAGAAAAAAATCCCAAGATGTTAACAGAATAACCTCACACCCATTCTATGATCCAAGGTTGATAAATTACTATAAAGATTTGAATAAACATTTATTGGGGGGGCATAGGAAACAGTAGCTTGACAGCAGTACAATCACCCCAAAATATGCATTTATTGGCAGTGTAACAATTCCCCTAAAGCAGCTGTTTCCAGCCTCAGTGCGCCTAATTTCCGCGGCATCAGGGAAGGGAAGGTTTTTTGCCGAGCTTTGCTATGTGGCTCTGTCACTCTGAGCGCTGCGGAACGCAGCAATACACCGCTGTGTCTGCCAGCGCCACCCTCAGGGCTGTGATCCTCAGCACGGTGGAGCTGTCATCAGCCTGGGACGAAAACCTCTGCTGGGGGAAACCCGCAGCATCACTGGCTCTTTTAGCTCGGCTCTGGAGAATGCACTGCAGGCCATGGTTACTATACGGAGGTACCAGAAGAGAGAGACAGCGCCAAATAGGAGCAGAGGGAAGTTATTTTAATTCTGTATTTGGCAGTATTGGGGCCGCTTCCGGAACACTTTGTCCAGTTCAGGTGTCCAGAAATCAAGAAGGAGGTTGATAAATCGGAGAGGGTTCAGAGATGAGACCGGAGAATGATTACAAGTTTAGAAAAGCAACAGAGGGTCCGGTGGCACCTTTAAGACTAACAGAAGTATTGGGAGCATAAGCCTTCGTGTGTAAGAACCTCACTTCTTCAGATGCAAGAAGTGAGGTTCTTACCCACGAAAGCTTATGCTCCCAATACTTCTGTTAGTCTTAAAGGTGCCACAGGATCCTCTGTTGCTTTTTACAGATTCAAACTAACACGGCTACCCCTCTGATACAAGTTTAGAAAACATGTTTATAGTGAGAGACTCAAGAAGTTCAAGCTACTGTATTTACAAAGAGATGGTGAAGGGGTGACTTGGTTGTAGTCTATTACAAACAAATATTTATTAATGGGCCCCACAACCTAGCAAAAAAGATATAACAGGAGCCAATGGTTGGAAGTTGAAGTTACACAAATTCGTACCAGAAATAAGGTTTAATTTTTTGGTCAGTGAGGTAATTAATCGTTGGCACAATTTACCAAGTTCTAAAAAACATGACTCATGAGTCAAGATCGAAAAAATGGGTTTCTTTAGTCTGGAGAAGAGAAGACTGAGAGGGGAAATGATAACAGTTTTCACGCACAAGAAAGGTAGTTATAAGAAGGAAGGTGAAAAATTGTTCCCATTAACCTCTGACGTTAGGACAAGAAGCAAGGAGATTAAATTGCAGCAAGATTTCAGTTTAGGTTGAACATCAAGAAAAAACTCCCTCTCAGGTTGGTTAGGCACCGGAATAAATTGCCCAGGGCGGTTGATGAATCTCCCTCATTGGAGATTTTAAAGGCAGGTTAGACAAAGACCTGTCAGGGATGGTCTAGATAATACTTCGTCCTGCCCGGAGTGCAGGGGACTGGACTAGAAGTTAATTCCAGGCCTACAATTCTGATTCTCCAGTGGTGTCATTTTAATGGAGTTGCTTAAACAACCTAATGAAGCTAATATCTGTGTTCTTAAATGAATGATCATGTTCCTCAGGAGAGCTGCTGGGCAGCTTTAATGTCTGCAACCTGCAGTGCTGTAGGGAAGGGCGGGTTTTTGTACAGCTCCGCTATGTGGCTCTGTCACTGTGTCCTTGCCAGGACACAGTAATACACCGCGGTGTCTGCCAGCTCCAGGGCAGTGATGTTCAGAACTGTGGAGCTGTCATCAGCCTGGGAAGAAAACCTCTCCTGGGCGAAATCTACAGCGGAGCGGGAGGAGTTTGAGCAAATGGTTCCTGACTCAGATCACACGCTGGGGTTCAGGGCTTGGGCTGCAACTGGAGACGTGAGGCTCGTGGGAGCGATGGAGTTAATGAAGAAGGATGGTTTACGATTAAAGCAACTGGCTGTAGGCTCCGGATGTCACGCTCCAAGTCCCAGCTCCGCCCCGGGTGACCTAGAGCAAATCATCCGATATGTTTCCGCTACTCTCCCCTTCTGAAAATAGGAGATAATAATATGGCAGCTCCACCTCGCCTGTTTGTTTATTTGTTTTGGTTTGTTTTCATGATAAGCATCTAATGGAGCAGAGATATAATTGCTGGGGGGGGATATATTCACATATTTACTAGTCATGATGGCTAAATATTTCAAATACGATTATTGAAATCCCTAAGTCAATCGGTCTCCTTTTCAAGTCTCAGCTCCCCCCATTCATGGCAGATTGATCCCACACCACACATCGCCAACGGCTCCTTTTAACAACTTTTATTCACTCATCATTTTAGACTCAGTTGTTACCACCAATTCTTATCCTTTTGTTAGCACAGGGGAAGCCTCCTCTGTCCGCTTGGGACGGGAGAAAAGGCGTTCCAGCGGTTTCATGATTTAAATTCACTCCCTGGATAGTCTCCAGAAGTCATCTTTTAGTGCAGACGTTTCAATAAACGGTTCATCTCCCAAGGGCCGTGGAAGAAGAAAACGGAAATCATCACAGTCACCCCCAAATCTGTGTTTTCAATTGGCTAGCAGATCTTCCAGCCTCCATGTGCCTCGCCTCAACCGCAACAAGGAAGGCAGGGATTTTGCACCGCTTTGCTATGTGGCTCTGTTACAGCGAGGATGAGGGAAAGGGCTTGGAGCAGGTTTAAGACCAGGATTCCATGGGAGATGGGAGCCCAAAGTCTTTTGAAAATCCCAGGCCATTTACCTGGGAGATTCAATATCCAAATGCTAAGAATAAAACACTTCCCTATGATTTCTCCCTTAGCGACCTAGGCTTTATGTTCTAAGACGTGGCTACCAGGAGGAATCTAATCTTCATGTGTCCAAAGGCAGCTCCAGCTAGGGACACTTCAACAGAAACCAGCCCAGTGGTAGAGGGAGGAGTTTGGGGGAGTTCAAAACAGACACGGGAAACATTCTGGGTTCAGGTTAATCCGCAACTGAAATCCTCAGAAAAGTGTAGGAGATTTACCCATCAGTGCGGGGGACTGGATTAGAAGACCCCTCCAGGTCTCTCCCAGTCCTAAAATTCTATGGTTCTCCAGGGGTGCCATTTTAATGGAGTTGCTTAAACAACTTAATCCCGACAAAACCGGTGTTTTTAGCTGAGCGATCACTCTCTCCAGGAGGGCCGCAGAGCAGTTTTAATGCCTGCAACCCCCATCGGAGCAGGGCTGGGAGGGTTCTTGTACAGCTCCGCTATGTGGCTTTCTCACAGTGCCCTCTCCAGGGCGCAGTAATACACCGCGGTGTCCGCCAGCTCCAGGGCTGTGATGTTCAGAACTGTGGAGCTGTCATCAGCCTGAGAAGAAAACCTCTTTCCGGCTAAATCTGCAGTATGGGTGTAACCCTGAGCTAGCTTCGCTCCTCTCTTGAGAATGTACTGTAGGGCTTGATTCGGATGTTGACGGTACCAATTCAGATAGACTGAACCGGTAGAGCTGGTATCGTAAGAACAGCGGAGGGCCACAGCATCTCCTTCTATTCCAGACACTTGGAGTTCTTCGGGCTGGACCGAGTCACCCAGCGCAGCACCTACAACAAGACCATCACATTGCAGGACATCCTCTCAGCTGGTCGTGGCCGGCGGACGCAGCTCACGCCTGGGGGTTCAAAGGACTCTAAAAAGGACTTTAAAAGACTTAGGTGCTCAACAGGAATCGAATCAGGGTGAGGGTGAGGGCGTAGGATCAAATGTCAGGGTTTGGCTTAGGGCTACCATTCGGGTTTGGGGTTAGCGTTGGGGTTAATGGTCAATGGAGTTTAGGAGCCTTAAACTCTCTCAAACTTCTTGGAAAATCCCCGCTCAGTTACCTAGAGGAGTCAATACCCAAAGGGTGAGAAGAAAACACGTCTCCATGGCTTGTCCTAGATCGACCCGGCCTGACACTCTCCGCTGTGGTGCTGCTGCGAAGAGGAATCTAAATTTCACTTCGCTGAAGGACCGTCACAAACCAGCGGAGAGGGAGGAGTTTGAGCAACTGGTTCCTGACCCGAGTCACTCGCTGCGGTTCAGGGGGTGGGCTGCAGCTGGAGCCGTGAGGCTCGTGGGAGCGATGATGGGGTTAATATAGGCTCAGGATTCCATGGTCCAAGTCCCAGCTCCGCCCCGGGTGACCTCGGGCAAGTCAGCCAATATGTCTGTGCTTCTCTCCCCGTCTGTAAATAGGAGATAATTATATTGCAGCTCTACCGCGCCTGTTGTTAATGATGGAGCTAAGATATGATTGCTAGAGGGGGTCATATATTCATATACCTTTATTAGCCATAATTGCTAACATTTTCACATTGCATATTTATATTCCTAAATTAATTGACCTCCATTTTAAATCCCAGCTGTCCCCATGGATGGCAGATTTATCCCACACCACTTCGCACCTCTTCGTAGCATTCCACTGCCGGGTGTGGTTCGAATACCGACGGTGCCAGTAAAGACAGAAGTCAGTACTGCTGGTATTGTACGAGCATATGAGTGTCACGGTGTCTCCTCCTTCTCCAGGCACCCAAGTGCCTAGGACCGGACTGAGTCAGCCAACCCAGCACCTGCCAAAAGACAGTCAAATCCCAGAACTCATTTCAACTGCACTTGACACACTGAACCGGTTCTAAATGCATTCCGGTCTAAAACGCGGAATTTCAAAAAACGCGTAAGCCATTTACGCTCCTAATTGAGTAAAACTCAAGTTCACAGCTAAGGTTAGGGTTGGAGTGTGGTTTGGGGTGAGGGCTGAGGGTTATGGAAAGCATATGGAGGTAGGTTTATTGTTATGGTTCGGGGCCAATGGGAGTTGGACTCCTAAATTTCTCAGAAAAAAATTGAACAGTCGAGCCTTTTACCTAGCTGCTAAAATAGCCGAAGAGAGGAAAACACGTCTACGTGACGTCTCCTCCAGCCATCAAAATTTGACGATCAAGGATTCTGCTGCGAAGGGGAATCTCAACTTCACTTCTCTGAAGGTAGCTCCAACTGCGGAGGATTTATCAGCAGCCAACCTAGTGGTAAAATGAAGAGGTTTAGGAAACTCAGAACAGACGCGGAAAACACACTGGGTACAGGTTAGTTTGCAGCTGACCTGGCGCTGAGACTGAAAAAGTAATGATGATGTTGTGGATAAGAATCTAGTCTTAGACACAGACCTGGCTTCAGTTCCCAGATCTGTCACAGACTACTAGTGTGAATTTGGCAAGCCAGTTAATCTCTCTCTGCCTCCATTTCCCTATCTGTGAAAGAGACATCTTACTATTTATCTATCTCACATGTAGATTTTGAGACTATATCTCTTGAAGCTATTAATGTGATGGCAGTCATAGAAAAACATATATTCATCAGGAATGGCTGCTTATAAGGGTTACAAAGTTGCAGAAACAATCAGAAGCCTGCATGTCAAGAAAGGGGAAAAAATTCATAGGCAGGCGTTGTAGATCAAGCTGAATGAGAAAGCATCTCAGAGAGGTGATTAAGAAAAATCAGAAAGCCTACAAGGAGTGGAAGATTGGAGTGATCAGCAAGGAAAGCTGCCTTCTTGAAGTCAGAACATGTAGGGATAAAGTGAGAAAGGCCAAAAGCCATGTAGAGTTGGACCTTGCAAAGGGAATTAAAACCAATAATAAAAGGTTCTATAGCCATATAAATGAGAAGAAAACAAAGAAAGAAGAAGTGGGACCGCTAAACACTGAGGATGGAGTGCAGGTTAAGGATAACCTAGGCATGGCCCAATATCTAAACAAATATTTTGCCTTAGTCTTTAATGAGGCTAATGAGGAGCTTAGGGATAATGGTAGGATGACAAATGGGAATGAGGATATGAAGGTAGATATTACCACATCTGGGGTAGAAGCCAAACTCGAACAGCTTAATGGGACTAAATTGGGGGGCCCAGATAATCTTCATCCAAGAATATTAAAGGAACTGGCACATGAAATTGCAAGCCCATTAGCAAGAATTTTTAATGAATCTTTAAACTCAGGGGTTGTACCATATGACTGGAGAATGGCTAACATAGTTCCTATCTTTAAGAAAGGGAAAAAATGTGATCCGGGCAACTACAGGCCTGTTAGTTTGACATCTGTAGTATGCAAGGTCTTCGAAAAAATTTTGAAGGAGAAAGTAGTTAAGGACATTGAGGTCAATGGTAATTGTGACAAAATACAACATGGTTTTACAAAAGGTATATCATGCCAAACCAACCTGATCTCCTTCTTTGAGAAGGTAACAGATTTTTTAGACAAAGGAAATGCAGTGGATCTAATTTACCTTGATTTCAGTAAGGCATTTGATATGGTTACACATGGGGAATTATTAGCTAAATTGGAAAAGATGGGGATCAATATGAAAATTGAAAGGTGGATAAGGAACTGGTTAAAGGAGAAACTACAACGGGTCGTACTGAAAGGTGAACTGTCAGGCTGGAGGGAGGGTACTAGTGGAGTTCTGCAGGGATCAGTTTTGGGACCAATTTTATTTAATCTTTCTTATTACTGACCTTGGCACAAAAAGTGGGAATGTGCTAATAAAGTTTGTGCATGACACAAAGCTGGGAGGTATTTCCAATACAGAGAAGGACAGGGACATCATACAGGAAGATCTGGATGACCTTGTTAACTGGAGTAATAGTAATAGGATGAAATTTCATAGTGGAAAGTGCAAGGTCATGCATTTAGGGATTAATAACAAGAATTTTTGTTATAAACTGGGGACGCATCACTTGGAAGTAACAGAGGAGGAGAAGGACCTCAGAGTATTGGTTGATCACAGGATGACTATGAGCCGCCAATGTGATATGGCTGTGAAAAAAGCTAATGCGGTCTTGGGATGCATCAGGTGAGGTATTTCCAGTAGAGATAAGGAGGTGTTAGTACCGTTATACAAGGCACTGGTGAGACCTCATCTGGAATACTGTGTGCAGTTCTGGTCTCCCATGTTTAAGAAGGATGAATTCATACTGGAACAGGTACAGAGAAGGGCTACTAGGATGATCCGAGGAATGGAAAACCTGTCTTATGAAAGGAGACTCAAAGAGCTTGGCTTGTTTAGCCTAACCAAAAGAAAGCTGAGGGGAGATATGATTGCTCTCTGTAAGTACATCAGAGGGATAAATACCAGGGAGGGAGAGGAATTATTTAAGCTCAGTACCAATGTGGACACAACAACAAAGGGATATAAACTGGCCATCAGGAAGTTTAGACTTGAAATTAGACTAAGATGTCTAACCATCAGAGGAGTGAAATTCTGGAACAGCCTTCCAAGGGGAGCAGTGGGGGCAAAAGACATATCTGGCTTCAAGACTAACCTTGATAAGTTTATGGAGGGGATGGTATGAATGGGATAGCCTAATTCTGGCAATTAATTGATCTTTTACTATTAGCAGTAAAAATGGCCTGTGATGGGATGTTAGATAGGGTGGGATCAGAGTTACTACAGAGAATTCTTTCCTGGGTGCTGGCTGGTGAGTCTTGCCCACATGCTCAGGGTTTAGCTGATCGCCATATTTGGGGTCAGGAAGGAATTTCCCTCTAGGGCAGATTGGCAGAGGCCCTGAGGGTTTTTTGCCTTACTCTGCAGTGTGGGGCACGGGCAGGGCCGGCTCCAGGCACCAGCCAACCAAGCACGTGCTTGGGGTGGCACCTTGTAAGGGGTGGCCAATCTTGGGGTGGTGGGGGGCGCTCAGGGTTTTTTTTTTTTTTTTTGGTTCGGTGGGGCAGCACTCGAGGGTTTTTTTGTTGTTGTTTTTGTTTCGGCTGGGCGGTGCTCGGGGCGGGGGGGGTGTTTCAGTGGTGCGGTGCTCGTGGGGGTGTTTTGGTGGGGCAGCGGGGCACTCGGGGGGCTTATTATGGCGGGGCGGCGCGGCACTGGGGGAGTGTTATGGTGGCGCGGCGCAGCGCTGACGGGGTGTTATGGCGGGGCGGCACTCTTTTTTTTTGCTTGGGGCAGCAAAAAAGTTAGCGCCGGCCCTGGGCACGAGTCACTTGATGGAAGATTCTCTGCACCTTGAAGTCTTTAAACCACGATCTGAGGACTTCAATGGCTCAGACACAGGTTTGTTACAGGAGTGGGTGGCTGAGATTCGGTGGCCTGCATTGTGCAGGGGGTCAGACTAGATGATCCTAGTGGTCCCTTCTTACCTTAAAGTCTATGATTCTATGATTTAATGGTACTTCCTTGCCTAACTCTATAGGCTCCTCTAAAAATTCCCATATAACGTTTCTAGAAGAATAATTTTATTATTTTCCTTTTTTCCTGTTTTAAAATAAAAACTAAAACAAAGGGAACATGGAATGATTTTGAATGATAAAATACATTCATATTTCTTACCAGTAGGTAGCACTGCTCACCTACTGTATTTCCACAACATGCAAAGCCAGCCTCACTGTAATCGTTTTTTTAAAGTTATACAAGTTATCTAACTAATCACACACAAATATAATTCTATTTGATGTTTGAATAAAGATTGGACTCTGGGCCATTGGAAAGTGGTAGTTAAACCACTCTTTCCCCAACCACAAATAGGTATATTTTTACTGCCCTAGTTTTCTTCCACATATGTAGATAAATTGATGTTTTCACATTTAGGATTTCTTGAAAACTGCACCAGTATATATTGAGAAAATATTCCTATGATGTTTCGTGACATAGCCAATGCACTGTGTATTCTGCAAGGGTGATGTTTTAATGGAGCTGTTTGAATAAGGATTTCAGGCTTGGGAGGTGTAACCTGAAACCAAGGCCTTGGCTACACTTGCACATGTACAGCACTGTGAGTTAAACCTGACTTTGTGCAGCTGAGTAGGGAAAGCGCTGCAGTCTGTCCACACTGACAGCTGCCAGCGCACTGTCATGGCCACATTTGCAGCAATTGCAGCGCTATTGGGAGCGGAGCATTATGGGCAGCCGGGTGGGGAAGAGCCAGCGGGAAATTAGCAACGTGCGTCCGAGTCCGAGGCGGGAGGAGGCGACATCGCCCGGCTGCCGCCTGGCACTTACTGTCCGCAGGCTGGAGCGCAGCCCTGGAGCCCACAGCAGCTGGTCTCGGAGGAGCCGGACCTGGTGATCGAAGTGTCCGGCCGGCGGATCCGAGCCCACGAGTCGGTGCTGGCAGCCAAGTCCCCAGACATCCTGCAGGTGAAGGGGGTGAGCTACGGGCGCTGCGCCTGCTCATCAACACGGCCGGCATGGGCGAGGTGCACCACGACAACGTGGCCGAGGTGGTGAGCGGCGCCCGCGTACTGCAGATGCCCTGCGCCCTGCACTGTGTGGCTGAGGCCATGCCGGCCCAGCTGCCAGGGCCGGGTCCAAGCACCAGCACACCAAGCATGTGCTTGGGGCAGTGCCTGGAGGGGGGCGGCGCGGCGGGGCCCCAGCTGGGCTCGCCTCCCTCCCCCCCCCCCCCGGCACTCTGGCAGCCAGGGGCTCTCCGCCCTCCCCCCGGTGCTCAGGCCGTCAAAAAAAGCCAGAGGTCGTCAAAAAAGCCAGAGCCGGCCCTGCCAGCTGCGCTTCCACCACTGCTACCAGTTGCTGTGCGGCCCCTGGGAATGTGCCGCCCCAAGCAGGTTCTTGTTTTGCTGGTGCCTAGAGCCGGTCCTGTCTGCTGGGCGAAAGCTGAGGTATCACTGAGATCTCTGTAGGACTTCGCTCCTCTCCAGAGAATGTACTGAGGCGCTTGATGCGGATACTGACGGTACCAGTGAAGATAGACATGACTAGAGCTGGTATCATAAGAACAGCTGAGGGACAGAGGGTCTCCTTCTGATCCAGAAACTTCGGGCTCCGTGGACTGGACCGAGTCACCAAGGGCAGCACTTGCAACAAGACAACCAAATTCACGGGCATCGTTTCAACTGACTTGACCTATGGAACTGGGGAGAAAAATGTCTAAGATATTTCCTGATTTAAGCTCATGCCCTTTATATTCTCCGAGAGTGACAGGTGACTGTAGCTCTTTAAATAAGTACTTGACTCTTGGGCGGAGCTAGAACAAATAAATTGACCTCCCCTAGTCATCTCAAAATATGTGGTTTTACATAGTGGAAGGAGTCCCCGCCAGAGATCTGCAAGCAGCATTCATCTCTGAAAATCGAATGCAGCAGGGCTGGGAGGGTTTTTGTACGGCTCTCCTATGTGGCCCTGTCACTGTGCCAGACGCAGAGCGCAGAGATACACCGCTGTGTCTGTCAGCTCCAGGGCTGTGATGTTCAGAGCTGTGGAGCTGTCATCAGCCTGGGAAGAAAACCTCTCCTGGGCGAAACCTGCGGTGTCACTCAACTCGCTGGCGAACTTCGCTCCTCTATAGAGAATGTACTGCGGGGCTTGGCCGGGAAACTGGCGGTACCAGTAGAGATACACGTAGCCGGTAGAGCTGGTATCATAAGAACAAGTGAGGGTCACAGCGTCTCCTTCTCTTCCAGAGAGGTGGGGTTCTCTGGACTGGACCGAGTCCCCCAGCGCAGCACCTGCAACAAACCAATGACATTTAAGGACATTATTTCACCTGCACCTGACCCGCAGAGGCGGCTCCAGGTGCATTGCCGTGTGAGGCTGGAAATTTCGGAGAACCCTAAGGGGGTTGGGCTCCCGATGGCCATTAAATTAAGGACTATAGTAAAGGTAAGGGTTTGGCATTGCCATTCGATTCAGGGTTAGCGTCAGGGTCATGTTGAGAGTCAGGGTTCCATATAGGGTTGAATGGTAGTAGGAATTTTAACTTCCTTAGACCCCTCAGAACCTCCAGCCTGTTTACCTAGGTGAATAAATAACCAAATGCTGAATATATAATATGGCTCCATGATTTTTTTTCCTATTGTGACTAAGTGGAACGATCCAGATACCGCTGCTAAGAAGACTCTAAACTTCAGGGCTCTGCAGGCAGCTGCAACTGAGGAAGGTTCATCAGCATCCGGCCTATTGGAGGCGGGAGGGGGGTTGGGAACCTCGTAACAGACACAGGAAATGCGGTGAGTTCTGCTGAGTCTGCACCTGACAAAGTGGTGACATTAAGGTGAGAAGAACGAGTCGGTGATGAAGGCTCCGGGCTGGGATACAGGAGACCTGACATCGGTTCCCAGGTCTGCTAACCCTTCCCCCCCCACACACCTTGGGCAAGCCAGTTAATATCTCTGTGACTCCCCTTCCCTACCTGTGTAAGAGAGATGGACATGTTTCTCTCCCTCACTGGCGGCATTGCGAGGATAGATATCTCGAGGCGCTCCTATATCACTCCGAAGAAGAGCATACAGGTAACTAGATTCTTAGCAACGAAATCTGGAATTTTCAAAGGAGAAATTCAGAGAGAGAGAGAGAAAGAGAGAGAGTTAGGTGCCTAACTCTCCTTGGTTCCTTTAACATTCCCCCCTACGTTTTTAGAACAATTATTTTAATCTTTGTTTGTCTTGTTCTACAGCTGTGTGTGTTTCTCTCTCCCCCTTCCCTTCCTCGTTAAAATATTTTTACGAATAGTTGTCGATGATCAAACCTCCGTTTCCCCAATATACATAGAGAGCATTGCTTTAATCATGTGTATTATTTAAAATAATACAAGCGAACAACAGTACTCTAACAAACCATTCTAGCATACAAGTTTTGATTTGTGTTTTAATAGTTATCGGACTCTATGAGAGTTGGAACCGGTAATATAACCTCATAACAGTCATCCAAAACTCAGGATATTTTATTAAAATATTCCACCCAGATTTTAACACGCAGTAAGTAACAAAATGGATTTTTTTACATTACGTTTTTTTACCACTACTCAAGTATATATAGAGAAGAAGAAAAAAAAACACTCCGACTAGTTTCATCCCGTTTATACTCTCCAGGGGCGATATTTTAATGCAATTGTTTAGAGGTCTATAAAATGATAGAAGTCTATAAAATCATGACTGTGTGGAGAAAGTAAATAAGGAAGTGTTATTTACTCCTTCTCATAACAAAAGAACTAGGGGTCACCAAATGAAATGAATAGGCAGCAGGTTTAAAACAAACAAAAGGAAGTATTTATTCACACAACCTACAGTCAACCTGTGGATCTCGTTGCCACAGGATGTTGTGAAGGCCAAAACTATAACAAAGTTAAAAAAAGAACTAGATAAATTCATGGAGGATAGGTCCATCAATGGCTATTAGCCAGGAAGGACAGGAATGGTGTCCCTAGGGTCTGTTTGCCAGAAGCTGGGAATGGGCGACAGGGGATGGATTCCCTGTCTGTTCATTCCCTCTGGGGCACCTGTCACTGGCCACTGTCAGAAGACAGGATACTGGGCTAGATGGACCTTTGGTCTGACCCAGGATGGCCACTGTTATGTTTGCACAGTACTTTGCTTTTGGGGGGAATCGGAAGGGATACCTTGACACCACCAAAACTACTGGTAATGATGAGTTTGTTCACAGTATAACAAATCTGCCAAGAGCCCCTGCTTCCAGACTCAGTGTGTCTAACTTCAGCTGCAACAAGGCAAGGAGGGTTTTTGCATAGCTCTGCATGTGGCTCTGTCACTGAGCCCGCTGAAGTGCGCAGAGATACACCGCGGTGTCTGCCAGCTCCATGGCTGCGATGTTCAGAATTGTGAAGCTGTCACCAGCATGGGAAGAAAACCTCTCCTGGGCGAAACCTGCGGTATGATGGTTCGTGTTTCCCTACGCTCCTCTCTGGAGAATGTACTGCGGGGCTTGGTTGGGATACTGGCGGTACCAGTAGAGAGAAAGGGAACCAGCGTAGCTGGTAGTGTACAATCAGCTGAGGCTCACAGAGTCACCTTCTGTTCCAGACATCTAGGTTTCCTTGGACTGGACCGAGTCACCCAGCACCGCACCGGCAACATGAGAATCAAACCCAAGGGCAGCAAGTTAATTGCACTTGGGCCACGGAAAGGATTTCAGGTGTGTTGCACTTTAGGGGAATTTTCAAAGGCGTTAAAGGGGTTTAGGCGCCCCACACCAGGTGAATTAATGATAGGGTGAGGGATGGAGTTTAGTGGTAGGGCAGCGGTTTAGAGTTAGTGTTTGGGTTAAGAAAAGTTTTAGAATTAGAGTTAAGTGAGAGTTGGGCGCCTGGCTTCCTTAGGATGCGCTGAAGACCCTGAGGCTGCGTCCCTAGGTCAATAAACAGCCCAATGCTGATAATGGAACTTGCCTCCATGATTTCTCCTCTAGTGACTGAATCTGACGGTCTCAGCTGTTGCTGCTCACAGGAAAATTAACGTCACTCCTCTGAAGGCAGCTGGGGAAGGTTCATCAGAAACCAGCCCAAAGGAAGAGGGAAGGGTTCAGGTTAGTCGGCAGCTGATCTAGAACTGAGCTCAAGGGAAGATGGGGCTTGTGGTTTGAACTCTGGCCAGAGACCTGGTTCCCGGCTGCGCCACATACTCCCTGTGTGAAGAGTCACTTAATAGCTACTTGCCTCAGTTTCCCTGTATGGAGATACTCATATTTTTCTAGCTCATTTTGGACTTGTGAGTGTAAATATATTGACTCATTCTCCTTTTATTGTAATTGGGATTATATAAGTACATACATAGATTTAGTAGGAATGAAGTTTGGGATTTTCAAAGGAGAATTGTAATGGGATTTTCATGCGTAACTCCTTTAGCCTCCTTTGAGATTCCCAGCTAAAATTCTTGGAAGAATTATTTTAAATTGCTTTTGTTGGCTCCTGATTTAAAATGGAAAAAGGGCATATAGAAGGCTTTCAAAATACAATGTTTATTTATATTTCTCACTACCGGATAGCACAGAGACAGAAGGTTGCCTTAATTATATTTTTCAACATTGAGGGTAATTAGCCTCTGGAACAATTAAAGTGTTACCACTTTTAAATCAAGGTTGTTGTTTTGTTTGTTTCTTTGTTTGTTTCGCCAAAAGAGGTCTTGTTTCACAAACAGGAATTAATTCAGGGAAGTCCCATGGCCTGTGTTCCTTCAACACCCTTGAAAAGCCGCACTCAAACTCCCTCCCAGAACCCTCCCCCCTCCGCCACCCAAACTCCCTCCCAGAGTCTGCACCCCACACCCCAACCCCCTTCCCCAGTCTAGAGCCCGCACCCAAATACTCTCCCAGAGCCTGCACCACATCCCCTCTCCTGCTCCCAAATTCCCTCCCAGAGCCCAATTCCCTCACCCTATCCCACATCCAAACTCCCTCCCAGAGCCTGCAACCCAACCACCTGTCCCACCCTGGTGAAAATGAGTAAGTGTGGGGGAAAGCGAGCAACGGAGGGAGGGGGGATGGAGTGAGCAGGGGTGGAGCCTCAGAGAAGGGGCAGGATGGGGACTTTTCTTCGTTTGCCTCAGGCTAAGGCCAGGCAAAGCCCAGTTTCTCAGGCAAAGGCCAGTTTCTTTGCCAGTTTCTCAGGCAAAGGCAGAGAAACTGTCTCTATCTGTAAACTCAACTTCTTCCTATTTCTGTACATCAGGTGGGGATTAGCATGATAAATACCTTGAGCTGCTCAGGCATTAGGGTAGGAGAAATTTCAAAACATACTCAGAGTTGTTAAGAATGACAAATGAGATTTTCAATGGAGAAATGTAATGAGAGTTAAATGTCAAATTCCCTTAATGTCTGTCATCAGAGGTCACCAGTGTGGTGCTCTGCTCTATCCAATGTTGATAACTTTTGTGAGCAGGGCCTGCCTCTGGGTCACAGCTTAACTTTGCTTTATGTTAGCAGGCCATTACTTTAGTTCAGACCTCAGGTCTCATACCAGGCCTCTGATACCACGGGTTTATGTTTCAGGGCCTCATCTTATTACAGGCAGAAGCTTAGTTTGGACATAAGGGGGGCACTGATAGTGTGTTAAGGGGAAGTGGGGTGATTGGGTAAGGAGGGTGGGGGGGACAGGGAAAGCATGGAAGGGTGTCTGGGCTGGGAGCAGGGCAGAGTCACATGGAAGGTCATTTGGAAAGTTTATTAAGTGGTCTGCATGACCCTCAGCAATTTTCAAGTAGTTTGTGGAAAAAGAAGGTAAACTATGAAAACAACCAAGGTACCTCATTGAATTTTCATTTACTTCCTATTACTTATAATATAGGAGGAGGAGGAAGGAAAAAAAGAATGAAAAACGGGGGCCGGAGAGATAAGAGAGAATGTTCTTTTTCTTAGCTGGGTATCCGGGGGGCGGGGATGGAATAACGCTGAGCACAGGACCCCACCAACTTTAAATCTGCCACTGCCAATATTCTCCTGTCTTTACAATACAACTGTGACGGGTTCGGTTACAGAGACTCCCTTGAGACTGTCACTCAGTGTGCTGGGATACCACTGAGAATAACCCCCCTGCCAGAACAGGTGCCCTCCACTCCTGTCTTGCTGAGTTAGACACTCCAGTCAGCTCCAGCACAGACCCAGAGGTTGGGCCGCAGCCCTCTGCAGTTCACAATTCACTCAGCACCGGGGATTCTCAGTGAACAGGTACTTTCTCAGCACCCAGTGTTCAGTTTTTCTGGGAGCCTGAACCCCAGATAAATCTATTTTATTCTGTATAAAGCTTATACAGGATAAATTCATAAATTGTTCACCCTGTATAACACTGATAGAGAGATGCACAGCTGTTTGCATCCCCATTTATTAATCACTTATTCTGGGATTATTAATAAACAAAAGTGATTTTATTCAGTATAAAAAGTAGGATTTAAGTGGTTTCAAGTAATAACAGACAGAACAAGGTAAGTCACAAAACAAAATGAAACAAAACATGCAAGTCTAAGCCTAATACATTAAGAAACTAATTACAGGTAATATCTCACCCTCAAATATGTTCCAATAAGTTTACTTCTCAGACTGGACTCTTTTCTAGTCTGGGCCCAATGCTTTCCCTGGTACAGTCTTTGTTAGATCCAGCAGACATCTCAGGTGTTAAACAGGGGTTTTATCATGACTGGCATCCCCCTTTGTCCTGCTTCACCCCCTTTTATATCTTTGTCACAAGGTGGGAATCTTTTGCCTGTGCTTGGATCCCACCCCTCCTCTTTAATGGAAAAGTACAAGGACTAAGATGGATTGCAGTATCATGTGTCATGGTCACATGTTGTTGAGACCCCTAGTCTCCATTCTTCCTGGTTTGGCCCACACATACACAGGAAGGCTTGCAGGTAAATAATCAATTTACCATCAATTGTCCTAGTCAATAGGAGCCATCAAGTTCCTAATGCCCCATTGATGGCCCCCACCTGGTGTGACTACAACAGTGATACAAGTCTATATCTTATTCTCTTATCTCCAGATATAGAAATAATACATGCAAACGAATAGGATGAACACACTTAGTAGATTACAAGCTTCTAAGGACACCATACAAGGAACTATTTGCATAAAGCATATTCCAGTTACATCATATTCACATTCATAAGCATATTTCCATAAAACACATGGAGTGCAACATCACAACAATTACTGGGAAAGTTACTTTTCCAAGCCACTACAAAGAAAAGCAAATGCAGCCAAAGTCTCATTTTGCCTGATGTTAGCAGGAAAAGTTCTAGGGTGGAGGGCAGGTGGATGGCAATTGTTCCTGGTTGTCTCTTGACCTGTAGCCTGGGCATGGAGAGAGAGATTTAAACAGGAACCTGTAACCCCTATTTGCATATCCCCCTCCTTATAAGAGATTCAAACTCCTTCCCTTGGTGATGTGAATGACTTGCACTCTGGTTCAGAAAACAGTCTGGCTGTCACACAGAGCAGTGTGTACTGTACCTCATTTCACTTTTGGATAAGGAAAACATGAATACCTTTAAAAACAGCTCTTCCCCCAACATGTATTTAAGGCCTGTTCATAGTCATGTTAGGTATACAGGTCTGTCTCATCTTATGCTAGGGTTATGTTCCGCAGTCAGCGCCTAAAGCGAAAATCGCGTATAGTCAAAATTACATTGAGTGTGATGATGGTCGTAATTGCCCGCACTACAGAAACAGTATTTAAATTGTTATTTTTCTCTTTTTTTGTTTTTTGTTTTTGCCAATCGCATTAAGCTGAAATCGCGCACGTTAAATGGGCCTAAGATGCGACAGACCTGTATATCTAGCACAGGCACAGTCATCTAGTCAAGCAATAGCATCTTCAGTGGTGTGATGCCGTTTTTCTAGACCACCGCTGAACCTAGTCAGCAGGCATTCATCGACAATGTGCGTCATTGTCTGTGTTGTGCCGCAGCTGCACAAAGGTCTGTCACAAAAGGCCAAGCGATACTGGATAGCTGCACAGAGACTTTGCCCAGTCCGGAACCTGTTCAAGAGAGACCATTGCTGATGGGGCAGGTCAAAACCAGTCAGGAAGATTGTGGGGTCGGCAATGAGGGACTGGTTGGGGACTGTGATGAATGGGGGGGAGGGTAACATCATTTTCTGGATGTTACAGCCATTCAGTTAGCTAGAATCTTTCTCTGAAGTTGTTAGCTCTTTAGACCTAACTTTTAATAGTCTTGCCTGTAAGAGTTAAAATCATAGAGTCCCAGACTCCCAGGAATGCTTAGGGAAGCAGGAAGTGAGTTGACAGGAGGCCAGGAGAGCCAATCAAAACAAAGCATGGGATTTTGAATTGGAAGCGGCAGCCTTTTCTTTTCCTGTTGTGTTCTGGGAGGCAAAGTTGCTGAAAGGACATTAAGCCAAAGGCCAGGCATGGAGAATCCAGTGACATGCATGTCCAGGAAAGGACTAAATCTTCAACTACAGATATGTGAAGAAAACAGGGAATATTTAGTCCGACACAATCAGGTTTATTTCTTTATTTTGGGTTTGCTGGATTCTCTGTGCTGAGCACACGTAACTTCCCCCTTGTATTGTAACTTTTTCAAGCTGAATCTGAGGGAAGCAATTCTCTGTGTTTTTAAACCTTCTTTTTTTAGCTGCTCCATAAAACTTAGCAAAAAAGCAATGTTTTGCCAGACCTGTTTTCTTTTTGCTTAATAAAAATCATGCTTTTAAGAACATGATCTGATTCCTGTGTCCTAGAAGGTGGAGGTTCTGTGTGCACATGTCTAAGACTGCACAACCAGTTACTAAGAAGAATTAAGAAATTAAAGTTTCATGTTCAGCTGATATCAACAGCTGTTTTTTCCCAAGCTCCCTCCAGAGGGAATGTTTTTTCCCCATAGATTCATAGATTCTAGGACTGGAAGGGACCTCAAGAGGTCATCAAGTCCAGTCCCCTGCCCTCATGGCAGGACCAAATACTGTCTAGACCATCCCTGAGAGACATTTATCTAACCTACTCTTAAATATCTCCAGAGATGGAGATTCCACAACCTCCATAGGCAATTTATTCCAGTGTTTAACCACCCTGACAGTTAGGAACTTTTTCCTAATGTCCAACCTAAACCTCCCTTGCTGCAGTTTAAGCCCATTGCTTCTTGTTCTATCCTTAGAGGCTAAGGTGAACAAGTTTTCTCCCTCCTCCTTATGACACCCTTTTAGATACCTGAAAACTGCTATCATGTCCCCTCTCAGTCTTCTCTTTTCCAAACTAAACAAACCCAATTCTTTGAGCCTTCCTTCCTAGGTCATGTTCTCAAGACCTTTAATCATTCTTGTTGCTCTTCTCTGGACCCGCTCCAATTTCTCCACATCTTTCTTGAAATGCGGTGCCCAGAACTGGACACAATACTCCGGCTGAGGCCTAACCAGTGCAGAGTAGAGCGGAAGAATGACTTCTCATGTCTTGCTCACAACACACCTGTTAATGCATCCCAGAATCATATTTGTTTTGTTTTTTGCAACAGCATCACACTGTTGACTCATATTTAGCTTGTGGTCCACTATAACCCCTAGATCCCTTTCTGCCGTACTCCTTCCTAGACAGTCTCTCCCCATTCTGTATGTGTGAAACTGATTGTTCCTTCCTAAGTGGAGCACTTTGCATTTGTCTTTGTTAAACTTCATCCTGTTTACCTCAGACCATTTCTCCAATTTGTCCAGATCATTTTGAATTATGACCCTATCCTCCAAAGCAGTTGCAATCGCTCCCAGTTTGGTATCATCTGCAAACTTAATAAGCGTACTTTCTATGCCAATATCTAAGTCGTTGATGAAGATATTGAACAGAGCCCATCCCAAAACAGACCCCTGTGGAAACCCACTTGTTATACCTTTCCAGCAGTATTGGGAACCAATAATAATTACTCTCTGAGTACAGTTAACCAGCCAGTTATGCACCCACCTTATAGTAGCCCCATCTAAATTGTATTTGCCTAGTTTATCGATAAGAATGTAATGCGAGACTGTACAGGTCTGTCTCATCTTACGTTGGGGTTACGTTCCGCAGTCAGTGCCTAAAGCAAAAATCGTGTATAGTCAAAATTACATTGATTGTAATGGCGGGCGGAATCACCCGCACTACAGAAATAGTATTTAAATTGTTATTTTTCTCTTTTTGTTTTTGTTTTTGCCGACCGCATAAAGCTGAAATCGCGCATGTTAAATGTGCTTAAGATGCGACAGACCTGTATTAAATACCTTACTAAAGTCTAGTTATACCACATCCACCACTTCTCCCTTATCCACAAGACTCGTTATCCTATCAAAGAAAGCTATCATATTGGTTTGACATGATTTGTTCTTTACAAATCCATGCTGGCTATTCCCTATCACCTTACCATCTTCCAAGTGTTTGCAGATGCCTTCCTTAATGACTTGCTCCATTATCTTCCCTGGCACAGAAGTTAAACTAACTGGTCTGTAGTTTCCTGGGTTGTTTTTATTTCCCTTTTTATAGATGGGCACTATATTTGCCCTTTTCCAGTCTTCTGGAATCTCTCCTGTCTCCCATGATTTTCCAAAGATAATAGCTAGAGGCTCAGATATCTCCTCTATTAGCTCTTTGAGTATTCTAGGTTAAAAGAGCTTGAGGGTACCTCACAGGAAGGAATTTGCAAGTGCTCCTTCCTGGGTTCTCAAAGAGGTTTTTGCATTTGGATGGTGGCAGTGATATCAATTCAAGGCCAGGGAATCTCTTACCTTGGGAAGTTTTAAAGCAAGCCTTTAGTGGCAAGTACTTTTAAGGTCTTTTGCTGGCCCCCACCTTCTGCACTCAAAGTGTCAGAGTGGGGAAACACCCTTGACAGGTATCATAACAGATATCCATTCCTCTCTCCAGAGTGTTTCCACCCTAACATACTGATGTGGCAGATGAGATCATAATGGGCAACGTGGCAGCAAATGTGCGGCTAGCAGTTTAAAAAAGGTCATTGTGCAGCAGCAGGCTTGGGTTGGCATGTACTTTCTCCAGTAACTTGCCAAAGGCAACCTCTCATCTGATATGGGGAAGAGCAATATTACTCAGAACTAGAAGCCATGGGAGTGGTGTCAGAAGTAGGGTGCCAGAGATGATTCAAATGGCAGCATGTAACTGTGTATCCACCAGTTTGGTGTGTGATGATCGACTCCATACTGGTGTGCAGGACTCCTCCACTGAATACGAGGTGGCCAAAGCTGAAGTCTGCAGGGTTGTGGCATGAGCACCATATGGTGAACCTGCCAGTTTGCTAAGAAGATTATTGCACGTCTTAACTTTAGCTGCTGTCTTCTTCAGTTGGGCATGGTAACTCAAAGTGCCATCTAAGGTCCCACCTAGATAGACCGGTTCTACTTCATGCTTCACCTTCTGACCATTCAGAGAAACATTCAGTTCTCAGGTTGTGCTGGTGTAATGAAGATGGAACAAACTGGAGACTGTTTTTATGCTGCTTGGCTTGAGGTGTCAAGTCTTACAGTAATCAGGTAACTTTACCATGTCCCGGTTTAAGGTGGCATCAAGCTCGTGAAAAATCCTGGCCTGGGTACTCCAACAGATGTTGTCTGCATAAATGAACTTTCATGACTCTGTTGTTGGCAGGTCACTGATGTAAAGGTTGAACAGGGTTGGAGAAAGCACAGAGCCCTGGGGTAACCCATTGCTCTGTCGTCTCCAAGCACTCATCTTCTCCCCCATATGGACTCTGAACTGCCTATCACAGAGGAACAGTTCAACAATGCCTGTGACCCAAGGTAGCAGGACCAGTGATACCTTCATGAGCAGGCCAGTGTGCCATACCATATCGTATGCCGCTGTTAGGTCAGTGAAAACAGTGTCTGTTTTCAAGTTTCTCTGGAAGCCATTTTCAACAAATGTGGTCCACATGAGTACTTGGTCGCATGTGATACGGCCTGGGGCGAAAAATGGCATTGTCAGGGCTCAAAATTGTCTTCACACTGGGTAATATGTGCTGTACGATCAGTGGCTTGAAGCACACTGACAGTAATGATATGGGATAATAGCTTGATGCTTGACTTGGGTCCTTTCCAGGCTTTGGGAGGCCAATGACTTTTGCGTTGCCCCATATCTTCAGTAGCCTCCCTTCACTGATGACCCTGGTGAAGAATTCTGGAGATATGTTTTCATAGTCCACAGCTCTTCCACACTTGATGCTACACAGTGTCTGTTCCGGCTCTGTTACAGTGAATGGTTCTGGGCAGCTTCTGGTCTGGTGTACATGTGTAAACATACGTCATTCGTTCCTCACTTGTCTTCGCACCTGTTTCTCCAAAGGTGCTCTGGCCGCTTTAAGTAGATGTCCAGCTCCTTGGCTGGATGGCACTGGGGGTTAGCTGAGTGCAGGTGGCTGCTGCGCTGCTCCAGGGTGTCAGAGCAGGCTCCAATACTTGCAGCTGGAGCAGGTAAAGCTCATCCTCTCAGTCATCTTCTCCCATCGGGCTCGGTGAGCAGTGTCCAATGATTCCATCAGATGGTCAGCGACATGTGGCAGGTTTCAGAGTAGCAGCCGTGTTAGTCTGTATCCGCAAAAAGAAGAACAGGAGTACTTGTGGCACCTTAGAGACTAACAAATTTATTAGAGCATAAGCTTTTGTGGACTACAGCCCACGATATGCATCCGAAGAAGTGGGCTGTAGCCCACGAAAGCTTATGCTCTAATAAATGTGTTAGTCTCTAAGGTGCCACAAGTCCTCCTGTTCTTCTTTTAGCGACATGTGGGTCACCAGGTGCCTCAGACTCCTTGAGCAAAGCAGCACTTCCCTCATTGAGGCAGGGGATCTAGACCTGGCGGCAATTGCATGGGGTGGTTCCGCAGGCTGCTTTTAAAATAGCACCACAGAAGCGACAGCTGATCTCATTTACCAAGATATGCCAGGCTGGTAGTGTCACTACACTCTTCTCCAACACTTCCCTGTATTTTTCCCAGTCAGCCTTTCAGAAGTTCCACCGTTCTTTTGTGGTGTTGTTGTTGTTGTTGTTGTTGTTTTGGAACTCTTGACAACTGGGAGCTGTAGCCCAGTATGGATCAGTGATAGTCCGTGTTGGCTGTGTGGAAAATTATCCAAAACTTGGCTGAGGATGGTCATGTGCTGAACTGACCCAGCACAAGTCAGGAGAGAGTCACAATCCCATCTAGAAGAATGGAACGTGTCTCATTGCTTAGCATCATGGATAAGGGCAAGGTCGTTTTGAGATGCCCAGTCTGCAAGTTGTTCACTGTCAGTGTCAGCTTCCTTATCTCCCCATTCTGTCTGATGCTGTTGAGGTCTCTGAATTAGACTGACGGGTGTAGCGGGCTTGGTAGGACCTGTTGGTTCCAGCTGATACTTGGAGGCTTGTAAACATTTGCCAGCCGGAAAATACCAGTCTGGATGGTGTCACAGAATTTGGTGGATGGTGTCACAGTATTTGGCGGATATTAGCTGAATGGCACCTGCAATGTCGGACCGAACGTATGTGGCTCGGCCGTGCTTCAGGTGTGCCACGTGGCACAACAGGTCGAAGCCATTGATACAGGAAAGCCTGGTTTCAGCAGTTGTCACGTGTGTCTCTTGCCAGCAAAGGACAGCGGTTGTATGTCGATAAGCAAGAATGCCAAGTAAATCACGCCTGGCAAGCGACAACCCCTCAGCATTGAGTTGTAACACACGTAGAGCTTGTCCGATGACATAGAAGGTTGCCAGGCCGCACCTTGGGGTCGGTGATGACAGTGTCGGAATCGCTGAGCTGGTGCTCGCGGAATTCAGCTCATTGTTTGGATCATTAGCTCCCCTGACTGCGGTCAGGTACTAGCGGGTGGCGCGACCAGGACACTGATCCATTGCCCCCAGGTTAGGTGATGGTGGGAGACTCGGTTCTGTAGCCCCCAACTTATGTGCAGTGGGGCTGTGGAATAGCCAGCCACGGCGGTCAGTGACTCGGGGGCGGGTCACAAAATCCACCTGGGTTGAGACATTCTGTGTTGGGTGAAAATTCCCCCCGGGATGAGTGAGGGCTGGGACTGAATTCTCCGCCCATGTCCCTTCCCAGCCATGTCCGGCTCCGGTGAAAAGTTCAGGGAGCAGCGGGAAATGTGTCGTGGGAAGTTCAGACGTGGATCGGGCCCCAAGTGCTGCTTTCTTTACTCCCTGGATATCTCCCATTCGTCTCAGTGAGGCTTCTGGTTTGAGGACAGCTGGTAGCGCTCAGAGAAGGGTCTATGCTTTGAACTGCAGGGGGCTGCATCCGCCTCTGGAGCTGTGCAGTGAAAACATGACGGAAGAAAATGTTTTAGGTTTTTTTTACTCCTTTTGTTCTTTCTCACGATTGTGGCCATGGCTGTCCCTTTTGCGCAACTGCTGCCCCCGCGTGGCGCAGGGTGGAAATGGGATTTCTTCCACTCTGGTTTTTGTATTAGCATTACTCGGCTTTCTCTCACTGTGCCTCTGGCACAGTGATACCGGGCGGTGTCTTCGGGCTTCAGGCCGGTCATTTGAAGATACAGCAGGCTGTTGCGATTGTCCCTGGAGATGGTGAATCGCCCTTGAACAGCCGGGGAATACCACTGGTTGGATGCATCGGGTCTAATCTGAGCCACCCACTCCAGCCCCTTCCCGGGAGCCTGGCGGAACCAATCCATGTAGTAGCTGCTGAAGCTGAACCCGGAGGCTTTGCAGGAGAGGCGGAGAGAGTCTCCGGGCTTTTTCACATCCCCTCCAGACTCCACCAGCTGGACCTGCGACCGGACACCTGGGAATAAAGACAGGTTACAAATATTGGTATAAAACCAACAATAATATAATATTCATTTAGCTCTGCCAACGATTCAGTGGAAAGAATACCTTCCAGAGCCGCCATAGTGAACATTAAAAGGAGCAAAAACCGCATTTTCGCTGGTGTTGGAGGGGAAAGTTCTCAGAGCGAATGTCTGGTAACCGCACAGACACAGGGGCTGGGGATTGTGTTCCCAGGTGCAGCCGGGCAGAGAGAGAGAGACAGATTTAACAGGAAGCTCTCACCGTAATTTACATATTTCCCCCTTTAGAAGCTGTACAAACATCAGAATGGCTGTAACTAAGGCTGAGAGGGGAATTTGTCTGTGTGTCTGTGCAGCGCCTAACAAGGAGCCCTGGGGTCTGGAATAGACTCTCCTCCGAAGAGAGGAATTAGAGTTGCCAAGGTTCTAGGGCTTGACTCGAACTTCACTGCAATCCACACACATCCTCTTCTTAGGTTTAGAGGACGTTGGATCAAAGCCTGAAGCAGGATACTCTTCTTGCTAGAGAACAAGACACATGCGGTTAATGTCTTGGTCAGAGGGGTGTGAAAGGTCAAGGGGTCCTTGAAGATTGTGTTGGAATTATAGCTGCAGGCTTCCCACTTTTATCCTCTAGGGCAGAAGGAAAGACTTTTTCACTTTGGTCCCAGTTTCCATCGTTGTAGCTAACGGCATGAAAACTCCCTGTCAGATCCTCCCTCGGTTCTCTGTGTAACTGCTGCCCTCTCCCGCTTAGTGCGTTCATGGACCTTCCGGCGGCTGGTTCTTGTATGACGCGTAACAGGTTTCCCCTCGCTGTGTCCCTCGCGCAGTAATACACGGCGGTGTCCTCGGGTTTCAGGCTGTCCATGTGCAAATGGAAATTGGAGCTGTCCTTGGAGGCTGTGAATCGCCCCTGGATTGCTGGGGAGTAGCTGTTGTCAGACGGAGAATAATAGTAAATCAGCCCCTCCAGCCCCTTCCCGGGAGTCTGCCGGATCCAGAACATGTTGCCCATACTGCTAACCCCACTCCCTGCACGTTGCAGCCTATGGGACTCTCCGGCCTTTTTCACCGCGGTCCCCGATTGGGTCAGAAGCACCTGCGAGCGGGCCCCTGGGGGGAAATGAAGAAAGGGAGATTGCTCGTTAAATTAATAATATTAGACAAATAACGGGTAATGCGTGAAAGTAGCGAACCCAAACCCAGCTCTCAGGAGAACGCGGCCAGTGCAAGGACCAGCTGTACGAGGGGGAGCACAGCCATGGAGCAGTTCGGGGCCGAGCTCAGGTGGGTCTGGTCCGAACTGGGGTCCCTGGGACAGATCCGGGACTTTGTGAGTGCGGAAAGTCTGCGGGGTTTTTTTTTTAAATCGGACGAGCGAGGTCTCCGCTTTGCATATCTCTGGCAGGAGAGTCTGCCACAGGGTGAATACGGAATCCACCCCCTGAGAGAGCTAAAGAGAGTCATTGCCCTGGGGTGAAGGGGGAGCGTGTGTTACGGTATAGAGAGGAGGGGGGAGATGTTGGTACCTTTGGTGTCTCTATGAGGTTGACAGTAGCTCTGAGGTGGCAGGGGTTAGGTATAGAGGGGAGGGGGAGAAGGCGCTCGTGCTGGGGTCTCTAAGGGGTGAGCTGACGTGGGTGGCAGTGGGGTTCGGCACAGGTGAGAGTGGAGCAGGCCGGGCTGTGGGTATTTCTATGGGTAATTGGTTGTGAGGTGTGTACAGACCGGAGGGGAACAAGCGCTGCTGCTGGATCGCTCTCGATGTGGGTGCAGCGCGGGTAGATTTAGAAGGGATCGGTGCAGCTCATGCTGTGGGAGTCTTTATGGTTGAAAATGAAAAAAGTTTATATGGCAGAGAACTGACCTAATATTGTAACCCAGAGTCCCTCACTGCAGCTACTAGCTCACAGCCCGGGTGGGCTTTGAGACCAGGTCTCTCCCCCTACAAACACTCCAGATCATCCTTCTCTGCACGCTGCGTTAGGACACGTGTACGTGTGTTTGTGCGTCTACGAATAGGAGAGAGAGAGGGAGAGAGAGAGAGAGAGCAGTTAGGTCACTGGTTTGCTGAGACCAGTGCCTGTTATGCTGACAGATTATTTCAGTTCTCTTGTGGCATTCCATCTGTTGTCTCGTTTTCTACTTAGTTAATAAAGGCTTGGGGGCAGAGATCCCATATTAACTGGAATCCTAACTGCTTTGTAACATTTTAAAACTCCCAGCGTACAGCCTTTAATTCTTTCCAGAAGAACAGACACTATTGTGAAGGGGTTGTTATCTATTTCTAAATGTAGAAATGGCGCCTCTTCTTAGAAAAACTCTTTCTTTTCACAGGAACCTAAGATAGTTAGGCATCCAGAACCCACTGGATAAATAGCACCCACGGGTTTATTAGAGTTTTTAACTGTTTGAATAAAAGGTCCAGATCAGCTGGCATAAATAGGGGTATCTGCTGTATTGAATCTAGTGGGTCTGTGATAATTTATTCCAGCTGTGGTTCTGCTCTCCCCGTGTATGTATGTCTTAAGATCACAACAACCAAAGCTGTGTGAAATCAGAGGCAAGTTTTCTCATTGGTTCTGAAGGGCTGTAGATCAACCCAGTCACACATTTCTGTTCTCTGAGGTGACCGCCCCGTCCAATGTATCGGAGATAGAAATGATCAGGAGAAGATCGAATGTTTCCCTCCCACCAGGGGAGAGTGGCTCTTCTAGCAGGAATCCCAGCTGAGCAGGGTTTATGGGGGACTCCCATGGTCTCTACACTGCAGGCCCCAGCGCGGCTATGTGCAACAAGGGGTGACATTGCCAGGGAACTACAGCAGTACCCCCATCCCCCGACACACACACACACACACACACACACACACACACACACAGTCTGTGCGTTTTGAACGCTGAGATCCGCTTTCCTGCCTGTGCCATAGGCTGTATGATTCGTTTAACTGCTGCCTCTATGTGGCGCACGGGAGACGGGACAATCCGCAGCCTGGGTTTTTGTGTTGGCAACAATAGGTCTCATTCCACTGTGCGTCTAGCGCAGTAATACCGGGCGGTGTCCTCCAGTCTCAGGCCGGTCATTTGCAGATACAGCAGGTTGTTGGAATTGTCCCTGGAGATGGTGAATCGGCCTTTCACTGCGTCTGAATAATAACTTTTGCTTCCGTCAGTGTAAATGAGCGAGACCCACTCCAGCCCTTTCCCGGGAGCCTGCCAGACCCAGTGCATCGGGTAGCTGCTGAAGGTGAACCCGGAGGCTTTGCAGGAGAGGCGGAGAGAGTCTCCAGGCTTTTTCACATCCCCTCCGGACTCCACCAGCTGCACCTGGGACCGGACACCTGCAAATAAAGATACACTTAGAAATCGTAAGAAGAGCTTTAACAAACCTTCTGCCTCCGAAATGTGTTTACAAGGAGAAAATACCTTCCAAAGCTGCTACAAGGAAACCTAAATGGAGCCAAAGTCTCATTCTCCCTGGTCTTGGAGGGGAAAGTTCTTAGGGAGGTTGGCTGGTAACTGGACAGAACCAGGGGGCTGCGGATTGTGTTTCTGGGTGCAGCCTGGGCAGAGGGAGAGAGAGAGAGAGAGAGAGAGAGAGAGAGAGATTTAAACAGGAAACTGAGACCCATATTTGCATATCCCACTCCTTTATAAGAAGCACAAAGTCCTTCCCTGAGTGAGCTCACTTTCTGAGTCTGGGGATTCAAGAGAAGGATCAGAACCAGTCACTAAAGAAATAAGGGTAGGAAGAGATTTGACTCCCTGGAGGGTTTGGTTGGCTCTCAGCTTTGGTATTGCCCCAGCTGCGTTCGAAAGGCTTGGCTGCAGGGCCGGATTTACCATTAACCACACCATGCGGTGGCACAGCCCCCAACGACAGGGGCCCCCAAAAGGAGGCAGTGCACCAGCGCTCAGGCAGGCAGGCTGCCTGCACACAGACCCACACAGGTCCCGGAAGCCGCTGGCTGCTGGCACATCTCTGCGAGTTACCGGCTAGGGAAAGGTGGCTTCATGCACTGACCCCACCCCAGGCAGCGCAGTAAGACCCTCTGCTCCTCTCCCCCCAAAAGGCATGCAGAGACGTGCCAGTAGGAGCGCAGCAGGGCTAAGGCGGCTCCCTGCCTACTCTGCCTCTCTCCCTCCATGCGATGCTGCTCTTCGAAGTGGCAGGCATGTCCCTGCAGCCCCTGGTGGTGGGGGTCTTGCCCCTGCCCCGAGTGCCAACTCCACAGCTCCCATTGTCTGGGAACTGAGGCCAAGGGGAGCTGCAGGGGTGGTGCCTGCTAGCAGCAATGCACGGAGACCTCCTGGCCCACTGCCTAGGACCTACTGACAGAAGGGAGGGATAGCTCAGTGGTTTGAGTATTGGCCTGCTAAACCCAGGGTTGTGAGTTCAATCCTTGAGGGGACCACTTAGGAATCTTGGGCAAAAATCTGTACTTGGTACTGTTAGTGAAGGCAGGGGGCTGGACTCGATGACCTTTCGAGGTCCCTTTCAGTTCTAGGAGATAGGTATATCTCCAATTATTATTATTATTATAGGGGTGTGCGGGTTCATTTGGGAGCCCAGCCACCCAAGGTAAGTGCTGACTCCCGCCCACACCTCAAGCCCCTACCCCAGCACAGAGCCCACATCCTGCACCCAAACTCCCTCCCAGGTCCCTATCCCCACACTCACTCCTGCACCCCAAGTCCCTGCCCCAATCAAGGTACCTCACTTTATTTTCATTTATTTCCTATTACTTATAATATAGGAAGAGGAGGAAGAAAAAATCATGAAACACGGGGGGAGCTAAGAGAAAATGTTCTTTTTCTTGGCTGAGTCTCCAGTGGGGGCCCAAAACCATAGCTGCATACAGGATCCCACTAACTAAATCCAGCACTGGACTAGACCGACCCTCCTACTGCAGACATTTGGGTAAAGAGTGTTCTGTAGATCTGCAGATTAGACTCTTGACACTTTTCTTCTTAACTGTCCATGGAGGGTTTCCACCTTGGACAGCTCCTTCAGTCTAACTAAAACAACAAGGAGCCTGGTGGCACCTTAAAGACTAACAGATTTATTTGGGCATAAGCTTTAGTGGGTTAAAACCTCACTTCTTCGGATGCATAGAGTGAAAGTTACAGATGCAGGCATTATATACTGACACATGGAGAGCAGGGAGTTACTTCTCAAGTGGAGAACCAGTGTTGACAGGGCCAATTCAATCAGGGTGGATGTAGTCCACTCCCAATAATAGATGAGGAGGTGTCAATTCCAGGAGAGGAAAAGCTGCTTCTGTAATGAGCCAGCCATTCCCAGTCCCCATTCAAACCCAGATTAATGGTGTTAAATTTGCAAATGAATTTTAGTTCTGATGTTTCTCTTTGAAGTCTGTTTCTGAAGGTTTTTTTGTTCAATGACAGTGACTTTTAAATCTGTAATAGAATGACCAGGGAGATTGAAGTGTTCACTTACTGGCTTTTGTATGTTACCATTCCTGATGTCCGATTTGTGTCTATTTATTCTTTTGCAGAGGGACTGTCCGGTTTGGCCAATGTACATGGCAGAGGGGCATTGCCGGCACATGATGGCATATATAACATTAGTAGAGGTGCAGGTGAATGAGCCCTTGATGGTGTGGCTGATGTGGTTGACCTCTGATGGTGTTGCCAGAGTAGATATGGGGACAGAGTAGGCAATGAGGTTTGCTACAGGGATTGGTTCCTGGGCTAGTGTTTCTGTGGGTGTGGTGTGTAGTTGCTGGTGAGTATTTGCTTCAGGTTGGGGGGTTGTCTGTAAGCGAGGACTGGCCTGCCTCCCAAGGTCTGTGAGAGTGAGGGATCATTTTCCAGGATAGGTTGTAGATCGTGGATAATGCGCTGGAGAGATTTTAGCTGGGGGCTGTATGTGATGGCCAGTGGTGTTCTGTTATTGTCCTTGTTGGGCCTGTCCTGTAGTAGGTGATTTCTGGGTACCCGTCTTGCTCTGTCAATCTGTTTCCTCACTTCCCCAGGTGGGTATTGTAGTTTTACGAATGCTTGATAAAGATCTAGTAGGTGTTTGTTTCTGTCTGAGGGATGGAGCAAATTCGGTTGTATCTTAGGGTTTGGCTGTAGACAATGGATCGTGTGATGTGTCTTGGATGGAAGCTGGAGGCATGTAGGTACATATAGCAGTCAGTAGGTTTCCGGTATAGGGTGGTGTTTATGTGACCATCACTTATTTGCACTGTAGTGTCCAGGAAGTGGATCTCTTGTGTGGACTGGTCCAGGCTGAGGTTGATGGTGGGGTGGAAATTGTTGAAGTGTTCAGTCTAACTGGTCTCCGAAGATGGACTATGGGTGAATAGCAGCACCTTGTGGCCATTTCTTTGAATTACAAAACCAGGCTTAAATTCCCTCTCTGCACAGGACAAGCACAACCTATCTATCTATCTATCTATCTATCTATCTATCTATCTATCTATCTATCTATCCCCGTACACCCCATCTATCTATCTATCTATCTATCTATCTATCTATCTATCTATCTATCTATCTATCTATCCTCATCCACCCCATCTATCTATCTATCTATCTATCTATCTATCTATCTATCTATCTATCTATCTATCTATCTATCTATCTATCTATCTATCCCCAGACACCCCCTTCTGGGATGGGGAGAGAGAGAGAGAGAGAGAGATCCCTCAGCCACTTGTGCCCCACAGCTGGCCATGGTCTGTGGTTTGCAAGCGATGCCTGCCCCTCCCCCGCCCTGTCAGTTTTTGCTCTGCTCCGCAACACAGCTGTGGCACCGTGGGGACTGGAAGCGCAGTAATACACCGCCCTGTCTCGCAGCTCTGCGCTCAGGATCCGGAGGGTGAACCTGTTGTTGGAGCTATCAACTTTCCCTACGAAGCGGCCCTGGAAACCTTCTCCATAGTGATCCCCTTCTCGGTAAATCCAGGTCAGGGGGCCCCGCTGCCCCTTTGTGTACCAGTACATCCAGTAGCTGCTCATCTCCCCGCCCTTCACACTGCACTGGAAGGTCACTTCTTCACCTTCCCGGACTGCCAAGGCCTGGGCACCTTGTTCCAGCACCACATCACTCCCGACTGCTGGCGAGACAATAAAACGTGTTAATAAGGCAAAGAGATGAACTGTCCGCAAAGGAGCAATAAGGGAGAAGGATAAACGTCAGCGGAGATGGCTGATCAGTGAAATGACAGGATCTGGCAACGCAGAATTATTCTGTGTAACTGAAAATCTGGAGAGAATTTAACCGCTTCATAACCTGTTAAAGATGAAGAAAAGAAGAAAAGAAAAACAAAAACCTGAAAACCAAACTTAATACAGAAAACACACAAAACCTCAAACACAAACACCTGGAAACCATTCTAAATACAGAAAACACACACACAACTTAAACACAAAAACCTGAAAGCCAACATTAAACACACACACACACATAAAGAGGAAAAGAAAAACTCAAAGACAGGAACACCCTAAATCCAAAATTAACACTGAAGACACACACAAAAATATATTAACTTAGGAACACAAAAACACGAATATGAAAACCTGAAAAACAAAATACAAAGTGGAAAAGGAACAAACTGAAAAAAGTCACACACAGAAAACAAGAGGAACATAAACACCAGAAAAGCTCCATAAACACAGAAAACATAAGAAACTCAGACACAGTAAATTCATACACAAAAGCCTGAAAACCAAAAGAAAAAGAAAAAACACAGAACAAAGCCAAGCACAGAAAGCAAATGCAGAATTAGGGGTCTGTGCTATTGTGTGTTTTATTTACTTCTGCATAAGTTGCTGAGAAGCAGCAGAAGGCAGCAGCCCCTTATCATCTCTGCAAGAAAACGAACACACAAGAGTTTCTCAGTCAGCCCCTTTGTAATACAACAGTTTCTGTCACGTGCCCCTTCCTCTGCAGACGCTGGCAGAGGATGGAGACTGGCAGCAGTTCGATTTCTGGATAAGCCTGGCTTCAAAAGCAACAAGATGGAGCTCTCCAGCCTTTGGCCTCTTTAGCACTCAGGGCAACACACCGCGGCTCAGCTCAAATCCCTCCAGTCAGACATGGAGCAGCCAGATATCAAACAGCTCTTTCGCCTCTTAATGAGTATCCTCCCAAGCACCAGATGGAGCTTTAACCTCCTCAGGATTGAAGAGAAAAAGAGAAATGCCGCACAACGGTTCACACAGACCTGGGCTCTGCAAAAGGCACCGAGCAAAGCATTTCGGCTGCAATTTTCAAAGAAATCTAAAGGAATTAGTTACCTAGATTCCACTGAAGTTCAGCCTGAAGTGTATGCTGTTCTCGGTCTTGTTGTTGTTTTAATCGTCTGGAAAAGAATTTGTATATAGTACGGTGCATTTTTAAAGAGGAAAGGGTTTCTTTCTTTTCTTTTTGTGAAGACGGGAGGGGCTTCTTTCTCTTTCCTTGTTTATGTTGACTTTTAGTCTTTTGTGTGTGTATTTATACCGTTTGTGTTTATTCGGTGGTTGTGTTGTTGTTGTTTGTGCTGTATGTGTATGTTTTTGGTTTTTTTGCTTGTTTGTGTGTTTAAGCTTTTTGCATTCCATTTTCTGGTTTGGGGGGTGCTTTTTGCTTTTTCTCTATCTCTGTCTATGTTTTCTATATTTCTTCCCTTTTTGATTCATTCTTTGGTTTTGTTCTTTGCTTTTCATTTTAAATTCTCAGTAACAAATGTTTCCCTCTTGATCTAAAACACTCTGTAGCCTTTAAATTTATTTCTAAGTAGGGCCTTAAAGTGCCCAGTGTTTTACAGGCTCAGAGTGTATATCAGGACAAAAATACCTTTGCTCTGACTCACTTTCAAAGTGGATTGAGATAAACAAGAACAAGGCATTCTTATTCTGGAATAAGATGGCCCACATATGGATATTTCAAGGAATTTCTATTGCACTTTAAATTCACATCCTACCGTAATCCACATTAATTTTCTTGTGTAGACAAGCCCCAGTTTGCCACTCCCTGTGAGTGCTGTGTCTTTGTGCTTTGTTGGGTGGAGGGATTTTGTAAAGGAAGGTCTATCCTTTTTCTTACTGTGTCTCTATCGCACAGTAATAGGTGGCGGAGTCAGACAGCTGAACCGATGATATATCCAAAGGGAAAACCCGGCTGGTTTTATTAATTTTGGCTTTGAAACGGTTCCTGAACCTCTCTTCCAAATCTTCCTGTCTGCAGCCCTCATGAAGGATGAACTGTGGCGATCCTCCGGATTCCTGCCTGTACCAGAGCAGCGTTGGGAAGCCAGAATTATAGCTACAGTCCAGGGTAACAAATTCCCCTTCCTTCACTTTTGTTTCTCCCACGGGTTGGATGACTGTCTGTCCTTGGGTGAGCCCTTTAAACACATCAAAGTAACATCGGAGTTATTACAAAACCCCTAGGACACACAGATTTCATCTCAGTCTTTTAAGCAAACATCAGCCAAGAAGAGAAATAGAAGCTGGAATTAAACACTATGGTGTTCATAAGCTCACCGGACCAGTTCAGGGTTAGGATAAGTACCAAGGGAAGCGCAGACATGCTGAGACCTCAAGGGTGTTTGTCGCTGCTGTGAGAGAGGTCCCTTTGGTATGAACCTCATGAGCTGCTCTCTCATCTCACCGGAAATAGGTGCTTTTCTTTTTTAGGTGCATGCCTTGTTCAGTTTAAGATGATTCATCCGGGCCTGATCCAAAGTCTTTTGAAGTCAACAGGCTTTTCCCATTCACTTTAAGGGTTATTGAATCAGGCCCGTTATAGGAATATATTACACCGTGAATGTGGACAAGAATATAGCTTATGAAAATTGCACTGAATTGCACTATACCCAGGGGCGACAAAAGGAAATGCCCCATATCTCTTCTCAAGAAGGGAAGAGAGGTGATTCATTGTCATAAGAGTTAAGATAGATAGATAGATAGATAGATGGGGTGGATGGGGATAGATAGATAGATAGATAGATAGATAGATAGATAGATAGATAGATAGATAGATAGATAGATAGATAGATAGATAGATGGGGTGGATGGGGATAGATAGAACGAGCATGTGTTATCAGGTACTAGCCACCATGGAATCCGAATCTCTTTTCCAGTCCGTATTCCATCCAATGATTTAAAGATTCAAATACAGTCATTAAAGGACATTCTAGTCTACTCTAGTGTAGCCTAGTCTCATTTCTTGTATTGTATTGTATTGTATTGTATTGTATTGTACTGTGCTCCCATGTCCTGTATTGTACTTTAATTTCCTATATTCTAAGCAATTCTGGATTGTAATTAGAATTAAATAGAAAATGAATTTCCCAATAACAGTCACACAAAGTTCTTCTTGACAATTCATGTGAAATCTCTTTTTCTGTACTGCTAAACGAAGACATCTTTTAATTAAAACATACAATTTTAAAAGGAATAATAATTTAATAAAATTCACATTCTTCTGAGTTATAGACACTTATTTTCAAATACTGATTTTTTTGCACAGTCATTTTTTCTGTTCTTTTTAATGAAGACAATTTTTTGATTCATACATTCAAAAATACAGTACAAATAAACAATTATTTCATAACATTTATATTATATACAGTAATATTTAAAATATTGATTTTATTTGCACATAGGATTAATTCTTCCAGTATTTTAATAAAGACAAAATATAGTTATTCGGGTAAACAATTAATATTGTTAATATTGTTAACATTGTATAGGTCCATAAGAACCTAGGGATAGGACTGGAAGGGACCTCCATCCTGGGTCAGAGAGCATTTCAGCTGATCCCTTTTTATAACTCATTCATAAATTTATCAAGCTCCATTTTAAAATTAGTTAGGTTTTGTTCACGCCCACTGCTCCTATCACCTGTTCTATAACCTCACCATCACTCCTCTAATGATTAGACATCTTCTAATTTCCAGCCTAAATTTATTCACGGCCAGTTTATAACCAGTTTTCCTTCTACAAACATTGTCCAGCAGCTTAAATAGTTCTTCTCCCTCCCTCGTGTTTATCTTACTGATGCGTTTATAAAGACCAGTCAGGTCCTCATAAGAACATATGAACGGCCAGACTGGGTCAGACCAAAGGTCCATCTAGCCCAGTGTCCTGTCTCCCGACAGTGGCCAGTGCCAGGTGCCCCAGAGGGAATGAACAGAACAGGGAATCATCAAGCGATCCATCCCCTGTCGCCCATTTCCAGCTTGTGTCAAACAGAGGATAAGGACACCATCCCTGCCCACCTCCTGTCAGCCTTTGTTTTGCTAGGCTAAATAGCCAATCGCCTCTCCTAAAATCAGCTCTCAATTTCCCTGAACATCTGAGTAGCTCTCCTCTGCACCCCTTCCACTTTGAATTCATCTTTCTTGAACATGGGTGACCAGAACTTGACAAGGAATTCTTTTAATTAACAACTTGATTTTATCGTTATTAACGTACATGAACTTTTCATACATGGTTTAACACATCTGAATCATAACCTGCATGTCTTGTCTTGAAAAGACTCATTTGCGTTTGATCAATGTCTTGTCATAATCTGTGTTTCTATTTTGTCTGCAGTGTTGTGGTAGCTGTGTTGGTCCGGGTATGAAAGAGAAAAGGTGGGAGAGGTAATATTGACCGAACTTATTCTCCATAGAGCTCTGTGAAAGCTGGTCTCTCTCAACAACAAAACTTGGTCAAATAAAAGATATTGCCTCACCCACCTTGTCTATGTATTTTCTAACTTCTGACCAACCTTCCCTGAGGAATTTAGTCCATCTTTCTAACCCCAGATATTGCTAGTCACTAGAATTCTCTTTCTGCGCGAATTTATGCCCACGATTGTCTTTAATCACCTGAGCTGCCCCACTGAATTCAACAGGAGTCTTTCCCTTGTCTTCAATGGTCTTTGGATCAAGCTCTCCTTCAGTGGCAAGTTATTGTTCAGGGTGTTGCAGCAGGTGAACCATTGTGCGCTGCAAGGCACAATAATACACAGCACTATCTCCTGGCTGTAAAGCCCTGATGCTTAAAATGCTGGAGCTCTTGGCACGGTCAACAGAGACTCCGAAGCGTCCTGAATTTCTCTCCTCACTGTAGCTGTGAATGATGTAAGTCAGTTCAGTGTTGGCCTTCCGGTAATACCAGTAAATGGAATCGTAATTCCCATCAGGTATGTCATGCGTGCATTGAATCTTTGCATCAGCCAACTCAGCACCGCTCTGGTCGGGGGACTGGGTTACTTCAGACAGGCAGATACCACCTCGGGAGAGGGAATGAGAGAGAGTTAAATAAAACACTAAACAACAAACGTGGGCTAGCGATGCACAGCACAACAGGAACTGGACTCAGTTGGTTAGCTTGCAATGGTGATGACAGAGGAAGGTGGGCTGGTATGGAAGGCACTGAAGTGAGGCTCAGGACACTGGATTTAACTTCAAGCCCTGCAACCACCTCTCTGGGTGACTTTCAGAAACTCATCTGGGCTGAGCACAGCAACCCCTAAAAGATTTGGACACTCCGTTCCCATTAAGAGTACCGGAGATTTGGCCTCTAAATACCTTAGGCATCGTTGTAACTCTCGGTTGTATTCTCTCTGAGTTTCAATGTAAAATAGGGGTAATAAAACTTCTTTTTTCCTTAGACTTTGTCTGCTTAGGGAAGGGATTGACTCTCACTAGGTATCTATACAGAGCTCAACACAACTGATTTCAGCTGAAGGCCGTGGGTGCCACTATAACAATAATACATTTAAAACAGACAATAAGCGGCGTCACTCACACAACAGGGACAAGAAGAGACAGCTGCGCCCATTCATGGCACTCTGCAGGGTATTTTGTTCTGTTTGTAGATCGAAGCTTGCTGCTGTCGCTGGCGGCAGAGAGATAACACCGCCTCTTACTACAGAACGAGCCTCCGAGTGCGTTCAACCCCTCACCACTTCTGCCTTATCTGCAAAGATTGCATGGCAGTTTCGTTGCTGCGGCAGTAAAGGAAATAGGGGATTAAGAAGGGCGTTTTTTTGAACATATCACAAGATGTTGCACATGAAAGGTCTCAAACTTTCATCCTCAACCGATGGAGAACGGCTTGCTCGCTGAAGGCGTGCAGGTGTTCGGTCTTTACCTTTATTATCATTATATCATTATTACCTTTCTCTATATAGCAGCACCACATAAAGACCTCCTTGTGCAGGATGCTGCACAGACAGACTGGGGAAAAAAAACAAAACATTTTCTGTCCTGCAAAGTCTACTGTCTAAATAGTCTAAGGAAGGACTTCTATCCCCATTTTACAGGTGAGGAATTGAGGCACAGGGGGACTAAGGGTCAGATTTTAAAGGTCTGTATGTAGCGTTGAAATCAATGGGATTTAGGCATCTAAATACATTTTCAAATTTGGCTGCTAGGCACGATAATAATGCAATCTCTGAGACACACCAATAATAATTATTATTAGTGGTCTCCGCCTCCAATTGGTGGGATGACACAGCATTGTTACTTAAGGAAGATATGCTTTAGTCAAGCACAAATTATTGGGCTCAATACAGGAGAAACACGATGAAATTCTGTGAGATATGTTATACAGGGGATCATGATCAAGTGGCCTTCTGGCCTTTAAATCTAATAACCTACATTTAGGTTCTAATTAAACTATAGCGTTACCCTCTAATGGTTAGTGGAGTTAAGCAAACTTTCAATGTTAGGCAACAAACCAGCAATTCTTGTTCAATCTTACAACTGTTTCCAGAAAAGGGTGCTATCTTATTCTCCTTGGAACTAACAAAGAATGGTCTTTATGGCTAAGGTACAGGCCAGGGAGGGACTTGGGGAACTCAGCTTCAGTTTCCAGACTTGCCATAGACTCCCTTTGTGATCCTGGGAGAGTACTTTAGCCCTTCTCTTCTTTTTTTCCCCATCTGTAAAATGGGACTTCCCTATCTCACAGGAGTTTTTGGTGGATAAAATACTGTGATGGTCCTTGTAATGGGGGGAAGATAAGAACCTTAGGTAAATCGTTTTCTAGTTTCCTAAACCACTTTCTAAAATTTATTTTACAGCCAAAAGGGACCAATAGATCATGTAGGATTCTAGTCTGATCCCCTACATTTCAGAGGCCATACAATTTCATGCTGTTGCCCCTTTCTTGAGTAATCTGTGTTTGGCTAACCCGTATCTTCCACCACTTCCCTTGGGAGCTGTTTCCAAGGGTGAATCACCCACTCTGTTAAAAACGGTGCCTTGCATGTAATTTGCAATGGGACTTACCCTCCTAAATCACTGAGATGCTTTTGAAAAGACTTTCTGTGCCACAGTGCCCCAGCGGTAATGTGGATAACGGCACTTTCCTCTCTCACAAGTTGCTGTCAGGATGCATACATTAAAGATTGGGAGGCTTTCACACACTACCTGATTTGAACATTTCAGCCATAAAACATCATCTATTGAGAGCCCTGTTTAGCCTGGGTTGCTTCACACTTCTCTTTCAGACTTTATTATTATTATTATTACGGTGCTGGTAGTGATGGTAGCACCAGTAAGTCACAGTGATGAGCCAGGACCCCATAGTGTTAGGTGCTGTACAAACACAGAGGGAAAAGGTGCTCCTAGACCGGAAGAGCTCACAATCTGAGCTCCTGGGTGCATATTTGCACAGAAAGAGTCAGCATTTACCACTGTGCACCAGCGCAGTAACAGATGGCAGCATCTTCATTGTTAATTCCATAATTTAAATCCCAGGTTGCAAGTACTTCCTGCCCGCCGGGATGTACAGTCTGTGCACTGTTTTTTGTTGTTGTTTGATTTTGTTTGTGTGTTTGTTTGTTTTCTTTTTGGTGCACACTGATTAGCTGTTCTAGGGTTTGGTGCGAGACTAGTCGGTACCAATGATGAGCAGCTGACATCCTCCTGAGATTGTCGGTGAAGGGACGGAGTTGTGGGCGAGGCACTTATCTGAGACTCAGGAGAGCTGGATTCAGTTGCCAGCTGTACCACAGATCCCCTTTGAGAGCTTGGTCAAGGCAGTTAATCTCTCTCTGCCTAGGTTTCCCTATATGTGAAACAGATCTAATATTTCTCTATTACACCTGAACTGTGAGGATACATATTTGGAAGCACTCAGATGTTTTTGTGATGGGGTAATATAAGCAGATAGATACACAAATAGCTTTACCAGGAATGAAGTTTGGGACTTTCAAATGATGATTTTAATAAAATTTGGTATTTTCGTTAACAAAGGCTCCTTAAAAAGTCCCAGACAAAATTCTTGCAATATGTTTTAAAAGTCTCTTTTTCCTCTCCGGTTAAAATCTAAAATAAACAGAACATGGAAAGAATAAAATGACATGTTTATCATACTTTTTACCAGTAGGTTGCGCTACCTTGTTATTTTCCCCAAATCTACCTGGACAGCTTTGCTTTAATCACATGCATTATCGAAATGTCATACAAAGCAATACGAGATTTCTAACTAATATCACCAAAACAGAAGGTTCTTTAAAGGTTGTGACTGTCCCAGACTTGCAACTAGTCATTTAAATCTCCCACGCACACTCATAAATAGGTTATCTTCATTTAAATAATTTAATTACACTATTTTAACTCAGTTTAAAAAAAAACATTGTTTTACTTCGCGTCATTTGAAAAATACGATAGTCTACGAAGAGAAAAAAATTCCCAAGATGTTAACAAAATAACCTCACGTCCATTCCATGATCCAAGTTTGATATATGACTATAAAGATTTGAATAAAGACTTGGTTTGCGGGGGATTGGAAACACCAGCTTGATAACAATAGAGTCACTATACAACAGGGGTTATCAAACTGGGGGTCGGGACCCCTCAAGGGGATCTTGAGGTTATTACAGGGGCGGTTGTGAGCTGTCAGCCTCCATCCCAAACCCCACTTTGCCTTTACAATGGTGTTAAATATATTAAAAAGTGTTTTTAATTTATTACGGGGGTCTCACTCGGAGGCTTGCTGTGTGAAAGGGGTCACCAGTACAATAGTTTGAGAACCACTGCCTAAAATACGTATTTCTCGGCAGTGTAACAATTCCCCTAAAGCAGCTGTTTCCAGCCTCAGTGCGCCTAATTTCCGCGGCATCAGGGAAGGGAAGGTTTTTTGCCGAGCTTTGCTATGTGGCTCTGTCACTCTGAGCGCTGCGCAACGCAGCAATACACCGCTGTGTCTGCCAGTGCCACCCTCAGGGCTGTGATCCTCAGCACGGTGGAGCTGTCATCAGCCTGGGACGAAAACCTCTCCTGGGGGAAACCTGCAGCATCACTGGCTCTTTTAGCTCGGCTCTGGAGAATGCACTGCAGGCCATGGTTACTATACGGAGGTACCAGAAGAGAGAGACAGCTCCAAATAGGAGCAGAGGGAAGTTATTTTAATTCTGTATTTGGCACTGTTAGGACCGCTGCTGGAATACTTTGTCCAGTTCAGGTGTCCAGAAATCAAGAAGGAAGTTGATAAATGGGCGAGTGTTCAGGGAAGAGCTGTGAGAATGATTACAAGATTAGAAAACATGTTTATAGTGAGAGACTCAAGGAACTCAAGCTATTTACAAAGAGATGGTGAAGGGGTAACTTGATTATAGTCTACTACAAACAAATATTTAATAATGGGCACTACAACCTAGCAGACAAAGATCTAACAGGTGCGAATGGCTGGAAGTGGAAATTACACAAATTCGGACCTCAGTGTGGGTAATTAACCATTGGAACAATTTACGAAGGGGTTTGTGGTGGATTCTCCATCCCTGGCAATTTTAAAACCCAAACGGGAAGTTTTTCTAAAACAGCTGCTCTAGGAATTGTTTGGGGCCCGTGTTACACAGGAGGCCAGATGAGATGATCACAATGATTCCTTCTGGCCTTGGAATCTATGCATCTAGTAATAAGGAGTTTTCTAACATTTCGCCCCAAAATAGAAGCTTGTTGTCTTCTGGTTTAATTGTGATTTGACTCCTGTAGACTTGGAACTGTAAATATAACCTCACTCTATCTATCAACAAATGTTACAATTTTGCATCACAATTTTAATCACACGTAACAAATTGGTATTTTTACAATTTATTTTTACAAAATACCCCAGAATACGCGGCTGGAAGGTGTCTAACAGCGTTTCTGATTTAAGTTCCTGCGTTTTGTACTTTTTAGTGTAAATTGTTCAATGAGCATTTTACATTGGGGTGTGTGCATGTAAGGAATAACTGGACATCCCCACAAGCACCCCGAAATGAGTCCTTTTAACAACGTAACTAGTCTTCTGAGGGACTCTCCTTCCAGCTTCAATAACCTCAGCTGCTACAAGGAAAGGGGGGGGGTTTGTACTGCTCTGCTAGGCGGCTCTGTGACTGTGCGCGCCGCAGGGCGCAGAGGTACACCGCTGTGTCTGCCAGCTCCAGGGGTTTGATGGTTAAAACAATGGAGCTGTCGTCAGTCTGAGAAGAAAACCTCTTCTCGGCGAACTCTGCGGTATCACTGAGTTTGCTGTAGGATTTCGCTCCTCTCCAGAGAATGTATTGCGGGGCTCGGTTCGGATAATGACGGTACCAGTAGAGATAGATGCCACCAGAATAGTCCGTATTGTAAGAGCATGTGAGTGTCACCGCGTCTCCTTCTCCTCCAGACACTGCGGGTTTGCTGGGCTCGACCGAATCGCCCAGCCCAGCCCCTGCAAGAACACAATCTCATGTAAGGACATCTTTCCAACTACACTTGGCCCATGGGTATGGCTCTAGGCGCACGGATGGGGATCAGAAGGAACCTACGTATCCCCGCTCCTAACTAATGAAGGTTAGGTGTAGGGATCAGGTTTGGGTTGAGAGGTTAGTATTAGAGTTAAGGATAAGGACAGTGTTAGGATCGGGGGTTCAGGTAAGGGTTAGGGATAGAGTAAAGATTAGGCTCGGAAAAGAATTAGCGCCAGGGTTCCATTGTAGTTGGACGCCTAACTTCCTCCAAATACTCCGAAAATCCCACGGCATCATTTACCCAGGAGGTTAAATATCCAAATAATGAGAACACCAGACGTCGCCATGATGTATCCCACAGCGACCAAGTCTGCGCCCTCAATAGGCAACTAAACTTCACGTCTCTGCAGGTAGCGACAACTAAGGAAAGTTCAAGAGAACCCGGGCAGGACGAAGAGGGAGGGGGTTGGGTAACACCTTAGAGGTTCAGGAAACACGCTGCGTCCAGATTCGTGTGTAGATGACATTGTGTTGAGTTTGCAGGAAGAAGAATAGGCTTGTGGGTAAGGCTCATCTCCGGATGCAGGGAGAGCTGGCTTCAGCTCCCACCTCTCCCTCTGGCTCCCTTGTGACCTTGATCAAGGCAATTAGCCACTTTCTTTTCTGGGTTTCCCTAGCTATAAAAATAATGTTTCTCTGCCCCAAATGTGGATTGTGACGATAAATATGTTGAGGCCCTCCGAAATCATTGTGGTGTTCTTTTAAGAAAATGGATACATTTATCAGGAATTAGGGTTGAGTTTTACAAAAGAAAAGTTTAATAGCATATTTTTTAAATTCTCAGTCCAAGTTCTTGAAGTAATTGTTACTGTCTTTCTTCTATGGCCTTTGCTGTGATCATGATTAAAACCTCAAACTATAAAGAACATACAAGTGTTTTAAATTACAGGGTGTATTTACATTTTTCACCAGCAGGTGACGCTGCTTTACCATTACTTTACCGTAACCTGCACAGAACGCCTTACTATGTCCATGTATTATCGTCCATAGTTAAAAAGAACTAACAGTTTCATAAAACATCAGCCAGAAATGTAATTTTATCTTAAATTTGAACAGCGATATGCCTCTAGGGGAGTCCCAAACGTTAGCTATTCCCATCAACACGCACCTACATCTGCGTATTTTAACAGTATATTTCCCCCATATTTTAAGTAATTTTCTGCAACAAATGGATATTTTCTTTCTTTCTTTCTTTCTTTCTTTCTTTCTTTCTTTCTTTCTTTCTTTCTTTCTTTCCACAAGTTGCCATAAATTGGTAATTTATAATATTTAAAGCTGTATAAACTGATGTGATATTTTACTCATTTTTAGTACAAATGTTGTTTGTTTATTTTAACTCATCAAGCCCGTATATGACCCTTGGGAAGCTGATTTAAACTGATGATTTTTACAGCCTAATAGCTTTCCCTGACAGGATAACAAGCCCTGTGGATGGGGAAAAGCGTAGATGTGGTATATCTTGACTAAATTCAAAATTCAAAATGATCTGGACAAACTGGAGAAATGATCTGAAGTAAATAGGATGAAATTCAATTAGGACAAATGCAAATTACTCCACTTAAGAAGGAACATTCAGTTGCACACAAACAAAATGAGAAATGACTGCCTAGGAAGGAATACTGCAGAACGTGATCTGGGAGTCATAGTGCATCACAAGCTAACCATGAGTCAACAGTGTAATACTGTTCCAAAAAGAAAAAGAAAAACAAAGCAAACATCATTCTGGGATGAATTAGCAGGAGTGTTGTAAGCAAGACACCAGAAGTAATTATTCTGTTCTACTGGAAGGCCTCAACTGGAGTATTGTCTCCAATTTCTGGACACCACATTTCAGGAATGATATGGAAAAATTGAAGAAAGTCCGGAGAAAAACAACAAAAATGATTAAAGGTCTAGAAAAGATGATTTATGAGGCAAGATTGAAAAAAAATGGGTTTCTTTAGTCTGGAGAAAAGAAGTCTGGAGGGGACATGATAACAGTTTTCAAGCACAAGAAAAGATGTTATAAGGAGGAAGGTGAAAAATTGTTCCCATTAACCTCTGAGGCTAGGTCAAGAAGCAAGGAGATTAAATTCCAGCAAGATTATAGTTTAGGTTGAACATTAAGGAAAAACTCCCCATCAGGGTCGTTAAGCACCGGAATAAATTGCCTTGGGAGGTTGTGGAATCTCCCTCATTGGAGGTTTTTAAGGCAGGTTGGACATATACCTGTCAGGAATGGTCTAGGAGATATAACTTAGTCCTGCCATGAGTGCAGGGAACTGGACTGGATGTCAATTCCAGCCGACCATTCTGATTCTCCAGTGCTGTCATTTTAATGGAACTGCTTAAACAACTTAAAGTATCAAGGGGTAGCCGTGTTAGTCTGTATCTACAAAAACAACAAGGAGTCTGGTGGCACCTTAAAGACTAACAGATTTATTTGGGCATAAGCTTTCGTGAGTAAAAACCTCACTTCTTCGGATGCATCCGACTCCTAAGGTGCCACCAGACTCCTTGTTGTTTTTTTAAACAACTTAAAGAAACTAATATCTGTGTTCTTAAATGAGTGCACAGTCTCCTCAGGAGAGCTGCTGGGCAGATTTAATGTCTGCAGCCTCCAGCGATGTAGGGAAGGGAGGGTTTTGTATAGCTCTGCTGTGAGGCTCTGTCACTGTGCCCTTGCCAGGACGCAGTAATACACCGCGGTGTCTGTCAGCTCCAGGGCCGTGATGTTCAGAACTGTGGAGCTCTCATCAGCCTGGGAAGAAAACCTCTCCTGGGCGAAATCCGCAGTATGAGTGAAACCTTGAGAGAACGCACTGTAGGGCTTGATTCAGATATTGACGGCAGAGCCTCCTTTTATTCCAGACACTGGGGGTTCCTTGGACAGGACCGAGTCACCCAGCACAGCACCTGCAACAAGACCATCACATTGCAGGACATCCTCTCAGCTGGGCTTGACCCATGGGCGCAGCTCACCTAAGGGCAGGTCTTCACTACAGGGGGGGGGTCGATTTAAGATACGCAAATTCAGCTACGCGAATAGCGTAGCTGAATTCGACGTATCGCAGCCGACTTACCCCGCTGTAGGGACGGTGGCAAATCGACCTCTGTGCCTTCCCGTCAACAGCGCTTAGGCTACGGCTAGGTCTACACTACCCGCCTGAATCGGGGGTAGAAATCAACCTCTCGGGGATCGATTTATCGCGTCCCGTTGGGACGCGACAATCGATCCCCGAATTGGCGCTCTTACTCCACCAGCGGAGGTGGGAGTAAGCGCCGTTGACAGAAAGGCGCAGAAGTCGATTTTGCCGCCGTCCTCACAGCGGGGTAAGTCGGCTGCGATACGTCGAATTCAGCTACGCTATTCACGTAGCTGAGGCTTGGTCTACACTACCCCCCCTAATTCGAACTAAGGTACGCAACTTCAGCTACGTGAATAACGTAGCTGAAGTTCGAAGTACCTTATTTCGAATTAGTTGAAACTTACCTTGGTCCACACTCGGCAGGCAGGCTCCCCCGTCGACTCCGCGGTACTCCTCTCGGCGAGCTGGAGTACCGCAGTCGACGGCGAGCACTTCCGGGTTCGACTTATCGCGTCCAGACTAGACGCGATAAGTCGAACCCAGAAGTTCGATTTCCAGCCGTCGAACTTGCCGGTAAGTGTAGCCAAGGCCTGAATTTGCGTATCTTAAATCGACTCCCCCCTGTAGTGTAGATGTACCCTCAAGCTCAAATTGACGGCTAAGGTTAGGGCTGCAGTGCAGTTCGGGGTGAGGGCTGAGGGTTAGGAGGTAGGTTTATTGTTAGGGTTCGGGACCAATGGGAGTTGGGCTCCTAAATTTCTCAGAAAAAAATTGAACATTCAGCTTTTTTACCTAGCTGCTTAAACAGCCCAACAAAGGGAAGAAAACACGTCTACATGACTCTCTTCCAGCGACCAAACTTTGACGCTCTGGGATTCTGCTCCGAAGGGGAATATAAACTTCACTTCTAAAAAGGCAGCTCCAACTGTGGAAGATTTATCAGAAGCCAGCCTAGTGGGAAAATGGAGAGGTTTAGGAAACTCAGAACAGACCCAGAAAACACACTGGTTTCAGGTTAGTCTGCAGCTGACCTGGTGCTGAGACTGAAAAAGTAAGGATGATGTTGTGTATAAGAATCTAGTCTTAGACACAGATACGGCTTCAGTTCCCAGATCTGTCACAGACTACTAGTGTGAATTTGGCAAACCAGTTAATCTCTCTCTGCCTCCATTTCCCTATCTGTGAAAGAGACATCTTACTATTTCTCTATCTCACATGTGGATTTTGAGACTATATCTCTTGAAGATATTATTGTGATGGCAGGCACAGAAAAATATATATTCATCAGGAATGACGGCTTATAAAAGATAAATTTAAATAATGGTACTTCCTTGCCTAACTCCCTAGGCTCCTCTGAAATTACCATCTACAATTTCTAGACGAATACTTCCCCCCCTTTTTTACCGTTTAAAAAAACTAAAACAAAGGAAACATGGAACTATTTTGAATGATAAAATACATTCATCTTTCTCATCACTAGGTATTGCTCGCCTATTGTATTTCCACAATTTACAAAGTCAGCCTCGCTGTAATCGTGTTTTTTAAAAGTTATACAAGTTATCTAACTAATCACACACAAATAGAATTTAATTTGATGTTTGAATAGAGATTAGACTCTGGTCCATTTGAAACCGGTAGTTATACCACTCTTTGCCCAACCACAAATAGGTATATTTTTACTGCGATAGTTTTCTTCCACATGTCAATAATTTGAGGGTATCACCTATAGGGTTTCAACTGCCCCAGGATATACTGAGAAAATATTCCTACTATGTTTCGTGACATAGCCAATGCACTGTGTATTCTGCAAGGGTGATATTTTAATGGAGCTGTTTGAATAAGGATTTGAGGTCTGGGAGGAGTAACTTTAAACGAACATTCAGCTCTCTATCAGAGTATCAAGTCCCCCGAGGGGCGCTGATTCCCGCCTCAATGTTTTTCACTTCTGTTTGCAGCAAGGAAAGGAGGGTTTTGTACAGCTCTGCTCCGTGGCTCTGTCACTGTGCTCTCTGCAGGGCGCAGTAATACACCGCGGTGTCTCCCAGCTCCAGGGCTGTGATGTTCAAAACTGTGGCGCTCATCAGCCTGGGACTCAAAACATATATTCTTGTAGTCAGCTTTAATCTCTGAAAATCGAATGCAGCAGGGCTGGGAGGGTTTTTGTACAGCTCTGCTATGTGGCTCTGTCACTGTGCCAGACGCAGGGCGCAGAGATACACCGCGGAGTCTGCCAGCTCCAGGGCTGCGATGCTCAGAACTGTGGAGCTGTCATCAGCCTGGGAAGAAAACTTCCCCTTGGCGAAATCTGCGCTATGGCTCTCACCTCTGGCCTGCTTCACTCCTCTCCGGAGAATGTACTGCGGGGCTTGGCCGGGAAACTGGCGGTACCAGTAGAGATAGACGTAGCCGGTATAGCTGGTATCATAGGAACAAGTGAGGGTCACAGTGTCTCCTTCTCTCCCAGAGAGGTGGGGTTCCCTAGACTGGACCGAGTCCCCCAGCGCAGCACCTGCAACAAAACAATCCAATTGGAGGACATCATTTCACCTGTACCAGACTCACCATGAGGTTCCAGGTTCATTGCCGTGTGAGACTTGCAATTTCGAGGAACGTAAAAGGTTTAGGCGCCCGACGGGATTAAATTAGATTTAGGGTTGGACTAGAGTTAAGGGTTTGGCATTGCCGTTCGATTTGGGGTTAGCTTTGGAGTTTAGGGTCATGTTGAGAGTCAGGGGTCCAGATAAGGCTGAATGCTGGTGAGAATTTTAACTTCCTTAGACCCCTCAGAAACCCCAGCCTGTTTACCTAGGAGATTAAATAGCCAAATGCTGAATATATAATATGGCTCCATGATTTTTTTCCTGTTGTGACTAAGTAGGACGCACCAGATACCGCTGCTAAGAAGAATCTAAATTTCAGGGCTCTGCAATCAGCTACAACTGAGGAAGGTTCATCAGCATCCGGCCTAGTGGAGGCGGGAGGGGGGTTGGGAAACTCGTAACAGACACAGGAAATGCGGTGAGTTCTGCTGAGTCTGCAGCTGACAACGTGGTGACATTGAGGTGAGAAGAACGAGCCGGTCGTTAAGGCTCTGGGCTGGGACTCAAGAGACCTGGCATCGGTTCCCAGGTTTGCTACAGGCAAGCCAGTTAATATCTCTGTGACTCCTTTTCCCTACCTGTGTAAGAGAGATGGACATGTTTCTCTCCCTCACTGGGGCATTGTGAGGATAGATAGCTCGAAGCGCTCCGGTATCATTCCGAAGAAGAACCACACAAGTAAGTAGATTTTAATAATGAAATCTGGAATTTTCAAAACATAAGTTCAATGAGAGTTGAATGCCTAACTCACTTAGATTCCTGCCACATTTTTACAACAATTATTTTAATATTAGTTTGTCTTTTTCTACAACTGTGAGCGGGTCTCTCTCTCCCTCCCTCTCTCTCCTCCTTGTTAAAGTACATTTTAACAAATAGTTCTCAATAATCAAACCTCCGTTTCCCCCAAATATACATAGAGAAAATTTCTTTAATCCTGCACATTATTTAAAAGTAATACAAGGGAACAATATACTCTAACAAACCACTCTACCAAACAAGATTTGTTTTATGGTTTAATAGTGATCTGACTCTGTGACAGTTGGGACATGTAACTTAACCCCACTATACCCATCCAAAATTGAGAATATTTTATTAAAATATCCCACCCAAATTTTAACACATAGTTCGTGACAATTGGAATTTTTTTACATTTCCTTTTAATTAATTAATTTATTTATTTATTTATTTATTACAACTAGACCAGTGTAAACACAGAAACTAATTCCCTGGCTATTTTCATCCCGTTTATATTCTCCAAGGGCGATATTATAATACAACTATTTATAGCTCTATAAAATTGATAGAAGTCTATAAAATAAAGACTGGAGTTGAGAAAGTAAATAAAGAAGTGTTATCTACTCCTCATAACACACGAACTAGGGGGTCACGAAATGAAATTAATATGTAGCAGATTTAAAACAAAAAATGAAGTATTTATTCACACAACCCACAGTCAACCTGTGGAACTCCTTGCCAAAGGATGTTGTGAAGGCCAAGACTATAACAGGGTTCAAAAAAGAACTAGATAAGTTCATGGAGGATAGGTCCATCAATGGCAATTATCCAGGCTGGGCAGGGATGATGTCCCTAACCTCTGTTTGTCAGAAGCTGGGAATGAGTGACAGGGGATGGATCACTTGATGATAATCTGTTCTGTTCATTCCAGGGCCGGCTCCAGGTTTTCTGCCGCCCCATGCAGCAGGGGAAAAAAAGCGGATGGGCGACATTTCGGCAGCAGCTCAATCGCGCTGCTCCATTCTTAGGCGGTGGGTCCTTCACTCCCTCTCTTCCTCTTGGTCAGAACTTTGGTGGCAGCTCAAAGAGGAAGGGAGGGACTGAGGGACCCGCTGCCAAATTCCCACCGAAGACCGGACGTGCAGCCCCAAGAGTGGTTGGACTGCTGCCCATTTGTATTAGCCGCCCCAAGCACCTGCTTCCTTAGCTGGTGCCTGGAGCCGGTCCTTGTTCATTCCCTCTGGGGCACCTGGCATTGGCCACTGTCGGAAGGCAGGATACTGGGCTAGATGGACCTTTGATCTGACCCAGGATGGCCGTTTTCTTACCTTCGTATGTTTGCACAGGAATTTGCTTTTGGGAGGAATCGGAAGGAATACCTTGACACCAACAAAAGTATTCCTAATTATGAGTTTCTTAACAGGATAACAAATCTGCCAAGGGCCCCTATGTCCAGACTCAGTGTGTGTGTTTGTGTGTGTGTGTGTGTGTGTGTGTGTGTGTGTGTGTGTGTGTGTGTGTGTGTGTGTGCCTAACCTCAGCTGCAGCAAGGCTGGGAGGGTTTTTGTACAGTTCTGGCATGTGACTCTGTCACTGTGCCCGCTGAAGTGCGCAGAGATACACCGCTGTGTCTGTCAGCTCCAGGGCTGCGATGTTCAGAACTGTGGAGCTGTCATCAGCCTGGGAAGAAAACCTCTGCTGGGCGAATTCTGCAGTATTGCTCTGACCTCTGGCTTGCTTCACTCCTCCCCAGAGAATGTACTGCGGGGCTCGGCCGGGAAACTGACGGTACCAGAAGAGATACACGTAGCCGGTAGAGCTGGTATCATAAGAACAAGTGAGGGTCACAGAGTCTCCTTCTCTTCCAGACAGGTGGGGTTCCCTGGACTGGACCGAGTCCCCCAGCGCAGCACCTGCAACAAAACAATCCAAGTTAAGGATTTCACCTGCACCTGACCCGCAGAGGCGGCTCCAGATGCATTGCGGTGTAAGGCTCGAAATTTCGAGAAACCATACGGGATTTAGGCGCCCGACGGCCATTAAAAGAAGGTTAGGACTAGACTAAAGGAAAAGTTTTGGCATTGCCGTTAGATTTAGGGTTAGCTGTAGGGTTTAGGGTCAGGTGGACAGTCAGGGCTCCATATAGAGTTGAATGGTAGTAGGACTTATAACTTCCAGGCTGTTTACCTAGATTACTAAATAGCCAAATGCTGAATATATAATAAGTCTCCATGATTTTTTCCTATGGTGACTAAATGGGAGGCACCAAATACGGCTGCTAAGAGGACTGTAAACTTCAGGGCTCTGCAGGCAGCTACACCTAACTGGAGAAGGTTCATCAGCATCCGGCCTAGTGGAGGCAGGAGGGGGGTTGGGAAACTCGTAACAGACACAGGAAAGCGGTGAGTTATGCTGAGTCTGCAGCTGACAAAGTGGTGACACTGAGGTGAGAAGAATGAACCAGTCATTAAGGCTCCGGGCTGGGATACAGGAGACCTGGTAGTGGCTTCGGTTCCCAGATCTGCTACGGCCCCCCTCTATGACCTTGGGCGAAACAATTAATATCTCTGTAACGCCCTTTCCGTACCCGTGCAAGGGAGATGGTCTTGTTTCTCTCCCTGTCCGGGGAACCGTGAGGATAAATATCTTGAGGCACTCAGATATCATTCGGAAGAAGACTATACAAGTAAGCAGACGTTTAACAATGAAATCTGGAAATTTCAAAGGAGGAATTCAGAGAGAGGGGGAGAGGTACCTAACCCCTTAGATTCCTTTGAAATCCCCAGCCACTTTTTTAGAAAAAGTGGATCTAGTGTCCTTAGATTTTCAGAAAGCCTTTGATAACGTCCCTCAGCAAGGACTCTTAAGCAAAATAAACTGCCATGGGATAAGAGGGAAGGTCCTCTCATGATTCGGTAACTGGTTAAAAGATAGGAAACAAAGGGTAGGAATAAATGGTCAGTTTTCAGACTGGAGAGAAATAAATAGTGGTGGTGTCCCCCAGGGTCTGTTCTGGGACCAGTCCTATTCAACATGTTCATAAATGATCTGGAAAAAGGGGTAAACAGTGAGGTGGCAACATTTTCAGATGATACAAAACTACTCAAGATAGATAAGTCCCAAGGAGACTGCAAAGCCCTACAAAAAATCTCACAAAACTGAGTTACTGGGCAACAAAATGGCAGATGAAATTCAAAGTAATACACATTTGAAAACATAATCCAAACTATATATATATATAAATGATAGGGTCTAAATTAGTTCTTACCATTCAAGAAAGAGATCTTGGAGTCATTGTGGATAGTTCCCTGAAAACATCCATTCAATGTGCAGCAGCAGTCGAAAAAAATAAAAAGAACAGAATGTTGGGAATCGTTAAGAAAGGGACAGATAATAAGACACGTATATCATATTGCCTCTATATAAATCCATGGTATGTCCTCATCTTGAATACTGCACGCAGATGTGATCGCCCCATCTCAAAAAAAAAAGATACATTAGAATTGGAAAAGTTTCAGAAAAGGGCAACAAAAATATTAGGGGTATGGAACAGCTTCCATAGGAGGAGAGATTAATAAGTCTGGGTCTGTCAGCTTGGAAAAGAGACGACTAAGGGGGGATATGACAGAGGTCTATAAAATCATGACTGGTGTTGAGAAGGTAAAGAAGGAAGTGTTATTATTACTTTTCATAACACAAGAACTAGGGGTCACCAAATTAAATTATTAGGCAGCAGGTTTAAAACAAAAAAGAAGGTTTTTTTTTTCCACACAAAGCACAGTCAACCTGCGGAATTCCTTGTCAGAGTATGTTGTGAAGGTCAAGACTATAACAGGGTTCATAAAGAACTAGATAAGTTCATGAACGATAGGTCCATCAATGGCTATTAGTCAGACTGGGCAGGGATGGTGTCCCTAGCCTCTGTTTTCCAGAAGCTGGGAACGGGCCACAGGGGATGGATCACTTGATGATTCCCTGTTCAGTTCATTCCCTCTGGGGCACCTGGCATTGGCCACTGTCTGAAGACAGGACACTGGGCTAGATGGACCTTTGGTCTGACCCAGGATGGCCGTTTTCTTACGTTCTTACGTTAGCTCGGGAATTTGCTTTCGGGAGGAATCGGAAGGAATACCTTGACACCACCAAAACTATTCCTAATTATGAGTTTCTTAACAGGATAACAAATCTGCCAAGGGCCCCTATTTCCAGCCTCTGTGTGTGTGTGTCTAACCTCAGCTAGAGCAAGGCTGGGAGGGTTTTTGTACAGCTCCACCATGTGGCTCTGTCACTGTGCGCGCTGCAGGGCGCAGAGATACACCGCGGTGTCTGCCAGCTCCAGGGCTCTGATTGTTAAAACCGTTGAGCTGTCATCAGCCTGGGAAGAAAACCTCTGCTGGGCGAAATTTGCAGTATGTTGGTACCTGCTTCCCTTAGCGCCTTTCTGGAGAATGTACTGCGGGGCTTGGTTGGGATACTGGCGGTACCAATAGAGAGAGAGGGAACCGGTATAGCTGGTAGTGTAAGAGCAGCTGAGGGTCACAGAGTCTCCTTTTATTCCGGACACTTGGGGGTCCTTGGAGTGGACCGAGTCATCCAGCGCCGCACCTGCAACACGAGATTTAAACCCAAGTACAGCAAGTTAATTGCACTTGAGCCAGGGAAAGGTGTGCTGCGCTTTACGCGGGCATTTCAGAGGCGATTAGGGGGTTTAGGCGCCCAGCACCAGGTGAATTAAGGATAGTGTCAGGGATAGAGTTTAGTGGTAGGGTATCGGTTTAGAGTTGGTGTTTGGGTTAGGAAAAGTTTTAGAATTAGAGTGAGAGTTGGGTGTCTGGTTTCCTTAGGATGCTCTGAAAACCCCCAGGCTGCTTACCTAGGTGAATCAACAGCCCAATGCTGATAATGAAACGCGCCTCCATGGTTTCTTCTCTAGCGACCGATTCTGACGTTCTCAGCTGTTGCTGCTGCTCACAGGAAAATTAACTTCACGCCTCTGAAAACAGCTGCAGGCGGGGAAGGTTCATCAGAAACCAGCCTAAGGGAGGGGTTCGGGACTTGTAACACGCTGGGTTCAGGTTAGTCTGTTGCTGACAGCGAACTAGCGAGGGAAGGTTGGGTTTGTGGTTAGAACCCTGGTGGGAGACCTGGTTCCTGTCTGCGCCACAGACTCCCTGTGTGATCTTAGACAAGTCACTTAACAGCTCCGTGCCTCAGTTTCTCTCTATGATGATCATCATACTTCTCTAGCTCATTTTGGACTTGTGAGTATAAATATCTCCAGTCACTCCAATTATACTGTAATTGGGATCACATTAGTACTCACCCCGCTTTAGTAGGAATACAGTCTGGGATTTTCAAAGGAGAAATTTAATGGGATTTTCAAGCCTAAATCCCTTAGCCTCCTTTGAGATTCCCAGCAAAAATTCTTGGAAGAATTATTTTAAATTGCTTTTGTCAGCTGCCTAATAAAAACTGAAAATAAGGGTGTATGGAAGGATTTCAAATTACAATGCGTATTTATACTTCTTACCACCAGATGGCGCAGAGACAAGAGGTTGCCTAAATTATATTTTTCAACATTGAGGCCACTGGAACAATTTAGGAAGTGTTGCAACTTTTAAATCAAGGTGGGATTTTTCTCCCCTGAAAAGCTGTGTTGTTGCACAAACAGGAATTAATTCAGGGAAGTCCCATGGCCTGTGTTGTGACAGATATGGCGAATTCCTTCAATATCCTTGAAAACCCTTAGTGTGTTAAGTATCAGAGGGGAGCCGTGTTAGTCTGGATCTGTAAAAAAACAACAGAGGGTCCGGTGGCACCTTATAGACTAACAGATGTATTGGAGCAGAAGCTTTCGTGGGTGAATGCCCACTTCATCGGATGCATGACGAAGTGGGCATTCACCCACGAAAGCTTATGCTCCAATACATCTGTTAGTCTTAAAGGTGCCACAGGACCCTCTGTTGCTTTTTAGTGTATTCAGTTTAAGTATCTTTTGGGGGTCCATTGTATTAAATTCAAATGTTTTGCATTAGTGTGGGCCAGTATTGTATGTAACCTCTCTAGGGGAGAGATGTGATGTGGGACTTGGGCATTCAAAGGTCTGTATTGAAGAAAGTGCAGGACCAAAAAGAACTTTGGGAACAAAAAAATGTTGAGTGTTTTCCTGGGCAACATCTAGGGAGGGGTGAATGCAAATTCCTCATCAGAAACCCAGTCTTTTCAAGCTATAGGCTGAGGCGTAGGCCTGTGTCTGGTGAGCTATTAGCCAGGAAGGATGGACAGGGATGGTGTTCCGAGCTTCTGTCTGTCATAAGCTGGCGGCTGGGGAGGGATCACTGGATGACTGCCTGTCCTGTTCATTCCCTCTGGGGCACCTGGCACTGGCCACTGTCAGAAGACAGGACACTGGGCTAGATGGACCTTTGGTCTGACCCAGAACGGCCGTTCTTATCAGCTATTTCATGTGGGAAAGACTAAAGGCCCAAGCGATATAAAGGAGAGACTAGATGACTTGTTCTGGATCAGAGTTCAGAGGCAGTTATGCCCCACGTGGGAAAACCCATTTCTGGGTTTTTAGAAGGACTGATACCTAGGTTGGAATCAGGGGCGACTGCTGATAAGCCCTTTAGCATGCGGGTAGGTTATTTGGTTGTTCTAATGGTTTTTTTTTCTGTAACGGTTTCACCCTAAAAATACATGTGCTGGCTTAGAAACAGCTGCCTGGTAACTTGTAACGGTGTCAACGACGCTGGCCATTCCCTCTGGAGAGAAAGCAAGGACAGGAAGGTGGCCGCTTGGGCAGTCTGGCTTGCTGGGGCTATGCCAGTGTAGGCAGGGAACTGAAGCACCTGATCAGGAGTGGGGGAGAGAGGCGGATCTAGGTGATCAGTGTGGTCCCTTATTGGCTTTATAATCTAGGATTGAGGGTTTCCGTTTGGGGTTTTTTGGAAGGAGTCACACCAAACCAATACAATCCCTCCCCAAAAGCCTCTGCTGTGATGTTGTTCTGAGAGGGAAGCTGCTTTCCGCTTCAGGGGGCGCCTAACCTCAGCTGCAGCAAGGACAGGAGGGTTTTTGCACGTCTCCGCTATGTGGCTCTGTCACGGTGCCAGACCCAGGGCGCAATAATACACCGCTCCGTCCGCCACCTCCAGGGCTGTGATGTTTAAACCTGTGGAGCTGTCGTCAACCCGGGAAGAAAACCTCTCCTGGGCGAAATCTGCGGTGTCACTGAAAGCTCTGGCATCCTGGGCTCCTCTGCAGAGAATGTACTGCAGGCCTTGGTTCGGATACTGGCGGTACCAGTGGAGATAGACAGACCCAGTATAGCTAGTAGTGTAAGAACAGCGGAGTGTCACAGCGTCTCCTTCAGCTCCGGACACCTGGGTTTCCTCGGACTGGACCGAGTCGCTCAGCGCCGCACCTGCAACAAGACCAGCACATTCAAGGGCGTAATTTCAACTGCACTTGAGACATAGACCCTCCTGGACGCATTGCAGTTGGAGGCTGGGAGTTCTAACGGAGTTAGGCGCCCAAACCCAGTGGAATACAGGATACGGTGCGGTTACATTTCAGGCTTCAGTATGAGCATAAGGATAATGTTATGGCTTAAGTTAAATCTTAGGGTTAGGATGCATGGAACGGGTTAGGGTTTATAGGTCTCTGAGTAAGGAAAATGTAAAAGTTGTGTTTCAATGGGCGTCTAACTTCCCCACACTCCTTTGAAAATCTCCGTCTATTCACCTAGGTAGTTAATTATCCAAATGCTAAGGATAAAACATGTCCCCATCATGTCTCCCACAGCCACCAAGTTTGTGGCTCTCCGATGCTGCTGAGAAGAGAAATCTGAACTGAACGTCTCCGAAGGCAGCTACATTTGGGGAGTTACATCTGAAATGTAACAAAACACCAGCCTTTAGAGGAAATAGGAGGAGTTTGGGGAACTCTTGACCTGAACTCAGCGTGTTTCCTGTGTCAGTGAAACTCCTGTTGAAGCAGGTATGGGAATGGCAACCTACCTTGATGGAAAAAGTTAACCTAGATGTGAACGCCCCTGGGTTTAAACTCGGGACACCTGGGTTCACTTCAGATTCCCTACCAAAATTACTTGCCCAGGGTTAGCAAAATAATCTAAACTCCTCACTTACATTGGGGAGGGGGCAAATAACATCGCTAAATCACATGTGATTTCTGAGGATCATCAGTTTTCAGGAGCTTATATGCAACTGTAGGGGATATAATTCCACGGAAAATTCCATAGAAAAAAATCATTAAACAGATAGAGTGGGATTTGAACAGGATGAATTCAGAGGTAGCTGGGCCTTGGAAATCCCAGCTGAAATTCTTGGCAGAATTACTTTATTTTTTTATTTCGTTCGTTGTCTTTGCTGTCACTGATTTTAAACCTAAAATACAACACAACAGGGAAGCGTTTTCAAAAATCAACTTGTGTCTATATCAGGGGGTAGCAATGTTAGTCTGTATCTACAAAAACAACAAGGAGTCTGGTGGCACCTTAAAGACTAACAGATTTATTTGTGCATAAGCTTTCGTGGGTAAAAAAGAAGTGAGGTTTTTACCCACGAAAGCTTATGCCCAAATAAATCTGTTGGTCTTTAAGGTGCCACCAGACTCCTTGTTGTTTTTGTGTCTAAACTTTTTACCAGTAGGTGACGCTGTTTTTCCATGAGTTCACCACTCAACATACAGAGCATTGCTTGAATCGTGCGGGCCTTTTAAAAAATGATGCACGGGAAAGAGAGACTCCCAGCAAATCAGCACAAAATGCATGTTTGTCTTAGATTTCAATACTGGATTCACTCGACGAAGCACCTCCACAGCAGGTCCATTAATGTTCACCATGTTTCACATTTTTTTTACTCTCGTTTTTACCTCAAAGAGGTAATTTTAACAGTATTATAATTGTCAGATTTTAACCCACATTTTGTCAAATTGGATATACATTTTTACCACATCTGGCCAATATGTGCCCCCGCTGTATCTGAGAAACGACTTTTAAGACCAATAAGGCGCATTTTAAAACAGTGTAAACAGTCTCCTTAGGAGCACTGCCCCCAGCTGCAATGTCTACAACACTTTCCGCTGTGAGGAAGGAAGTGGTTTTGTACGGCTCTGCTCCGTGGCTCTGTCACTGTGGGCGCTGCAGGGCGCAATAATACATGGCTGTGTCCGCCAGCTCCAGGGCTGTGAGGTTCACAAGTGTGGAGCTCTCGTCAGCCTGAGGGGCTCGCTTAGGAAACCGGTGGTACCGGAAGAGAGAGATGCCAGCAGTGTCACTGGTATTGTAGGAACAGCTGAGTGTCACAGTCTCCCCTACTGACCCAGACACGTCGAGTACCTTGGACCGGACCGACCAAGTCGCCCAGTGCAGCACCTGCAACAAGACCATCAAGTTCAGGGGGACACACTTTCAATTGCACTTGACCCATGGAAACGGTTCCAAGTGCACGGCAGTTTGAGGAGTGAATTTCAAAGAAATTTAAGGGAATTATGCACCTAACTACAGAGGAATTAAGGGTAGGGTTAGGGGGTGACAATGGAGAAAAGGTTTAAGGTAAAGGCTAATGTTAGGGTAATCTAATCTATACTGCGCGGTTTAAAATTATGCTTCTGATTTAATCCGCGATGAGTGTCTAATTCCTGTAAAATCCTCTGAAAATTTGAAAACGGTTACCTAGGAGATTCACTATCCAAAACCCGAAAATAACCCGCGTCTCCATGGTGTCTCCTACAGCCACCAAACTTCTACTCTCATATTGCTGCTGCGACAAAATAAATCTAAATTTCACTCCCCTGAGGGCAGCTCCGACTGGGGAAGGTTAATCAGAAACCAGCCGAGTGGAAGAGGGAGGAGTTTGCGGGGGGGGCTGGTAACAGACACAGGAAAGAAGCTGTGTCCAGGTTAATCGGCAGCGGAAATCGTAGGGCGGTTCAGGGAAGAAGGAGGGTTTGTGAGTCAGTTTCTGGCTTAGGACTGAAGACACCGACGCCGCGTACTCCTCTCGGCGAGCTGGAGTACCGGCGCCGACTGTGAGCACTTCCGGGATCGATCCGGGATCGATTTATCGCGTCTTAACCAGACGCGATAAATCGATCACAGAACATCGATGGCGTGCCGCCGGACCAGCCGGTAAGTGAAGACTACGCCCTAGGTTCGGTTCCCAACTCCGACTCGCCTCCCTGTTTGCTGTTAATCGTTCTATGCCTCACTTTTCCTATCTGTAAAATGGAGATTGTAATATTCCTCCACCTCCCAGGGGTATTATGAAGATCAATAACTTGTGATGTTCAGTAGTTACTAGGTCATATAACCACCTCGATTTTTTTGCAATTCAATGGTTTTTGACCTGGTCCACGGAGGAAGGAAACCTAGACATCTAACTCTCTTAGTCTCCTTTCAGTTTTCAGACAAAACATTTCAAATAATTATATTTTATTTCCCCCCTCGCTAGAGCTTAAAACGAAGGGAACACAAAGGGATTTCAAAAGACAATAAGTAGTCACAGTTAACAGAGCATGCAGCTGCTTAGACAATATACCTGGAAGGCATTATTTTAACCATAAGCATTATTGAAAAGAAATGCGAGGGAATAAGGGTTTTCTAACAAATGACATAAAAACAGAACCTGGTCTGATGCTTGAACAGTGACGTAGTTCTAGATCAGTGGGAGCCAATAATGTATTTCCCTCACACACATTTACAAAGAGCTATTTTATTACAATTATTTTACCGAGCATTTTAACCTCCATTTTGCAACGAATTAGCATATTTACATTGTTTATTATATTACAAATGATCTCAATAAATGGTGGGAAAATACTTTAAATAAGTTCCTTGACTAGACACCTGCCATTTATATTCTCCAGTGGTGGCATTTTAATGCAGTCATTCTCAGCCAGGGGTAGGGGTACACCTGTGGGTACGGAGAGGTCTTCCGGGAGTACAACAACTTATCTAGATATTAGACTAGTTTTACAACAGGCTACATCAAAAGCACTAGCGAAGTCAGTACACATTAAAATTTCATACAATGACTTGTTTATACTGCTCTATATTCTATACATTGACATGTAAGTGCGAGATTTATATTCCAATTGATTTTATAATTAATAGTAAAAATAAAAAGATGTTTTCCAGTAACAGCGGGCTGTGAAACTTTTATTTTTATGTCTGATTTTTTAAGAAAGCAGTTTTTAAGTGAGGTATAAGATGGGGTAGGCAAGACAAATCAGACTCCTGAAAGGGGTAAGAATAGTCTGGAAAGGTTGAGAGCCATAAGAACATAGGAATGGCAGTACTGGGTCAGACGGACGATCCATCTAGCCCAGTGTCCTGTCTTCTGACAGTGCCCAATACCAGGTGCCCCAGAGGGAATGAACAGAACAGGGAATCATCAAGTGATCCATCCCCTGTCGCCCATTCCCAACTTCTGGCAAACAGGATACGGACACCATCCCTGCCAATCCTAGCTAAAAGTCATTGATGGACCTATCCTTCTTATCTAGTTCTTTTTTGAACCCTGTTATAGTCTAGGATTTCACCACATCCTCTGGCAAAGAGTTCCACAGGTTTTGACTATGCATTGCGTGAAGAAATATTTCCTTTTGCTTGTTTTAAATCTGCTGCCTATTTATTTCATTCGGTGCCCCCTAATTCTTGTGTTAAGAGAAGAATAAATAACACTTCTCTATTTACTTTATTCACAGCAGTGGAGAATTTATAGACCTCTATCATATCCCCCCGTAGTCGTCTCTTTTCCAAGCTGAAAAGTCCCAGTTTTATTTCTCTCTCCTCATATGGAAGCCACTGTTTTAACGCAGCTGTTTGAATAAGAATTTGGCGCTTTGGAGAGATTAGGAAGGAATAATCTGACAGCACCGCATCCGAGCCAGAATATGTGTTTTTAACAGTCCAACAAAACTCCAGAGGGGCTCTGCTTCCAACCTCAATGGGCACAACATTCTCGGCAGCAGGGAAGGGAGGGTTTTTGTACGGCTCTCCTATGTGGCTCAGTCACTGTGCCAGACGCAGGGCGCAGTAATACACCGCTGTGTCTGCCAGCTCTAGGGCTGCGATGCTCAGAACTGTGGAGCTGTCATCAGCCTGGGACGAAAACCTCTTCTGGGCGAAACTTGCAGTGTCACTTAGGTGGCTGGCGGACTTCGCTCCTCTATAGAGAATGTACTGCGGGGCTTGGTTCGGATACTGACGGTACCAGTAGAGATAGACATAGCTATCGCTGGTGGTGTAAGAACAGCTGAGTGTCACAGAACCTCCAACTGATCCAGACACTTCGGGTTCGTTGGACTGAACCGAGTTACCGAACGCAGCACCTGCAAAAAAGACAAACAGATTCACGGACGCTTCACCTGTAGTTGAGACATGGAAATGATTCCACCTCCATTGCAGTTTAAGAGAATTTCAAAGAGGTCTTAGGCGCCTGACTCCATAGGAATTACTGTTATGAGCAGGGGCAGGATTAGCGGTTAGTGTTAGGATTAAGGAGAGGGTAAGAATAAATAAGGGTTTGGGGTTATGGTGAGGGTCAGGGTGTAGCATTCGCCCTTTGGTTACAGTCTAGGGTAACGCTTAAGTACAGGGATAGGTTTATGGTTCAATGGGAATTGAGTGTCCGGTTCCCTTAGGCTTCTTTGAAATCCCAGCCCAGTTACCTAGGAGATTGAATATCCAAATGCTGAGAATAAAACAGGTCTCCATAGTATCTTCTATCTATACCGATCAAGTTTCAAACTCCCAGCTCCTGCCGCTGCCTCAGAGGAACATAAACTTCACGTCTGTGAGGGCAGCTACAACTGCGGAAATTCACTAGAAACCAACGGAGAGGAAGAGGGAGTTCGGGGAACTCACCGCAGATGCAGGGGGTTGAGGTCAGCCTGCAGCTGACATATTAGTGCTGTTAAGGGGAGGGGGATGGGCTTGTGGACAAGGGTCTGCTCTGGGACTCAGAGACCTGCTCTGCCGCAGACCCTGTGTGTGACGATGGGAAATCCTCCGTGCCTCAGTTTCCCTAGATGTATAAAAGAGAGGGCTTTCTTCTAACTCATATAGGGAGTGTTGATATTTCATGACACAGTGAGGTATCATTGGGATGGGGGATGAACATGTTTACCAGCAATAATGTCCGGGGCTATCACAAGAAAAATGTAATGGGATGAGGCGCCCCACTCTGTTAACCTTCTTTGAAATGCTGAGCCAGAACTCCTGAAAGAATTATTTAAATTATTTTCGTCTTTCTTCTGATGCCTTTGCCCACAGCCTGAGTTAAAGTGAAGATCTATAGTTTAGCATGGAAAGGTTTCTTATGACAGCCTGTGTTTATATTTTCCACCAGCAGATAGCGATGCTTTGTCATGATTTTATCACCTACAACAAGCTTAGAGTTCAGGGCTCTCCACATATATCCTTGGGGAAATTTTATTGCAATTAAATAGTTTCGAAACAAATCCGCCCAAAATGTAAATGTCTATACAATCGGAGTATTGGTGTGACCCCTGGGGAGCTGGTAACTGCAGCTGGATCCCGCTACCCTAAAAATGGGTATTTCTATTTCCCCATATTTCAACTTGCATATGTTACCCCCATTTCAGCAAACGGACGGTATACGTTAACATAACGAGATTTTTTAACAGTCTATTGTCCCTTTTCAATGAAATTTTTAATTTACATTTTATCTCATTTTATCTCTTTATTTGTATTTCCAACAGTAGTTCATTTTGTCTCTATTTTATGGAAAATGTTATCCCTTATTTTACTACAAATAATTCCCCCCCCCCCCCACACACACACACTGCTATAGAATATCAGAGGTGGAAGGGGCCTCAGGAAGTCATCTAGCCTAAACCCTCTGCTCAAAGCAGGACCACTCCTCAAAATGGCCCCCTCAAAGGATTGAGCTTACAACCCTGGGTTTGGGGGGGGGGGGGGGCAACGCACAAACCACTGAACTATCCCTCCCTCAACAAGCAGAGAACCATATAAATCATCTCCTAAGCTAGGCAAAGACCTGTCAATAGTTTCCTAATTAAACATCACGCCCATTATATTATCCAAGGGTGATGTTTAAATTAGCTCTTTAAATAAACATGTAACTGTTAAGGGGAGTTGTATCGTTAAGCCGCGTCAGTACTCAGTCTGTTTCACGCCTCTGCTGCCCGTTTTAATGTCTGCAACAACCACTGCAGCAAGGCTGGGGGGCGGGGGCGGGGGCGGGGGTTTGCAGAGCTCTGCTAAGAGATTCTCTCAGTGTGCGCGCTGCAAGGCGCAGTGATACACCGCTGTGTCCGCCAGCTCCGGGGCTGTGATGTTCACAAGTGTGGAGCTCTCGTCAGCCTTAGGAGGAAAACCTCTCCTGGGCGAAATCTGCAGTATCGCTCTGTCCGCTCCGGAGAATGTACTGAGGGGCTCGCTTAGGAAACCGGCCGTACCAAAAGAGAGAGACGCCAGCAGTGTCACTGGCATTTTAGGAACAGCTGAGTGTCCCAGTCTCCCCTACTGACCCAGACACTTCGGGTTCCTTGGAGCGGACCGAGTTGCCCAGCGCGGCACCTGCAACAAGACAATCAAGCTCAGGGACACCCTTGAATTGCACTTGACCCATGGAAACGGTTCCAGGTGCACGGCAGTTTGAGGGTGGGGAATTTCGAAGGAATGTAAGGGCGTTATGCGCCTAACAACTCCAAATGAATTAAGGGTAGGGGTGATCACGGAGAAAAGGCTTAGCGTTTAGGACAAGGGCTAAGGTTAAGGGAATCTGTGCTGGACAGTTTAAGATTGTGCTTCGAGTTTAATGCGCAAGGAGTGTTTAATCCCGTAGAATTCTCTGAAAATTCGTGCCCGGTTACCTAGGAGATTCACTATCCATAAACCGAGAAAAACCGGCGTCTCCATGCTGTCTCCTGCAACCACCAATTGTCTACCTCCCAGATATTGCTGCCGATGCAAAATAAATCTTAACTTCACGTCCCCTGAAAGCAGCACCTACTGGGGAAGGTTAATCAGAAACCCGCCGAGTGGAAGAGGGGGGATGGGGTGGGCTCGTAACAGACACAGGAAACAAGCCGTGTTCAGGTTAGTCTGCAGCGGAAGTCGCAGGACGGTTTAGGGAAGAAGGAGGGTTTGTGAGTCAGTTAGGCTGAGGACACCTGGCTTCAGTTCCCACTTCTGCCGCCGACTGCCTGTTTGCCCTGGAGCAATCCAGTTAATGTCTCTGTGCCTCAGTTTCCCACATGTAATATATATATATATTGTTATATTTCTCCACCTCCCCAGGTGACTATGAGGATAAATATCTTGGGGGTGATTAGCAGTTACTGGGAGAGGGTCATATTACTATATAGTATTTTTTTTTCGTTTGAATGAAATCTGAGATTGTCCAAGGAGCAATGCGAACTAGACATCTCACTCTCTGTCTTCTTTGAAAGTTTCGGACATCATTCTTGAAATAATTTATTTATTTATTTGCCTTTTTCTTCTTCAGCCATTGTTGCTCCACTCGATAAGAATTATGAAATTAAGCACAAAGCGATTTCACTTGACAATAAGTATTCACACTTTTCAACTGACCATTCAGCTGCTTGCACAGTGTACCTGGAAGGCATTGTTTTAATCATATGGATTATGGAAAAGAATAAGGGTTTCCTAAAAAATGGCTTCAAAGCAGAACCTTACCTGATGCTTGAAAAGTGATTTAGTTCTGGGACATTGGGAGCCAATGATTTCTTTACATTACTCTCATTTACAAAGAGCTATTTTACTATCATTATTTTACCCATCACTTTTAACCTCCATTTAGCAACAAGTTCCCGTTTTTACATGATTTATTGTATACTAAGAACCGCAATAGAGCGTGAGAAAATACTTTAAATAAGTTACTTGACTGGACCCCTGCCATTTATATTCTCCAGTGGTGGTATTTCAATGCAGTGGTTCTCAACCAGGGGTAGGAGTACCCCTGTGAGTATGTCGAGATCTTCCTGGGGGTACATCAACTCATCTAGATATTGGCCTAGCTTTACAACAGGCTACGTAAAAAGAACTAGGGAAGTCAGTACAAACTAAAATTTCATACAGACAATGACTTGTCTATACTGCTCTGTATTCTATACACTGACATGAAAGTGTGATATTTCCAACTGATTGATTTTATAATTCATCGTAAAAATAAAAAGAAAATTTTCAGTAACAGTGGGCTGTAAAACTTCTATTTTTATGTCTGATTTCCTTAGAAAGAAGTTTTTAAGTGAGGTGTAACTTGGGGTACACAAGACAAATCAGACTCCTGAAAGGGGTAAGAATAGTCTGGAAAGGTTGAGAGTCATAAGAACATAGGAATGACCATACTGTCGTCAGACCAAAGATCCATCTAGCCCAGTGTCCCATCTTCTGACAGTGGCTAATGCCAGGTGCCCCAGTGGGAATGAACAGAACAGGGAATCAGCAAGTGATCCATCCCCTGTCACCCGTTCCCAACTTCTGGCAAACAGAGGCTAGGGACACCATCCCTGCCCATCCTGGCTAATAGCCATTAATGGACCTGTCCTACATGAATTTATCTAGTGCCTTTTTGAACCCCGTTATAGTCGTGACCATCACAACATCCTCTAACATTAAGAGTTCGACAGGTTAACTGCAGGGAGAAATATTTCCTTTTGTTTGTTTTATATGTGCTGCCTATTGATTTCATTGGGTGACCCCTGGTTCTTGTGTGAAGGGAATAAAAAACAACACTTCCCTATTTACTTTATCCACACCCGTCGAGATTTTATACACCTCTATCATATCCCCTTAGTCGTCTTTTTTCCAAAATGAAAAATCCCGGTTTTATTAATCTCTCCTCATATGCAGCTATTTGAATAAGAATTTGGTGCGTCGGAGAGATAAGGAAGGAGTAATCTGACAGCACCACATCCGAGCCAGAATATGTGTTTTTAACAGTGCAGCAAAACTCCCGAGGGGCTCCGCTTCCAACCTCAGTGGGCACAACATTCTCGGCAGCAGGGCTGGGAGGGTTTTTGTACGGATCTCCTATGTGGCTCTGTCACTGTGCTCTCTGCAGGGCGCAGTAATACACCGCGCTGTCCGCCAGCTCCAGGGCTGTGATGCTCAGAACTGTGGAGCTGTCAGTAACCTGGGACGAAAACCTCTGCTGGGCGAAATCTGCTGTGTCGCTGGTACCGCTGGCGGATTTCGCTCCCTTCCAGAGAATGTACTGCGGGGCTTGGTTCGGATACTGACGGTACCAGAAGAGATAAGCATAGGCACTGCTGGTGGTGTAAGAACAGCTGAGTGTTACAGAAACTCCAACCGGCCCAGACACTTCGGGTTCGTTGGACTGGACAGAGTCGCCCAGCGCAGCACCTGAAACAAGGCAAACACATTGAAGGACAACATTTCACCTTTAGTTGAGACGTGTAAATGATTCCACCTGCATTGCAGTTTAGGGAATTTGAAAGAAGACTAAGGGATTTAGGCTCCAAACTCAACAGGCATTAATGTTATGAGCAGGGGAACGTTTAGGGTTTAACGTCAGGATTAAGGCGAGGGTATGACCAAGGGTTTAGGGTTGTGATGAGGGTGAACTATCAGATTGTAGCATTCGCGTTTTGGTTACAGTTCAGGGTAAGGGTTAAGTAGCGGGTTAGGTTTAGGGTTCAATAGGCATTGAGTGTCTAGTTTCCTTTGAAATCCCAGCCCAGTTACCTAGGACGTTGAATATACAAATGCTGAGAATAAAACACGTCTCCATAGTATCTTCTCTATCCACCAAGTTTCAAACTCTCAAATATTGCTTCTGCCTGAGGGCAATATAAGTTTCACTTCTGTAAGGGCAGCTACAACTGTGTAAAATTAATTAGAAACCAACGGAGAGGAAGAGGGAGGAGTTCGGGCAACTCACCGCAGATGCAGGGGGTTGAGGTCAGCCTGCAGCTGACATATTAGTGCTGTTAAGGGGAGGGGGATGGGCTTGTGGACAAGGGTCTGATCTGGGACTCAGAAACCTGCTCTGTCACATACTCTGAGTGTGTGACGTTGGATAATTTATTCATCAGTTTCCCTTCCTGTAATATGGGTGTTCCAGTTCCTCTAGGGAATTTTCAGATCTCTCGACACACTCAGATATCATTGGTATGGGGCATTAATATGTTTACCAGTAATAATGTCTGGGGTTATCACCAGAAAAATGTGACGGGATGAGGCACCCCTCTCTGCTAACCTCCTTTGAAATGCCCAGCCATAATTCTTGAAATAATTATTTTTTGCTGGCAGCCTGAAGATTAAACCGAAGATCAGCTTGGAAGGGTTTCAAATGACAACCTGTGTATATATTTCAGAGTAGCAGCCGTGTTAGTCTGTATCCGCAAAAAGAACAGGAGTACTTGTGGCACCTTAGAGACTAACAAATTTATTATTATTATTATGCTCTAATAAATTTGTTAGTCTCTAAGGTGCCACAAGTACTCCTGTTCTTTTTGTGTATATATTTTCCACCAGCAGATGGCGATGCTTTGTCATGATTTTACCAGGTACAACAACCTTAGAGTCCAGGGCTCTCAACATATATTCTTGTCAAAGGTTTGTGGCAATTAAATAGTTTTCCCAACAAATCCGCCCCAAATGTAAATGTCTATAAAATAGGAGTATTGATTTGAACACTGGTGAGTTGGTAACTGCAGCTGGATTCCATCACTCAAAAATGGGTATTTGTAACTATTTCCCCATATTTCAACTTGCATATTTTACCCCCATTTCACCATACAGAAAATATAGTTAAGTTAATGAATATTTTAGAAGTTTATTGTTCGTTTTTCAATGAAATTTTCATTCACATTTTATCTCAATTTGTTTTTCCAACAGTAGTTCATGTTGTCTCTATTTTTACCCATAATTTTAACCCTTCTTTTATCATTTATAATAAAAGAAGGGTTTATATATACACACACACAAACACACACACACTACACCGTTACAGGTCATCTCCTAAACTAGGCTAAACTAGACGTGTTAATAGTTTCCTAATTAACGATCATGCCCATTATATTATCCAAGAGAGATGTTTAAATTAGCTCTTTAAATACACATTTAACTTTTACAGGGAGATGTATTTTTAGGCAGCGTCAGTCCTCGCTTCCAAGCCGCTGCTGCCCGTTTTAATGTCTGTACCATCCCCTGCAGCAGGGCTGGGAGGGTTTTTGTACAGCTCCGCTGGGTGGCTCTGTCACTGTGCCAGACACAGGGTGCAAAGATACACCGCGGTGTCTGCCAGCTCCAGGGCTGTGATATTCAGAACTGTGGAGCTGTCATCAGCCTGAGGCCTTGGCTACACTTGCAGATGTACAGCGCTGTGAGTTAAACCTGACTTCGTGCAGCTGAGTAGGGAAAGCGCTGCAGTCTATCCACACTGACAGCTGCCAGCGCACTGTCATGGCCACATTTGTGGCAATTGCAGCGCCATTGGGAGAGGAGCATTATGGGCAGCTATCCCACCGAGCACCTCTGGCGCTGTGGGAAGGGGGCGGGGGGGGCGGGGCATTCTGGGTCCTGTTCCAACGCCCCATGATGCATCGCTTCGCATCCCAGAAATCACTTTGTTTCCATCCACCTTTGGCGCCATCTTTCAACGGTTTCTGTGCAGCACAATCTGTCTGCGGGAAATGGAGCCCGAACTGCTGAGGTGTATGCTGTCTTATCTCGCCAGCACGTCATGTTTGGCTGTCAAACTATTCCTTAAGATCCAAAGTGACAGTGAGGAGTCCGAAGATGCTATGGAGCTGCGTAACGCGTATCATCCGAGACTTCTATAACATGAAATATATGTCATAATGTGGGTAAAACAGAGCAGGGGACATACAATTCTCCCCTCAAGGAGTACAGTCACAAATTTAATTGATGCATTATCTTTTTAATGAGCATCATCAGCATGGAAGCATGTCCTCTGGAATGGTGACTGAAGCTTGAAGGGGCATATGACTGTTTAGCATCTGGCATGTAAATACCTTGCAACGCTGGCTACAAATGTGCCATGCAAATGTCTGTTCTCACTTTCAGGTGACATTGTAAATAAGAAGCAGGCAGCAGTATCTCTCGTCAATGTAAACAAACTTGTTTGTCTTAGTGATTGGCAGAATAAGAACTGAGTGGGCTTGTAGGCTCTAAAGTTTTACACTGTTTTGTTTTTGAGTGCAGTTATGTAACCAAAAATAAATAAATCTGCATTTGTAAGTGAAACTTTCACGTTAAAGAGGTTGCACTTCAGTACTTGTATGAGGTGAGCTGAAAAATACTATTTTTCTGTTGATCGTTTTTTCAATGCATATATTTGAAATAAAAAAAATAATATAAAGTCATCACTGTGCACTTTGTATTCTGTGTTGTAATTGAAATCAATATTGAAAATGTAGAAAAACATCAAAAATATATAACAAATTTCAACTGGTATTCAATTGTTGTAAGTGATTTCTTTTTTAATCGTGATTAATTTTTTTGAGTTAATCGCGTGAGTTAACTGTATTAACTGACAGCCCAAATTTCAAATAACAATAAATATTCCTACTTTTCAACAGACCATGCAGCTTCTATCACCACATACCTGGAAGGCATTGTGTTAATCCTACGCATTGTTGGAAAGAAATGCCTGGGGTGAGCCTTACATCAGCTGCAGCTGGGAAGGGAGGGTTTTTGTGCGGCTCCCCTATATGGCTTTGTCACGGTGCTTACACTCGGAGCCCAGTAATACACCATGCTGTCCGCCAGCTCCAGGGCTGTGATGTTTAAAACTGTGGAGCTGTCATTGGTCTGGGAAGAAAACCTCTCCTTGGCGAAATCTGCAGTGTGGCTGCGACCACTGGCAGACTTCAGTCCGCTCCAGAGAATGTACTGCAGAGTTGGTTCGGATACTGACGGTACCAGTAGAGATAGACATAGCCATCGCTGGTGGTGTAGGAACATCTGAGTGTCACAGAAACTCCAACTGCTCCAGATACTTCGGTTTCCTTGGACTGGACAGAGTCGCCCGGCACAGCACCTGCAACAAGACAAACACATTCAAGTACAACATTTCGCCTGTATTTAAGACATGGAAATGATTTCACCTGCATTGCAGTTTAAGGGAATTTCAAAGAAGTCTAAGGGATTTGGGCACCTCACTCCATAGGAATTACATGAAGGAGACGGGTTGGCGTTTACTGTTAGGATTAAGGCGAGGGTATGAACAAGGGTTTAGGGTTGTGGTGAGGGTGTACTATCAAGTCGTAGCATTTGCTTTTTGGTTACAGTTGAGGGCAGGGCCGGCTCCAGGCACCAGGCACCCAAGCACATGCTTGGGGCGGCACCTGGTAAGGGGCGGCGGGGGGAGCGTGGCATGGCATTCTGTGGGGTGCTCCGGCGGCGCGGCGCTGGGGGGGCGGGCTCTGGTTGTAAGCGAGGACTGGCCTGCCTCCCAAGGTCTGTGAGAGTGAGGGAACATTTTCCAGGATAGGTTGTAGATCGTGGATAATGCGCTGGAGAGATTTTAGCTGGGGGCTGTATGTGATGGCCAGTGGTGTTCTGTTATTGTCCTTGTTGGGCCTGTCCTGTAGTAGGTGATTTCTGGGTACCCGTCTTGCTCTGTCAATCTGTTTCCTCACTTCCCCAGGTGGGTATTGTAGTTTTACGAATGCTTGATAAAGATCTTTTAGGTGTTTGTCTCTGTCTGAAGGGTTGGAGCAAATTCGGTTGTATCTTAGGGCTTGGCTGTAGACAATGGATCGTGTGATGTGTCTTGGATGGAAGCTGAAGGCATGTAGGTAAGTATAACGGTCAGTAGGTTTCCGGTATAGGGTGGTGTTTATGTGACCATCACTTATTGGCACTGTAGTGTCCAGGAAGTGGATCTCTTGTGTGGACTGGTCCAGTCTGAGGTTGATGGTGGGGTGGAAATTGTTGAAGTCCAGGTGGAATTCTTCCAGGGCCTTCTTTCCGTGGGTCCATATGATGAAGATGTCATCAATGTAGCGCAAGTAGAGGAGGGGCACTAGAGGAGGAGAGCTGAGGAAGCGTTGTTCTAAGTCAGCCATAAAAATGTTGGCATACTGTGGGGCCATGCGGGTACCCATAGCAGTGCCACTGACTTGAAGGTATAAGTTGTCTCCAAATCTGAAGTGGTTGTGGGTGAGGAAAAAGTCACAAAGCTCAGCCACCAGGCTGAGATCCACACAAGAGCTCCACTTCCTGGACACTACAATTCCAGGAATTCCACCCAGAAATCACCTACAACAGGACAGGCCCAACAAGGACAATAACAGAACACCACTGGCCATCACATACAACCCCCATCTCAAACCTCTCCAGCGCATTATCCACAATCTACAACCTATCCTGGAATATGATCCCTCACTCTCACAGACCTTGGGAGGAAGGCCAGTCCTCGCTTACAGACAACCCCCTAACCTGAAGCAAATACTCACCAGCAACTACACACCACACCACAGAAACATGAACCCAGGAACCAATCCCTGTAGCAAACCTCGTTGCCTACTCTGTCCCCATAACTACTCTGGCGACACCATCAGAGGACCCAACCACATCAGCCACACCATCAAGGGCTCATTCACCTGCACATCTACTAATGTTATATATGCCATCATGTGCCGGCAATGCCCCTCTGCCATGTACATTGGCCAAACCAGACAGTCCCTCCGGAAAAGAATAAATAGACACAAAAGGAATGGTAACATAGAAAAGCCAGTAAGTGAACACTTCAATCTCCCTGGTCATTCTATTACAGATTTAAAAGTCACTATCATTGAACAAAAAAACTTCAGAAACAGACTTCAAAGAGAAACATCAGAACTAAAATTCATTTGCAAATTTAACACCATTAATCTGGTCTTGAATAGGGACTGGGAGTGGCTGGCTCATTACAGAAGCAGCTTTTCCTCCCCTGGAATTGACACCTCCTCATCTATTATTGGGAGTGGACTACATCCACCCTGATTGAATTGACCCTGTCAGCACTGGTTCTCCACTTGGGAAGTAACTCCCTGCTCTACATGTGTCAGTATATAATGCCTGCATCTGTAACTTTCACTCTATGCATCTGAAGAAGTGAAGTTTTTACCCACGAAAGTTTATGCCCAAATAAATCTGTTAGTCTTTAAGGTGCCACCAGACTCCTTGTTGTTTTTGTAGATACAGACTAACACGGCTACCCCCTGATACTTGATGCCCATTATAGTATCCAAGGCTGATGTTTAAATTAGCTCTTTAAATAAACATTTAACTGTTAAGGGAAGCTGTCTTTTAAAGCAGCATCAGTACTCAGTCTTTTTCAAGGCCCTGCTGCCCTGTTTCAATGTCTGTACCATCCCCTGCAGCTGGGAAGAGAAGGTTTTGGCACAGCTCTGCTATGTGGCTCTGTCACTGTGCCAGACGCAGGGCGCAAAGTTACACCGCGGTGTCTGCCAGCTCCAGGGCTGTGATGTTCAGAACTGTGGTGCTGTCATCAGCCTGGGAAGTAAACCTCTGATGGGCGAAACCTGCGATATCACTTAACGTGCTCCCTTTTGCTCCTCTCCGGAGGAGGTACTGCGGGGCTCGGTTGAGATACTGATGGTACCAGTAGAGATAGACACCAGCCTTGTAGCCTCCTTCTGACCCGGACACCTCGGTTTCCTTGGACCGGACCGAGTCACTCAGCACCGCACCTGCAAAAAGACACTCACGTTCAAGGACAGCCAGATGCATTGGCAGGTCTAGGCTGGGAAATTTAAAAAAGCCTGAGGGATTTATCTGCCTAATTTCAAACAAGTTAAGGTTAGGGTTAGCAGTGGAGTGAGGAGCTGGGTCAGGGCTCGGGTTCTGTGTAGAAAGGGGGTTGGGATATTAATTTCATGACGCTTCTTCCAAAATCTGCACCCGGTTACCTAGTTGGCTAAAGGCCCAAAGGCTGAGAATGAAACGCGTCTCCATGGTGCTCAGATAGCAGCAGCCGGACAAGCTGAGAGGTCGCTGCGAGAAGAATTTTAAAGGAAACTTCTCGCAGGGACTGGGAGAGGTTAGTGCGAGACCAGCGTAGCAGAAGAGGGAGGGGTTCGGGAAATGCATAACAGACACAGGAAACGGGCTGGATTCAGATTAGTCGGCAGCTGAAGCGCAGGTGAGAACTCGTGGGACAAATTCTTTCCACTGCACTTCCTGGGAGATCGAATTCTCTCTCTCACTCTCTCTCTTTGTTTATTTATTTTCATGTTTATTGTCCTACTTGTTCAGGGCTGGCTCTGGCTTTTTTGCCGCCCCAGGCAAAAAAGCCTCCCGCAGCTCCCGCCCCCCACCCCCACAGAGCACCGCCACGGGCCACTCTCCCCGACCGGCCGGAGAGCAGGGGGGAGGGCGACAAGCCCATCCGGGGCTCCACTCTCCCCAGGGGCCAGAGCTCCGGGAGGAGGGCGGAGAGCCCGGCCGGGTCTCCGTCTCCCCGGCAGCCGGAGCGCCGCGCCGCCCCCCTCCAGGTGCCGCCCCAAGCACAAGTTTGGTGGGCTGGTGCCTCGAGCCGGCCCTGTCCTTGTTGCTACTTCGTGAGAACTGAATTAATGACGTCGTGGGAAGATTTAAGTTCTGTGCTGTGTGTGCTGGTTTTGTGGGTGTGGATGACTTTTTGTATGTCTCTATGTCTGTGTTTGCATGTGTGTGTGTGTCTGCATGCTTCTGTGTTTGTGCCTTTGTGTATCTCTCCCATTGGCCCCATGCTGGTTTACTCCAGCTAGGGGAATCCAGCCCCAATGGGAGTACTGCTGATTGATACCTGTGGTGGACCTGGCCCAGTTGACTTCATCTGCCCCACAGTGACTCACTGCAGCTGAGGAGCAGACCCACTGTGGGTAAACTGAGGTTAATCTGGGGTAACACAATGGTGACTGAGGCCCAGAAGGCTTGAAATGTGTCAAGTCGTGTGGTTTATACCAGCCCCATCATCTGGTTTAACCATCTGTCTGTGGCCTGGAGATTCTACTCTGCAGTTGTGTTTCTCATGGCGAGAAAGCCCAGCGGGTGGGTTTTTGTACAGGGCTCCCTATTAAAGGCCTCACAGTGTCTTCCCACAGAGCACAGAAATACAGCGCCGAGTCCGTCGGCTCTAGCTCTTTAATGGTTAAACTGAAGAATTTAAAGGATTTCCTGAATTCTGCAGAAAACCGTCTCCCGGCTCCATTCTTTTGAGCGTTACTCTCATCTATTCGGAAGAGGAAATCCATTGCCCCTGATCGGTGCTGTCTGTACCAAAATAAGAAATAATACTGGTTTCCAGTGGAGAAAGTACACTCCAGGGTGACAGTCTGACCCCCCAACTTTTCCAGCTGCCCTTGTGTTTGCGTAACACTGCCTTGTCCCTGGCTGAAACCTGCAGGGAAGGAAAGAAATGCAGAAAAAGTTCACTCTAATTAAGCATGTAAAATTGCCACATATCTACAGCCATTCTCATGTGAGGAGAACAGAGGTTTTTTAGGACTCACGGCCTCCCAGAAATGGAAAGGTTCTTTATGTGCATCTTGTACAAAGAGACCAACTCAGACCTAGAATACAGGATTGGTTTGCCCCCCTTCTAGTAAGGCAGAAGTGAAGTTGGGAATAGAACCTTGGAGTCCTGAGTCCTAATCATCCATGCTCTAACCATAGACCCTGATCCCCATTCAGGGCTGGGTATAGGACCCAGGAGTCCTGATTCTCAGTCTAACTGCTCTCAAGCACTAGACTTTATTCCTCTCCCAGAGGTGGGACTAGAAACCAGGCCAGACCCTCTACTTTAACTCACTAGACACCCCCTCCTCCTCCCTGAGTTGTAAACAGAACCCAGGAATCCTATCTTCCAATTCCTCTCACCCACCCACCCATTCAAATCCACTAGGTAACAGAAGGTCTAACATCCATTTCCCCCTTTAGTTGACCCTTACTCAAAGATAGAAATGCTGTTGCTGTCCAAATCAGGATTTCTGGCTCATTCATGGTTAAATATATTGTTTCCAGATCTTCAGGCACTCCAAGCCACCACAATGATGTGTGCAATACAGGAACCTGAATAGAATAGAATCTTATGGTGAAGTTGCTCTCACAGAATCAAATCAGAGAAATTAAATCTGTGGCAAGAGCTCCATTTAGTCCTCTCCTATAGACGCCAGTTGAAGGTTGTTTCTCTCTCCATGTAACACACCTAATACCCTCCGGTAGCGTTTACCCTACCGACTGTGGCTTTGGCTTGTTCCTGTCACGTGTCACCTTTCTGGCCTCCAAATCTCTTTAACATCTCAGGAGTAGACGCAACTTAGTTCTCAGTTCTTCGGAGAGGAGAACTCAGCAAGAATCACGAAGTCGAGCAGGTTTTTACTTTTTTTCGAATGCTAACAGACACACACACAAAAAGAACTGTGCATGGATTCCATTGCCTCAGATCTGGTCAGGACCCTCCCTGCTCACAGCCCAGAGAAACATTGTGCGCGGGGTCCTTTCTCCAGAGTGAAGCAAAATTAACCCCGGTTGACTCAAGACCTGGGGATCTGGGCCATTGACTCCAATGGAGAGACAGCTGATTTATGCCAGTTGGGGTCAGGCCCATGGAATCCAATTGAGCAACCCTCCTTTACACCAGCTGATACTTTGGCCCATTTACGCTACTGGAGCGAGGTCTGATTCCTATCTGCTGGGGTCTGGCCCCAAAAGCAGACGGAGCTATTCATGGGAAGTGCGGTGTGACAGGTACTGACATCTGACTCATGGGATTCTGGGTATTGTGGAGAAGGTGGGGGCACGGTTCCTGGAAAAGGGGAACATTTCCACACAGTTAGTGCCAGTGCGTTTCCGTCACACCTGCACCGTTTGATTCAAACCCCTGCTTGTGGCTTGTTGTGTCTCTACACTCATTTCTATCTGCGCCAGTTTTGTCTCCGAGTCAAGGGAAAACTGATCACTGGATTTTGTAAAGGCCCCTCTATTAACCCACCCGCAGTGGTAACCTAAGGCCCTCTCAGCGATAGCACAGAAATACATCGCCGAATCGCTCCGTTCTAACTCCGCCATTCTCAGACCCATGTATTTTTTGGGTTTCCTGAAGTCCAGTGAGAACCGGCTCCCAGCCCCGTTGTGCTGGCTCCCGGCAGACCTTTGAAAGAGGTACTTCACCCAGGGCCGGCTCCAGGCACCAGCCTAGCAAGCAGGTGCCTGGGGCGGCCAATGAAGAGGGGGGCGGCACGTCTGGCCCTTCCGCGGCAATTCGGTGGTAGGGCAGTCATTCCCTGTGGGAGCGAAGGACCTGCCGCCGAATTGCCGCTGTAAAATGAAGCGACGGTCGAGCTGCTGCCGATCGCGATTGCAGCTTTTTTTTTTTTTTTTGCTGCTTGTGGTGGCAAAAATGCGAGAGCCAGCCCTGCTTCACCTGGCCACTGCTGTCCTGTTTGTACCAGTATATCTCATAAAGGGGGAGGGATAGCTCAGTGGTTTGAGCAGTGGCCTGTTAAACCCAGGGTTGTGAGTTCAATCCTTGAGGGGGCCATTTAGGGATATGAGGCAAAAATCTGTTGGATGATTTAGTTGGGGATTGGCCCTGCTTTGAGCAGGGGGTTGGACTAGATGATCTCCTGAGGTCCCTTCCAACCCTGATATTCTATTCTATGAAATAACCTACATCTTCAGTCGAGAAAGTCCAGTCCAGTGTGACAGATTCACTTTGTACCCCAGTCAGCTGTCCTTGTCTTTGGGTGACACTGTTCTTCCCGGTACTTAACCCTGAAAAAAAAGTAGATGCAAATTCACTATAAAAATTAGCACAGCTGTGTCTGCTGCCAGCTGAGAATCTGAAAGGGTTTTCCAATAGATGTGATCTATCTATCTATCTATCTAATCTTCCCTACTCTGCAATATATAACTATTTGTCTGTCTCTCTATTTTTTCTCATTCATTTTTAGAAATGCTCAAGCAGAGATTTTCAAAGCTGCCCAAAAGATCCAGATGTCTTAAAATTAATGGGATCTGGTTGTCCAAATCCGGTTGTGAATCCCAGCCCTAATACAGAATGGCATTTTTTCTTTTATATTAAACGGCATGTCTCTTTGTAAAAGGAGAACAAATTTCTTTCCTAAATACCACATGATATTCAATTTCAGAGTCCAGGGATTTTCTTTTACACTCTGAATATGTTAACAGCGGAAGCAGCATGGCCCTTAAAAACACATTTAGACTTTCATACCTTTATTCATTTTTAATGAAAATCGATTAAAAAAATTGACCTCACCTGACAACAAAAGTAGAATATAGAGCTGTACAACTAAATACAGCATGCTGTAACTTGAAATTAACCTCGTGGTTACTCGGTGTCTGTAGCAAGCAAGAAAATATTTCTTCCACTTTGTTAGTTTGTTGTGTGTGGTTTTTTTGTTTGTTTTTTTTTTGTTTTTTTTTGTTTTTTTTTTGTTTTTGTATTTTTAATGATTCTGCTTGAGGTAAAAAGGAGCCCTGCTTTTCCTGTAAGCCCATCTTCTATTTCCTTCCTGTCCTGTGAAGTTAAAACTATCAGAGAAAACAACAAAATACAAAGTCAAAGGTAGTTAATGTGTAGGTCTAGAGCGCCCCCTACTAGATAGCCACAGCAACCAATAAAACTACCAGAGATCACTCAGGAGGGGAAAATGCGCGTGGAATTTCAGGTATGATGTTTCTCCAGAGGATAATTTTTTGAATCCTGTGATTATTCACACAGAGGTTTATTTTCTGGGCTGTGAGACTTTGAGGAAAGAGATAGCTTAGCACATTTTGAAAAAACAAACAAACAAAAAAACTTCTTCTCACTATCTTTCGCCAGTCATTATTCAAAATCCTCCTGGTGTGCAGACTTCAGGCTTGTTCGAATACTCTGTGTTTTTATGTTTCTTGGCTGGTGATTAGGGCTCGGATATTCAAAAGGGCCTACAGGAGCTGAATTTCACTGGAATTTTCAAAGGAAACTGGGTGCTTAACTCATTTGAAAATCCTAGCCATAATTACAAGTGGCTCATTAAAGGATACACTATTAGGAGAAATACTGATACGAGGAGTAGGTATTTTTAACCTACAGCCAGGTATTGCTAATCTAGCAGCAGCTGCTACTGCCCTCCCCTCTCCCACCTCTCAGCTGTGCGGTGGAGGGTGGGGAGAAAGTTACTCCTCTGCACATATTGTAGCTTAAAGACAAGTTTGATAAGAAGTTTTGAGAGGAAAGATGGGCCAGTGGTTAGGCCAGGAGCCTAGAATCTGGGAGATCTAGTTCCTGCTCTACCCAACACTGTCTGTGTGACCTTGGGTGGGTGACTTGTTAGCCTCTCTGCCCTTCAGGTCCTCATCCCTAAAACGGAGATCGTGGCCCTGCCCTATATCACACAAGTGTTGTGAAAATAAAATAAATTCAAGACTGTGAGGTGCTCTGGGGGTCATAAAAGTAACTTAGAAGTTATGGGCTTATGGTGAGGTAGGACACAGCCCCATTTTGAAAAGGCAGTTTTGAAAATGTTCTCCTGAAAGCCGGAATTATGGAATGACGTTCTCCGACCTGTGCTATGCAGGAGTCAGCCTAGATAATCAGAAAGGTGCCTTCTGGTTTTTAAAATCTGTTATATCAGTCCATGCTCATTTTTAATGGAAATCTGGTGTTCAAAACCCAAAATCAGCTTAAAACTCTTAGACCAAGTATTTCCTAGCACACTTGATGGCCATGATGATGGCACCTAGAGGATAAAACTGAGATCTGGGCTGGCCCCAACAGGCAGAGAAACCTGCATCAAAGATTTTTCAAACTCAACACCCAAGACAGACGGCGAAGAATGCATGTGAGGGATGTGGGAGGGTTTTTGTGCAGCTATCTCTGCGGACTCTCTCCCTGTGTCTCATTCAAGGCACAATAATACACAGCTCCGTCTGCCAGCTCCAGGCCTGTGATGATCAGAACTGTAGCAGTGGCGTTAGTCTCAAGTGAATCTCTTCCGGGCAAACTCTGCGTGGTCACTGATTGTGCTTCCCTTCGCTCCTCTCCGGAGAACGTATGGCGGGGCTTGGCTGGGGTTCTGGTGGTACCATTGAAGAGAGACACCGCTATAGCTGGTGCTGTAGGAACAGCTGAGGGTCACAGCGTCTCCTTCTATGACAGACACATCGGGTTCATTGGATCGGATTGAATTGCCCGACACAGCACCTGCCACAAAACAAAATACACCAGATAGATAGATAGATTAGATAGTCTGAGAGAGATACAGCAGAGGAATGGAGGCAGAAGGAGAGTTAGACTGATAGAGAAAGGCAGAGTGCAGAAAAGAAAGAGACAGCTGCTAGAAATATAATTAAAAATGCAACTTGGGATGAGAGAGACAAACTCATAAGCAGTGAGGCAATAATTAATAATTATTTATGTTTTAAGCATTTTAAACTAAAATCCTGACATAGCAAAGCCTTTAAACACGTTTAATGTTAAGCAATGTGTGTAGCCCACTGATTTCAACAAGAGTGAAGCAAGTGCCTACGTGTTTTCCTGGACTGAGTCCTAAGAATCTAGGAGCATGTAAGCCTGATCTACACTATGAGTTTAGGTCGAATTTAGCAGCATTAAATCGAATTAACCCTGCACCCGTCCACACAATGAAGCCATTTACTTCGACATAAAAGCGTCTTAAAATCGATTTCTGTACTCCTCTCCAACAAGGGGAGTAGCACCGAAATCGACATTGCTGGTGCGAATTAGGGCTAGTGTGGACGAAATTCGACGGTATTGACCTCTGGGAGCTAAGCCACAGTGCACCATTGTGACCGCTCTGGACAGCAATCTGAACTCGGATGCATTGGCCAGATAGACAGGAAAAGCCCCGCAAACCTTTGAATTTCATTTCCTGTTTGCCCAGCATGGAGAGCACAGGTGACCACGCAGAGCTCATCAGCACAGGTAACCATGCAGTCTGAGAATCGAAAAAGAGCACCAGCATGGACCGTACAGGAGGTACTGGATCTGATCGCCATATGGGGAGAGGATTCCGTGCTAGCAGAACTACGTTCCAAAAGATTAAATGCCAAAACATTTGAAAAAATCTCCAAGGGCATGATGGAGAGAGGCCACAATAGGGACTCATATCAGTGCTGCGTGAAAGTTAAGGAGCTCAGACAAGCCTACCAGAAAACCAAAGAAGCAAACAGAAGGTCCGGGTCAGAGCCACAGTCATGCCACTTCTATGCTGAGCTGCATGCAATTCTAGGGGGGACCGCCACCACTACCCCACCCATGACCGTGGATTCCGAGGTAGGGGTAATCTCAGCCATGCCTGAGGATTCTGCGGACAGGGAAGATGAGGAGGAGGAGGAGGAGGAGCTTGCGGAGAGCACACAGGACTCCGTTCTCCCCAACAGCCAGGATCTTTTTCTCAGTCTGACTGAAGTACCCTCCCAACCCTCCCAAGGCAGTATCCCAGACAATGAACCCATGGAAGGGACCTCAGACGAGTGTACCTTTGTAAATATAAAACATGGTTTAAAAGCAAGCGTTTTTTAATGATTAATTTACCCTGAGGATTTGGGACGCATTCGCGACCAGTACAGCAACTGGAAAAGGCTGTTAATGTGTCTGGGGATGGAGCGGAAATCCTCTAGGGACATCTCCATGAAGCTCGTTCATATCGTTCATGGTAACCTGGTTGAAATATGGGAATTTGATTAAGGGGACAGAGGTGGACGTTCCTACTGGGCTGTTTGCCTGTGGCTGAAAATAAATCCTTCCCTGCAGTTAGCCAAGTGGTGGTGGGGGGCATTGTCACTGAGGTTTTCACGTTTGGCTAGCAGGGATCTTCCCTGATACCAGCCACACGGTGGGGGGAAAGATAAAGCAATCATCCCAGAGAATTGGATGGGGGGGTGGTTAGTTTGGTTTCTGCTGCTGCATGTTAACAGGAAAACCGCAGCACTCAACAGGCTTTGCTAGGTATGTGGGAAAGGAAGGTGCTGCTTTTAGGAAGGCTGCAGAAGCCAAAAGACAATGGCTTACCATGGCTGCAAGCAAGCCAAATTCTGTTGCCCAGACCTGCGTCTGTGATCTCTAACACCAAAGCCGCAGGCACTCAATATTAAGATGCAAAATGCGACCTTGTACTGAAATCACATGTGCTATAAGCAACAGAGGGTCCTGTGGCACCTTTAAGACTAACAGATGTATTGGAGCATAAGCTTTCATGGGTGAATGCCCACTTCGTCAGCCCACAAAAGCTTATGCTACAATACTTCCCTTAGGCTGGGTCTACACTACCCGCCTGAATCGGCGGGTAGAAATCGACCTCTCGGGGATCGATTTATCGCGTCCCTACGGGACGCGACAATCGATCCCCGAATCGACGCTCTTACTCCACCAGCGGAGGTGGGAGTAAGCGCCGTCGATGGGAAGCTGCAGAGGTCGATTTTGCCGCCGTCCCTACAGCGGGGTAAGTCGGCTGCGATACGTCGAATTCAGCTACGCTATTCGCGTAGCTGAATTTGCGTATCTTAAATCGACCCCCCCCCCCCGTAGTGTAGATGTAGCCTAAGTCTTAAAGGTGCCACAGGACCCTCTTTTGCTTTTTATAGATTCAGACTAACACGGCTACCCCTCTGATACTTGACACATGTGCTATGTAATGTGAATAGTGTTGTTCACCGTGAAAGAGTATAAGCATTGTTCTGTAAAATGTATCTTTTTAAATACTTCTCTCCCTTTTTTCCTCCCTCCCACAGCTGCCAATTTTTCAAGCCTTCCTCCTCCGTCCCGAAGGCTATCTCAGATAAGGCAGCGGAAAAAAAGGACGTGAGATGAAATGTTCTCTGAAATCATGGAATCCACCCGCAATGGAAGAGCTCATCTGAATGAGTGGAAGGACACAGTATCAAAGTACACAAAAGATGCCAGTGAACGTGAGGTCATGAGGGATGCTCAGGGGCTGCTGCGTGATCAAACGGACATGCTCCGGCATCTGGTGGAGCTTCAGGAACAGCAGGAGGATCACAGAGTGCCGCTGCAGCCGCTGTATAACCTCCCTCCCCCCTCACCATGTTCCATAGCCTCCTCACCCAGATGTGTAAGAACACGGGCGGGGGGGGGGGAGGCTCCGTGCACCCTCCCACTCCACCCCAGTGGACAGCCCAACCAAAAGGCTGTCATTATATTGAACTTTTTTAGTGGCCTTTTCCTTCCCTTCTATCCTCCTCCCAAACCCCACCTGGGCTACCTTGTCAGTTCTCTCCCTATGTTTATAATCAATTAATAAAGAATGCATGATTTTTAAATGATAGTGACTTTATTTCCTTTGAAAGCAAGCTGTGATCGAAGGGGGGAGGGGAGGGCAGTTGGCTTACATGGAATGAATCAATCAAGAGGGCGGGTTTTCATGAAGGAGAAACAAACAGAACTTTCACACCGTAGCCTGGCCAGTCATGAAACTGATTTTCAAAGCTTCTCTGATGCGCAGCACTTCCTGGTGTGCTCTTCTAATCACCCTGGCGCGTGTCTGGCTGCGCATAATCTGCGGCCAGGCCATTTGCCTCAACCTCCCACCCCGCCATAAACATCTCCCCCTTACTCTCACAGAGATTGTGGAGCACACAGCAAGCAGCAATAACAATGGGATACTGGTTTAGCTGAGGTCTGAGCGAGTCAGTAACGTTCACTAGTGACCCTTTAAATGTCCAAAGGCACATTCTACCACCATTCTGCACTTGCTCAGCCTGTAGTTGAACAGCTCCTGACTCCTGTCCAGGCTGCCTGTGTATGGCTTCATGAGCCATGGCATTAAGGGGTTGGATAACTATAGGCATTTCAACATCCCCAACCGTTATTTTCTGGTCTGGGAAGTAAATCCCTTGCTGCAGCCATTTAAACAGACTAGTGTTCCTGAAGATGCGAGCATCATGAACCCTTCCCGGCCATCCCAAGTTGATGTTGGTGAAAGGTCCCTTGTGATCCACCAGTGCTTGCAGAACCATTGAAAAGTACCCCTTGCGGTTTATGTACTGGCTGCCCTGGTGCTCCGGTGCCAAGATAGGGATATGGGTTCCATCTATCACCCCACCACAGTTAGGGAATCCCATTGCAGCAAAGCCATCCACTATGACCTGCACATTTCGCAGAGTCACTACCTTTGGTAGCAGCATCTCAGTGATTGCTTTGGCTACTTGCATCACAGCAGCCCCCACAGTAGATTTGCCAACTCCAAATTGATTCCCGACTGACCGGTAGCTGTCTGGCATTGCAAGCTTCCACAGGGCTATCGCCACGCGCTTCTCAACTGTGAGGGCTGCTCTCATCTTAGTATTCTGGAGCTTCAGGGCAGGGGACAGCAAGTCACAAAGTTCCATGAAAGTTCCCTTATGCATGCAAAAGTTTCGCAGCCACTGGGCCCAGAATCGGCATTCCATGGCTAAAACCTGCCCCATTAACAACATGATCTCCAAAGCGCCGGGGCCCACGGTTTGAGAGAATTCTGTGTCCCTGTCCTCATCACTCTCGTCACCGCGCTGCTGTCGCCTCCTCCTCGCCTGGTTTTGCAGGATCTGGTTCAGCATAAACTGCACGATAGCGCACGAGGTGTTTACAATGTTCATGACTGCTGTCTTGAGCTGAGCGGGCTCCATGCTTGCTGTGGTATGGTGTCTGCACAGTTCACCCAGGAAAAAAGGTGCGAAGCGGTTGTCTGCCATTGCTTTCCCAGAGGGAGGGGGAGGATGTACACAGAACCACCCGCGACAACGTTTTTTGCCCCATCAGGCATTGGGATCTCAACCCAGAATTCCAATGGGGGGGGGGAAGACTGCGGGAACTATGGGATAGCTATGTGATAACTACCCACAGTGCAATGCTCCAGAAGTCGATGCTAGCCTCGGTACATGGATGCACACTGCCAAATTAATGTGCTTGGTGTGGCCGCATGCATTCGACTTCATGCAATCGGTTTTCAAAAATTGAATTCTGTAAATTCAGAGTAATCCCATAGTGTAGACATACCCTTAGAGTAGTAAACAATGAGCAACAAATGAAGTGATAACAGAAAGAAAAATGTTTGAAAGTGAAAATACAATTGCATACTGTGGAACTCTGCCAGAAGATGTTCTGAAGGCCAAAACTATAATAGAGTTCAAAAAAGAACTAGATAAATTCATGGAGGATGGGTCCATCAATGGCTATTAGACAGGTGGGCAGGGATGGTGTCCCTAGTGTCCGTTTGCCAGATGCTGGGAATGGGTGATGGGGATGGATCACTTGATGGTTACCTGTTCTGTTCATTCCCTCTAGCATCTGGCATTGCCACTGTTGGAAGACAGGATACTGGGCTAGATGGACCATTTTTCTGACCCAGTATGGCGATTCTTATGTTCTTATAGCACTTAAAGGCTTCAGTGATTCAAATGGCAGAGGTAATTTATTTAAATCAAAAGAGTAAAATATTTCAAGTGCAAATATACAAGATCCACCCATAGGCAGGCCATGGAACCAAATTTAGACAAAGAAGTTGTCAAGCAGATAAACACAGTGCTTTCCACACTATGTTGACCTGAGCAATCTTTCACTTTTTGTACAGTTACAGATATTACTCTACTCTGCAGTGGGTCTGATAACACAGAAGTTCACAGAGGAGTCCTGGAGAGACATCTCTTCAATTTCCAAGGTCAGATGCATATTATTAATAAAATAATCATTACCCTCCAAGTACAAAACTGCTGAGAATTTCCCAGGGGCAAACTTTGTTCTCATCAGCAGACATGAAAGCTGTCAGTATGTGCTGGGGAGGTTGGCTCAGATACTGACAGTACCAAAACAGATAGGGGCAGGGCCGGCTCTGGCTTTTTTGCCACCCCAGGCAAAAAAGCCGCCGGCCGCCCCCCCACCCCCTGCGGGGGGGGGGGGAGGGCGGCCGGAGCCCCGGGGGGAGGGCGGTGAGCCCCGGCAGGAGCTCCGCTCTCCCCCCGGCGGCTGGGGGGAGGGCGCCGGGGGGGAGGGCGGCCAGAGCGCCAGGGGGAGGGCGGGGCCCGGCCGTGGCCCCGCTCTCCCCGGGGGCCGGAGCGCCGCGCCACCCCCCCTCCAGGTGCCGCCCCAAGCACAAGCTTGGTGGGCTGGTGCCTGGAGCCGGCCCTGGATAGGGGTTTCTGTCTGTCATGGAGAAGTTACACTGTTAAGTTGCATTGTATCCAGCGCAGATTCTCAGCTTCGGTGGTAACTGGGACAAAGAAAAACTTTCAACAATACCTGCAAAGGAGGAAAAGATCTTGAAACAGATTTTTATTCTTCCTTCTTTCTGCAATATCTATCTATCTATCTATCTATCTATCTATCTATCTATCTATCCCCACACACCCCCTCTATCTATCTATCTATCTATCTATCTATCTATCTATCTATCTATCTATCTATCCCCATCCACCCCCTCTATCTATCTATCTATCTATCTATCTATCTATCTATCTATCTATCTATCTATCTATCTATCCCCACACACCCCCTCTATCTATCTATCTATCTATCTATCTATCTATCTATCTATCTATCTATCTATCTATCTATCTATCTATCCCCACACACCCCCTCTATCTATCTATCTATCTATCTATCTATCTATCTATCTATCTATCCCCACACACACCCTCTATCTATCTATCTATCTATCTATCTATCTATCTATCTATCTATCTATCTATCCCCATCCACCCCCTCTATCTATCTATCTATCTATCTATCTATCTATCTATCTATCTATCTATCTATCCCCATACACCCCCTCTATCTATCTATCTATCTATCTATCTATCTATCTATCTATCCCCACACACCCCCTCTATCTATCTATCTATCTATCTATCTATCTATCTATCTATCTATCTATCTATCTATCCCCACACACCCCCTCTATCTATCTATCTATCTATCTATCTATCTATCTATCTATCTATCTATCTATCTATCTATCTATCCCCATCCACCCCCTCTATCTATCTATCTATCTATCTATCTATCTATCTATCTATCTATCTATCCCCATACACCCCCTCTATCTATCTATCTATCTATCTATCTATCTATCTATCTATCTATCTATCTATCCCCACACACACCCTCTATCTATCTGTCTATCTATCTATCTATCTATCTATCTATCTATCTATCTATCTATCTATCTATCTATCTATCTATCCCCATCCACCCCCTCTATCTATCTATCTATCTATCTATCTATCTATCTATCTATCTATCCCCATACACCCCCTCTATCTATCTATCTATCTATCTATCTATCTATCTATCTATCTATCTATCCCCATCCACCCCCTCTATCTATCTATCTATCTATCTATCTATCTATCTATCTATCTATCTATCCCCACACACCCCCTCTATCTATCTATCTATCTATCTATCTATCTATCTATCTATCTATCTATCTATCCCCACACACCCCCTCTATCTATCTATCTATCTATCTATCTATCTATCTATCTATCTATCTATCCCCATCCACCCCCTCTATCTATCTATCTATCTATCTATCTATCTATCTATCTATCTATCTATCTATCTATCTATCTATCTATCTATCATTCAAAGCACACCTGATGAGTGAAAACTTGATTTTAATACAATTCCAGTCTTTGCCAAAATAATTACATAAAATCCCAATATGTTTTGAGATTGCATTGTACTTACTAATACTGTAAAAGTTGTGGTTCTCAATATTTATACATCTACTTCCAAATGAAAATGGCTCTCACCTGACACCAGGAGAATAAGATGGGGATGTAGAATCAAGCAAAGCATTTTGTAACTTCAGATTATCTTCACTGATGCTTAGACTCTACAATTACTTACAAAGGATTTCTTCCTGCTGCTTCTCATTTTAAGTAACCGTTTATGTTATAAATAAGGAACCAGCTCTTTCTGTGACCTGTTCAGGCCTTCCTGTCACTTGCTGGGACTAAAGTAATTGTATAAACCAATAAAATATTATGGGATGTATTGCTCTGTCTCACCCTCTAGTAGAAAAGGGGAGGGGGAGCAAGAAAAGCATTCTCAGCCCATTCATGGGGAAAAAACAAATTATTTTCTGGTGGCATTGATCATGGATGGTGTCTTCCCAGAGAAGCTGTACATACAGCCTATAGATGTTCTGTGAAAGCGATTGCAGAGCTAAGGGGCTTGGATGAAATTGAGAATGTAGCACTTCTTAAAACATTCTTCTACCCATGATTTCCACTCATCTTTCAAAACCTGCCTACTGTAAAAGCTTCAATGGTACTCGGGTGCCTAACTCCCTTAGGCCGGCTTATGAATCCTAGGCTATACTCCTAAGAGAGGGAGGTTGGTCAATGGAGTCACAGTTCTGGGCAACTGCACCTATATTACTCTTCCATGTCCCCAGAACCCCTCTCTGGCTTCTGGTTCCACAGCTGTCCTCCTCTTGGGCAGAGAAAAGTGTCTCCCCCTCTCTCCTGACCAGGGTATTTCCAGGCTGCACAGTTCCCTGTGATGTCCCCAGTTAGACAGACTGCTGAAGCAGGCCAGCACCTCTTCTTTGCTTTCTCTTCTAAGGTAATTGCCCACAGTTTTAAGTTACCACACAGCTTTTTTCTAAGCTAGCACATTTGCTGGATCAAGAAAAAAGACCCTGAGTCAGTTTTAATCTCAAACTGTTTATTCAAAAATCCATTCTCTGTGTGGTGGTCTGTACAGCATACGGTTTGAATCAGTATGTGCAAGTCTCCCCTGCGTTGGGTGGGGGGGGGGTGCCTACTGGGATGTATTAGAAGCTGAGGGCATTAGCCTCATCACCTCCCCACACCCACATTTTTCTCTGGTCTTGGGGGAGCTGTGGTCTCCCTCCCCCATGGAATTGCATACAATCCCTGGACCACAGTGATGCATATCTTTAATACAGCTCCCAAAAATGCAGGAATTTGCTGTCACGGAGTGCACTAGACTAGCCTGCAACATTGGAGATCTGGATTGTTCCCTGTTCTATCACAAATTCCCCATTTGACCATGGACAAGACTGTGGTCATTTAGGGTCAGATTTTCAAAGATTTTTAGGCACCTGAACATACAACCAGGTTCCTAGTGGGGTTTTCAAAGGTGCCTAACACCCATTGCCTTAAGCACCCTTTAAACATCCTTTCCACAATTATTTCAGTTTTTGAGGATCGCAATGGCTCAGGACAGGGTCTGCTTCTCCATGAGGGTTTATAGTTTTCTTCCAGGGTTCTCTTCCTAGGGTCTCTGACAAACTTCATCCAAGCTGGGAGTTATTTTAACTTTCTCACTCCTCTGGCATAGACAGCTTTCCCAAGTGCTTCCCCCATGTATTTCTCTTCCTTAGCTGTTCCTAGCTCCTTGCCGGTGAGATATCTGCTGACAGCTCTTCTTTGCAAAAGAGAGTTGTGTGTCCCCCCCCACCCCACACACACACACATGAAGGATTCTATTACTGAGTAGGAGGATATGTACAACCCTCCCATGGACCAACACCCCATGGTGCCAGGAGCTGTACAAATAAAAAATGAAAGAGTCCCTGCCCCCAAGATCTGACAATCTGAGTACAGGACAATAGGAGGAGACAGATGGGGGGAGAGTGGGGCCCCTTTGTACTAGATCCTGTGCAGCCTATGAATGTTTACAGAGGAGAGAGAAAAGATACAGGGGGCAATGTAATGTGAGGGAAGGGAGGGTTTTGCACAGCTCTGGGGTGAGGCTCTGTCACTGTGCCTGCTGCAGGGCGCAGTAATACACCGCTGTGTCTGTCGGCTCCAGGGCTGTGATATTCAGAACTGTGGAGCTGTCAACAGCCTGGGGAGTAAATCTCTTCTTGGCAAACTCTGCTAAATCCTGGACAGACTTGTAGGCGTTGGCATCTATTCGGAGAACGTACTGCGGGCCTTGGTCAGGAAACTGTCGGTTCCAGTAGAGAGAGACATCAGAATAGCTGGTATTGTAAGAACAGCTGAGTGTCACATTGTCCCCTACTCCTGCAGGCACGTTTATTGGACTGGATCGATACACACAGCACAGCACCTGCCACAAGAAATATACCAGTTAAACAGAGTCAGAGTGCCCAACCTAAACAGAGAGAGAGTATGGAAGGAAAGAAAGCTGAGACACTGAGAAAAGGAGAGAGTACTGGATAGTTAAAAGCAATCATTTCTGTTTCAGGGAGAGACAAACAGTTTATTTAGCAATGAGACAGAACCAAAATCACAATTACCTGGACACAGAGTAACTATAAAAAAGCTTAGAATCAAGCAGGGGGCTCATGATTTCAGCAAAACGGTCCCTGTTTTGAGATTCACAAGGCAGCAGTGAAAGCACAACAGTGAAGCAACATAATTATCTGCTGAATGTGATAAACTGACCCAGATTCCTCCCTGAAAAGTCGAGGGGGGCGGATCTGAACCCAACACCCAACCCCAAGGAAATGAGGGGAGGGGAAATGGTGCTTGCTTCTGATTTCTCTGTGAAACAGTCTGTTTCCTGGCTCTTCTCCCCACCCCAGCTTTCAAAAAGTTTTGTTTGTAGTAGGGCTGTCGCTTAATCACAGTTAAGTCATGTGATAAACTCAAAAAGCAATCATGATTAAAAAAATTAATCACAATTAATCGCAGTTTTAATCACACTGTTAAACATTAGCATACCAATTGAAATTTATTAAATAGTTTGGATGTTTTTCTACGTTTTCATATAAATTGTATTCTGTGTTGTAATTGAAATCAAAGTGTGTATTATTTTTATTACAAATATTTGCAGTGTAAAAATGATAAAACAAAATAATATTTTTCAATTCTCCTCATACAATGTGTAGTGCAATCTCTTTGTCGTGAAAGTGCAACTTACAAATATAGATTTTTTCTTAGATAACTGCACTCAAAAGCAGAACAATGTAAAACTTCAGAGCCTACAAGTCCACTCAGTCCTACTTCTTGTTCAGCCAATCGCTAAGACATTTACAGGAGATAATGCTGCCCTCTTCTTATTTACAATGTCACCACAAAGTGAGAACAGGCATTTTCAGGTCACTTTTGTAGCTGGCATTGCAAGGTGTTTACGTGCCAGATATGCTAAACATTCGTATGATCCTTCATGCTTCGGCCATCATTCCAGAGGACATGCTTCCATGCTGATGACACTCATTAAAAAAAATAATGCATTAATTAAATTTGTGACTGAACTCCTTGGGCAACAATTGTATGTCCCCTGCTCTGTTTTACCCACATTCTGACATATATTTCATGTTATAGCAGTCTCGGATGATGACCCAGCACATGTTGTTCATTTTAAAAACACCTTCACTGCAGATTTCACAAAATGCAAAGAAGGTACCAATGTGAGAGTTCTAAAAATAGCTATAGTACTGGACCCAAGGTTTAAGAATCTGAAGTGCCTTCCAAAATCTGAGAGGGACGAGATATGGAGCATGCTTCAGAAGTCTTAAAAGAGCAACATGCCAATGCGGAACCACCAGAAAAGAACCACCAAAAAAGAAAATGAACCTTCTGCTGGTGGCATCTGACTCAGATGATGAAAATGAACATGTGTCAGCTTGCACTGCTTTGGATTGTTATGGAGCAGAACCCGTCATCAGCATGGACGCATGTCCCCTGGAATGGTGGTTGAAGCATGAAGGGATATATGAATCTTTAGCACATCTGGCACGTAAATATCTTGCAACGCTGGTTATAACAGTGCCATGAGAACGCCTGTTCTCACTTTCAGGTGACATGGTAAACAAGAAGCAGACAGCATTATGTGCTGCAAATTGTAACCAACCTTGTTTGTCTGAGTGATTGCCTGAACAGGAAGTAGGACTGAGTGGACTTGCAAGCTCTACAATTTTACATTGTTTTATTTTTGAATGCAGGTTTTTTTGTATATAATTCTACATTTGTAAGTTCATCTTTTATGATAAAGAGATTGCACTACTGTATTTATATTCGGTGAATTGAAAAGTACAATTTATTTTGTTTTGTTTTTTACAGTGCAAATACTTGTAATCAAAAATAAATATAAAGTGAGCACTGTACACTTTGTATTCTGTGTTGTAATTGAAATAAATATATCTGAAAATGTAAAAAAAATCCAAAAATATTAAAATAAATTGTATTCTATTGTTTTTAACAGTGAGATTAATCATGATTATTTTTTTAAATCGCTTGACAACCCTAGTTTGTAGTTGTGACCAACTATGTGCAATAAATAAAATGTTTAGACATTAAATTGACTTCTTTGCCTCCCCAGGGAATCAGAGAGACTTGCATAAGAAGCTAGGCAAACAGAAAGACTGACGGACACAAAGAGAGAGCTGGATGGATGGATGCTGATTTCAGAGGAGCTGAAGCGCTTCACAGCAGCTAAGAATTGGGCCCGACAGAGTTAGACCAGAGTTGCGGTGATGGGACAGAGATAAGAGCCTTGCCCAGTGCCTTTTACAGCATGTTGTCAGCTGCAGGAAATCCTGTTCCAATATTCCAAATTTGGTTTGTTGATTGGTTTGTTTTACTGACAAAAAAAATCATTTAAAGGTTGTAAATTCATGCATATATTAACTCACATAAATATAACTGAAATAATAATGTATCGGGCTTGGTTTGCACAGCATGGTGGTTATAACACTACACAGGTTACCAAATATCACAGGGTAGCTGTGTTAGTTTGTATCCACAAAAACAATGAGGAGTCTGGTGGCACCTTAAAGACTAAGGGCTTGGCTACACTGGGGACTTCACAGCACTGCCGCGGCAGCGCTGTGAAGCATGAGTGTAGTCACGCTGCCAGTGCTGCGAGAGAGCTCTCGCAGCGCTGTATGTACTCCACCTCTCTGCGGGGAATAGCTTGCAGCGCTGCGAGCGAGCGTGCAGCGCTGCAGGCTCTGATTACACTGGCGCTGTACAGCGCTGTACTCGATGCACTCGGGGGGGGCGTTTTCACACCCCTGAGCGCAGCAAGTTGCAGCGCTGTACACTGCCAGTGTAGCCAAAACCTAACAGATTTATTTGGGCATAAGCTTTCATGGGTAAAAAGACATCTGAAGAAGTGGGGCACATCAATCTCCCTGGATACTCAATAACAGACTTAAAAGTCGCCATTCTTCAACAAAAATACTTCAAAAACAGACTTCAGCTAATAACTGCAGAACTGGAATTAATTTGCAAATTTGACACCATAAAATTAGGCCTGAATAAAGACTGGGAGTGGCTGAGTCACTAAAGAAATAATTTCCCCTCTGTTGATACTCACCCCTTCTTGTCAACTGCTGGGAATGGGCCACATCCACTTTGGTTGAATTGGCCTCTTTAGCACTGACCCCCCCCCCCCCCACTTGGTAAGCCAACTCACATCTTTTCATGTGCTGTATATTTATTCCTGCCTATTGTATTTTCCACTCCGTGCATCTGATGAAGTGGGTTATAGCCCACTAAAACATATGTCCAAATAAATTTGTTAGTCTCTAAGGTGCCACCAGACTCCTCCTTGTTTTTACACAGGGATAGAAACAGAAACTTCATCCCAGAAATGGGAGGAGCAGAAGGAACTGACTTTAGCAGAGATGTGTTATAAAAAACGGTCAGATAGAAAAAAGACTCTCTAACGCCATCACTGTGTGTGAGCTCCTCGATCACTTCTTGTATCGCCGGAGACGCAGCTCTGCCCCAGTGTGGGTCTCAGAGCACAGTGATACACGGCTCTGTCTTGAAAGGACACAGCCTCGATCTTCAAGGGAACCGTCTTATTATGATCGAACAGAACTGTTGAGAATTTTCCAGAGGTGAACGTGTTCTTCTCAGCAGGAGATTTATAGGCTGTCAGTATATGTTGGGTGGTTGGTTCGGATGCTGGCGGTACCAGAAGAGATTCGGGCTGGTGAAATCTGTGGTGAAATTACAATGTAATAATACATCGTGTTCCTCTGAGACTGTCACCTCCAGAGGAGACTGAAACACAGAATCACCTTGAACAAAACCTGTAAAGGGAATAAATGGTCATTAAAGAACTTTCCTTTTCCTTTTTCTTTCTACTATATGTCTGTAATGTCAGTACAAGTTTATATACAAACTGGCTTCCATTATTAAACCAAGTTTTGTTTTCCATGAAGACAAAGTTTTCCTCCAGAAAAATTGGATAACGTTTTTTATTCTGGTTAAAATATTCTGTGTTGTTAATAAGTATTGTCTGACCATAAGGAAGCTGGGGGCCCAACACTCTTGGGATCTTTTGAAATCCTACACTGTAATAATAGGAATTCTGTAGCTTTTGAGTGACATATGTACTATATACTAAATTCAGTCCAAGTAAACATTTCTCACCTGAGTAAACAAGCAGAAGATAGAGCCGTAGAGCCCAGCAGTAAAGCATTTTTGTAGCATACATTTATCCTCCCCCCCCCACCCCCAGGAGTCTTTGGTTAATTATAAAATTCTTCCGCTTAGCTTTTATTAAATGTTAATTCCGGCTTTAAACGTTAGATCGGCTCTTTCTGAGGCCACCTCGTCTCTTCCCTGTTCGTTGTATGATGCTGAAGTCACAAGGGAACTTCTCTCAATCAGGTTCTAAAAACGTTCTAAAAACGTGAAATGTCACCATGTGTGAGTCAGGGGCGCCCACTAGTGGGTGTAAGAAACCCTGCAAGAAAATACCAAAAGCCAGCAAGAAAGCCATTTCAGAAACCTTTTTGAGATCACAAAGTCTTATTTTCAAATGGAATTTCTCATGTTGCACTAGACCAGTGGTTCCCAAACAGGGCGCACTGTGATGATGTAGTCTGGTCTCTTGTAAAACACGGGCGAGGGAATGTCACCAACTATTCTTACCTGATGCCTATGCTTTGCGGTCAGGTAAGAATCGTTGGTGACATTCCCTCGCCTGTGTTTTACAAAAGACCAGACTACATCATCACAGTGCGCCCTTCTGCCCTTAAAATCGGTATGTGTAGATGTGCGGTGTTGAGCTCAAGCAGAGAGACCCTGTGATGGGTGTTGATAAATAAGATATTGTTATAGCTCACCACAGCACTTAGGTGCTCCAACGGGAAGCCGAGGGGAGTTAGGCACCTAAGCTGGGTAGGTACTCTTCAAATCCCACTAAACTAAGAGCAGATTTGTAGTGGTATTTTGGATGCCTAAAGACGTAGATAGCAAGTGTCTGCTTCTTAACGCGCTTACATACTTTTAAAAAGTCTTGCCTAGGTGCTTTTAAAAATCCCACTAGGGCAGTGGTTCTCAAGCAGGGCTGCGCAGAGGTCTTCCAGGGGGCACATCAAACTCATCTAGAAATTTGCCTAGTTTTACAACAAGCTACATAAAAAGCGCTAGCCTGAGTCAGTACAAACTAAAACTTTATAAAGAGAAAATGAGAAAGTGAAACATTTTTTCAGTAATAGTCTGTCTGGCTGTGGCAGTTTTGTATTTTTAGGTTTGATTTTTTTTATTATTTGTTTGTTTGTTTGTTTGTTTGTTTGTTTGTTTGTTTTGGTAAGCAAGTTGTTTTTAAGTGAAGTGAAACTTGGGGGTACACAGGACGAATCAGACTCCTGAAAGAGGTACTGTAGTCTGGAAAGATTGAGAGCCATTGCACTAGGGGGGAGATCTTAAAGATATTTAGGCACCTAGTGGGATTTTCAAAAGCAAATAGGTGTCTCAATCTCATTGATTTCAATAAGTGTTAGGCACCTAGGTATGTTTGAAAATCCCAGGAGGCACTTAAATACCTTTAAAATCTCGCCCCTAATCATTTGCCCAGGTCTCTATGGGTGAAACAGAATTTAACCATATTCCTCAGCCTGACCCCTTCCTGCGAGCGAGCAAGATGTGGGGCTGGGACACCCCTGTCTGTAATTTCCTGTCACCCAGAGCAGAGCTGTATCTGTACCCGTGACTGCGGGGCTTCGGGGACGCCCGTCTCTGGTCTCTGTCCAGTGCAGGGCGGGTGAATGGGAAGGAAGGGAGGGTTTTTGTACAGCTCTGCTCCGTGGCTCTGTCACTGTGCCCGCTGCAAGGCGCAGAGATACAGCGCGGTGTCTGTCAGCTCCAGGGCTGTGATGTTCAGGATTGTGGAGGTCTCATCAGCCTGGGAAGAGAACCTCTGCTGGGCGAAATCCGCAGTATCTCTATTAGCAGCGTACAGCTTCGTCCCTCTCCGCAGAATGTACTGCGGGGCCCGGTTAGGAGACTGTCGGTACCAATAGAGATAGACGCCCCTAGAATCGGTGGTATTGTAGGAACAGCTGAATGTCACCGAGCCTCCTTCCACTCCAGACACGTGGGGTTCCTTGGACTGGACCGAATCACCCAGCGCAGCACCTGCGACAAGAAATAAATGAATACAATGTACCAGTTACAGACAAGCGGAGTGCCCAACCGAGAGAGGGAGCGTGGAAGGGGAAAAGGGACTACAAGTAGACAGATTCGCTGGGAGACACATATAAAACAGCAGATAGACTGAAAAGGAGAAAGTGCTGCAAAGGAATGGAGAACGCTGGTGGATTGGTCCTGGTTTTGGGAGGGGAGAGAGAGGGGGTTTAATTAGCAGGGAGCCAGGCTGCATGAGCAAAGCGAACAGCTCCATTACCTGGATACAAAATGAATGTAAAAAGGTTGAGAACAAAACACATGGACATTGTTTAGCAGACTCTGCTCTTTAGAGTCAGAAAGAGGCCGTTAAAACACAACCGGGAAGCAACAGGATTGTTGGCTGAATTTTATAAACAGACCCAGATTTCTCCCTGAAAAGTTGAGGGGGGCGGATCTGAACCCAACGCCCAACCCCCAAGGAAATGAAAGGAGGGGAGGGGTGGTTTCTTCTGATTTCTCTGTGAAACCGTCTGTTTCCTGGCTCTTCTACCCACCCCAGCTTTCCAAGGGGGTTGTTTGTTTGTAGCTGTGACTGTCTCTGTGCAACAGATAAAATGTTTAGACATTGAAATGGACATTTTGGACTCTGTGAGTCCCTGACGAGGCATGTGCTTGAACGAGAATCTGGGCGGACAGAAAGAGAAAACTGGAGGGATGAATGCTGATTTAAGTGGAGCTGAAACGCTTTACAGCCGCTAAGAACCTGACCCGACACTGTTAGACAAGAGTTGCGGTGATGGGACAGAGATCAGATGTCGTCCGGTGTCTTTTACAGCATGTTGCCAGCTGCAGGAAATCCTGGTACAATTTTCCAAATTTTGCTTGTTAGCTGCTTTATTTTACAGACAACAAATATCTTCATATAAAGGTTGCAAATTCATGCATAAATATACATATTAATTCACATATATATAACGGAGATAGTAACGCATCAGGCTTGGCTTGCACAGCATGGCGGGTATAACACTACACAGGGGTAGAAACGGAAAGATCCTCCCAGACACGGGAAGAGCAGAAGGAACTGAACTCGGCAGAAACGGGTCATAAAAAAAGGTCGGGTAGAAAAACGGTCTCTGAGACCCTCGGTGTGTGCGAGCACCTCGATCACTTCTTGCGTCGCCGGAGATGCAGCTCTGCCCCAGTGTGGGTCTCAGAGCACAGTGATACACGGCTCTCTCTTGAAGGGAGACAGCCTCGATCTTCAAGGGAACCGTTTTATAATCGTCGAACAATACAAATGAACATGTCTCTCACCTGACTTCACAAGTAGAAGGCAGATCTGTAGAGCAAGGCAGAAGACCATTTTGCAGCTTCACATTCTCCTAGTTTTTTGCTAGGCTCTTTATGGAATTATTATATGATTCTTCCTCCTGATTTGTGTATTAAAAGAATGTGTCTGGTGTAAAAGTGCCCTCTCTGTGACTTCCCCCCTTCCTTCCTTCTCCTCTTCGTGACATGAGCGTCCCAAAAGAAATGCTATCCAGGGAGTGTCTGGTTCAATTACACCTTAAATATATAAAAGACAATATACAATGTAATTACCAGAAAGTCAGGCGCCCCCTAATGGACATAGTAAATCATACAGCCAAATTTGAAAAACGAGCAAGAAAACAAAACGACCATACTGGATTAGACCAATGGTCCAGAAAACCCAGTGTCCTGTCTTCCAACAGTGTCCAATACCAGGTTCTTCACAGGGGATGAACAGAGCAGGGCGATCACCCAGTGATCCGTCCCCTCTCATCCAGTCCCAGCATCTGGCAATCAGAAGGTTAGGGACGCCCAGAGTATGGGCTTGCATCCCTGACCACCTTGGCTACTAGCCATTGATGGACCTATCCTCGATGACCCATTCAGATATTTCTCTGGTGGGGGAATGCTTATTTTCATAGAATCATAGAATCATAGAATATCAGGGTTGGAAGGGACCTCAAGAGGTCATCTAGTCCAACCCCCTGCTCAAAGCAGGACCAATTCCCAACTAAATCATCCCAGCCAGGGCTTTGTCAAGCCGGGCCTTAAAAACCTCCAAGGAAGGAGACTCCACCACCTCCCTAGGTAACGCATTCCAGTGTTTCACCACCCTCCTAGTGAAATAGTTTTTCCTAATATCCAACCTGGACCTCCCCCACTGCAACTTGAGACCATTGCTCCTTGTTCTGTCATCTGCCACCACTGAGAACAGCCGAGCTCCCTCCTCTTTGGAACCCCCCTTCAGGTAGTTGAAGGCTGCTATCAAATCCACCCTCATTCTTCTCTTCTGCAGACTAAACAATCCCAGTTCCCTCAGCCTCTCCTCATAAGTCATGTGCTCCAGACCCCTAATCATTTTTGTTGCCCTCCGTTGGACTCTTTCCAATTTTTCCACATCCTTCTTGTAGTGTGGGGCCCAAAACTGGACACAGTATTCCAGATGAGGCTTCACCAATGTCGAATAAAGGGGAACGATCACGTTCCTCGATCTGCTGGCAATGCCCCTACTTATACAGCCCAAAATCACATGGTATATATCTCACATTTCTCTAGGGCAATCATATATTATGGGTCTGGTGCAGGAGTCATTGGGAGAAATTCTCTGACTCTTGTTATGCAGGAGGTAAAAATGAATGGGCATAATTCTTCCTATTGATCTTAAATATCTGTTAATCTCTGTATTTCTTATCTCCAGAAGAGATTATTTCATAGATTGGATTATTCCTAGATGCCATTCCTTAATTACAGGACTTTAGGGGAAATGTTTCATTTCTCCTTAAGAAAAAAAGATCTTCTCACTACAGTTCCCCATTGAAAACCTGCTCAGTGTGAATTATGAGGAGTGTTAGGGGTTGTAACTCTGCCATAGCCAGTCCCAAGCCCGGTTGGAAAAGCAGGAGAGTTGGCGTCAGGCTGGCAGCCTGCCATAAATCTTTGCCAAATAAATCCATGAAATGAGTGCTCTATATGCCTTATATGTAGGTTTGGAAGGATTAGATTTTTAGCATAAAAGTCAATAAATGTGGATTCTGCCATACACAACCCCAGGTAAAAATACTTCCCTTGACAAATCTTTGCCTAGCTGTAAAGTTCAGTTAAGAAAAATGCTGCTTGAGAATTTATTGGAGTTTGATTTAAGGCCATTTACTTTTTATTTGACATATGAATAGTCAACATCATGTTTTAGTGGTCACATCACTTTAACTTTCTGGATCTTGGGTGTCTTCTGTCATTAAGTAATTGTGTAAATCACCCAAATTTTGTGATGAGTGCGGGGCATGAGGATGATGATGATAAGGGGCTTCAGCTGATGTCAAGGCCCCATTGTGCTGGGTGCTTCAGAGACACTGAAATAGACAGACCCTGCTGTGAAAAGTTAAAAAAATTAGGATCGGATTTAAGAGCCTGAGGAAGGCCTCAATTGAATCACATTAGTTTATGAATGCATGTATCTATGTGTTTTTATGAGCGGCATTTGCAAAAGACCTACAGGAATTCTGCAGAGTGTGTGTGTGTGTGTGTGTGTGTGTGTGTACACTGTAATGTATCGGCAGGATATTAAGCAGGGAGTCTGTCTGTCTGCACTGTGGCCCAGCACTGCATCCCTCCCTGGGGGCGAATGCTGGGTTATGGAGTGGTCCTCTCTGGCCCCTCTTTCATTCACAGCCCCTGAAGGTGAAGGGAAGGGAGAGTTTTTGTAAGTGTGACTCTCTTTGCAAGTGGTTACATTAAGTAGGAAACACAGTGATTGGTTGTACATACAGTAAATTACATGACAGACAAATCTAGGACCCTATAACCATGCCTTAGTGGGTCACAATTGAGTATGCCAAATTCAGGATGAATATACCAAACCAGCAACAAAAATAAACTTCTGTTTCACCACAATGGCTAACTAGAAAACATAAAGACAGTTTCCTCAGGCAGTCCAGTTCTTACATAATCACCAAAAACACTAGATTCAGAGATCAGTGGTTCTTTACAACCAGCCTCATCAAATAAAAGGTTCTTCTGATCCCAAAGGACCAGACACACACCCAGGTCAATAGATAACTTAGATCTTACCCAAAAATCACGCTGATGACAGTCCCTTACTATCTAGAATTTAAAGATTTATTTATAGAAAGAAAGAAAGAAAGAAAGAAAGAAAGAAAGAAAGAAAGAAAGAAAGAAAGAAAGAAAGAAAGAAAGAAAGAAAGAAAGAAAGATGAGAGCTAGAATTGGTTAAATGGGATCAATTACATACAATAGTGGCAAAGTTCTTGGTTCAGGCTTGTAGCAGTGATGGAATAAACGTCTGGCTTAAATCAAGTCTCTGGAGCACATCCACAGCATGGATGGGTCATTCACTCCTTTGTTCAGAGCTTCCATTTGTAGCAAGGTTCCTCCAGAGGTAAGAAGCAGGATTGAAGACCAAATGGAGGTGTTTACAGGGCCTTTTATAGCTTTTTCCATGTGGAGGCATCCCCTTGTTCTTACTGTGGAAAACTACAGCAACGAGATGGAGTTTGGCGTCACATGGGCAAGTTACATGTTCATGCCCAATTTCCCTCAGTCATTGCAGGAAGCCATTACCTACACTCCAGACAGCACACTTACATGACAGTCCACTCAGCGTAGATGGATGTCTCCCATGGTCCATTGTCAACCAAGTGTTTCTTGATGAACCACTTAACTTGAATAGTCCCCCCAAGATGTGCTGGATATTATCTTGTGGTCGTTACCCCAGGAACAAACATTTGAAATCCAAGTATTGAGCCAATACTTATAACTTCATATACAAGAATGATACATGTATACAGACAGCATAATCATAACCAGAAAATCATAATCTTTTCATAGACTCCTCACTTGACAACCTTTGTACAATAATATATATAACAGTGGTTGCAACAATTATCTATGTGGTCATATTTTAATCAGATAACGTCACAGACCCCACCTCCCTACGACCAATTTCTCAAGGATTTTTGTTTACTGGTGCACAGTGAGGCGAGAGTCCCACTGATTTTTTTCCCCCCCAAATAGGAATTGGGATTCTGGCTTTGGTTCCTCGGAAAATCCCCACTTCCACAAATATAACATTTAAATATTCAAGTTGAATTACTCGCCAAACACCCCCGACCCCTGGAGGATAAATTACACCCCAATGCGCACCCAATGAGCTCATTGGGGAAAAATCTGAGTTAATGCACACAGGCTTCAAAGGATTCCCTGAATATCCGAGTATTTGAGCTTTGCGGGATCAGACGGGAACGGAATTCCTGAACTGGGCACCAAGCCTCCAGATGTAAACTTTTAGGGTTGTTACAAACCATGGGATCTGTTTTGAACTGAGATTGGGGAGAGAGGGAGAGATGGGTAGCAGTGGGAAATAATAGTGCAACATTTTGCCATTCATTACATTGAAAAGGTTCAGTTTTGCTGTGAAAATTTTCCATTTTAATTTGTGTTGGGCTTTTGTTTGTCTGAAATGCGTTGAGTTGGATTTGACTGGGCTGGGTGTCTCTGAGATTTTTTTAATGGATTGAGTTGAACCGGGTTTTGTTGGATTTGTATTCGGTTGGTTTGGGCTGTAATCCCCTGAGTTGGGTTTGGGGTTGAATTTCATTGAATTGAGTTCGCTTGCACTGCTTGGATTTTGATTGGATTGTGTTGGGATCGGTTCAGCTGGTTACAGGGTTCAGCGAGGTTGGATTCATTTAGGTAGGGTTGGCTTGTTCTAAACTGGGCTCAGGTGGACTGGATTTCATGGGGGGAGGGGTGAACGCACGGCCACGCGTCTTGTTGCCCCATAAGATGCTATAAACACAGACAAATTGTAGGTTACAGAAAGAAGAACAGGAGTACTTGTGGCACCTTAGAGACTAACAAATTTATTAGAGCATAAGCTTTCGTGGACTACAGCCCACTTCTTCGGATGCATAAGATATGATATGCACCCGAAGAAGTGGGCTGTAGTCCACGAAAGCTTATGCTCTAATAAATTTGTTAGTCTCTAAGGTGCCACAAGTACTCCTGTTCTTCTTTTTGCGGATACAGACTAACACGGCTGCTACTCTGAAACCTGTAGTTTATAGGTTACACGTTTACAGATAGAGTTCTCCTCTTCTCTAGGAGGGTCAGACTTGTTTTGATAAACTTATCTGATATATAGCATAAAACTGGGAGGGAGTTTCTTAATCTAGCTTTCATATGAAATTATAGTAGTGACAAAATATTATTAAAAGTTAAACTAAATTTGTACCCTCGATCTAACACTTGTCCTTTCTGGCTTACCTTTCTTATCGAAAAAACTATTTTAATCCAAAGCATCTTCACCGATAATAATAATAAACAAAAATAGAGGAATATATTGTAGGGCAAAATGCAGGAACTAAATTGTGTTGGAGAGGATTAACAGATATCAGATAGGAAAAAACATTTTCTTTTAAAGGACAGATTGGACAAACACCTGTCAAGGATGATCCAAGTACATTTGGTCCTGCCTCATCAGAGGGGGCTGGTCTAGATGCCCCTCGAGGTCCCTTCCTGCCCTGTGTTTATACGATTCTGTCATATTTCCGTAAACAACCCCCCGCTGACTTTTTGTAGGAGCGGAGATGCAGTTCTCCCCCACTGTGGGTCTCAGAGCACAGTAATACACAGCGCTCTCCTGGTGAGAAACAGCTTCAATCTTGAAGGGAACCGTCTCATTAGCCATGTACAAAGATGCTGAGAATTTTCCCTGGACAAGTGTCTGATCCGGAGCATCAAACTTCGTTTTAGTCAGTATATGCTGGGGAGGCCGGTTCGGATACTGCCGGTACCAAAACAGATACGGGTTTGTGCCAAGAGTGGTGAAGTTACAGTGTAAAGTTACACTTTGTCCCTCTGAGACTCTCACTTCTGGAGGAAACTGGTCCACGGAGTCACTTTGTGCAAGACCTGTGGGGGGAAGAAAAGCTTTAAACACCGATCTATGTCTGGTTGGAACTTTTAAACTCCGTGGCACTTGGATCCTTCACTCTCTCTCTGCTCCCTGCACATTGATCACTCGCTTTGTGATGCTAACCTCGATGTCTTCTTGCAGAGGAAAACAAAATTCCTCCCACGATTTGTTTGTTCAGAGACCTTTATTTTGTCTTTGTAAATGCCTTTATTTCAAATGAAAGCTTTTATTCTCACCTGACTGCGGAAGCAGAAGCCAGAGCTGTACAGCCACGTACAAGAGCATTTTGCAGGTTCGGGTTATCCTTGTGTTGTTACTAGATCTGCAGCTAGTAATAGAATATCTCCTCCTCCTCCCCCCCCCCCGTGCTTTTGAAAATGATCATTCATGTCCTAAAGATGAAACCTGCTTCCTCCGTGCCCTTTGTCGCCTCCCTCTCAGCTTGTGACGCCACACAACGAGGAAAACTCATTCAGCTTCTGGTTCCTACCCCTCACCTGGACTAGACTAAAGAATGGGGATTAGAACATGACAGAGTTATTGAAAGGGTTAAAGGAAAAGGATCTGTATTCTCTGGGTCCGGTTATGAACATTCAAACACTTTTGAGTTCTTAAGTATCAGGAGGTAGCCGTGTTAGTCTGTATCTACAAAAACAACAAAGAGTCTGGTGGCACCTTAAAGACTAACAGATTTATTTGGGCATAAGCTTTCGTGAGTAAAAACCTCACTTCTTCGGATGCATCCGAAGAAGTGAGGTTTTTACTCACGAAAGCTTATGCCCAAATAAATCTGTTAGTCTTTAAGGTGCCACCAGACTCTTTGTTGTTTTTGAGTTCTTGAGACACCCGAAGTTTCGGCTATTTCATTCCTTTGTGTTTCTCAGCCAGTGGGGTTTTTGTGCAGCTCCCCAGGTGGCTTTGCTCGCTGTGTCTCTCAAGGCGCAGTAATAGACAACAGAGTCTCTCACTTCGCTGGAGTTTTTCTCCAGGTGGAAGGATTTGGAGTCTTTCTCCAATGTAGCAGAGAACCCTCGCCTGCGTCTCTTCTCCTCCTCGTCCGAGGCTTCATATTGTGTCAGCAACAGGCGAGGGGCTTCTTGGGGACACTGCTCGTACCAGAAGAGAGACTGAACCACCGAGGAGTTATAAGTGCAGTGGAGAAGTACCGGTTTTCTTTCATGGATCGTGGTACTGAGTTCGGGTTGCATTATTGTGTTTGCACAGGTCCTTTCTGCAAAAGAAAACAAAATTGGTTAGGGCTGGAATTTTCATATGTTAAGGCAAGTGGACCCCAGATTTAACTGTAGAAGGGCTCCTCACTGCTTTAAAATTATTTCAAAATCTCAGCCAAACAGGACATTATCACAACAAAATATCCTTTCAAGTGTATCCCATTCGCAAAGACCTCACTCAGTTTACTTCCACAATTACCTGCCTTCCCCGCAAAAAACATGGTGCCCAGCTTCTTGCTATTGTTGAAATTTATTTAAATCAGAAATAAAGAACCATTTACACAAAAGAAATCCCATCTCTTTTTTTCATTTTGCCTAGTAAATAATTTTATGTCGGACCCCCCGCCCCCCTCCCCACACACCTCCACTTTGGTCTTTCCCAGCTGTCAGAGTTTCCCATTTGGCCACTAGCAGGTTGACAGGTGTAAAAAATAGACTAGAATAGATTAAATGAAAAAAGAATAGAACCACCGATTATAAAATGAAAATAAAATAGTTAATGCCCCGGAATGAAACCATACTCACTTAAAACAAAAAGCGATACAGTCAGCAAAGAGAAAGTAAAAGACATTTTCATTGTAATAGTTTGGTGTTTTAATAATCCTCGTCCCCGATCCTATGCACAAAAAGGAAGCTGTGACTTCTTTCTTTACCAGAAAAAAAAAACAAGGGTAAAGTGAGACTATTGTGTTTGTGGCGATGCCTTTAACACCTATATTGCATCTCTCGAGCTGCTCATTCTGCAAACCTTGTGCAAGTGTGTCTTTCTTCTTGTGAGCACTTTCCCTTGAATTCTTTCTCACAGCCTCTGAGCTGCAGAAGGAGGTGGGGACTGTAGAAGGCAGAGTTCAGAAATGGATAGGGGCTGAGATACAATGTGTACCATTGATGGGATGTATTTTTGCGGATGCAACATTGCCACCTAGTGAGCAAATGAGTGAGTGGGTGGGGGATGTCTTGCCCACTGACTCCCGGGGCGCTGCACTGAGTTGCATTAGCTGAGGGTTTGAACCCTTAATATTAAGATATATCAAAGAATGGGGGAGGCATTTATAAGGGTTATCTTCAGAGTTGGAAGAATTAGATTTTTATGGGTAAATGTTGATATCACCGGCACACAAACCAACTAAAATATTTCCATCCATGATGGTTGAAATGTACAGAGAGTAAGAAGTAAGTAAGAAAGGTAAGAAAATATGCTTTTGAGAACTCATTAGAGTTTTATTTAAGGATGTTTATTTGGAATATTTTGGCATGTGATCACAATTTTTGTGTTTTAATGTTTTTAAAGATTTAACTTTCTGAATCTCCTCCTCTACTGTCATTAAATAATTATTGTCTGACCCACCAGTTGTCTGACCCCCCCCCCCACGACAAATTTTCTGCATCTGTGAAAATTGAAATAAATAAAAAAATGTTTAAAATCCATAATTTTGCACAACTGTGAACATTTAATCTGACAATGACAAATGCTTAAAAATAAACGGTAAATATATACACAGGATATCAATGTTTATTTTAAGCATTTGTTCATTGTCAGATTTAATTTTCACAGTTGTGCAAAATTACGGATTTTAAACATTTTTTATTTATTTCAATTTTTATTTTAAGCGTTTGTTCATTGTCAGATTTAATTTAACTGATATATAGAAATCGAATTCTGCCAAGACTACTTACCGTATATCATGGAAATACCATAACGTGGCCATCAGTTTGCCTGTGGAAATCATTGCTACAAGATGTAATTGGTGTCAAGACTTTAGCATCATTAAAAAAGGATTCTTGTTTTCTACTTTATTCTAGTCCTCTTTCCTCTATTCTGTTCTAATTTTTAAATCCCCATCTCGGTGATGGTAATGTTTAGTTCTTATATCGTGTTTTCATCTTTAGATCTCAACATGCTTTACATAGGTGGGCTGTAATTTTATCCCTCTTTTACAGAAGTGGGAACTGAGCCAGAAGGAGGTGAGGCGACTTGTGCAAGTGGCCGAGCCAGGAATTCAATCTCCAGTCTCCTGAGCCCCAGATCAGTGCCCCGTCCAGGCTATATTCTCCCATTATCTAACAGCAATGAGAATATTCCTAATTATATTTAAGAGTTTCTAGACGTTTGGGTTGGCTATAATCTGCCTACTTTAGGGTATTTACCACCCTCTAGCCAATCGGAGTTAGGGAGAAATTTTCCATAGAGCCAGATTATCCCAATTCAGCGTTTTTTGTGCTTTTCCCTGTGTCATTCTTTGGCCATTTCCAGTAAGAGGAGACTGTTTTTAACCTGGCCTGATCCAGCCAGGGAACGCCTGTGTTTCTGAGACGAGTGGTTGGCAAACACTGTGAATTGGTTTTTGTGCTGCCAGTGCGTGCACATAACTCTCTGTGGGGCTCATGGCGCAGTAATAGACACCGGAATCGCTCAGTTGGGAGGAAAGTTTGCGGAGGTGATAGGTTCGATCCTTGTGATGAGCAGAAAAGTCTTTCCTATTCCCTTCCTCCGGGTCAGCGGAACCTTCTCTCAGAAATAGCCTGGGTGCTTGGCTGCCATACCGCACGTACCAGAAGAGAGTTGGGTAGCCTGTAGTCTCATAGGTACAATTCAGAAGCACCGGTTCCCCTTCACATATAGTCACGCTGCCTTCGGTCTGTGTGACAGAGTTCCCATTAACACCTTAAATATAAAATGGTTAGGTGTTGGATTTGCAAAGGATCCTAAAGGATTTAGGCACTCAAATCCTCTTGATATGCAATAAAATTGGAGTTCTTAGGAAACATCCGATTGTTAATCACTGACATTGACAGAGATTTAGGAACAGATGCTAGTGGGTGTAAAATAGATTACTGCCAGACCTATTTGGGGTGGGGGGTTTGTTTGTTTTTGGCGTTGTGTGTAGTTTGTGTTTGTTTTTGGAGGGTTGGGTGGTTGTCTCATTCCTGTGAAAAAATTCTATGAACCTGAAAAAAAAAATCGTCAAAATTTCTTTTTTTTTTTTTTTAGTAAAAAAAAATTGGAAAACCAAACTCCCCTCAACAGCTTGTTTTATACTCTGCAGGAGCACACCTTGTTTTCCCTTCCAAACTTCCCAGGTAAAGGAGGAGAGGGAAGAGTTATAAAACATTGTGAGGTAGGGAAGAAAATGCATAGTTGATGTAAATCCTATAAATTCTAGTTATTTTCTATTAAGCTAAACTGCTTTACACCCACTGAGGATCTGGAGGAATAGATCTGTAATATTGCCCAACTCTGACTCACCTAAAATGGGAAGTATCGCAATAACCGAGACCCGGAGGAAGAACATTTTCAAGGGATGAAGTGAGGTAGAACCTTCTCCACCACACCTAGGAATGAAGTTTCTTCCTTGCCTTCTCCAGCTGTGAAGAGGAGGTGGGAAGGAATGGCTCCTCTGGGAGATGCCTTAATATATACCCACGTCCTGTCTTTCTGGAGCTGATCTCCTCTCCTGAATGACTAGGGTGGTAACCACACAGCAGCCTGCTGTTGCCTTTAATGTAGGCTCCCCGGCTTCAACATGGTGTCTGTAAGGAAGGGGGAGGAGCGATTTCAGGGGAATCAGACATCCAATTGAGGAAGATGCTGTTTGACACCTCGGCATGAACCGTGAGTCGGTGAAAGAGCGCTACCTTGTGGGAAGAGAGGGAAGTTTGCGACGCAGCTAAGAAGCTTTTCTCACATCTGCAAAACCTGCCTGATCTTATGGAAAGGGATTTAGAACGACTCCCTCTTTCTTTTCTGATGGGAGGGGGGCGCGGAGGAACCAAGTGGGATAGAAGTGAGATCTTGGAAGCCTGCAAAACCCTCCAAGACTCTTTTGTTGAGCTGTGCCAGAGGCCATGGGCACCAAGAATGTTCACAGACACTTGGTTCATTTAAGTGTTCTGTGGCTCTTTGTGTTTCTGCATCACTGGGTGGGTTTCCTGAGAAATCTGGCATCAGTGGAGAATAATTAATACCCAGTCTCAACACCCCCAGCCTCTGAAAATTTTGTCCCCCTGGGGAAAAGGGCAACGTCTGGTTTTACCTGTTTCAGGAGGCTTGGGGAACAGGCCCCAAACGGTGTGAAGTGTCAACCTGAATGAATGCAAGGCTTGGCCCTGACTTGATCCATCCTCTTCTTGGTATGGCTGATGTAAATGAGGAGCATCAACTATAATTTGACATTTAGATGCTGAAGCCAGATAACTGCATCTGGACTAGAAGAGTGTATGGCTGTGATGCCTCCTTCCTACGTGTGAATCGGGCATTGAGTTGTTATCATAGAATCATAGAATCATAGAATCATAGATTATAGGACTGGAAGGGACCTCGAGAGGTCATCGAGTCCAGTCCCCTGCCCGCATGGCAGGACCAAATACTGTCTAGACCATCCCTGATAGACATTTATCTAACCTACTCTTAAATATCTCCAGAGACGGAGATTCCACAACCTCCCTAGGCAATTTATTCCAGTGTTTAACCACCCTGACAGTTAGGAACTTTTTCCTAATGTCCAACCTAGACCTCCCTTGCTGCAGTTTAAACCCATTGTTTCTGGTTCTATCCTTAGAGGCTAAGGTGAACAAGTTCTCTCCCTCCTCCTCATGACACCCTTTTAGATACCTGTAAACTGCTATCATGTCCCCTCTCAGTCTTCTCTTCTCCAAACTAAACAAACCCAGTTCTTTCAGCCTTCCTTCATAGGTCATGTTCTCAAGACCTTTAATCATTCTTGTTGCTCTTCTTTGGACCCTTTCCAATTTCTCCACATCTTTTTTAAAATGCGGCGCCCAGAACTGGACACAATACTCCAGCTGAGGCCTAACCAGAGCAGAGTAGAGCAGAAGAATGACTTCTCGTGTCTTGCTCACAACACACCTGTTAATGCATCCCAGAATCATGTTTGCTTTTTTTGCAACAGCATCACACTGTTGACTCATATTTAGCTTGTGGTCCACTATAACGCCTAGATCCCTTTCTGCCGTACTCCTTCCTAGACAGTCTTTTCCCATTCTGTATGTGTGAAATTGATTTTTCCTTCCTAAGTGGAGCACTTTGCATTTGTCTTTGTTAAACTTCATCCTGTTTAACTCAGACCATTTCTCCAATTTGTCCAGATCATTTTGAATTATGACCCTGTCCTCCAAAGTAGTTGCAATCCCTCCCAGTTTGGTATCATCCGCAAACTTAATAAGCGTACTTTCTATGCCAATATCTAAGTCGTTGATGAAGATATTGAACAGAGCCGGTCCCAAAACAGACCCCTGCGGAACCCCACTCGTTACGCCTTTCCAGCAGGATTGGGAACCATTAATAACAACTCTCTGAGTACGGTTATCCAGCCAGTTATGCACCCACCTTATAGTAGCCCCATCTAATTTGTATTTGCCTAGTTTATCGATAAGAATATCATGCGAGACCGTATCAAATGCCTTACTAAAGTCTAGGTATACCACATCCACCGCTTCACCCTTATCCACAAGGCTCGTTATTCTATCAAAGAAAGCTATCAGATTGGTTTGACATGATTTGTTCTTCACAAATCCATGCTGGCTGTTCCCTATCACCTTACCACCTTCCAAGTGTTTGCAGATGATTTCCTTAATTACTTGCTCCATTATCTTCCCTGGCACAGAAGTTAAACTAACTGGTCTGTAGTTACCTGGGTTGTTTTTATTTCCCTTTTTATAGATGGGCACTATATTTGCCCTTTTCCAGTCTTCTGGAATCTCTCCCGTCTCCCATGACTTTCCAAAGATAATAGCTAGAGGCTCAGATACCTCCTCTATTAGCTCCTTGAGTATTCTAGGATGCATTTCATCAGGCCCGGGTGACTTGCAGGCATCTAACTTTTCTAAGTGATTTTTAACTTGTTCTTTTTTTATTTTATCCGCTAAACCTACCCCCTTCCCATTAGCATTCACTATGTTAGGCATTGCTTCAGACTTCTCGGTGAAGACCGAAACAAAGAAGTCATTAAGCATCTCTGCCATTTCCAAGTTTCCTGTTACTGTTTCTCCCTCTTCACTAAGCAGTGGGCCTACCCTGTCTTTGGTCTTCCTCTTGCTTCTAATGTATTGATAAAAAGTCTTCTTGTTTCCTTTTATTCCCGTAGCTAGTTTGAGCTCATTTTGTGCCTTTGCCTTTCTAATCTTGCCCCTGCATTCCTGTGTTGTTTGCCTATATTCCTCCTTTGTAATCTGTCCTAGTTTCCATTTTTTATATGACTCCTTTTTATTTTTTAGATCGTGCAAGATCTCATGGTTAAGCCAAGGTGGTCTTTTGCCACATTTTCTATCTTTCCTAACCAGCGGAATAGCTTGCTTTTGGGCCCTTAATAGTGTCCTTTTGAAAAACTGCCAACTCTCCTCAGTTGTTTTTCCCCTCAGTCTTGATTCCCATGGGACCTTACCTATCAGCTCTCTGAGCTTCCCAAAATCTGCCTTCCTGAAATCCATTGTCTCTATTTTGCTGTTCTCCCTTCTACCCTTCGTTAGAATTATATTTACTCCTGGGGAAATTCTGTGCCAAAAAATTAAATTCTGCCCCAAAAAATTCTGCGTTCATGATGCTTACTCTTCTGGCGCTACAGCAGCCTCTGGTGGTCAAAAGGCAAAATTGCAGCACTTCTGGGGCAGAATGTATTTTCTATGGGGGAGGGGAATTCTGCGAGACACATAAATTCTGCACCTGCGCAGTGGTGCAAAATTTCCTCAGGAGTATTGTATGTTCCACGGTCTGTCCTGGGTGAGTCTTTAATTTTCCATTTGTGAAACATTACTTGACAGGAGACTTTAACCAAGAAGGCAAAACCCTACTGCGTGTCCGAGGGATCTCCATGTGGAAGATGGATGAGCCTACATCAAGCTTTTCCATGCAGGCAGTTTATTGTTTTTATTATAGGTTTTCTCTGCAGTGCTTTTGTGATAAATACTGTATTGTGCTTTGTGAAAGCTGGCTGGTCACTGGTTGATGCTGCCGTACCCCTTCGGGAGATAATACAATGCCAACCGTTCTGCTAAAGTCAAACCGTCAGTTGCAATCCTAATCCTCTCCTGTGGCAGGAGAGGGGTTTGATGGGTGTCTTAAATGGGCGACTGACCCACTGATGCCAGTGAAGTGACACCGATACAAATCAGCTGAGGGGCTGGTCTTCTGTCTTCCTCGCCCTCTGACAAACAAGCACTTATCAGATCAGCCACTCAGTGGGTTTTTGTGCAGCTCCCCTGTGGGTTTCAGTCACTGTGTCACCCAAGGCACAGAAATAGACCGCAGAGTCGCTCACTTCGCTGGAGTTTTTATTTAGATGGAAGGATATTGGGTTTCTCTCGTGTTTAGCAGAAAAACCTCTCCTGCGCTTTCTCTCCTCCTCGTCTGTTGCTTCATACGCTGCCAGCAAGAGGCGAGGGGCTGCGTGTGGATACTGCACGTACCAGAAGGGCACTGGAGACCCAGACGCTGTATAGGTGCAATTCAGAAGCACCGGTTTTCCTTCACGGACCGTAATGGTGCCTTCAGTTTGTGTCACCGAATTTCCATAGGTCTGTTCTGTGAATGAAAAAAAATGGTTGATTGTGGATGGGATTTTCTGAGGATCTTAAAGGCGTTGGGCACTCAAAAGCCAGTTCTATCACAGCTTGGCACCAAATCCCTTAGTCTCCTTTGTAGAATAGAATACAGCACAACATATCTCGAATATAATATATACCTCTCAACTGAACCTTTTTGAGGACATTGCTTATTCTATCCCCAAATTTACTCATGATTATTAAACCTTCGATGTCCCCTCATGCTGTTGACATCTATTTAAGACCAGAAGTAAAAAGCCTTCAAACTGAGCATAAATGGAGAGCTATTAAACCTAAAGAAGCAGACCTGGGATGTTTATCTAGCTTCCAAGCTTCCAAAAACAGAGGCGATCAGGCTAAGATTTATAAACTGGTGGTTTATAAACACGAAATTAGGGCTAACTCCGCATCTCCTGAAATTTGTTGTAACTCCACACTGCCTTCCACGGAGTTGTGACAATGCACATCAGCTAAGAGTCTGGCACAATAGACCTGAAATCTTACTCACCGAGAGTGGAAAATATTGCAACAACTGAGACCCAGGTGAGGAACATCTTCAGGGGATCAGGTGAGCTAGAACCTTGTTCCCGAGCTGCAGAGACAAGCTTCTCCCTTGCCTTCCGCAGCCGTGAGGAGGAGGGGGGAAGGATGTCTTTAAAATATAGATCCACCAACTTTCTTTGCAGTGCAGCTCTCCCCTGCTGAGTGCCTACGGTGCTAACCACGCCGCAGCCTGCTACTGCCCGTGAACTAGGCTCTCTGGCTTCCGCGGGGTGCCGAAGAGCAAGAGGGGGGGAGAGAAATTGCGGGGGAATCCGAGACCACGTGAGGCAGCAGGCTGTGAAATGACAGCTCTGCACTTGGGTGAGGGGCTGGTAAAAAGGGCCCTCTTGCGGTACATCTGCTGGGGAACTTCCTCAGCCGCTAACCCGGTTTCTTTTACAACACTCCAGCCATACTAGCCCGCTGTAAAACCTGCCTGGTGTGATGCTGAGCCGGGTTAGGCAGCTCTTGTGCTGAGACCACAGCCGGTCGTGTTACCCAATGTCCTTTCAGTGTTTCCTTTGTATTCCTCCCTCCGTTTCTCTGCACCCGCTTGTTGTCTCCTCTTCCACTTGCATTGTAAGTGGATTCAGTGACAGTAAAGACACTGCCTGTTTTTGTTCTGTATTTGAACAGCGCCTAGCACAACAGGGGCTCCTACTTGTTATCATAGCCATGGGTGACCCCGGGTCCCTTCCAGAATTGCCAGGTTTATGGACTAAATCCTCAGCTAGTGTGAATTGTTGCAGATCCCTTGATTCTACCATGCGCATTTAAACCAGCTCTTCCCATCTCCTAATTTTATTTAAAATTTGTGGAGGGAGGGGGTTGTAACGTTAACGTCATTTTACAAACCAGAGAAAACCCTGCATTAATGCAGACAGGGGGGAGAAATTATCAAAAATAGGCACCGCAAGGATTCGTATTTAATGCACCATATCCCCAAACGGTCTAAAGATCCATAGCTTCATGGAGATAAATGGATCCACACGGATTTCCACCAGCTGAGGTTCCATACTGTTACATATTGTCATAAATATAAAGGGAAGAGTAACAACCTTTATGTATGCAGTAACAGCAAATCCCTCCTGGCCAGAGGTACAGAACCACTTACCTGCATGAGGTTAATCAGTTCAATTAACTCACTTGGCACCTGACCAGAAGGACCAATGGGGAAAGAAGATACTTTCAAATCTGGGGGTTTGTTTGTGCGTTTTGTGTGTTCCCTCTCGGGACAAAGAGAGAGACCAAGCAGGTAACCCAGCTCCTACTGAAAAGATACATCTAAAGTTACAGAAATTGTAAGTAATAGCAAGGAAATGATTATCTTTTGTTTTAGCTCGTGAATTTTCCCTATGCTAAGAGGGAGGTTTATTCCAGTTTTTGTAATTTTGAAGTTGAGCCTAGAGGGGAATCCTCCGTGTTCTAAATCTTTTAATTGCCCTGTAAAATTACCTTCCATCCTGATTTTACAGTGGTGCTTCTTTTACATTTTTCTTTATAATAAAGTTCTTCTTTTAAGAACCTAATTGATTTTAGTGTCCTAAACATAAAGGGTCTAGTCTGTATTTTTATTAAAAGCAATTGGTTGGTATGTTATTCTCAAGCCTTCCCAGGAAAGGGGGTGAAGGGGCTTGGGGGGGTATTTTGGGGAAATAGAAACTCCAAGTCGTCCTTTTCCTGAATCTTTGTGTAAATCACTTGGTGGTGGCAGCAATACAGTCAAAGGAAAAGGGAAGGATTTGTGACATGGGGAAGTTTTTAACCTAAGCTGGTAGAAATAAGCTTAGGAGGTCTTTCTTGCGGGTCCCCACATCTGTACCCCAAAGTTCAGAGTGGGGAGGGAAGCCCTAAAATCACGGGGTGGTTCTCTACAGTTTCCATTCAGCTGTCTATGTGGGTGCTAGCAGCCTCGTGAGTGGGTGGTTCCTTCAGATCTGACACTTCCCTTGAGCTGCAGTGACAGTATTTTAAACAGGGCTCGAACAAAAAGAGGAGGGGTTGGACTGCAAGAAACTCAGAGGTCATAAGACACCAGAGGACGGAAGAAAGGGTGGGTCATACAGAGATAAAACATTATTGTGAAGATGAAACACAGGCTCCTTGTGGTCAAAGGCATCCACTGAACAGGAGTGTCATGACGGAAAATATGGGTATATTGATGGGATGGAGGGAGGTATTGATAGGGATAGGTTATATTGATCATAAATAGGAGATATTTGTGGGAATTGAGTCTATCACTAGGAAAATAGGATATTTTGTTGGGGGAAATGCATTGATGAGAAACGGGGATACAATGATTGGATATAGAGTATCCAATTGATGGGAAATAGGAGTGGGAATCATGGATGCTGATGGTAATACGATCTATTGTTGAGAAATATGGTAAATTGATGGGCAATGGGTTATACTGATGGGAAATAGTGTTGTGGTGATGGGAACACTTCAGGACGAAATGCAGAGATAAAATTTCTCGATACTTTAAATGACTGCTTCATGGAGCAGCTGGTACGGGAACCCACAAGGGGAGAGGCAACTCTAGATTTAGTCCTGAGTGGAGCGCAGGAGCTGGTCCAAGAGGTAACTATAACAGGACCGCTTGAAAATAGTTACCATAATACAATAACATTCAACATCCCTGTGGTGGGAAGACCATCTCAACAGCCCAACACTGTGGCATTTAATTTCAAAAGGGGGAACTATACAAAAATGAGGGGGTTAGTTAAACAGAAGTTAAAAGGTACAGTGACTAAAGTGAAATCCCTGCAAGCTGCATGGGCGGTTTTTAAAGACAACATAATAAAGGCCCAACTTCAATGTATACGCCAAATTAAGAAACACAGTAAAAGAACTTAAAAAGAGCCACCGTGGCTTAACAACTATGTAAAAGAAGCAGTGAGAGATAAAAAGCCTTCCTTTAAAAAGTGGAAGTCAAATCCTAGTCAGGCAAATAGAAAGGAGCATGGACACTGACAGATTAAGTGCAAGAATGTAATAAGACAAGCCAAAGAGGAGTTTGAAGAACAGCTAGCCAAAAACTCCAAAGGTAATAACAAAATGTTTTTTTTAAGTACACCAGAAGCAGGAAGCCTGCTAAACTACCAGTGGGACCCCTTGATCATTGAGATACAAAAGGAGCGCTTAAAGATGATGAAGTCATTGCAGAGAAACTAAATGGATTCTTTTCTTCAGTCTTCATGGCTGCGGATGTTAGGGAGATTCCCAAACCTGAGCCGGCTTTTGTAGGTGACAAATCTGAGGAACTGTCACAGATTGAACTGTCACTAGAGGAGGTTTTGGAATTAATTTATAAACTTAACATTAACAAGTCACTGGGACCAGATGGCATTCACCCAAGAGTTCTGAAAGAACTCAAATGTGAAGTTGTGGAACTATTAACTAAGGTTTGTAACCTGTCCTTTAAATCGGCTTCTGTACCCAATGACTGGAAGTTAGCTAATGTAACACCAATATTTAAAAAGGTCTCTAGAGGTGATCCTAGCAATTACAGACCGGTAAGTCTAACATCGGTACCGGGCAAATTAGTCGAAACAATAGTTAAGTATAAAATTGTCAGACACATAGAAGAACATAAACTGTTGAGCAATAGTCAACATGGTTTCTGTAAAGGGAAATCGTATCTTACTAATCTATTAGAGTTCTTTGAAGGGGTCAACAAACATGTGGACAAGGGGGATCCACTGGACATAGTGTACTTGGATTTCCAGAAAGCCTTTGACAAGGTCCCTCACCAAAGGCTCTTATGTAAATTAAGCTGTCATGGGATAAAAGGGAAGATCCTTTCATGGATTGAGAACTGGTTAAAAGACAGAGAACAAAGGGTAGGAATTAATGGTAAATTCTCAGAATGGAGAGGGGTAACTAGTACTGTTCCCCAAGGGTCAGTCCTCGGACCGATCCTATTCAACTTATTCATAAATGATCTGGAGAAAGGGGTAAACAGTGAGGTGGCAAAGTTTGCAGATGATACTAAACTGCTCAAGATAGTTAAGACCAAAGCAGACTGTGAAGAACTTCAAAAAGATCTCACAAAACGAAGTGATTGGGCAACAAAATGGCAAATGAAATTTAATGTGGATAAATGTAAAGGAATGCAGATTGGAAAAAATAACCCCAACTATACATACAATATGATGGGGGCTAATTTAGCTACAACAAGTCAGGAAAAATATCTTGGAGTCATTGTGGATAGTTCTCTGAAGATGTCCGCGCAGTGTGCAGAGGCGGTCAAAAAAGAAAACAGGATGTTAGGAATCATTAAAAAGGGGATAGAGAATACGACTGAGAATATATTATTACCCTTATATAAATCGATGGTACGCCCAGATCTTGAATACTGTGTACAGATGTGGTCTCCTCATCTCAAAAAAAGATATACGGGCACTAGAAAAGGTTCAGAAAAGGGCAACTAAAATGATTAGGGGTTTGGAATGGGTCCCAAATGAGGAGAGATTAAAGAGGCTAGGACTCTTCAGCTTGGAAAAGAGGAGACAAAGGGGGGATATGATAGAGGTATATAAAATCATGAGTGATGTGGAGAAAGTGAATAAGGAAAAGTTAGTTACTTATTCCCATAATACAAGAACTAGGGGTCACCAAATGAAATTAATAGGCAACAGATTTAAAAAAAATACAAGGAAGTTCTTCTTCACGCAGCGCACAGTCAACTTGTGGAACTCCTTACCTGAGGAGGTTGTGAAGGTTAGGACTATAACAGCGTTTAAAAGAGAACTGGATAAATTAATGGTGGTTAAGTCCATTAATGGCTATTAGCCAGGATGGGTAAGGAATGGTGTCCCTAGCCTCTGTTTGTCAGAGGGTGGAGATGGATGGCAGGAGAGAGATCACTTGACCATTGCCTGTTAGGTTCACTCCCTCTGGGGCACCTGGTATTGGCCACTGTTGGGAGACAGGATACTGGGCTAGATGGACCTTTGGTTTGACCCAGTACGGCTGTTCTTATGTTCTTATGTTAAACATTTGATCTAGTGATATGAAATAGGGTGTACTGATGGGAAATGCGGGTAGATTTGCGGGTATGGAGTATACAATATATCTTAGTGTGGTAATCCTGTTACGTAGCCACCTTTAGTATCTTCACACCCCTTCAGTTGTATAACTAAATCACTTAACACCTGTGGTATGAAACTAATGAAACTTCCTGGTGTTGATACGGCCTGAGTGTACTGTACCCGTCAGGATAAGGGCGGACTTCCACCTGCAGGGCTGAGGATTTTACACCTTGACTCAGCAATGGATTGACTGTGGGGGGAGGAGTTTGTGTATCTATATGTGGATTTTGTAAGTGTCCTTGTTCTGTTCCTTAAATGCCTGAGTCATTTCACCTCTCTCCCCGGGGGGGGGGGATCCCCCTGCCCCTCTCTGGGCGCTCCCCGCTGCTCAGCCCCGCAGTGGGACATTAATTTCATGGGGCCGCCCCGGGCGGTCACACTGTGTCTCTCAGAGCACAGTAATACACCGCTGCGTCTGCCAGCCTCGCCCTGCGCAGGGACAGGCAGCTGGATTCCCTGTCTCCAGAGATGTGCAAGGCTCCCTCTGGGTCATTGCTAGGAACAGTTTCATGAATCTCTGATTAATGAAGTGGGGGCGAGTTAGATCCCTTTTATGTATACCCACCCAGCCAGTTAGCTATTAAATTCCTCTTAGTAGCTGTTCTCTATTTGCTTTACCTGTAAAGGGTTAACCAGCCCACAGGTGAAAGGAAATCAGTGGGCATCTGACCAAAAGAGCCAATGGGAGGGATAGAACTTTTTTTAAATGGGGAAAAAAACTTCCCTTTGTCTTTCTGTTGCTGTTCTCCTGGAAAGAAGGGAACAAGGAGCAGTTATGCTATGAGAAGCTCTAAGCCAAGTATGATAAAAAATCATCAGATCATACCTAGGATTACTTATTTGTAACTCCCAAATGTGTAAGTAGATTAGGAATGTTTGGAAAGATGCAATTAGGTTTATTTCTGTTTATTTCTTGGCTTGTGGACTCCTCTGTGGTAACCCCAGATGCCTTTGTTTTGCTTGTAATCTTTAAGCTGAACCTCAAGGGAGCTATCTTGATGCTTAATTTTTGTAATTGTTTCTTTTAAGATCTAGCAAAAAAACCTAAATTCCAAAGGTATTTCCCTTCTTTTTGTTTTTAATCAATTTTACCTTTTTTAAGAACAGGATTGGATTTTTGTGTCCCTAAGAGGTTTGTGCACATGTTGTTTAATTAGCTGGTGGCAACAGCTGATTTCCTTTGTTTTTTCTTTTCTTTTCTCAGTTCTTCCGGGGATAGGGTGTGAAATGGATTGAGGGTACTCTGAGAGTTCCTTCCTGGTTTCTCAAAAGGGGAGATGGGATTTGCACTTGGGTGGTGGCAGCATCCACCCATCCAACGTCAGAGAGAAGCTGTGACCTTGGGAGTTTAATACCAGCCTGGAGTGGCCAGTATTAATTTTTAAAATCCTTATTGTCCCCCCCCCACACACACACACACCTTCTGCACTCAAAGTGCCAGAGTGGGGAATCAGCCTTGACAGTATCCATGCCCTATATATTGGGGCCCTTGGTTCGGGAACTGGTGGTACCAGAAAATCCATTCATCTGTAACTGAAGGGTGAGTGTAAGTCACGTTCAGATCTCCCCCCTCACACATTTCTTCAGTGACTGGCTGCTTGATATCAGTTCTGCCCAGGGCACCTAGTAAAGGAGAATGGGGCCGAGAATGCATTTCATGGGGGCCTTAGGGTGAACACCCCAGTCCCTTCTCCTCATCCTTTATGTAGATCTCATTAACCTCACAAAGATCCCTACTAAACAGCTTAACAGAGAGAAGAATAATTTCAGAGAGCTCAATCCATAGCCAATGGTCCAGCTTCCAGGTTCATGATGTGGCATGGGAACATTGGAGTTTCTATCACAGAATGATGGAAGAGAACTCGAGAGGTCATCCAGCCTAGTCCCCTGAACTCAATGGCAGGACTAAGTGTTATCTCTAGACCATCCGTGACAGCTGTTAGTCCAACCTGCTCTTTAAAACCTTCAATGATGGAGATTCCACAACCACTCTGTCCATCCATCTATCTATGTGTATGTCTACATTGGGTGCGGAAGGTGTAATTTCCACTTAGAGCAAACATACCCTGGCTCGCTTTGATTTGAGCTTGCTAGCTAGCAACCGTATCTTTAGGGCTTTTTACAACACTCGCCCATCCCCAGCATGTCTGAGTATCACATTCCACTAGCAGCAAACCTAAATCTCTCCCTCTGGTCCAGCACAGAGTACACAACCCAATGGAGCGAGGTAAGAGGCAAACCACCAGGATCTGTTCCCACCATCCCTTTTCCAAATTCCTAAAGGGTTCGAATACGGATACTCACATAATGTCAGCAACAAAGTCACTTCCCTCAAGAGAGACATTTTCTGGGGAAGAGACTCTCCAGGCCGTTAGTACCAGTTCAGTGAGAATTGACAAAGGCGGCCTGAGAGGTCGAAATCTCAAGAGAAAATCCCCTGAAAAGCAAGAGCAGGCCCCCGGTTGGAGGTCTGAGGTTTTTCTGAGAGTCGATTGGGCCACACCTTCAGTTGGTGTCTATTGGCAAAGCTCCATTGAAGTCATTCTGGTACATTGTGTTCATTATCGTGCCAAAGGGGACGGACAGAAACATACGACATCCTCAATATTTTCCTCTCCCACTTTAAAATTTAGAAGCAAGAAGGGTGATCTCATGCTTCCGACTCTGGACTGAAACTCATGAGACCTAAGAGGTCAGTTCCTGGCTTTACCACAGTCTCTCTGTGTGATTTTAGACAAGTCACTTAGTCTGGGAATCAAATTGCCCTACGAGTAAAATTTTCAGAAGCCCCCTTAGTTACTTAAGAACCTAGGTCCCATTTGAAAGTGTGATTGAGTGTTGGATGTCTTGAGGGACTGATTGGTCATGCCTCACTTAATCCCCTGGAAAATAAAGAAAGGAAATTGTAAAATACATGTAGATCTGGCTGGATGTCCTGCTAGTTCCTAATAGCAGGATTTGGATGTCCAAGCCCCATTAAATAGTAAACGAGGAGTAGGCATCCAAATCCCTCAGGCAGTTTGAAAAATCTGAGCCTTAGTGTATATATTATGTTTTCATTAAATCAATATGTATAATAATATATACAATATAATATACACTGGGCGATAGTATAAATATAATACATAAACATAATGCCATCACTCCAGCATAATATAAACACAAAAGGAACACAATGTGCATAAATATAATGTAGACACTCAGATATAATAAGAGCCCACTCGATCTTAGACCCTGAAAAATTTAAAGGATTAAAGAAAAACAATTCACTTAGAAGAGACGTGATTAAAATAGCTGCGAACCAAGGTCAAGGTGTCGTTGGGTTTAATGATTCTGCAACAAAGCAATGATAGTTCCCTGGACCAATAAAAACTGACTTGTCTTTGTGTCTGAAAGCTTAGAGAAGAATTGGGGCCACGGGGTGGCACCTTATAAAGAGCTAACGGAACATGACAAATACAGGGAGATATAATAGATACACCGCGCGATGACAGAAAGACAACAGCTACACTCAGATACACAGGAACCCTAACAGATGCAGGCAGTTATAATAACCACATATTCAGAGACAGGTCCAGCCAGAGAGACGGAGTTATCGCCGGGATCCATCACAGGTGAGCAGGCTGAGGAAGGAAATCTCACTCACTTAGAACAGACACGATGAAAACAGTTGAGACCCAAGACGAACGCATCCCTGGGATTCAAGGGGTCTGGGACAAGAAGAATCGTGGTGCCAAGTGCCAACGCCAGAAAGAATTAATTTGCCTTTGTATCCGGCATCTGCAGGGAAGAGAAAGAGCTTTTGTCTCCCTCTCGAACTGGCTCTCTCTGCTAGGAAGAGGTTTCTGAATCGGCTTGTCAGAGATGGGGGCGTTGGAAGGGCAGAGGTGGCTGAGTTGACGCCAGGGAAGTTGTTTCTGGAATTATTTCTCTGGCACAACACCGCCCCTACGTGGCAAAATACGTGCACAGATGGGAAACGGCTTCAGTAGATTTTCTTTGCTGGTTCCCATAGAGATAGAATTTGTCTACTCCAAGAGGTGGATGGTCTTGTAATGATTCACGATCTACTCATCCATGTTTCCATTTATCTGGATGGATGGACAGATAAGACCTCTCAGGGATGGTCTTGATAGTACTTAGTCCTGCCTTGAGTGCAGGGGACTGGACTAGATGACCTCTGGAGGTCCCTTCCAGTTCTGTGACTCTATGATTCTATGATAAATGGCTACAGGGATGGATAACCAGATAATCCATCCATTTTATCTGATCTATCCTCCATTTATCCTGGGCTGGTAAAGATTCCTGAACTGCTGGGTACTAGTTTTCCTATAGAATATGAATGTCTCCTCCGTGACCATGGCAGATTCCGTGTGTTCGTTGACTTTGTCTCAGTGATATTTGATTGTCTGGTTGCACTTTCCTTCAAGAACAAGGCTGAAGGCAGCTTTCACAGGCATTGTTCAGGAGAGGGTGGATGTTTTCTGGTCTTTCCTGATTTTATTTAATGGGCGATTCATGATATTCACCATCATTCATGAGATGGTTCAGCTCCGGATTAGGGCAAAGAAGGAAACACAGAGTCGCTCCGAGACCCCAGTGCCCGCATCCCCACATCCCCGATGCTCCGCACAGACCCTGCGCGGTTTTTGCGCAGCTCCCCGGCCGGTCCGTGTCACTGTGTCGCTCGCGGCGCAGTAATAGGTCCCAGAATCGCTCAGTTCGCTGGATGGTTTCCACAGGTGAAATGATTTTTTCTGTTCATCGTGTGTAGCGTTGAACCCTTTCACTATTCCCAGATCCCCCTTTTCCCTTTCCGTGTCCCGCAGGAAGAGCCGGGGGGTGGGGGAGTCACTGGGGTACTGCACGTACCAGAAGGGGAAAGCAGTGAAAGAAGTCTCGTAGCTGCAATTCAGAAGCACCGGGTCCCCTTGGGAGATGACAATGCTCCCTTCAGTCTGGCTCACTGAGTCCCCGTAGGTCTCTTCTGGTGGGGTTGGGGGGGGGGGGGAGAAGATAATAAACAGTCAGAAATAATGGGTACAGCATATTGACTCCCAGATACAATGGAAACATGACACACACAGAGATGTAACAGCATAATTACCACAATTGCAGTCAGACACACGCAAAGACATGAGTTACAATCAGATTTAATACAAATATGACAGATCCACACAGAAAAAATAGAAACACAATGTACATTTAGTATAAAAGAAAAATATTTGCACTAAGATATAGTAGAAACATATATAGTAAAAACATACTATGAGCATTGAGATGAGAGTCATCTGTCAGACACATATAGATTTAATATAAACATACACACTAAGATATAGTAGGGACTAGAGAGATAATGTGTAACATATTTTATCTCTCTAGTCCTTACTATAGCCTAGTGTATATATTATGTTTTCATTAAATCTATATGTATCATAATAGATATATATATAACATAAAGCACACTGGGCGATAGTATAAATCTAATACATAAACATAATGCCATCACTCCAGCATAATATAAACACAACAGGAACACAATGTGCATACATACAACGTAGACACTCAGATATAATAAGCGCCCACCCGATCTTAGACCCTGGAAAATGTAAAGGATTAAGAAAAATGATTCACTTTAGAAGAGACGTGATTAAAATAGCATCAGACCAAGGTCAAGGTGTCGTTGCAACAAAACAACGATAATTCCCTGGACCAATAAAAACTGACTTGTCTTTGTGTCTGAAAGCTTAGAGAAGAATTGGGGCCACGGAGTGGCAACTTATAAAGAGCTAACGGAACATGACAAATACAGGAAGATATAATAGACACACCGCGCGATGACAGAAAGACAACAGCTACACTCAGATACACGGGAACCCTAACAGATGCAGGCAGTTATAATAAAGACATATTCAGAGACAGGTACAGCCAGAGAGACGGAGTTATCGCCGGGATCCATCACAGGTGAGCAGGCTGAGGAAGGAAATCTCACTCACTTAGAACAGACACGATGAAAACAGTTGAGACCCAAGACGAACGCATCCCTGGGATTCAAGGGGTCTGGGACAAGAAGAATCGTGGTGCCAAGTGCCAACGCCAGGAAGAATTAATTTGCCTTTGTATCCGGCATCTGCAGGGAAGAGAAAAAGCTTTTGTCTCCCTCTCGATCTGTCTCTCTCTGCTAGGAAGAGGTTTCTGAATCGGCTTGTCAGACATGGGGGCGTTGGAAGGGCGGAGGTGGCTGGGTTGACGTCAGGAAAGTTCAGAGTTATTCAGAGAGAAGAAAGTTGTTTCTGGAATTATTTCTCTGGCACAACACCGCCCCCACGTGGCAAAATACGTGCAGATGGGAAATGGGTTTCAGAGGGGTAGCCCCCTGTTAGTCTGTATCAGCAAAAACAAGGAGGAGTCCTTGTGGCACCTTAGAGACTAACCAATTTATTTGGGCATAAGCTTTCGTGGGCTAAAACCCACTTCACCGGATGCATGCAGCGGAACATACAGTAGGGAGGTATAAATACACAGCACATGAAAAGGTGGGAGTTTCCTTACCAAGTGGGGGGTCAGTGCTAACAAGACAATTCAATTAAGGTGGAAGTGGGCTATTCTCAGCAGTTGACAAGAAGGGGTGGAAATCGCCTTTGTAGTGCTAATGAGGCCAATGTAAACAAGGTGGCCCATTTCAAGCAGTTGACAAGAAAGTGTGAGTATTTATCAAGGGGAAATTATTTTTTGCAAAAACAAGGAGGAGTACTTGTGGCACCTTAGAGACTAACACATTTATTTAGTTTTTGTAGTGACCTATCCACTCCCAGTCTTTATTCAGGCGTAATTTAATGGTGTCCAGTTTGCAAATTAATTCCAGTTCTGCAGTTTCTTGTTGGAGTCTGTTGTTGAAATATTTTTGTTGTTGTTGAAGAATTTCCACTTTTAAGTCTGTTATTCAGTGACCAGGGAGATTGAAGTGTTCTCCTACTGGTTTTTTAATGTTATAATTCCTGATGTCAGATTTGTGTCCATTTATTCTTTTGTGTAGAGACTGTCTGGTTTGGCCAATGTCAATGGCAGAGGGGCATTGCTGACACATGATGGCATATATCACATTGGTAGATGTGCAGGTGAATGAGCACCTGATAGTGTGGCTGATGTGGTTAGGTCCTATGATAGTGTCCCTTGAATAGATATGCAGACAGAATTGACACAGGGATTTGTTGGAGGGTTTGGTTCCTGGGTTGGTGTTTTTGTTGTGTGGTGTGCAGTTGCTGGTGAGTATTTGCTTCAGGTTTGGGGGCTGTCTGTAAGTGAGGACTGGCCTGTCACCTAAGGTCTGTGAGAGTGAGGGAACGTCCTTCAGGATAGGTTGTAGATCCTTGATGATGCTCTGGAGAGATTTTAGTTGGGTGTTGTAGGTGATGGCTAGTAGTGTTCTGTTACTTTCTTTGTTGGGCCTGTCTTGTAGTAGGTGACTTCTGGGTACCCTTCTGGCTCTATCAATCTGTTTCTTCACTTCAGCAGGTGGGTATTGTAGTTTTAAGAATGCTTGATAGAGCTCCTGTCGGTGTTTGTCTCTGTCTGAGGGATTGGAAGCTGGCAACTCCAGACAGCTACCAATCAGTCACTAACCAGTTTGGAGTGGGAAAGTTGACCGTTGGAATCATGTTGATACAAGTTTGCAGGGCCATTAATCACATCCTGCTCAGAAGAACCACGACTCTGGCTAACATCTGTGACATTGTGGCTGGTTTTGCATGAATGGGTTTCCCTAATTGCGGAGGGGCAATAGATGGGACGCATATTCCAATTCTGGCACCAGCCCACCTAGCTTCTGAGTACATAAATTGGAAGGGGGATTTCGCTTTGGCTCTCCAGGCGCTTGTGGATCATTGACATTAATGCAGGCTGGCCCAGAAAGGTGCATGACGCACGCATCTTTTGGAACACTGGCCTGTTCAGGAAGCTGCAAGCTTCTTCCCAAACCAGGAGATCACCGTAGGGAAATTGAAATGCCCATTGTGATCCTTGGAGACCCCACTTATCCTTTAATGTCATGGCTCATGAAACCCTGCACAGGAGCCTTGACAGAAGCAAGGAGTGGTTCAACAACAGTCTGAGTTGATGAAGAATGACTGTGGAGTGTGCTTTTGGGTGTTTAAAGGGCCGCTGGTGCTGTCTGTATGGGAAGGTGGACCTGGCCGATGACAACATCCCCACAGTTATATCTGCGTGCTTTACCCTCTATAACATTTGTGAAGGGAAGGGTGAAAGATTAAGATTCACTCAGGCATGGATCTCAGAGGTTCAACACCTGGAGGCTGAATTTGAACACCCAGAGAGCAGGGCTATTAGAGGGGCCCAGCGCAGAGCTGCAAGGATTAGGGATGCCTTGAGGGAGCAATTTGATGCTGAAAGCCACCAGTAATATTTGGTGTCCTGCACGGGAGTGAAGTGCAGTGGTTCCAATGTTACTAGGAATCTGTGTTTGCTACGTATGATGCACTGACTTGCAGTGCCTGTTGCTTTCCTGGGTACAGTATCTTTTACTTAATGCAATAAGAAAGAATGTTTTCAAAGCCAAAAAATTCATTTATTGAAAATAAAATTCATTTATTGAAAAGAAGCACAACTGCTTGGGAAACAGAAAGGGCATGACACATCTGTGTTGTGTGGGATGAGGGAAGGGGGAGGGTGGGGAACGGGAGGATCGGAGATTTGTGTATGTCCTGTTATCATACTCAGCCTTCCTGTCTGGAGTGCTGTGATGGGGGCTGAGTGCAGTGAGTAAGGGTCGGAGTTTGCAGGTCTGGGTGGTGAAGCTACGGGTGTTGGAGGCAACTGGTGGTGATAAGAACCCAGATGTTGAGGGAAATGGGTTGGCAGTGACATGAGGGCACAAGGGAAAGAGATTTGGGACAAGGGCTGCGGGGGGAGGGGGCGTGGATGTGCTCTGGCTGCATTGCTTTGAGCACCTGCATCAAGACCACTTGGCGCTCTATGTTGCTTAGCAGCTGCTCTGTTCTTTGGTGCCGGCGATCAGCATTCTGCTGGAGGAGCCTCCTTTCAGTCTCCTGCCATTCCTGTACTTTTTGATTTTCATTCAGGGACTGCTGCATGACTTCATGCGGGATGTCCTCTTCACTTCTTCGTGGACTCTTCCTGATTCTTTGGAGTCTTTCGGCCGGTGATAACAAGGACAGCTGGGATCTCAAGGTTGCATCTGTAAAGCCAAAATGCAACACTTAACAGAGGCAGCACTGTTCATACCAGACAGAGCAATGATTCGGCCCTACTTAAAGACAAGCACAGTCTATACAATAGCAGAAATTGCCCATCCCAAAGCGAGTGCACATAACCCACAGGAGCCCCAAAATGGTGAGTAAGCACAGGGAGAAGGGAGACTGATTGTTTCAGGGCCATAGTGTCCTCTGGGGTTTTCTGCCTTGGGGAGAGCCAACAGCTGCAGGGGGCCCCTATACTGAACACTCTCCCCACATTTTCCACAGGATGAGTTCATCCGGGAAGATATCTCGTTGCTGAGGGTGACCTGGGAAGCAAGGGAGGGTCTTTGACTGCAATACGGCTTCCACCCTGGTCCATATGCAGCTTTCCTGTGTGCAGCAATGGTCCCCCTGCCCATCACGGCACAGTGGCACGGACATGTTAGCCTGGCTGGGACAAGGAGCACAGTAGCTTTGCCAAGGAACCTACGCAAGTGCATTGCCCAGCTTCTCAATGAGACCTTTGAAGAGATCACTGAGACCTATTACCACGATGTGAGAGAGCACATCAACGCCCTATTCCACATCTAGGCATGCACGCAGCCCTAACCCTCTTTGCCCCATGGGCCCTCACCAAATAACTTCCTTCCCAAAATAAAAGCCACGTACAGGGCACCAATTGGGCTGTTTGTTTTTGCCCAAGCACAGTCTCCTGCGACTGGCTATCTTCATCCTGGCTTGAAAACAGCTCCTGGCTGCATGCATCTAGGGATGCCGTGCTGTCCCCCTCCTCCTCAGCACCCTGGCTCCTACTTTCCTCCTCCTGCCTTGTTGAACTCTGTGCTGCTACGGCCTCGGAAGTGTCCATGGTGGTCTTTGGAGTGGAGGTGGGGTCACCCCCAAGTACTGTGTCCAGCTCTTTGTAGAAATGGCTCTTTGTAGAAATGACAGGTTGTGGGGGCACCACTGGAGCAGTGGTTTGCCTCCCACGCTTTGTGGTAGGTGTTCTGCAGCTCCTTCACATTAACCCTGCACTGCACTGTGTCCCGGTCATGGCCCCTGTCAAGGCTGCTTCCCCACTCTGAACTTTAGGGTACAAATGTGGGGGCCTGCATGAAAACTTCTAAGCTTAACTACCAGCTTAGATCTGGTCCGCTGCCACCACTCCCAAATGTGCTAATTCCCTTCCCTGAGTAGCCTTGAGAGACTCTGCACCAATTCCCTGGTGAATACAGATCCAAACCCCTTGGATCTTAAAACAAGGAGAAATTAACCATCCCACCTCCTTCCTCCCACCAACTCCTGGTGGATCAAGATCCAACCCCCTTGGATCTAAAAACAAGGAAAAATCAATCAGGTTCTTAAAAAGAAGGCTTTTGATTAAAGAAAAAGGCAAAAATCATCTCTGTAAAATCAAGATGGAAAAATAACTTTACAGGGTAATCAAACTTAAAGAGCTCAGAGGACCCCCCTCTAGCCTTAGGTTCAAAGTACAGCAAACAGAGATAAACACTCTAGCAAAAGGTACATTTACAAGTTGAGGAAACAAAGATAAACTAACACGCCTTGCCTGGCTGTTTACTTACAAGTTTGAAATATGAGAGACTTGTTCAGAAAGATGTGGAGAACCTGGATTGATGTCTGGTCCCTCTCAATCCCACCAGCGAATGAACTCCCAAACAAAGAGCACAAACAGAAGCCCCTCCCCCCTCCGCCAGATTTGAAAGTATCTTGTCCCCTTATTGGTCCTTTGGGTCAGATGTCAGCCAGGTTACCTGAGCTTCTTAACCCTTTACAGGTAAAAGGATTTTGGAGTCTCTGGCCAAGCTGTCCCTTGATATCTGCCCGAAGGTATCGGATTCCTACAGCTGGAGTGCAGCTGGGACTGGACAGCTTCCTCCCCCCAAATACTGATGAGGTCCAGCACCTCACCATTGCTCCATACTGGGGATCGCTTGGCGCATGGAGACATGGTCACCTGGAAAGATGCGCTGAGAGCACTCCATGCCTGGCTGAGCAAACAGAAATGGGATTTTCAAAATTCCCAGCGAATTTAAATGGCGGGTCTAACAGTTGGTCACCTGAGGGCAGGGCAGTAGAGTTCAAAGTGATGACCAGAGTGGCTAGAACAGGCATTGTGGGATACTTCTGGAGGCCGATCAGAGCACATTAATAGATCAGGGCGTCCACACTGGCCCTGCGGCGCTCCAGCTGGGGCGCAGCAAGTGTTATGCTTCTCGTGGAGGTGAAGTACCAGGAGCGCTCCAGCCCCGGAGTCCGGGTGCTCTACCTGCCTTGCCAGTGTGAACACCTCAGGAGTTAGGGTATCCGGGGCTGACTTAATGCGTTCTAATGTGCAAGTGTAGCCAAGCCCTAAAGTGCTTCAGAACCCCTGCTTTTAGAGATGGAAGCTGTTTGAAGTATTACAAGGGGCGGTGGTGGGAAGGACCGTGGTAAGAGAGAAGTAGGGTGACCAGACCTCCCGATTTTATCGGGACTGTCCCGATATTTACTTGTTCCGTCAGGACGGGAATTGTCCCCATATTTTGTACTCCGGCTCACAGATGGAGGGGGCTCGTGCCCCCCGTACCCCCAACTCACCCCGGCCCGGCCCCATTGGATCCCTCCCCAAATCCCCACCCTGGCCCCGCCTCTTCCCCAAGCACACGCATTCCTCCTCCTCCCCACTCCCTCCCAGGCTTCCGCGAATCCGCTATATAGCGGGTAGCGCTGGGAGGGAGGGGGGACAAGGAGGACGCGGCAGCCCGCTCAGGGGAGGTGGAGGTGAGCTGGTGCCGGGCGGGGATCTGCCGGTGGGTGCTCAGCCCCCACCAATTATTCCTATGCTCCGGCGACTCTTTCTTTTTTTTTTTTTGCCCCACCGGTGACCCCCGTGTTCCGATATTTCATGTCTTTCATCTGGTCACCTTACAGAGAAGAGAACTCACCGGCCAGGAAAATACGATGTTGTTTGTTTTATTGCCCGGGGCAACATCGCCCCCACGAGGCAAAAATAATTTCACTGTTGGGAAATTTTAGTAGCAGAAGCGAAGTTTCTCATATCTTTGCAGCCAGTCAAGAAGCCTTCTCTATAGTGTAGGTGGGTATTTCTTCCTGCATGATCTGGGTGGATTTATGCAAAATCCATCTAATTATGATATTACTCTGTGCGTGTGTATATACACACTGTATAAACTAAAAAGCCAAGACATATATAATGTGTGTCTGTGATTGTGTATCTATTATGCGTACCACAGGGAGACCTTCTGTTTAGATATATTCCTGCTTTTAAGTTAAATTGTGTTTCTTCTTATTCCCCGTAATGCCAGAAATCTTACACCCCGCTTTAAGGGAAATCACAGGGCTGACTAATGAGCAGAAATGTTATTCTATATTCTGTATATGGAAAATACCCCCAGTCCCCATGACTTCCCAATCGCTCCTAGACCCCAGCCCGCGGGTTCCTGTGCGCGGTGTTTGCTCCGTTGCCCCCTGATCTGGTTCCCTGTGTCTCTCACGGCGCGGTAATACGTAGCCGATCGCTGGCTTCACTGGAGGGTTCCCCAAAGGGAAGGATTTTTGCTTCTCATCTTGTGTAGCGTTGAACCCTCTCCTGATCCCTTCACCCCTATAAACATATTTCCATAAAACAGATGGAGTGCAACGTCACAACTGCTCAGGGTTTTTATGTCTCAAACCCCCATCCCTTCCTTGTGACTGCCAGGTGCGGTTAGAAGAGCCCAGAAGGGAGAACGAGAGAATGCGGAAGTGGAGAGCGAGCGAGAGAGAGAGATTGGAAAAAAAATAATCTTACTCACTCAAAACAAAAAGACGCACAACCGCTGAGACCAGCATTAGAACCATCCTCACAGGGAAACCTCGGTGTCTTTGCTCCTCCCCGGGGATCAGCCCCTGGTCTCTCTACCTAGCCCCTGAGGTAGGAAATGAGCGAGAGGGAAGATTTGCCCTTTCCCGATAACTACCAGCTGGAGACTCTTATCCGGAGTGGTGAGGACAAAGTAACACGCAGTGGTGTTACTGCTGGAGCTGGAAGTGACTCCTGCGGGGCGGGGAGGTAACCGCACCCTCCCTTCCACTCTGCCTCTCTCTCTGCACTGCTGGGTAACTGCCTGTCACCTGAGCCTCCAAAACTGCCGCACTGCATCTGGCAGGAGGCGGGCTCAGGGTGGGACCAGGAGAACCCAACTTAATGAAAAGCGAGGCGAAGCAGTAGAGACCGAGGTGTCATTATGTCTACATAGGGACTCTTTTGCTTGTACCGAAGAGACCCCTGGCGGGAAACGGTCCGAGTTCTCAGCAAGTGAAACCAGAAAACTGTCTCCACCACATTCCCCAAGGGAGTTCGTCCCTGCAGGATTCACTGGCGACTTGCGAAAGGCAGGAGTCATCTATGCAGTGAAATCCTGAATTCGTGCCATGGGGTAGGAAATTATTAAATCACATTCTGCTTTACCCACCAATCGGCATGTAATCGTCTTTTCCAGTAACCTGTGTGGCCACTCCACAGATAGAAGACAAGGATGGTGACATAGATAGATAATATCTATCTATACCCATATACCCCCTCTGTGTATCAATCCATCCCCATGCACCGATCTCTCTCTCTCTCTCTCTCTCTCTCTCTCTCTCTCTCTCCCCATCCCGCCAGACATTTCAGGATATTACATTGCTCTCTGCCTCCCTCCCCCGATTTTTCTGAAAATACCCCTGTGGGGGGTGGAGGGAGGCAGAACCCAGAGAAACTGAAAACAGACAGGAACAGAGAGGACGCCGAAAGCCAAGCAGCAGCTTGTGTTCTGTGCACAGCGGATCCCTGGGGAAAGCCGGTGCGAGCGCTTCGGAACCTGGTGTTGGCTGAAGCAAGAGAAGCTGTTTCCTGCTCTTTCATTCCTTCTGCGTTGAAAGCTACAGAACTTTGCACGTTCTTTGTACATCAATAAAATCACAGCAAATACATATCTATTACCAAGCCCCCAAATCCTGCACCTTGGCTCGGATTTAGAGTAGATGGCCCCTGCTAACCCTGTGACTCTAATTTCTGCTCCCAACAGAGACATCCACAGGGCCCCAGACTTTGACTTGATGCTTTGGTCAAACCAGTATTTGGGAGCCCAGAGACTCAAAGCCTAATCAGGTTTCCAAACGCAGCTAGGCCCCTAATTTCCAGGGAAGCCAAAGGGAGTTGGGTGCTTTTGAAAATCCTACTAGGTACCAGCAGGTTCTGTAGGCAACTAAGTACCTCTACAAATCTGGCTCCAGGTGTTTCTCTGTATCTTCAGGTCCCTAAATACCTTTGCACATTTGACCCTTCCCAGCCTTATTTTCGTTGGAAGATCATAGCAATTAGGCGTCTAATTGCCTGAGTCGCTTTGGATACCGTCATGAATTTCTACATGATGTTGTTTCAAAGCTGAGATTTTGAACGGGGCCCAAGGGAATCGCTTATTTCTTACTGGGGTTCCATGGGTCGATTCTCCTGGCCCCTTTGAGGATCCCAGCCTGTAATTTGATTATCTGAGCTCCCTTCTCTTCCTGCCCAGGACTCTCAGAGTCGGGGAGGTTTTTGTTCAGCTCGCCCTGCATTTCCTCTCGCTGTGCCTCTCACGGCGCAGTAATACACCCCCGAGTCCTCCACCGCCACCTCGGTGATGCGCAGCGGGGCGGACCGGCTGGGGAAGTCAATGGAGAGTTCAAACCGCCCCGACGTCTCCGCGGAGTTGTAGCCAGAGATCACAGCTCGAGGGGCAACTCCAGGGCTCTGATAGTACCAAATAACTCTGTCGTAGCCAGCGACACTGTGGTTACAGGGGAGGTCAGCCCTGCCCCCCGCCAGGAAAGACAGAGCAGCAGGCTGAGAAACCTTCGCGTCCACCGCTCCATCTGGAAATAAAATGAAAACAGAGCATGAAAATCCCCCAGACATAGGGAAACTAGCAGCAGCAACAGCGTGAAGTGTCATCGAAAAGGACACCCGGACACAGGTGAAAATTAATAAATACGGGGGGGGGGATAATGCCCAGAAATGCCACATGAGAATCTGACTCACTCAAAGCAAGGATCAGCACCAGCGTGGAGACCAGGGTTTTAAGCATCCTCTCCATGAAGAGTCGGTGTCTCTGCGCTTCTTCACAGAGCGGCTCCGTTTTCTCTCCACTCAGGCACCCCCGCCCCCAACAGTGTCAGAAGAAACGAATTAGGCCCTTTCCTCGCAGCGGGAAGCCAAGCTCTGTCTTCTGAGGGCTGAAGGAATCCGGGAACGCTGCTTCCGCTCCAAATTAAATTGTGACTCCTGGCGTGAAACATCAAATCTTTCCGTGCTTGGTTGGTAGCTGCCTTTCCGCTGCGCTGCTAAAAAGTCTGGCAGGACCCGGGAGGGGTTGCGATGCGGCGTGGGGAGGAGATGGAGAAAGAACTAGATGTCTAGAAACTCCAGAAAGTGTCTCATTTCTGGAGCGTTCCTGTCGGTGCGGCAGCGCTCTTTGTGGGGCTCTTGTCTGAGCTGCACAGGGATACGGGGGAGCAGAAGTTCTGGCTTTCATAGAGGAGTCGCGGTATCTAAAGGAAGGAGAGTGTGGGGAGGGGCCCGGCTAGGTTAGTTTTATTGGTTTATTGATGCTACGAAACGTGTATGATCTTACAGCTTTCACGCAAGGGAAATTTTTTATTCGGTTCCCGTAAAGGAAGATGGTTTCCCTCCTTATGTTTAGTAATAATCTTTGCTATAGAATTGATTTGTGATCTAGTCACCACAATGAACACATGTGGAGTGACTCCGGATTTACGCTGATCTTCACACAGCTGCCCCAGGATCTGCAGACCTGGGCTCCAGTCCCCGGCGCCTTATGATATGGCCCCATTGACTCCACTGGAGCTCTGCCCATTTATAACAGCTGAGGATGAGTCCCCTTGGCTACCATGGATTTACACTGCTTTTCACCCCCCGGGGAACTGCCCCGGCATCTCCTCGGCCAAGCTGCCTGTCAGAGGATGAGGGTTTTTGCCCTGAGCCCAGCTCTGCCTGTGTCACTGTGCATCCACCGCACAGAGGTAGCTGCCTGAGTCCCCGAGCTGGGAGTCGGTGATGTGCAGGGAGCTGCGTTTCCCACTTTCCAGGCGCTCGCCTATGAACCGCCCCAGAGTGACATTCTCATTGGAGCTCGCGGTCAGCAGGTGAATCGGCCCTTGCCCAGGGAGCTGCTGGTACCACTGGAAGGTTCGGTAAGTGCTGGTGAAAGAGCAGGACATGGTGGAGACCTTCCCTTCCCCTGTAACCAGCCACTCGGGGCTCTGAACCACTTGGGCTTCGCAGCAGGAGACTGGAGGGAAACAAAATAATAGCAGTTATCATGAAGAACATGCGAGTTGCCTGTTTATCTGTGGCTCTATCTATCCAACCTCCGCTCTGCAGCCTCCATCCATCCTTCTATTCCTCCATCCCCAGTATCTATATCTACATGTCTATATATCGATACAGATAGATATAGATCCTTCCATCAGTATCTATTTATTTTTCTCTGTACACTCCCCGAATCTTAAAAAAAGCAGGACAAGAAAGGCTAACAAATCAATATTACTGTTCAAATAGAACAGAGGCTGAGATATTTGCAGACCCCTCTGTACTTACGAGTGCGTTAGCTCATAGATAGATAGATAGATAGATAGATAGATAGATAGATAGATAGATAGATAAAAGGACTTGCCCTCCCCCCCCCCCACTGACGTCTAAGAGTCTGCATCTTTTTACCCTTTAGAACGAGAAAATATTTGTTTCACTCACAGAGAAAAGCAAAGGTGAGGAGAAGGCTCCACAGAGCAGCTCCACTCTCTGAGGCCATGGTGAGCTCCGTTTCTTCTCTCCCTCTCAGGGGAATATACCGAGGCAGAGTCAATCCGAGAAAGGTTTGCAGGAGACCAGTGGAAACGAGAATTCTCCCTCCCCTCGGGTTACCCCCTTCTCAAGGGGAAGGATTCTCTGCCTACAGAGGCTGCTGTTTCATTGTCTGCCCCGGGGAGGAACAGCCGCTCTGTGAACGGTGCTGGGCTGGGTCCAGCCCAGATCTCAGGCTGTGGGAATTAACCAGGGTTTGCAGGGGAGGTTGTGAGCACTCTAGCGCCATCTGCTGCCCTGGCACAGAAGCGGGGGACGGGATTATTTGCTACAGAGGGAATCCCAGCTAAAAATTCATGGGAATGGTACAGAACCAGGCACCGCTTCACCCCTTTACTCCAATGGAGTTACAGCTGATTTACATGCCCTGAGGATCTGTCCCATTAGCTACAGTAGAGAGCGTCTGAGTCGCACCAGATGAGGATCTGGCCCAGTGATGTAAATGAAGATATTGCTGATTTGCACCAGCTGGGGGGTTGATTCAGTGACGCCAGTGGAGCAACAGTCACTTTACACCAACTGGGGATCCTTCCTGCAGCTCCTCGGCCCAGATGCCTATCAGAGGATGAGGGTTTTTGCACAGAGCCGAGCACTGCCTGTGTCATTGTGCATCCACCGCACAGAGGTAGCTGCCTGAGTCACCCAGCTGGGAGTCGGTGATGTGCAGGGAGCTGCGTTTCCCATCTTCCAGGGGCTGCCCCACGAACCGCTGTTCGGTAGTGTTCCCCTGAGGGCTCACGGCCAGCAGGTGGGTCAGGCCTTGCCCAGGGAGCTGCTGGTACCAGTGGAAGGTTTGGTACTTGCTGGTGAAAGCGCAGGACATGGTGGAGACCTTCCCTTCCCCTGTAACCAGCGACTGGGGGCTCTGATCCACCTGGGCTTCGCAGCAGGAGACTGGAGAGAAACAAAAGAACAGTTGAAATGTAGCATTCAAGTGTAGGCGAGAGTGTGTTACTTTGCCATTCTACCTATCTGACCATTCTTCCCTATGTGCTATCTCCCCATCTTTCCCTCTGAAGCACCCTTCCGTCCATCCATTCTCCCATGCACCGTATCTCTCTCTACCTAGAATCTTCCCCAGTCTTGAAAAGAGGTAAGAAATGCTAACAAATAACCCCAGGGCAATGTGACTATTTAAATAGATCAGAGACAGAGTGTGTCCCATTGGCAGCCCCCTCTTTCCCATATATAGGTGCTGTAACTCTGAATCAAACAGAGCTGTGAACTGAATCAAACACGGCTCCAGTCGTTCCTAGTTCAATGTCCTACAAGCGACGCAGCTGCTTGGAAGAGCCCAGCGTGTTCTGAGCAGAAACTCACAGTACAAAGGAAGAAAGACCCAGGGGACTTGCAGCCTCATGATTCTCGGGGGTGGCGAGGTGAATTTCTGACACCTGTAGCAACCGGGCACTGAGATGCAGTGGGTGCCTGGTTCATCTCTGCCTGATTTTATTTTTCTTCTCAGACACATCATGTGACACACACACCAGCCTAGGCTCCTGTAACTGCCGCCGCTTGCTCCTGCACAACCTCAACTGCGGTCTCGGAGCTGTACACCCCCAGCGTAGACAAAGGCACCCGGCACGAGGGGATTCCTTGGCTGTATCTGAACAGCAGCAACCAAGCTACGACAGGAGAGCCCAGTAGCTATAGCACTCACCAAGGCCTGAGTTCGAGTCCTTCCTCCACCACAGACATTCCGGGTGCCTTTTGGCAAGTCACTCAAGGCCACGATTTTAAAGGTGTGTTTGGCACCGAAGAACTTGTGAAAAATCCCACCAGGTACCTAAAGCCCTTTAAAATCTGCCCCTCTGTTCCTCAGATCCCCAGCCATAAAATGGGGGTAACAGCACTTTCCCACCTCGCACGGGTATTGTGTGTACCAATAAAGTGATGGTTGTGAGGTGGATAGACACTGTGGTAATATGGCCAGAGAAATACCCAATGCAGGCAGTTTTAGGCTGGAATGGTCAAAGATTTCTGAGGGAGTTTGTAGCCCAATTTCCCTTGAATTCCACTGGGAGCTGAGCAACTAATTCCCGTGGGTTCCCTTGAACATATTTTAAAAAGCGCCTTTGTCCCATCCTGCCCCCCGACCCAATCCCTTCACCACATCAGTATCTCAGCACCACACAGACATGAATGGATTTAGCCTGGGATTTTCAAAGGAACCAAAGGGAGTTAGGAACCCGTGTCCTATTGAATTTCAGTGATATTTGGCCACCTAGCCTCGCAATGACACATTTCTTGAGTTTTTCTGAAGTTAAGGAGTCTAGCAATGGTTAGTCTGAGTCAGAGGAAACAAGGGGGCAGATTTCCAAATATGTAAGAGATCAAGAAGGCCAGAAATGACCAGGCTGTAGCAGATAAACGAGTGTGTGTGTGTGTGTGTGTGTGTGTGTGTGTGTGTGAGAGAGAGAGAGAGAGAGAGAGAGAGAGAGAGAGAGAGAGTTTGTTGGGTGCAAGACTTTGAGAGAGTGCATTTGTGTTTGATCTGCATGTGAGTGAGTTTGGGATGTGTGCTAGTGTGTGTGTCACTTTATGGTGTGTGAGTGAGAGAAGTTGAAGGTTGTGTGTGAGTGATTGTGTGAGTGTTTGATGGAGGTAAGAGCAACTTTGGTATATATGTTATTCTGGGGGTGTGTGACTTGTTTGTGCATGTGAATTGTGAGTTCACTTATGTAGAAATGTGTGTGTGTGTATGAGAGAGAGAGAAGAAAGAGAATAAGTTTGTGACTGTGTGTGACAGAGATTTTGTATTTGTGTCTGTGTCCGTGAAACACGTACGTAGTTATCTGTCTAAATGACATTTCAATGTCCAGGCTGAAATAAGGATGTGCCTTTGTATTTGGTAGTAAAACAGTGGTGGAAAACTCCTGCACCATTTTCCTGCAGCTGTCAAAGTGAAACGCAATGGCCACCAGATGGCAGCGCGCGACCAGACACCTGTTCGTTTGCTTTCAGAACAGGGTTTGCCACATTTTTATTACATTTTCTTTTCAGATCAACCCAGCAGGGTCTGGGGCAGTTCTGTTACTTCGCTCTTGGTTTTAGGTGATGGGGAACCATCTACTTTCAATGCAGTTTGTAGTTCCTGTGGCTTGAACATGCCCAGAAAAAGATGCCCGATTCCCATTAAATTAATGCAGATGGAGCATCCACATTTCCAAAGCAGCCTAAGGGAATTAGATGCCCTAATCCTATTGAATTTCAATGGAAGTTGATCATCTAAATTCTCTAGGCCCTTTTGAGAATACCAGACTCAGTATAAATCTGGGAGCTCTCTTTCCAGGAGTAACTGAGCTCTTCTGACCATACCCTGATGTTTGCCCCTGTGCAGAGCTCCGAGTGCCAGTTCAGTCCAGAAGTTTGAGGGTTAGGTGTCCCTTGGGTTAAGTGTCAACCCAGGATGGAATTTCAACTGAGATTTCCGGAGGAGCCTAAGGGACTTAGATGCTCAGCTAGGGGATTTAAATGCCTAGCAACCACTGGTTTTGAATACACTAGGGGTCTGTAACTCCAGAAGGAACCCATCTCAGACCTCGCCAGCCCCCAGAGAGATATTAATAGATTGATTGATGGATAGATCCTAAAGTGAGAAGAGACCTTTGTGATCATCTAGTCTGACCTCCTGCTTTAACACAGGCCAGAAAAGGATATTCTGGGATTCCTTCACCCAGCCCATAGCTTGTGGCTGACCTAGAGGAGACACACCCAGTCTTGATTTAAAGACTTCAAATGATGGAGAATCCATCGTGTCCCTCCGTCAGTTGTGTCAGTGTTTAATTACCCTCACTGTTAAAAATGTGAATTTTCTTTCTAGTCTAAATTTGTCTCACTCCGGCTTCCAGCCATTGGATCTTATTCTGCCTTGTCTCGTTCCATCTCCTCTTTGCGGCGAATTTCTGAGTGCCATTGTGGTGCCGCCTTTTCCCAGAAATCAGGAAGAGGTTTTCATGTTCCAGGAAGCCAGCTGTGGCAGGCCTCACCTCACTTCATAGCTGTCTACCCCACACCCACCCGTTTCCTGCCCGTGCTCGCCTCCTAACTTCACCTGTAGGAGTGAGTTTCTTACAGTAGCGGAGAGGTGTCAGGTTTTTGTTCAGGACTCTCTATGAATTTCAACACCGTGTCTCTACTGAAAGCGCAGAAGTACATGGCCGCGTCCCCCAACTCCAGAGCTGTGATCCTCAGACTGACGGAGCTTTTGGACTTCTCCAAATTGACAGAGAATCTCTCCCCGGCCTCGTTCTTCTTTGCTCCTCCAGAATGTTGCCAAGAAAGGAAATTAAGGCTTTCCCCGGGGGGCTGTTTGTACCAATACAAATAATAGCTGCTAGCAGCAGTTTCATAGGTGCAGTCCAGGGAAACGGATTCGCGCTCCACCCCTGACACTGCCGGCTGGGTCTGAGTTACAGCATCTTCCATGCTGGAGCCTGGCACAAGGAGAGGGGGAAAGAGAGGTTAGTGGGAGGATCCTGTCACTGAGGGGAGTTCTTGGTTCTGGGATTTTTAAAGGAGCTGAAGGGATTTCATGGAATCATGGAAATGTCGGGCTGACCTCAAGAGGTCTTGTAGAGCCCCCCATACCCTTCTGAGGCCATGAGACCATCCCTGACGGGTGTTTCTCTAACCTGATCTTCAAACTCTCCAACAATGGGGATTCCACATCCTCCCTACTTAACGTGTCCAGAGCTCAACTCTCCTTATAGTTAGAAAGTTTTTCCTAACATCTAATCTCACTCTCCCTTCCTGCGAACTAAGCCACTTACTTCTTCTCCCGCCCTCTGTGGACATGGAGAAGAAGAGATCACTCTCCTCTTTATTTAACTCATAGATTTCAGTGGTATTTGGGCACCTAAATCCCTGCCTGAGAGCATCCCTTCTTGCAGAGGAGGAGGAGGAAGGTCTGTTTAATCTCTCGGCGCCAGTAATGAAGGGGGTGGGGAGGCAGGTGGAGAATCTTTCAGAAATGGGATTTGGAATCTTACTCACTGAAAAGCAAAATCAGCACAATGGCCGAGTCCCGGACCGTGGCCATCGCCTCAGTACCTCCGCTCTTCTGCGGGGCACTGCCGCTTTCCTCTCCAGCCAGCCTGGGAGGGAGTCACGCAGGGGGCAGCTCTTGTCCTTCCCCTGCAGCCCTGGGCCGAGGGAGGAGAGAGAGCCGCTGTCTGAATGGCGAAGATTAGAAATCAGGCAGTGATGTCACAGCTGGAGGTGTGAGTGACTCCTGCGGCCAAGTATGAACCTCCCCACACCTCCCCTCCCCCCCCTTCCCCTCCCCTCAATACCTGCCCTGCGGCTGAGCCCACAGGTGCTGGAACTAAGGGTGCTGGAGAGGGGGGGGCTGCCGCACCCCCTGGCTTGACGTGGTTTCCATCATATCCAAGTTTACAGTTGGGTTCAATGGTTCCCAGCACCCCACTGTGCACATTGTTCCAGCGCCCCTGGCTGAGCCCCCCACAGGCCTCACCACGTATGAGGGGCTGGCAAGAGAACTGGACCGCGGGAAACCGGTGACTGGAATAAACCGGTGCGCCCTGTCTATAGAGAGCAATGCTGCCTGTGCTGCAGCGCCTTCTGGAGGACAACAGCCCGAACCGCAGAGAGACCCAGGGCCAGGAGAAAACTTACCCATCATCTCTTTCCCAAGTGAGCTGCTCGTTCCAAAAGCTGGGAACGTTTTTCCCTTTGCTGCCGGTGGATTTTTCCATTGCTGCAAACGCTGGATGGTGCCATGTGGTCCAGAGAAGGGACTTTTCCCTGTAAAATTCCTCCAGGATTAACCTGTTATATTTAATTTTTGTGGCCATATGTTTTAAGGAGTGTTAAGTGGGAAAGAACAGCACTAGGGACTCTCGGCCCTACATCTGCTTACGTCAGTGAATGTAAACCCACAGCGGTGCCAATAAAGTCACTGTGTTTGATAAGCAGTGTGGCCTGGTGGATCGCCGGCTCGAATAGGGTTTAAGGCTGCTAGGTTCTATCCTTGGCTGTGTGACCTTGGGTAACCGCCTCCCTGTGACTCTCTTTTCACTTTCAGCCTGTCTCTCTCTTTCCCATATGGCTTGTGAGCTCTTGGGATCTGGCCCATTGACTCCAGTGGAATGATACTAATTTACACTGTGACAAAGGGGGGGGGGGTTCTTGTTTTCTGTGGGGTTTCAATGGTTTGCATGTGGAAGGGGTGGGACTCAGTTTGCCTGGGTATTACTGGTTTAATGAGGTGAGGGGAGAGGGAGTTTGTTGTGACAGAGGACCGGAGAGGGAACGTGGGAACCCAGCCAATGTCCTGGAGGATGGATACCCCAGCGACCGGTGACCTGAGACCCCGACCCGGAGACCCAGCTCAGGAGTTGCAGCCGGTTCTGGCCAGTGGGAGAACAATGGGCTGCAGCATGAGGACCCAGTGACCTAACCAGCCGGTTCCAGCCAGAGGACAGAAGCGAGGAGAGGAGGCCCCAGTTTACGACCCTGTTTACCTGGAGAGAAGACAATGGACAGAGGTGGGGCTTGGGCCAGGGGATCTCAGATGCCCAGGGGGGCTCGGGGCTGGAGAGGGGGAGCAGGCAGAGCCTGCCTGGATGCAGAGACTGGGGTGTGCTGGGCTGAGGGAGGCCAGGCCTGAGGCCCTGAGAGTTTCCTGTGCTGTGTTCAACTCTCAATAAATCCTCCTGTTTTACGCTGGCTAAGAATCACTCCAGTCTAGAGAACAGGGTTGCATCAATCCCTTTGGGGGTGGAGGCCCCGAGGGTCCAGAGTGAGTGGACTCCCTGAGGGGGCCCACGGCGAGAAACAGGTGTGCTAAGGCTCAGATAGGTGTGGCTCCAGGAGGTGGAGGGGCCTGACCCCAAGAGAGAGTGGACCCCCAAGAAGGGCTGTCTCACTGAAAGGGGCACCCCCCACAGACTGCACGGGGCCAAGAGTGGGCATGATTTGTGAGTCCGTGACATACACCAGCTGGGGATCTGGCCCATTGACTCGAGCTGAGCTATGATGCATTCACACCTGCTGGGAACCTCTGTGCCTGCATTTCCCCGACCAAGCTGCTTTGCAGAGGATGGGGGTTTTTACACTGAGCCCATCTTGGGTCGCTGTGCCTCTGTCCCACAGAAGTAGTGACCTGAGTCCCCCAGCTGGGACTCCAAACTGTGCTGGGAGCTGCTTTTCAAATTCTCCAGGTGCTTGCCCATGACCTCCTGTTAGTGGCTTTCTCCCTACCACTGACAGTCACTGGGGGGCCAGCCCTCTCTGAGGGAGCTGCTGGTACCACTGGTAGGTTTGGTAAGCACTGGTGTAAGTCCAGGTCACGGTGGAGATGTTTCCTTCCTGAACAACCAGTGACTTGGGTCCCTAAACCAACAGGGACTCACAGCAGGAGACTGGAGGGAAATAAAATTACAACATTAGAACGATGTATATCAGGGTATTACAGCACCTAACAAAGGTCTGTCTATCCACAGAAGCTGGGAATGGACGACAGGGGATGGATCACTGGATGATTTCCTGTTCTGTTCATTCCCTCTGAAGCACCTGGCACTGGCCACTGTTGGAAGACAGGGCACTGACCTTTGGTCTGGTCCAGTATGGCTGTTCTTATGTTGTTATGTCTCTCTCCATGTCTATCTGTGTATATGTTTAGCTTTCTGTCCTTCCATGTGTATCATCTATTCATACATCAATCTATTGTAAAACACACAGTTTCCAATAATAGCTAGCGTCAGTTTCATAAGCGCAATCCAATGTCACAGACCCACTCTCCTCACCTGATGCTCCCCGCTGGGTCTGCGTTACAGCATCTTCCATGCTGGAGCCTGTTACAAAGAGGGGGTGAAGGAGAGGTTAGTCGTAGAATGTTGCCACTGAATTTTTTATGGAGAGCGTCCCTCATTGATTATCCTGATGATGACAATAATATTCTTCAGCGACATCTTGGATCAGGCACTGACACTTATTTTTCTTTGCACAGCACCTATCCCTAGTTGGAAATCATTGGATCTTGCTAATTAATAATATTTGGTAAATATATATTAATTGTTAATTATAATTAATTATTATTATCATACTATTATATACTATTATTATTTATTACTATGCCAACCCCACCATCAGGTTTACTCAGATGCCCAGTCATTTCCATTGAAACTTTTTAACCATAGGAAGAATGGCCCAAGGACTGGGCAACAGTGTGATATTTCCCCGTTACATAAGAGCATAAGAGTGGATGGTGGCAGGGTGGGGCTACCCTCCCTCACCGTGGGGTGTCCTATTTTTTGATTGTTAAAATATGGTATCCCTACTCACAGTGTAGCTCTCCATTCACAGCAGGCTGCAGCATGAGGTCTCAGCTACCTCACTCCCTCCCCCTTTTTCCTGTTGGTAGTGGCCAAAGGAATGCTGAGAAATGTAGTTCTTTCCCTGCTCCAGGGCTGGCTCTATAGACAGGGAGCTAACCAAGGAACTACAGCTCCCAGGGCCCCCTGTTGGTTCTCAGCTCCCATGATGGATCCCTGCCGCCCCTGCAAATGGGCTGCCCCAAGCACGTGCTTGCTTTGCTGGTGCATAGAGCCGCCCCTGGCCACAGGACTGTTTGTCACTTTTTACAGATCCAGACTAACATGGCTACCCCTCTGATACTATGACATAGTTGGCATCCCAGAGACTTGGTGGGATAATACACATGACTGAATATTGGTATAGAAGGGTACAGTTTGTTCAGGAAGGACGGGCAGGGAACAGAGGGTGCAGGTGTTGCCTTATATATCAAAAATGTATACACTGGGACTGAGGTTGAGATGGAAATAGGAGAGACTTGTTGAAAGACTTGTTGAAAGTCTCTGGGTAAGGATAAAAGCGGTAAAAAACAAGGGTGATGTCATGGTAGGGGTCTACTACAGACCACCAAACCAGGAAGAAGAGGTGGATGAGGCTTTTTTTAAACAATTAACAAAATCATCCAAAGGACAGGACTTGGTGGTGCTGGGGGACTTCAACTACCCAGACACCTGTTGGGAAGAATCATATTAGCCTTTTTCACAACTGCATTCCATTATTGACTCATATTCAATTTGTGATCCCCATAAACCCCAAGCTCTTTTTCAGCATTACAACCAGCTAGATATTCCCCATTTTGTAGTTGTGCTTTTGATTTTTTTTCAACTTCCTAAGTGAAGTACTTTTCACTTGTCTTTATTGACTTTCATCTTGTTGATTTCAGACCAGTCTCTATTTTGTCAAGGTCATTTTGAATTCTAATCCTGTCCTCCAAAGTGTTTGCAAACCCTTGATGTCATCTGCAATTTTTATAAGCATACTCTCCATCCCACTATCCAAGTCATTCATGAAATATTGAACATTACTGGACCCAGGACTGACCCTCGTGGGACCCCACTAGATATGCTCTCCCAGTCTAACAAAGAACTACTCTTTTGAGTACGGTCTTTCAACCAGTTTTACACTCACCTTATAATAGTTTCATTTAGACAATGGTTCCCTAGTTTGCTTATAAGAATGATGTGGGATTGTCTCAAATACCTTACTAAAATCAAGGTATATCGTATCTACAACTTCTCCCTATCCACTAGGCCAGTAACCCCATGAAAGAAAGGCAGCCAATCTTGGTTTGAAGAATCAAGAGATTTTTTTTTTAATGCTTAATTTGAATTTGGCTGGCTTCAGCTTCCAGACATATTGGTTCTTGTTGTGCCTTTCTCCACTAGATTAAACAGCCCATTTAGAACCAGAAATGTTCTCCCCAGGACGGTTCTTATACTACATAAACAAATCATCGCTTGATCTTTTTGACTAAGCTAAACTGATTTAGCTGTTAGGCATTTTCTACAGCCTTTGAATCATTTTCTGTGGCTCTTTTAAACACCCTCTCCAATTTTACAAATCCTTTTAAAATGTGAACATCAGATCTGGCCACTGTATTCCAGCATTAGTGTTATCAATGCAGTATACACAAGTAAAATCACCTCTACTTTTACTCACTACTCCCCTGTTTATACATCCAAGGACCACATTAGCCCTCTTTTGCCACAGCTTTGAACTGGGAACTCAGGTTCAGTTCCTTTCTACTACACATCACAGATTCCTCATGGGATTTCAGGACGTTTCTACATCTTCTCCTGTTTCGGGTCACACACCGCTCTGCTTGGAGGAGGTCGTGTTCGTTTGTCTTTCTTTCTTTCTTTCTTTCTTTCTTTCTTTCTTTCTTTCTTTCTTTCTTTCTTTCTTTCTTTCTTTCTTTCTTTCTTTAAGGAGGAAACACATCACTACCAGCAGTAAGAACGGCTATGCACTGTGGCTCAGCAGAGAAAGAGGGCTATTTTGTGCCACTGGTGTATCTTATGTATCTCCGTTTCTGTTTCTTATGCCTGGCTGTCTGTCTCTCTCCCTGTCTATGTATCTATAAATCCACCCATCTCTTTTTTCTTTCTTTTCTCCCTGTTCATTTGTTTTTATATTTTATCTTTTCATTTCCTCCCTCCCTCCAAAACTTCAGGCTTCTTAGACCAGTGGTTCTCAATCAGGGGCACATGTACCCCTGGGGGTACTCAGAGGTCTTCCAGGGGATACATCAACTCGTGTAGACACGAGTTTTACAACTGGCTACTTAAAAAGCACTAGCGAAGTCAGTACAAACTAACATTTCATACAATGACTTCTTTATACTGGTCTCTATACTACGCACTGAAATGTAAGTACAGTAGTTATATTTCAACTGATTTATTTTATAATTATATGGTACAAATGAGAAAGTCGGCAGTTGTTCAGTACTAGTGTGACTGGGACACTTCTGTATTTTTAGGTCTGATTTTTGTAAGAAAGTAGTTTTTAAGAGAGATGAAACTTGGGGGTACGCCAGACAAATCCGACTCCTGAAAGGTGAACACTAGTCTGGAAAGGTTGAGAGCCATTGTCTTAGGCGTCCTTACCGAGGAGGTATTCCCCAAGTGCATTCCCTCCTCAGCCTCTCTGTCTCAGCTCCCGACCTGTGCGATGGGGATCCTCGCACTGCCCTGCCTCACCAGGGTGCTGGGGGCTGACCGTGTCAAGGAAGGCGAAGCACACTCAGAGATGCACTGCGGAAGAAGTAGGTGGTGTTGTCCCTATATTATATTGGTGCCACAAACTGCTGAAGACGATGAGCCTTTTCCCTCCCCTGAAATGTAACCCCAGAGAAAGTATGGTAATGAAATGGGCGACAGGGGATGGATCACTCGGTGATTACAAGTTCTGTTCATTCCCTCTGGGGCACCTGGCACTGGCCACTGTCCGGAGACAGGACACTGGGCTAGATGGACCTTTGGTCTGACCCAGTCTGGCCGTTCTTATGTTCTTCAGTAGATTTCACGTGTCTAGATGAATAATCAGCAAGTATAAGTGTCGCAGGCTACTTATACCCAAGGAAGTGATGTTTCCTGCTGTGTCAGGAATGACAGTGATTTCCTCAAAACGATCTTATATTTGAGTGTTTGGTTACTAGAATGTCAAGTATCAGAGGGGAGCCGTGTTAATTTGGATCTGTAAAAAGCGACAAAGAGTCCTGTGGCACCTTATAGACTAACAGGCGTACTGGAGCATAAGCTTTCGTGGGTGAATACCCACTTCGTCAGACTCATGTAGACATGTAGCTAGATTTCCTGCTGCACGTCTGTCTATGCATCCATTTAGCCACCTGCCCGCTGCTTTGTCCATCCCTCCCTCTTGCTGCAATATCTGTCTATGCTGACACTTATCTCCGTGGCAAGTGAGCGCTGAGAGAGAAAATTATTTCCCACACAGGCGCGAGGGCTCTACAAGTCTTTGCACGCACGCACATACCCACCTCCCTGACAGGCGGCAGTGGGTTTTGTCCTCAAAGCACACTAGTACAAGTACACAGCTGAGGGCCCAGGCTGGCTGCTGGGGAAGCTGAGCGAGTTGCACCGGTGGGTGGTTTCCAAGGCCCTGGGGAAGGAATCTCCCTGTTCCCAGCCACCTGTGATCTTTAATATCGTGATCTGCAGGGAACCGCCTGGGACCTGCTGGTAGCAAGGGATGCTCCGCTCTCCCCCACGGGTAACTCTCCCTCGCTGGACACAGCAGATTTGTCTTGAGTGACGGCGTATGGGCCGCGGGCCCCTGTGGGGAAAACAGGGCGAGGGAGGCCAACGGAGGTCACGCCCAGGGAGGGGCGGGCGTTTGGCTGGAAGTCCCCTTACAGCGGTGGAGAGCTAAAGATGAGCCAGTAGGAAGCAGATGGAGTTTTACAAACCGCAGGCGTCTCTGTTATGCTCAGTAGAGCTGACCACGAAGAGATGGGACTGGCGTAAACGCAGTTCTTTGCTTTTAAATACCAAGGGACGCCAAGCTCTTAAATCCTGCATGAGTGTGAGAGGGAAGGTGTGTTAGTGTGTGTGAAAGAGAACAACAAAGCACAGAGAACTAAAGGGTGTGATACCTCGCAGCAGTGCAATGAGCAGAAGGAAGTTCATGGGTGCTGTGGGGTCTGTCAGATTCTGGAATGAAAGGCAGGACTGGGTCCCTTTGCGTAGAGATCTAAGTCTGACACAGGAAATTCTCTGGGTGTGGGATGCATTCTGCGGGCCAGGCTGTTTATCTAGGAGTGTGCCGTGTTGTTGTAGCTGTGTTGGTGCCACGCTATTGGAGGGACGAGGTGGATGAGGTCATATCTTTTAATGGACCAACTTCTGTTGGTGAGAGAGACACGCTTCCCAGCGGAGGAAGAGCTCCGTGTAGCTGGAAAACTTGTCTCCCCAACAGAAGCTGGTCCAATCAAGAATATTATCATCTAGAGTGTGTATGGATCCCTTTGCCTTTGAGATTAAGTGTGTGTGCGTGTATGTGTGTGTCATGGTGTGTATGCATAGCTATCTATATTTCTAAGTGTGTATGAAAGGGGGATATATGTCAGAGAGTGCCTCTGTGTGTGTGTGTGTGTGTGTGTGTGTGTGTGTGTGTGTGTGTGTGTGTGTGATTTCAGTGAGTAGGTTTCTGGCTGTGTGTTAGAATCTGTCTATTTGTGTGTGAGAGTCTAGGTGAGGGTGAGAGAGAGAGTGGTTGTATGTGAAAATGTGTGTGTGTGTGTGAGAGAGAGAGAGAGAGAGAGAGAGAGAGAGATTACGTGCGCGAGTGTGTCCTGTGTGTGGCTGTATGTGAGAATGTCTGGGTGCATATTACCAGTCTGAAAGTGTCTGACCTGAACAACAGGGAAAATTACATGGGAATGACTGAGTTATCGGATTGTCTCCCCAGAGAATGCTTCCCCATCTGCTAATGTTGTGGGACAAGGAGGCTATTTTTGATACAAAACCACCCGATCCAGGCAATTGGGGAAGGCGAAAAGGTCTATAATTTTCCAGGTGTTTCTTCAAGGTTCTTCCTTAAATTACTGATCCCTCTTCTCTTCTCTCCCCTTTATTCTGTTCACATCGCTTCCATTCCGGTCCATTCCAATGTGTTCTCTTCTGTTCCATTCTATTCTTATTGCCTCTCGCCCACGCTGTTCTACTTTCCTTTCTTCTCTTCTGTGCTCATATCCTCGGTTCTATTCTAACTTCTGCTTGTCTCCTCTCTTGGGTCCTTGTGCCCTGCCCCCTCCCCCCGGGTTTTGTGACGGGCTGCCTGTGCTCACCTGGCACTGTGCTGCAGCGCGCACAGATACACAGCCGAGTCTTCCAGGCGGCTGCTGTTCAGGTACAAGAAGCTGCTTTTGGTTTTGGTGTCCAGGCTCACGGTGAAATTCTCTCGGGTGTCTCTGCCGCTAGAGGACAGGGAGGCCACGAACCGCGGCTGGCCCCCGCGGGGCTGGCGGTACCAATGCACGCTGTCCTCGGTGCCCGTGTAGGAGCAGTTGAGCTGGGTGGGTTCTCCTTCATGGGCAGCGGCCTGGGGCTGGTCCTGGGTCACCGTGTATTGGCCCAACGCACCTGGGGGAGGAGGTTGGTTTTAGTCCAGTTTTCTTGTTCAGCAGTGACAGGAAAATACATGCACCTCTGTGCAGACAAAGGAGAAAACAAGCAAACGAAAATCCTCCCTTTCCTCTTGCTGTCTGTCCGTCCCTCCACACTTCCTACTGCGCTGCCTGCCTGTCCACCTGTCCATTCTTCCCTCTGCGCTGTCCGCCTGTCCATCCAACTACCCTTCCCTCTGCGCTGCCTCTCCATCTGTCTGTCTCTCACTCTGCACCATCTGTCCATCCTCCCGTCTGCCTCCCCCATCCCCGTGGTATCGGAGCGCTTCTTTCAGAAAAGCCATTCCCCAACAGCCTGGAAATCCCAACCCGGGGCGCCCTGCTCAGAGCGGAGACTCGAATACCTGGAGCCAGCACCAGCAGCAAAGCGGCCAGGCTCATTGTCAGGGACTCAGCTGCAGAGTGAAGTGGCTGCCGCTGAACCTGGATGAGGTGACGCTGTGACACCGCTCAGCCTCCAGGGGTGGCCTTCAGGCTGGAAGGAACTCGGTACATTTACCCTGTTCAAGTGGGTGGGGGAGGGAAAGGGTTTTCCTTCTGAGTGCAATGGGCCTGATCCTCCACTGGTGCAGATTAATTGGGTTCCATCAGAGTCATTGGGCCGGTTCCCCACCCGGAGCAAACTGGCCATAGTTCCACTGGCGACCACGGGCAGAGCCACAGCTGATGTAAATCAGTGGAGCCGCATTTAAATCCGGGGCAGCTGGTCCGGTTTCTACCAGTTAAGGCTCTGTCCCTATAATTCATGGATTTCCCTCTCTGCGGTGCTCTCCGGAGTTAAGCACTATTTATGTAGCGGGCGCACACCGACATCAAGGAAGCAAAGAGATGGTTATAAGCCACTGGCCGAAGAGGGTAACAAGGCGAAGCGCCAGCCTGTCTCACTGTCAGGAACGGAAAATTGTATCAGGAATTTTTATTAAAAAGATGAGAGGAAGCGAATGAAAACAGGATTTCAGTGCAACGCGGATTGAGGCAGCTGAAGGGGGCTGGAGTGGAAGAGCCGCTAGGGGGCAGCAGGGGGTAAGGGATATGGGGACGGGGCCTGGTTTTACCCTCAGGTGTATCCCGCCCGAGAATGGCTTGGCCGATCCGTTGGCCCTGGTGTCCCATCTCCAGAACAGGCTGGTGCCGCACTGTGATTATCCCAGCAATCGCCTACGGGCTTCCCTAGGCAGAGTGACAGGTGCTTTAAAAACAAACAGCCACAAAGGCTCCCTGCCCCTAAGGGATTACCTGCGCAGCAGGGAAAGGCAGACAAGGGGATGGGAGGGAAACATGCACAGAGAGTAGAAAGGACTTGCCCAAGTTCATATAGCAGTTCAGTGTCAGAGATGGGTTGTCACCCTTAGATTGTAGGTTCTTTAGGGAAGAGACTGGGCTGGTGGGCTGTACTTCTACACCCCCTAGGGCAGGGGGTAGGGTTTACGGTTATGGTGAGGGTGAACTGTCAGACTGTAGCATTCACATTTTAGTTACAGTTTTGGGTAAGGGTTAAGTATGCGGTTAGGTTTACGGTTCAATGGGAAATGAGTGTCTAGTTTCCTTAGGCCTCTTTCAAATCCCATCCCAGTTCCCTAGGAGAAACATCCAAATACTGAGAATAAAACACGTCTCCATAGTATCTTCTATCTATACCGACCAAGTTTCAAACTCCCAGCTATTGCCGCTGCCTCAGACAAATATAAAATTCACTTCTGTAAGAGCAGCTACAACTGTGGAAACTTCATTAGAAACCGACGAAGAAAGAGAGGGGGGAGTTTGGGGGAACTCACCGCAGATCCAGGAAACACTGTGGGTTCAGGTCAGCCTCCAGCTGAGATATTGGTGTTCTTAAGGGGAGAGGGATGGGCTTGTGGACAAGGTCTGTTCTGGGATTCAGAGACCAGCTCTGCCACAGACTGTGTGTGTGTGACGATGTATCATCCTCTATGCCTCAGTTTCCCTAGCCCTAACCCTAGGGTTTTTTCTAACTCATGTAGGAACTGTTGAGATTTCTTGACGAACCCAGGTATCAGTGGGATAGGGCATGAATATGTTTGCCGGCAATAATGTCTGGGATTATCACAGCAAATGTAATGGAATGAGGCACCCAACTCCATTAACCTCCTTTGAAATGCCCAGCCAGAACTCCTGAAATAATTATTTTAAATCATTTTCGTCTTTCCTCTGCTGCCTTTGCCGACAGCCTGAGTGAAACCGAAGACACAGCGCGTGGAAGAAGAACAGGAGTACTTGTGGCACCTTAGAGACTAACAAATTTATTTGAGCATAAACTTTCGTGGGCTACAGCCCACTTCTTCGGATGCATAGAATGTAACGTACAGCAAGAAGATATTTATACATACAGAGAACGTGAAAAGGTGGAAGTAGCCAGACCAATTATAAGTGGCCAATCAAGTGAGATGAGCTATCATCAGCAAGAGGGGGGGGGGGGGACGTTTGAAGTGAGAATCAAGATGGCCCATAGATTATCACTTCAAACATTTTTTTTTTCTCCTGCTGATGATAGTTCATCTCAGCAAGTACTCCTGTTCTTTTTGCGGATACAGACTAACACGGTTTGTACTCTGAAACAGAGCGTGGAAGGGTTTCCAATGACAACCTGTGTTTATATTTTCAACCAGCAGATGGCGGTGCTTTCCCATGATTTTACCACGTGCCACATGATTTTAGAATTCATGGTTCTCACGTACATTCTTGGGTAAAGAATTGAATAGTTTCCAAACAAGTCGACCCACAATGCAAACGTCTCTACAAGAGGAGTATTGATGTGACCCCTGGACAGTTGATTACTCACTGCAGCTGGACCCCACCGCTCACAAATGGGTATTTCTAACTATTTCCCCATATTTTAACTTGAATATTTTACCCCCATTTCACCAAACGGACAGTAGACTGTTAAAGTAAAGAGAATTTTAACCGTCTATTGTCCGTTTGTCAATGAATTTTTCAATTCACATTTTATCTCAATTTGTATTTCAAACAGTAGTTCGGTTTGTCTCTATTTTTACCCAACATTTTAACCCTTATTTTACTACAGATGATTTCCCCCACCCCACTACACCGATACAGGTCATCTCCTAAGCTAGGCAAAGACCTGTCAGTAGTTTCCTAATTAAACATCATGCCCATTATATTATCCAAGGGTGATGTTTAAATTAGCTCTTTAAATAAACATGTAACTGTTAAGGGGAGTTGTATCGTTAAGCCGCGTCAGTACTCAGTCTGTTTCACGCCTCTGCTGCCCGTTTTAATGTCTGCAACAACCACTGCAGCAAGGCTGGGGGGCGGGGGCGGGGGTTTGCAGAGCTCTGCTAAGAGATTCTCTCAGTGTGCGCGCTGCAAGGCGCAGTAATACACCGCTGTGTCCGCCAGCTCCAGGGCTGTGATGTTCACAAGTGTGGAGCTCTCGCTTAGGAGGAAAACCTCTCCTGGGCGAAATCTGCAGTATCGCTGCAAGCGCTGTGTGGCTTTGTCCCGCTCCAGAAAATGTACTGAGGAGGTTGCTTAGGAAACCGGTCTTAGCAAAAGAGAGAGACGCCAGCAGTGTCACTGGCATTGTAGGAACAGCTGAGTGTCACAGTCTCCCCTACTGACCCAGACACTTCGAGTACCTTGGACCGGACCGACCGAGTCGCCCACAGCAGCACCTGCAACAAGATAATCAAACTCAGGGACACACTTTCAATTGCACTTGACCCATGGAAACCCATTGCAGTGAAAGGAGTGGATTTCAAAGAAATTTAAGGGAATTATGCACCTAACTCCAAAGGAATTAAGGGCAGGGTTAGGGGAGACAATGGAGAAAAGCCTTAGGGTTTAGGGGGAAAGCTACAGTTAGGGAATTCAATGCTGCACGGTTTAAGATTATGATTTGGGTTTAATGCGCAGTGAGTGTCTAATTCCCGTGGAATCCTCTGAAAATTCGAGACCAGTTACCTAGGAGATTCACTATCCCGCGTCTCCATGGTGTCTCCTTCTATACAGCCACCAAATTTCTACCTCCCACATGTTGCTGCTGCGACAAAATGAATCTTACCCTTCAGGTCCCCTGAAGGCAGCTCCGACTGGGGAAGGTCAATCAGAAACCAGCCGACTGGAAGAGGGAGGAGTTGGCGGGCTACTAACAGACACAGGAAAGAAGCTGTGTTCATGTTAGTCTGCACCTGAAGTCGCAAGGTGGTTCAGGGAAGAAGAAGGGTTTGTGAGTCAGTTAGTCTGAGGACACCTGGCTTCAGTTCCCAACTCTCCCACCGACTCCCTGTTTGCCCTGGGACAAGCTAGTTAATGTCTCTGTGCCTCAGTTTCCCTACATGTAAAATGGAGATTGTAATATTTTTCCACTTCCCAGGGGGATTATGAGGATATAATCTTGCGGTGCTCAGTAGTTACTGGGAAGGGGTCATATAAGGACATCGATTTTTTGTTCAGTTTAGTGAAATCTGAGATTTTTCCAAGGAGCAAGGGGAGCTAGTCATCTAACTCCCTTAGTCTCCTCTGAATGCTTCGGACAACAGTCTTGAAATTATTTTCCTCTGTTTGGCCTGTTCTTCTACAGTCATTGTTGTCCCCCTAGCTAGAAATTAAAAGGAAGAGAACGTACAAGGATTCCAATAACAATAAGTGTTCATACTCTACAGCACATGCAGCTGTGTTCACAGTCCTTTTCACCATATCCCTGGAAGGCATGGTTTTAATCCTGTGCATTCCTGAAAAGAAATGCCTATGATGTGCCGAACATCAGCTGCAGACGGGCTGGGAGGAGTTTTGTACGGCTCCCCGACGTGGCTCTGTCACTGTGCTCTCTGCAGGGCGCAGTAATACAGGGCTCTGTCCGCCGGCTCCAGGGCTGTGATCTTCAGAACTGTGGCGCTGTCATCAGCCTGGGAAGAAAACCTCGTCTTGGCAAAATCTGCGGTATGGCTGCGCCCGCTGTAGGACTTTGCGCCTCTAAAGAGAATGTACTGCGGGGCTTGGTTCGGATACAGTCGGTACCAATGGAGATAGACATAGCTATCGCTGGAAGTGTAAGAACAGCTGAGTGCCACAGATTCGCCAACTGATCCAGGCACTTCGGATTCCTTGGACTGAACCGAGTCTCCCAGCGCAGCACCAGCAACAAGACCAACACATTCAAGGGCAACATTTCACCTGTAGTTGAGATATGGAAATGATTCCACCTGCATTGCAGTTTCAGGGAATTTCAAATAAGTCTAAGGGATTTAGGCGCCAAAGTCCATATGCATTAATGTCATGAGCAGGAGAAGGGTTGGGGTTTAGCGTTGGGATTAAGGCGGGGGTGTGAATAAGGGATTAGGGTTATGGTGAGGGTCATTCGCGTTTTAGTTTCAGTCAAGAGTAAGGGTGAATTATAGGGTTAGGTTTATGGTACAATGGGAATTGAGTGTCTAGCTCCCTTGGGCTTATTTGAAATCCCAGTCGAGTTACCTAGGAGATTGAATATCCAAATGCTGAGAATACAACACGTCCCCATAGTATCTTCTCTAGTGACCGAATTTCAAATGCTCGGATACTGCTACTGCCTTAGAGGTGTATAAATGTCACGTCTCTAAGGGCAGCTACAACTGTGGAAACTTCATTAGAAACCAGCGCAGAGGAAGAGGGAGTTCGGGGAACTCACCGCAGACGCAGGGTGTTGAGGTCAGCCTGCAGCTGACATATGAGTGTTGTTAAGGGGAGGGGGATGAGATTGTGGACAAGGGTCTGCTCTGGGACACAGAGACCTGCTGTGCCACAGACTGTGTGTGACGATGGGAAATCATCCATGCCTCAGTTTCCCTAGATGTATAAAAGAGAGGGGTTTCTTCTAACTCATAAAGGGAGTGTTGACATTTCATGACACACTCAGGTATCATTGGGACGTGGCATGAACATGTTTACCAGCAATAATGTCCGGGGTTATCACAAGAAAAATTTAATGGGATGAGGTGCCCAACCCTGTTACCCTCCTATGAAATGCCCAGCCAGAAGTCTTGAAATAATTGTTTTAAATTATTTTAGTCTTTCCTCTGCTGCCTTTGCCGACAGCCTGAGTTAAAGCGAAAATCTATAGAGCATGGAAGGGTTTCCAGTGACAACCTGTGCTTATATTTCCCGGCAGCTGATGGCCATGCTTTGTCACGTTTCACTTCTCGGCTCTCAACATATATTCTTGGGGAAAGTGTCTTGCAATTAAATAGTTTCCAAACAAATCGACCCAAAATGCAAATGTCTGTGAAACAGGAGTATTGATGTGACCCCAGGACAGTTACCCCTTGGTTACTAAGTGCAACTGGACGCCACCAGTCACAAATGGGTATTTCTAACTATTTCCCCATATTTTAATTTGAATATCCCCCCTCCCCCATTTCACCAAACGGACAGTAGACTGTTAAATTACAGAGAATTTTAACTGTCTTTTGTCCGTTTGTCAATGAAACTTTCAATTCACATTTTATCTCAATTTCTATTTCAAACATTAGAAACCAGCGGAGAGGAAGATGGAGGAGTTTCAGGAAACGCGGTGGGTTCAGATCAAATCTACCACAGATGCAAATGTCTCTATAACAGGAGCATTGATGTGACTCTGAGGGAGTTGGTAACTGCAGCTTTACCCCACAACTCAAAAACGGGTATTTCTAACTATTTCCCCAGTGTTTTAACTCGCGTATTTTATCCCCATTTCACCATAAATGAGCAATTTAACAGTATATTGTCCATTTGTAAAGGAATGTTTTCATTCGCATTTAATCTCAATCTGTATTTTCAACAATAGGTCACTTCATCTACATTTGTACTCACCTTTAACCCTTGTTTTACTACAAATGATTTCCCCCCACACTACACCGATACAGGACATCTCGTAAGCTAGAAAAATAGGTATTAATAGTTTCCTAATTAAAGATCAGGCCCATTATCTTATCCAAGGGTGACGTTTAAATTAGCTCTTTAAATAAACATGTAACTGTTGTGGGGAGATGTATCTTTAAGCAGCGTCAGTACTCAAGTCTGTTTCAAGGCGCTGCTGCCCGTTTTAATGCCTGTACCATCCCCTGCAGCAGGGCTGGGAGGGTTTTTGTACAGCTCTGGTATGTGGCTCTGTCACTGTGCCAGACGCAGGGCGCAGTAATACACCGCGGTGTCTGCCAGTTCCAGGGCCGTGATGTTCAGAACTGTGGAGCTGTCAGTAGCCTGGGAAGAAAACCTCTGCTGGGCGAAACCTGCGGTATTGCTGGCCCTGTTCCCCTTTGCTCCTCTCAGGAGGATGTACTGCGGGGCTCGGTTCGGATACTGACGGTACCAGTAGAGATAGACGCCAGCAGTGTAGCTGGTTTCATAAGAACAGCTGAGAGTCACGAAGCCTCCTTCTGACCCGGACACCTCGGGTTCCTTGGGCCGGACCGAGTCACTCAGCACCGCACCTGCAACAAGACACTCACGTTCAAGGACAGCCAGGTGCATTGGCAGGTCAAGGATGGGAATTTTTAAAGAGCCCAAGGGGTTTATCCGCCTAATTTCGAACCAATTAAGGTTAGCGCAATAATTAAGGTTAAGGATAGTAGTGGCGTTCGGATCTGGGTCAGGGTTAAGATCAGGGTTCGGGTTCTGGGTAGGATGGGAGTTGGGAGCCGAATTTCATGACGCTTCTTCCAAAAACCCAGAGCCCGGTTACCTAGTTGCTTAAAGACCCAAAGGCTGAGAATGAAACGCGTCTCCATGGTGCCTCAGACAGCGGCAGCCGGACAAGATGAGAGGTCACTGCGAGAATAATTTAAAGGCAACTACTCGGAGGGACTGGGAGAGGTTAGTGCGAGACCAGCCTAGTAGAAGAGGGAGGGGTTCGGGAAATGCGTAACAGACTCAGGAAACGGGCTGGGTTCTGCAGCTGAAGCTCAGGTGAGAACTCGTGGGAGAAATTCCTTCCACTGCACTTTCTGGAAGATCGGTTTCTTTCTTATTTTCATGTTTATTGTACTTCTTCTTGCTACTCGGTGAGAGGCGAACTAAAGACATTGTGGGAAGACTTAAGTTCTGTCTTGTGTGTGCTGGTTTTGTAGATGTGGATTTTTTGTGTGTGTCTGTCTCTGTGTTTGCACGTGCGTGTGTGTCTGCATGCTTCTGTGTGTTGTGCCTTTGTGTATCTACCCCATTGGCCCCATGCTGGTTTACTCCAGCGAGGGGAATCCAGCCCCAATGGGAGAACAGCTGATTGATACCTGCGGTGGACCAGGCCCAGTTGACTCCATCTGTCCCACAGTGACTCACCTCAACCGAGGAGCAGACCCGCTGTGGGTAAACTGACATTAATCTGGGGTAACGCAATGGTGACTGAGGCTTCAAAGGTGTCAGGTCGTGTGGTTTATACCAGCCTCACTATCTGTGGCCTGGGGATGCTACTCTGCAGTTGTGTTTCTCATGGTGAGAAAGCCCAGCGGGTGGGTTTTGTACAGGGCTCCCTATTAAACGCCTCACAGTGTCTTCCCACAGAGCACAGAAATACAGCGCTGAGTCCGTCGGCTCCAGCTCTTTAATGGTTAAACTGACGAATTTTGAGGATTCCCTGAATTCTGCAGAAAACCGTCTCCCGGCTCCATTCTGTTCAGCGTTACTCTGAGATATTCGGAAGAGAAAATCCGTTGCCCCTGATCGGTGCTGTCTGTACCAAAATAAGTAATAATCCGGGTATGCAGTGGAGAAAGTACACTCCAGGGTGACAGTCTGACCCCCCAACTTTGCCAGCTGCCCTTGTGTTTGGGTGACACTGCCTTGTCCCTGGATGAGACCTGCAGGGAAGGAAGAGAAAAATTTCATCCTAATTAAGCATGTAAAACTATTGCACATCGACAGCCATTCTCGTGTGAGGAGAAGAGAGGCCTTTTAGGGCTCAGGGCCTCCCAGAAATTGAAAGGTTCTTCATGCGCATCTCGCACAAAAAGACCAACTCAGGCCAGAGAACAGGATGGGTTTGCCCCGCTTCTAGTAAGGCAGCAGTGAAGTTGAGAATAGAACCCAGGAGTCCTGAGTCCTAATCGTCCAAGTTCTAACCACGAGACTTTGATCCCCAGTCAGAACTCGGTGTAGGACCCCGGAGTCCTGATTCTCAGTCTAACTGCTCTCAATCACTGGACTCTCCTCCTCTCCCAGAGGTGGGACTAGAAACCAGAAGCTCAGACCCCTTCTTTTAACCCGCTAAATCCCTGCTCTCGTCCCTGGGCTATGAACAGAACCCAGAAATCCTGCTTCCAGTTCCCCCCTGTTCAAACCCAATAGGTAACAGAAATTCTAACAGCTGAAGAAGTGGCTTTTTACCCACGAAAGTTTATGCCCCAATAAATCGGTTAGTCTTTAAGGTGCCACCGGACTCCATGTTGTTTTAGAAGTTCTAACATTCGTTTCTTCTTTTAGCGGACACTTACTCAAAGATAGAAATGCTGTTACTGTCCAAAGCAGGATTTCTGGAGCATTCATGATAAAATATATTGTTTCTAGACCTTCAGGGGCTCAAGTCACCACAATGATGGGTGAATACGGGAACCTGGACAGAATGGAATTTTATGGTGAAGTTTCTCTCACAGAATCAAACCAGAGAAATTAAATCTGTGGTAAGACCATTTCGTCCTCTCTTATAGACCCCAGTTGAAGGCTGTTTCCCTCAGCAGGTAACACAGCTAATACCCTCCGGTAGCGTTTACCCGCTGTGGGTTTGGCTTCTTCCTGTCACGTGACACATTTCTGGCCTCCAGATCTCTTTAGCAGCTCAGTAGGAGCAACTTAGTTCTGTCTCATCTTCGGAGACGGGAGCTCAGCAAGAAACACAAGGTCGAGCGGGGTTTTGCTTTTTTCAACGGCTAAAACAAACAAACAAACAAACACACACACACACCGAACTGCACATGGATTCTGTCGACACAGATCTGGTCAGGACCCTCCCCGCTCACAGTCCAGAGAAAAACTGCGCGTGGTTCTTTCTCCAGAGTGAAGCAAAGTTAAGCCCATTGACTGACGACCTGGGGATCTGTCCCATTGACTCCAATGACCCTAGGGTGATTTACACCACCTGGGCTCTGGCCCATTGAATTCAGTGGGTTAACCCTGATTTACACCAGCTGAGACTTTGCCCCGTTTACACTACTGGAGCGAGGTCTGATTCCTGCCTCCTGGGGTCTGGCCCCAAAAGCAGACGGAGCTATTCATGGGAATTGCGGTGTGACAGGTACTGACATCTGGCTCATGAGGTTCTGGGTATTGTGGGGAGGTGGGGGACGGTTCCTGGAAAGGGGGAACATTTCCACACAGTTAGTGCCCGTGCGGTTTCCGTCACACCTGCACCGTTTGATTCAAACCCCTGCTTGTGACGTGTTGTGTCTCTACACTGATTTCTATCTGCGCCAGTTTTGTCTCCGAGTCAAGAGAAAATTGATCACTGGATTTTGTAAAGGCCCCTCTATTAACCCACCCGACGTGGTAATTTAATGGCGCCTCAGCGATAGCACAGAAATACATCGCCGAATCGCTCCGTTCTAACTCCGCCATTCTCAGACCCACGTATTTCTCGGCTCGCCTGAAGTCCAGTGAGAACCAGCTCCTAGCCCCGTTGTGCTCGCTTCCGGCAGACCTTCGGAAGAGGTACTTCACCTGCCCGCTGCTGTCCTGTTTGTACCAGTATATGTCATAACCTGCATCTTCAGTCGAGAAAGTCCAGCCCAGTGTGACAGAGTCACTTTGTACCCCGGTCAGCTGTCCTTGTCTCTGGGTGACACTGTTCTTCTCGGTACTTAATCCTGCAAAAACAGTAGATGCAAATTCACAAAAATTAGCACAGCTGTGACTGCTGTCACCTGAGGATCCCAAAGAGTTTTCCAATAAATGTGATCGATCTGTCCCCATACACTCCTTCTATCTATCTATCTATCTATCTATCTATCTATCTATCTATCTATCTATCTATCTATCTATCTATCTATCTATCTATCTCCATACACACTCCTCTCTATCAACCTATCGCCACATATCCTTTCTACCTATCTCTCCTTCCCCACTCTGCAATATATAACTATTTGTCTATCTCTATTTTTCTCATTAGTTTTTAGAAAGGCTCCAGCTGAGATCTTCAAAGCCGCCTAAGAGAAGCAGATCCAATGTCTGAAAATGGATGGGCATTGGCTGCCCAAATCCGATAGGCAGGTCTGCAAATCCCAGCCCGAATACAGAATGACGTCATATCTTTATTTTAAACAGCGTGTGTCTTCCCTAAACACCAGGCGATATTCAATGTCACAGTTCATTGATTTACTTTTTTGATCTCACCTCACAACAACAGTAGACTACAGAGCTGTACTAGGAGACACAGCATGCTCGCTGCAGCTTCAAATTAACCTCTTGCTCACTCGGCGTCTGCAGCGAGCAAGAGAAGATTTCTTCCGCTTGTGTGAATTTGTTGGTTATTTCCTTTATCTATTTTTAATGATTGTGCACGATGTAAAAATGAGCCCTGCTTTTTTCTGTGAGCCCCTCTTCAATTTCCTTCCCGCCTTGTGACGTTAAAGCCACTGTACCGTACATATCAACAAAACATAAAGTCAAAGGTGGTTAATATACAGGTCTGGAGCGCCCCCTAGTAGACCAATAAAAACTATCAGAGACCAACCAGGAAGTGAAAATGCGCATGGAATTTCAAGCGTGATTTTTTTTTTCTCCAGAGGAGAATTTTTGGAAAGGCTGTGACTACTCACATACGTTTTTTTCTGAGCTGTGAGACTGTGAGGAAAGCGATAGCTTAGCACGTTTTAAAAGCGTCTCATTGTCACTGTCCAGTTATTATTCAAAATCCCCCTGGTGTACAAATTTCAGATTTGCACGAATACTTTATGTTTGTGGTATTTCTTGGCTGGTGATTAGGACGGCGATATTCAAAAGAGCCTAAGGACATAGAATTTCACTGGAATTTTTAAAGGAAACTGGGTGCTTAACTCTCTTGAAAATCCTAATCATAACTACAAGTGGCTCATTAAAGGATTCAGTATTAGGAGACATACTGATAGGAGGAGTTGGTATTTTTAACCTACCGCCAGGTATTGCTACTCTAGCAGCAGCTGCTACTGCCCTCCCCTCTCCCACCTCTCAGCTGGGGAGAGGCAGTTGTCCAGTCCCAGCTGCGCTCCAGTAGGAATTATGATACCTATGGACAGATTTTACGATGCTGATAGAAAGTGGCCATGACCGGGACACACTGCAGTGCAGGGTCAAAGTGAAGGAGCTGCAGAATACCTATCACAAGGCGCGGGAGGCAAACTGCCACTCTGGTGCTGTGCCCAGGAGCTGCCGGCTCTACAAAGAGCTGGACGCGACACTGGGTGCGACCCCACCTCCACTGCGAAGGCCCCTGTGGATACTTCGTTGGCTCACGTGCCAGTCGAGAGTGGACCGAGCCAGGAGGACAATCTTGGATGAAGAGGGGGAGGGGGTCCCAGAGGCAGAGGATGACTCGGAGGCCAGAGATGAATGCAGTCAGGAGCTCTTCCTTACCCCGGAGGAGGCTAGCCAGTCATAGCAGTCAGAGCTTGGCAAAGTGCAAACAGCAGAGGAGGCCCCTGGTAGGTGGATCTGATTTTTTGGAATTGCTGAAGCGAGTTGTTGGGGGCAGGAGGGTTGCAGGAAGCAGGCTTGTCTCCCACCTCATACCTAGTCTGAGCCGTGGTGGGGGGCGGGGGACATTGCTGCATGCAGGCGAGCCACATACGTTCCAGGGTGGAAACCGCAGTCTTGGAGAAGACCCTCCCTTGATTCCCTGCTCATCCTCAGCAGCGAGATATCTTCCAAAATGATCACCTCCTGTGGAAAGTGTGGGGACAGGAATTATTATCAGCCCGCCCCCTACAGTGCTGGCTCCCCCCAAGTGCCGAAGAGCCACGTGCCCAGTGTACAGCAGGGTCTGGGAAGAGTGATTTACCCTGCCCCTGCGGCTACTCACCATTGTGGGGGTCTTGTGTCTCATGTGGGCTTGCCTGGGGTCAGCCAGTTAGTGACAGGTGTGTGAGTACTGGCTGTGTTTTAAATAAGTGTTGTCTGTGTTCCAGACAATACTGCTTCTGTAAAATGATGCATTTAAATTTCTCAGAGATGACCTTGGGAGCCCAGCCACCCTCTTTGTTATCAGCGGCAGAACGGCTGCACAGAATTAGAAAGTGTCCAAGAAGAACTAAGGAGGACTTTATGTGTGAGGTTATGAGGCTGAGAAAAAGGAATTGAAGGAGTGGTGGGACAGCGAGAAGAGGGACTGAAAGGAGAATGGGGCACACCAAAAAGAAGCCACAGAGCGGCTCTTAACAGTTATGGAGCACCAAACGGACACGCTCCAGATACTAGCTCTTCAAACCAAGCAGCTCCGCTTCTGTCCTCCCCTGCTGCTGCTGTCACAAAACTCTTTCCCATGTGCCCCCCCAGACACTGCCAACCCACTGTTATCAACCTCCTGGCTCCACTCTCTACCCGCAGCATCACACTCCTCCCTCCTCACAGTCCAGCACTGAGGACTCCCACTACCCGCTGCACTCAACACCCATCCCTCTGCAGTTTGGCCCTGCTGAAGTCCAGCACCGGCTACATCGTACTCCAAAGGAGAAAGTTGGGTGTGATCCCTGGACATACACAAATCTGTAGCCATCCCGGGACCCCTCTTCCTCTTGAGACCTTCCCTTCCCCCATACCACATCCTCCTCCCTGCTGATGAATTTTTTCATTTGACTCTACTCCGGTTGTCGTCTTTTAATAAAAGAATTGTGTTGGTTTGAAATCAATCTTTATTCTATTAAGTGAAAGGACAAAGAGCCCTGCAAAGCAACATACAATTACGTTAAGGCCCCTTCTTGCATCATGTGCACCAATCACCTCCTAGCATTACAAGCACTGCACTCCCGAGCATAGCAACAAATATTAGTGGCTTTCAGCTTCAACTTACTGCCTCAAAGCAACCCTGCTCCTTATGGCCCTGTGCTGTGCCCCTCTAATAGCCCTGATCTCTGGCTATTCAAACTCAGCCTCCAGACTCTGAGCCTCTGCGGTCGAGCCCTGAGTGAAGCTTTCACCCTTCCCTTCACAGATATTATGGCGTGTACAGCACGCAGCTATAAGCATAGGGATGTTGTCATCGGCCAGGTCCAGCCTCCCATACAGGCATCGCGAGGGGGCTTTTAAATGGCCAGAAGCACACTCCAGACTCATTCTGCACTTGCTCAGCCTGTTGTTCAACCGCTCCTTGCTGCTGTCAAGTTTCCCCATGTATGGCTTCATAAGCCACGGCACTAAGGGGTAGGCACGGTCTCCCAGGATCACAATGGGCATTTCATCTTCCCCTACAGTCATCTTCTGGTCCAGGAAAGTCCCAGCTTGCAGCTTCTCGAACAGGCCAGTGTTCTGAAAGATGTGTGTGTCATCCACCTTTCCAGACCAGCCTGCATTAATGTCTGTGAAAAGCCACCGGTGATCCGCAAGCACCTGGAGAACCATTCAGAAATACCCCTTGTAATTAATGTACTCGGTGGCTAGGTGGTCTGTTGCCAGAATTGGAATATGTGTGCCATCTGTCGCCCCTCTGCAGTTAGGGAAACCCATTTGTGCAAAGCCATCCATAATGTCACGCACATTGCCCAGAGTCACAGTCTTTTGGAGCAGGATGCAATTAATGGCCCTGCCCACTTGAATCAACAGAAGTCCAACAGTCGACTTTCCCACTCTGAACTGGTTAGTGACCGATCGGTAGCAGTCTGAATGGCCAGCTTCCACAGTGCAATTCCACGCATTTCTCCAGCGACAGGGCAGCACTCATCCTCGTGTCCTTGTGCCGCAGGGCTGGGGCGAGCTCATCACACAGTCCCATGAATGTGGCTTTCCACATGCAAAAATTCTGCAGCCACTGCTTGTCATCCCAGACATGCATGGCGATGTGATCCCACCACTCAGTGCTTGATTCCCGAGCCAAAAAGCGGTGTTCCGTTGTGGTCAGCACCTCCATAAATGCCTCAAGCAATCTCGTGTCATAGCTATTACGCGTGGCGAGATCAGTGTCACACTCCTCTTGCCTTTGTAGTTAAAGGAATAAGTGCACTGCCACTCGTGATGTGCTCGTCAGATCAATCAGTGTACTGGTCAGCAGTTTGGGATCTATTCCTGCAGCCCGAAAGAGGTGGGGCAGGGCTCGCAGCACACAAACTGTTGAAAGATGACGCCAAATGCAGAAGGAAGCACAGAGATTGCTGAGATGCAAAGCAATGCACCACGGGTCATTGGGACAGGACCCAGGATGCCCCACAGCATCGTCTGCCTTCGAACAAAAGAGAATGAGGTGCTCTGTGGGATAGCTGCCCAGAGTGCACCCCTCCAAACAGCACCACAAGTGCACTCAGTGCGCACCGGGCAGGGATAGCTCAGTGGTTTGAGCATTGGCCTGCTAAACCCAGGGTTGTGAGTTCAATCCTTGAGGGGGCCACTTAGGGATTTGGGGCAAAATCAATACTTGGTCCTGCTAGTGAAGGCAGGGGGCAGGACCTTTCAAGAGCCCTTCCAGTTCTAGGAGATAGGATATCTCCATTATTTAAAAAAAAAAAAAAAGTGTGAGCTCACGACAGCGGTTTTCCTTCTGGTTTTCTGTAACTGCTGGTGCTGTAGCTTTGCCAGTGTAAACGTGCTCTCAGTCTACATTTGCAGATGTAAAGTGCCGGGAGTAACAGCGCCCCTCAGAGAGCGCTGCAGGGAAATCGCTGCCGTGTGTTCACAGTCAGCTGCCAGCCCAAGGGTGTGGCCACACTTGCGGCGCTATTCGGAGTTGTGCACTCTGGGCAGCTATCCCACAGAGCACCTCTTCCCCTTCTGCTCCTGAGGCTTGTGGGAAGGGGAAGGGGCAGAGAGGTGCGGGGCATCCTGGGTCCTGTCCCAATGTCCCGCCATGCATCACTTCATATCCCAGCAGCCCCTTTGCTTCCATCTCCGTTTGGTGCCATCTTTCAATTGTTTTTGTGCTGCACGCTCTGTCTTCCCCTTCGGTCTGAGGGAATTGTTCGGAAACTGCCAGCGCTGTAACTTTGCCAATGTAGACGTGAGAAATCACACACCCCACCCTCGAGCGCAGCAAGTTTGCTCCCAGCGCTGGCGCGCGACGACACTCACACATCAAAGCGCTCCCGCGGCAGCGCTTGGAATTCTGTTCCATTTTCAAAAGGCATTTTTGAAAATGTTCTCCTGAGAGCAGGAATTGTGAGATGACGTTCACGCAGGAATCAGACTCGATCAGATAGGTGCCTTCTGGTTTTTAAAATCTGTCAATCTATTATATCAGCCCCTGTTCATTTTTAATGGGAATCTGGTATTCAAACCCCGAAATCCGATTAAAATGCTGAGACCAAGTATTTCCTAGCACACAGTTGGAAATTGATGGTCATGGTGATGGCACCTAGAGGATAAAACTGAGATCTGGGTTGGCCCCATCAGGCAGGGAGCTGCACAGACACCCAGTGAGAGACAGCTCCTGCGTCAAAGATTTTTCAAACTCAACACCCAAGACAGACGGCGAAGAATGCACGTGAGGGATGTGGGAGGGTTTTTGTGCAGCTGTCTCCGGGGTCTCTCTCACTGTGTCTCATTCAAGGCACAATAATACACAGCTCCGTCTGTCAGCTCCAGGCCTGCGATGATCAGAACTGTAGCAGTGGCGTTAGTCTCAGAAGTGAATCTCTTCCGGGCAAACTCTGCGTGGTCACTGATTGTGCTTCCCTTCGCTCCTCTCTGGAGAACGTACTGCGGGGCTTGGCTGGGGTTTTGGCGGTACCATTGGAGAGAGACACCGTTATAGCTGGTGCTGTAGGAACAGCTGAGTGTCACAACGTCTCCTTCTATGACAGACACGTCGGGTTCAATGGATTGGATTGAATTGCCCGACACAGCACCTGCCACAAAACAAAATACACCAGCTAGATGGGGGGAGTGTGGATGGCGCTAGATGGAGGGGATGTGTAGACAGATAGAGGGGGTGTATGGGGAGGGAGAGATAGATAGATAGATAGATAGATAGATAGATAGATAGATAGATAGATAGATAGATAGATAGTCTGAGTGCACTCTTTTCAGAGAGAGAGAGAGAGCAGAGTAACGGAGATCGTTAGACAGAGAAAGGAGGAGTGAGGGAAAGAAAGAGACAGCTGGTAGAAAGATAATTAAGGCTGCAACTTGGTATGAGACGGATTCACAGGCAGTGAGACAAGTTGCCCGAACAAAGCTAAAACAACAATTACCTAGGAATAGGCTCAGAAGCAAACCCTGGTTCATTGTTTGAGATCAGTGGCCCCCGGTAGTTCCACTGAGAGGTGTTCAAACCTCCACGCTCTGCAGAAAGCGCCTCGAGTGTTAAAACCAGATTCTGCCAAACTTCTCTCTGGGGCGGATGTGAACACACAGCTTCCCAGGAAGCAAAGGGCGCTGGGGTTTGTGGCTGACGGTAACATCATGCATACTTCCTTCTCGTAATCCATCTGGGGATCTCATCCCCCTTCTAGAAAAAATATCTTGATTTTTGATTATATTTTTGTTGGTAATTGTCAGAGTATAGGAAAGAGATTGCGTTCTCTGGTGACCTCAGGTGCATTTAGTCAGCGCTTTGTTTTCTCGTTAATAGGTAACTGAGAAAGAAAGAAAGAAAGAAAGAAAGAAAGAAAGAAAGAAAGAAAGAAAGAAAGAAAGAAAGAAAGAAAGAAAGAAAGAAAGAAAGAAAGAAAGAAACGCCCAAGAATCAGGACTTGCAGCAGACCCTGTAGCTGGGAATCTTAAAGAGCACAGCTGGCCTGCAGGGGCTGCCTCATAGACTACACAACCTGATTGGCTGGAAGAGTCCGCAGACCAGCTCTTAAGCCCAGCAGCAGCGGCAGTTCAGGAGTTGCCCAAATCATTTGCCACGGCTGCTACTCTAGCTTCTGGGCTGGCTTGTTCCAGCCCCGCTCCTGCCTTGGACTCCACCTGGCCTCACTTGCAGGTAATCCTACCCTGGCCCTCAGCTCCATGCCTCACTTTGGCTTTGCCCCTTGGCTCTGTCTTCTGGATGCTCACTCCGGCTCTAACCCTTGGGCTGCCTGCCCACATCCTACTCACAGACAGACAGACAGACATTGGCTTTGCTAGAACTACGATGCCTTTCACTAGATGAGGATCTGGACCACTCGAGTTGTCTCCGGCTTCCATTGCTGTAAAAGAGACCAGAATCTGACCCCGTGTTTTTTAGCAGGTGTTTCCAAATTCAGAAAATTTGGTAACCAACTTCTCAAGGAGATTTTTTGCAAAGGCAGCAAATATGGTATTAAAACATTGCAAATTTCGGCATGTAACTACTCTCGTAAATATCACTGAGGATAAGTAGTCATGCTTGGTTAAGAGGCGCTTGGTAGTATAATATTATACAGGGATAGAGACTGAAGATATGTAATAATCATTTATATCTTAAGCGTTTTAAACTAAAATCCTGACCCTATGAAGCCCTTAAACACGTGTATTTGTTTTAGCAATGTGTGTGTAGCCCATTTATTTCCGCAAGACTAAAGCAAGTGCCTACGTGGTTTCCTGGATTGGCTCCAAGAATCTGGGAGCACGTACAGTAGTAAACAATGAGCAACACATGAAGTGATAGCGGGAAGAAATATGACTGAAAGTGAAAATACCATTGCACACTCCTTAAAGCATTTAAGGGCTTCAATCATTCAAATGGCAAAAGTATCTTCATTTAAATAAAAAGAGCAAAAATTTACAGTGGAAATATATATGATCCAGCCGGGGTGTGAAGCCTGAATGGACCCAAACTTCGACAAAGAAGTTGTCAAGCAGAAAAACACAGTGCCTTCCACACTATGTGCTCTGAGCAATCTTTACCTTTTTGTACAGATACAGATATTGCCCTACTCCGTAGTGGGATCTGATAACACAGTAGTTCACGGAGGAGTCCTGGAGAGACACCTCTTCAATATCCAAGGTCAGACGCATCTTATTAATAAAATAATCCTTATCCTCCAAATACAAAACTGCTGAGAATTTCCCGAAGGCAAACTTGTTCTCATCACCAGACCTGAAAGCAGTCAATACATGCTGGGGAGGCTGGCTCGGATACTGACGGTACCAAAACAGATAGGGGTTTCTGTCTGTCGTGGAGAAGTTACACTGCAATGTAGCATTGTGTCCAGCGGAGATTCTCAGCTCCGGAGGTGACTGGGATACAGAAAAACTTTCAACAATACCTGCAAAGGGGGGAAAGATCTTGAAACACGTTTTTTATGCATCCTTTTTTTCTGTAATATTTATCTATCATTCAAGGTACATCTGATGAGCGAAAATGTGATTTTTAATACAATTCCAGTGTTTGCCAAAATAATTACATAAAATACCCATATATTTTCTGGGTTTTTTTAGAGATTGCATTTTACTTGCCAAATATCACAAAAGTTGAGGTTCTGAAGTATTTATTCATCTGCTTCACAATGAAAATGGCTCTCACCTGACAGCAGCAGAATAAGATGGAGACGGAGAATCAAGCAGGGCATTTTGTAACTTTAGATTCTCTTCACCAATTACTTACAAAGGATTTCTGCCTGCTGCGTCTCATTTAACCGTTGCTATTATAAACATGGAACCTGCTCTTTCTGTGACCTGTGCGTGGCCTTCCTGTCACCGCCTGGGACTAAAGTAATAGAATAAACCAAGAAAATAGTATGGGATATGTTGCTCTGGAGCGCCCTCTAGTAGAGAAGTGGAGGGGGAGCAAGAAAAGCATTCTCAGCCCACTCATGGGGAGAAATAACTTATTTTCTGGTGGCCTGTCTCATGGATGGAGTCTTCCCAGAGAAGCAGTGTATGCAACCTATAGATGTTTCCTGAAAGCCATTTCAGAGCTAAGGGGCTTGGATGAAATTGATAATGTCGCACTTCTTAAAACATTCCTCTAGCCATGGTTTACAGTCATCTTTAAAACTTGCCTGATGAAAACTCTTCAGTGGGACTGTAGTGCCTAAAGCTCTCAGGTCACTTTGTGGGTCTCAGGCTATACTTCTAAGAGAGGAAGGATGGTCCACTGGTCACAGTTCTGGGCAACTGCACCTATATTCCCCCTCCATGTTCCAAGCACCCCCCTCCGGCTTCTGGCCCCACAGCTGTTAGCTTTCTTAGCGAGAAAAGTGTGTGTGTCTCTCTCCTGATCAGGGTATTTCCACGCTGCACAGGTCCCTGCCTACACCTGTCCCCAGTTAGACAGACTGCCCAAAGAGGCCAGCACTTCTGCTTTCCTTTCTCTTCTAAGGTAATTTTCCACAGTTTTAAGTTATCACAGCACTTTTTTCTAAGCAAGCACGTTTTATTCTTAAGGTAAAAGCATTGCCAAGAAAATGTATTAACAATAATGAAAGAACCTACACACAAGCAAATAAGCGTACCCTCTCTCTCTCTCTCTCTCTCTCACACACACACACACACACACACACACACACACACACACACACACACACACACACACACACACACCCCTTCCTAGAAGGGCTCTGACAAGTCTTCTTCTAGTCTGGGTCCAGCAATCACTCACACCCCCTGTAGTTACTGTCCTTTGTTCCAGTTTCTTTCAAGTATCCTTTGGGGGTGGAGAGGCTATCTCTTGAGCCAGCTGAAGACAAAATGGAGGAGTCTCCCAGGGGGTTAAGTAGACTTTCTCTTGTGGGTGGACACCCCTCCCTCCCCCTGTGTAGAATTTCAGCTACAGGGTGGAGTTCTGAAGTCGCATGGGAGTACAACAAGGATGAATAGATTCAGTAGATCATAACCTTTACATAGATGTGTTACATGGCATATATAGCATAAAATATATTCCAGTTATGTCATATATACATTCATAAGCATATTTCCATAAAGCATTATGGGGGGCACCGTCACACTCTCCTCCTGAATTTACTGCCAGAGACTTAGACATTGTCCACGGCGGAGGCAGTACATGTAAAATCCTTGTTTGTCTTTGGTCATGCTCCCTTTCAGTACCTTTAAACCAAATGATGTTATTTATAAGTGTTCTAGCAAGATTTGGGGTTCCTGGTCCCTGGGTGCCTGAAAACAGGTTGGGGTGTAGTATTGCTAGCAGAATGCAGACAGCAATATTTGTTAAAGGGTCGGTGTCTTGGCATTTAGCCACCAATGCCATGAGGCGGTGTGCCTCAATTTCCCCTTCTATACATTAGCATGGCTTTGTTATGCTTTTGCTGCTGTGCCAAGCTTTCAGTCTGTTCACAGGTTTAGGCTGAAAAGTAACATGCTTGTGGGACTCTCTTGTTACCATCCCTAGCATGTCCAACAGTTGTTTTTTCCCCCACAAATCAGTTATGTAACACGATAGAGCTTTTTTAGTGTCTACTGCATTTTCCCATTTCTTTGTGCCCCCGGTAGGCAATCTGATGCAGAGTATTTTGCCTGTTTGGGGGTGGCTTTTAATACAGCCATGTGTTTGAGGCTTTGGCGAGAAAAGGGTGTACTGCACCCGTGCCTGCCCTCAGCCTCTCCCTCTGGAATTTCTCTAGGCTGGAACCCACTCCCTTGTGAAGATTTACCCATGCAGAGATTTTTTCCCTTCTCCCTTGACGAGACAGTTTTATTTTTTACAAGCATAGCAAGAACAGCATCTTTCAATGGGGTGCTTTGGATTGGTAAGATTCTCTTGGATACTCCACTTTCTGTTCCCAAAAGGTTAGCTGGAGGAGGGGTGCTCCCCTACACCTTTTCCGCTCCTCTACTGATACAGGAGATTTGGGACGAGTAACAGGAGAGGTGAACACCCAGCCTCCTTTTTCCCAGGGGTAAAATGGTGATTCTGCTTTTCCCGAACCCTGTACCCCTCTGCTAGTGTTTTATGGTTAATTGCAGTTTGTGCTTGCTCATAAGAGTCTGCATACCCAGCTAATTTACCCACTGCATTTACCTTTTTGTCCCACATATACTGTTTTTTTGTAATTACTTCACATATTTAGGAATTGTTCCTGAGCAACCAAATCACACATTCCTTCCAAGCTAGTAATGCCTTTCCCTCTTACCCACTATTTACCATTTTTTTAATTTCATTTACCTAAGCCACATTACTCAATCCAGATCCCCTCTTAAGACTCATGAATTTAACCCTGTAGGTTTTAGGTGTAATCTGAAACTTTTTCAAAACCAGTTCCTTAAATGTACCATAGTTTGAAGCATTATTAATAGGCAACTTATTGAATATGGCCAGAGCTCTGCCAGTCAATTTTGTTATCAATGTGGTTATCTTTTGATCTTTAGGGATAGCATGGAGGGTGCACAGTATCTCAAAGGTGATGAAATATTTGGCAATATCACTGGATTCATCATACTGTAGACACAGTCGCTCCCATTTGTGGATTTTTGGGGAAGTGGAGCCAGCAGCTGGAAGGGTTTGTTTCTTTTACTCCATAACAGCCAGTTCATGCTTCTGGGCCTTAATTTGGGCCTGTATTTCTCTGTTTCTTAACTTCAGGACTTTTTTATGGGCAGCCCCCTGTGACTCCAAAACTTACAGGTAGCAGCCATGGTTCACATTCTACCTTGAACATCCTCATGTAGACTTCTTATGTGGATTGGAACCTTCCAAGATCCATTGTCCATTAAGTGCTTCTTGATTGGGCACTTAACTTGCACATTCCTTTCTAAAGAAGTTGCCCAAATGCTTTACTAAGGCTATTTAAAATCAAACACTTACACAGCCAATATTCATAACTTCGAATACAACAAGGACACATGCATACAAATAGGATGAATATATCCAGTAGATCATAACCTTTACATAGATGTGTTACATGGCATATGTAGCATAAAACATATTCCAGTTATGCCATAGATACATTCATAAGCATATTTCCATAAAGACTTGTGGGGTGCACCATCACATGCGGACCTTCAGGAAGCAGTTCAAATCTTTGCAACCAAGAAGGCACAGAAAGCACCACTTTGCTTATTCAAACATAAAAATGCCAGTGTAAAGTTACATTCGCTGTTCAGGAGCTTGAAAGTTAAGTGTTACTTAAAATTTTTGAACCAGGCATTTTAAGCCATTAATTTTCCTTTATTGGGGAAGGTAGCGGAGCTGTAGCCTGAGAGAAGTAGAACAGGAAGAAGGCAGAATTGAGACCTTTCAAAGTTTTGGCCCAAGCAAGGGGAATGGGGGTGTCATTTGAGCTCCCCGACTTAGGTGCCAAAATGTTGTGTGTTGGCCCTGGCTGTCAGTATATGCTGGGGTGGTTGGTTCAGATACTGGAGGTACCAGAAGAGATTCAGGCTGCTAGACATGGTGGTGAAATTACACTGTAATAATACATCAGGTCCCTCTGAAACTGTCACCTCCAGAGGAGACTGAAACACAGAATCACCTTGAACAAAGCCTGTAAAGGGAATAAAAGGCCATTAAAGAACTTTCGTTTTCCTTTTCCTTTCTACTATATGTCTGTAATTTCAAGAATAGTTTGTATACAGACTGGTTACCACTGTTGAACCAAGCTTTGTTTTGCAGGAGGACAAAGCTTTTCCCCAGAAATATTGGGTGAAATTTGTTCTCGTAAAAATCAGGGCCGGCTCCAGGCACCAGCCCACCAAACTTGTGCTTGGGGCGGCACCTGGAGGGGAGCGGCACGGCGCTCCGGCTGCCGGGGAGAGCGGAGGCCCGGCTGGGCTCGCCGCCCTCCCCCCTGCTTTCCGGCCGGTTGGGGAGAGTGGCCCGCGGCGGTGCTCTGGGGGGAGGGGGGGGCGGCTGGGGGAGGCTTTTTTGCCTGGGGCGGCAAAAAAGCCAGAGCCGGTACTGGTAAAAATATTCTATGTTGTTATTAAGTATTGTGCGCCCATGAGGAAGCTGGATGCCCAACTCTCTTAGAGGCTTTTGAAATCCTACCCTGACATAATAGGAATTCTGTAGTTTTTAAGTAACATAAATACTAAATTCAGTCAAAGTAAACATTTCTCACCTGAGTAAACAAGCAGAAGGTAGAGCGGTAAAGCCAAGTAGTAAAGCATTTTGCAGCATACATTTATCTTTTTTTTTTTTAGGAGTCTTTAGTTAATTATAAAAGAATTCTTCCTTTAATTTGTTTAAATGTTAATTCCGGCTTAAAATGTTAGATCTGCTCTTTCTGAGGCCACCTCATCTCTTCCACGCCTGTCCGATGGTGCTGAAGTCACAATCACAAGGGAACTTCTGTCAGTCAGTTTGACTCAGATATTGTTATAGAACGAAATATCTAATGTAATGTGAAACATCACTATGTGTAAGTCAAGGGCGCCCACTAGTGGCTGTAAGAAACCATGCAAGAAAATATCAAAAGCCAGCAAGAAAGACATTTCAGAAACCTTTCTGAGACCAAAAAATTTCTATTGTTAAATGGAATTTCTCATGCTGCTGCAGTTCAACCACAAAGTATGGACTGCAAGTAGGAATCGTTGGGTGATATTCTCTCCCCGGTGTTATGAAGGAGATCAGACTCCATGACCACAGTGCTCCCTTCTGCCCTTAAAATCTGTGTGTTGGACGATATGGCGCTTAGCTCAGGCAGAGAGAGAGAGACCCCTTTCCCCTTGAAACGGAGATGATTCCTACCAGCCAGTGCTGATTGACGGGCTTCCGGGAAAAGGTTTGTTTGTAAAGAAGCTATCAACCATCTTCTCACTATTCTTCTCCACATAGAACTTGCGTGCTGTGAGCTCATGATCATGATTGATTATTGACACAACAGCCCCTGTCCCGGACCAAGAACCCATTATACTAGGCACTATCCATTAAACGCATTCTAAGAGTCCTGGTCTTAGGGCAAGACTTCATTACTCCAGGCGCTGTACAAACACAGAATTTAAAAAGGATCACTGCCCTAAAGACCTCTAAGCGGTCTGGATGAATTATTGGTTTTGGGCAGGTAATTGTAATCATCATTACGTAAGTGCCTGCTGTGCAGTGAATTATCAGTGACCTTTGTTCAGGAAAGCATCATTAGTCACTCTGAGACTTAACCAGCGACTTAGATGAGTTCCTGGTTACAGGGCCAGAAGGGACTTTCACGTGTTTGTGATGGCTTTATTGTTATATCTCCCTATAGCACTTAGGCACTCCAATGGGAAGCCAAGGAGAATTAGGCACCTAACCAGCCAATCACTCTGGAAAGTCCCACCAACGAGCAGAATTTTAGTGATATTTAGATGCCTAAACACGTATATAGCAACCGTCTGCTCCTTAAAGTGCTTAAGCACCTTTAAAAATCTGACCATAGGTGCCTTTAAAAATTACACTAGTGGTTCTCAACCCGGGGTACGTAGAGGTCTTCCAGGGGCTACATCAACTCATCTAGACATTTGCCTAGTTTAAGAACAGGCTACATCAAAAGCACTAGCTAAGTCAGTACAAACCAAAGCTGCTTACAGACAAAATGAGGAAGAAAGCAGTTTTGCAATAATAGTCTAGCTGTGGCACGCTTGTATTTTATGTCTGATTTTTTGTTTGTTGTTGTTGTTGTTGTTGTTCACCAGTACTTTTTATGGGAGGTAAAATCTGGGGAACACAAGACAATTCAGGCTCCTGAAAAGGGCACAATAGTTTGGAAAGGTGGCGAGCCACTGCACTGGGGACAGATCTGAAAGGTATTTAGGCACCTAGTGAGATTTTTCCAAAGCACCCAGGTGTCTAACTCTCATTGATTTCAATGGGTGTTAGGCACCTTAGGTACTTTTGAAAATCTCAGGATGCACTTAAATACCTTCTTAAAATCCAGCCCTAGGTGCCTCTCTGCATCTTTAAGCAGCTAAAGCCTTTAAAATTTCGCCCCTAGTCATTTGCCCAAGTCTGTGGGGGAAACAGAATTTAACCATATTCCTCATCCCGAAGTTTGCTTGCGAGGGAGCAGGATGTGGGGCTGGGACAGCCCCTGTCTGTAATTGGCTGTCACCCAGAGCAGAGCTGTATCTGTACCTGTGAGTGGGGGGAGACTGCGGGGCTTCGGGGACGCCCGTCTCTGGTCTCTCTCCAGTGCAGGGCCGGTGAATGGGAAGGAAGGGAGGGTTTTTGTACAGCTCTGCTCCGTGGCTCTGTCACTGTGCCCGCTGCAAGGCGCAGAGATACACCGCGGTGTCTGCCAGCTCCAGGGCTGTGATGTTCAGGATTGTAGCGCTGCCGTCAGCCTGGGAAGAAAACCTCTCCTGGGCGAAATACGCATTTTCGCTGTCAGACGCGTACAGCTTCGTCCCTCTCCGCAGAATGTACTGCGGAGCTCGGTTAGGAGACTGACGGTACCAGTAGAGATAGACGCCCCTAGAATCGGTGGTATTGTAGGAACAGCTGAATGTCACCGAGCCTCCTTCCACTCCAGACACGTGGGGTTCCTTGGACTGGACCGAATCACCCAGCGTAGCACCTGCGACAAGAAATAAACACAATGTACGATCAGTTCCACACAAGCTGAGTGCCCAACCGAGAGAGAGAAAGAGACCGTGGAAGGGGAGGAATAAAACTAGGTATGTAGATAGGAAGACTGAAAGGGAAGGGGCTCTGCGAAGAAACGAAGACAGCTGGTGGATTGGTTCTGCTTTTGAGAGGAGAAAGAAAGGGTTTAATTAGCAGTGAGCCAAGCTCCATGAACAAAGCTAACAGCTCCATTACCTGGACATAGAGTGAGTATAAAAAGGGTTAGAACAAAACGCATGGCCTTTGTTTAGCGGACTTTGCTCTTTAGAGTCACAAAGAGTCGGTGAAAACACAACAGCGAAGCAAGGCGATTGTTGGCTGAATATTATAGACCTACCCACGTGCCTTCCTGAAAAGTCCAGAGGGGCGGATCTGACTCCAATGCCCAAACTCAGAGGAAACTAGGGGAGGGGGGTGGTGTATGCTAATGATTTCTATGTGAAGAAATGTCTCTGCTGGCTCTTTCATCAAAAAGGTTGGTTTGTTCGTAGCTGTGACTATCTGTATGCAATAGACATCACATACTTCTATAAGAAGCTGAGCGAACAGAAAAGCTGGAGGACGGAAAGAGAGAGGTGGGTGGGTGGATGTTGATTTCAGGGGAGCTGAAGTGCTTTACATCAATTTTCCAAGGGTGGGGGGGATTTGTTTTACTGACAACAAATATTTTCATTGGAAGTTTGTAAATTCTTGCATATGTGAGTTCACATGAATATAATTGTGATAATGCATCGGGCTCGGTTTGCACAGGATGGTGGGTATCATACTACACAAGGACAGAAACGGAAAGATCCTCCCAGACATGGGAAGACCAGAAGGATCTGAACTTGCGTGATGCTGGGCTAGAAAGAGTGAAGCGACTAGTAGGCTACAGAACCCAAATTCAGCCTTTAAAGACATATTAGAAAAATATGTAAATGGCAATTGAGGCCTTAAATAACTAACAAAACTTCCTTAGATAGACTAGAGCTTTATAATACAGGTCTGTCTCATCTTACGCGGGGTTCCGTTCTGCGGTTAGCACGTAAAGCGAAAACCGCGTATAGTCAAAATTCCATTGCGTTCAATGGCGGGCGGAATCGCCCGTATTACAGGTATAGTATTAAAATTGCTATTTCTCTCTTTTTTTTTCTGACCGTGTAAAGCTGAAATCACGCATGTTAAATGCCCATAAGATGCGTCAGACCTGTATAAACCTGTATTGTTAGAGCAGAGGTGGGCAAATTTTTTGGCCTGAGGGCCGCATCAGGTTTTGTAAATTGTATGGAGGGCAGGTTAGGGAAGGGGGTCATGGGCCAGCCCCCAAGTCCTATCTTCCCCACTGGGACTCCTGCCCCATCCACTCCCACTGTTCCATGATGCCGCCCCCCAAGACTCCTGCTCCATCTACCCACCTCCAATCCTTGTCCCTTGACTGCCCCTGGACCCCTGACATCCCATCCAACCCCTCCTCTCATTCCTGATGGCCCCTCCGGGACCCCTGCCCCATCCAACCACCCCTTCTCCCTGTCCCAACTACCCCCAGAACCCCTGACTACCCCCTGCCACCCCATCCAACCCCCCCTCCTTACTGAGTGCTCTCCAGGACCCCTGCCCCCATTCAACCACCTGTTCTCCCCCAACCGCCTGGACCCCTATCCACACCCCTGAGCCCTGACCAGCACCCGGAACTCCCCTGCCCTTTACCCAACCCCCCTGTTCCGTGCCCCCTGCCCCCTTACGGCGCTGCCTGGAGCACCGATCGCGGCGTGGCTGAAGCCGGGCTACGCCCCCACAGCCACCACACAGCACAGAGACCACGTCAGGCCGGGCTCTGCAGCTGCGCTACTCCAGGAGCTCACAGCCCCACCCGCCCAGAGCATTGCGCCGGCGGCGGGAGGAACTGAGGCTGCGGGGGAGGGGGAACAGCAGGGGAGGGGGCAGGGGTGAGCCTCCTAGGCCTGGAGCTCGGGGGCTGAGGAGGATGGTCCGACAGGCCGGACGTGGCCCGCGGGAGGTAGTTTGCCCACCTCTGTGTTAGAGAATTGGAAGAAGATAGTGATTGTGGTAGTCTGTGTTTACCTGTATCTTGTTAGTGGTTAAAATGTGACCAAAGGGTTCCTGTCAATATTCTGTTGGTTCAGAGTCGGAAAGGGGGATACTAACATGCAGATGGAACTTGGCTGTAATAATATCATTGGCTATATTTCTCTTTGAAGTTTGTAGTAAACTTTCTATAAAGTGCTGGAGGATTCCCTGCACCTTGAGGTCTTTAAACCATGATTTGAGGACGTCAATAACTCAGACATAGGTTAGGGGTTTGTTACAGGAGTGGGTGGGTGAGACTCTGTGCCCTGCATTGTCAGGAAGTCAGACTAGATCAGGGATCAGCAACCTTTGGCATGCGGCTGGCCAGGGTAAGCACCCTGATGGGCCGGGCTGGTTTGTTTACCTGCCATGTCTGCAGGTTCGGCCGATCGCAGCTCCCAATGGCCGCGGTTCATGGCTCCAGGCCAATGGGGGCAGCGAGAAGCCGCGGCCAGCACATCCCTAGTCCTGTGCTGTTCCCGCAGCCCCCATTGGCCTGGAGCGGCGAACTGCGGCCAGTGGGAGCCGCGATCGGCCGAACCTGTGGACGCGAAAGGTAAACAAACCGGCCCGGCCCATCAGGGTGCTTACCCTGGCCAGTCGCACGCCAAAGGTTGCCGATCCGTGAACTAGATAATCATAATAGTCCCTTCTGACCTTAAAGTCTGAGTCTATGAGTCGATGCTTAAGGGATAATTACCTTACGCTGATTAGATACCCATGCACACATAGGAAATAGGAAGATTTTCTTCCAAGCCACTGTGCTTCTTCACGCAAGGAATACTTGTTGTCAAGAGTCTGCCAGAGAACTATCAAATGACCTCTCGGGCCCTAATCCTGTCATCTCATATTTGCCTAAACTTCATCAGTCGCAAGACTAAGGTGTCCAGCTCCAGTCTGAATCACCCTGACTTGGATATTGCACTATAACCTATGCAGCCAATTCAGAAAGAACTCTTTGCAACTCTAAAGGTCACGTCTCTACTCTGAAACTGACCTAAGATTTTTATTCATGTCTGTATGTATAATGATCTTTTAAACCAATACTCTTTTCTTTTTAAAATACATTTTACTTTAGTCAGTAAGAATTGGCAGTAAGTGTGTATTTGGGTAGGATATGAAATATTCATTGACCTGGTGGGTAATGTGTCCAATCCCGATTTGGGATTGGTAGGACTTTTTACATGATGAAGGAGACTTTCAGCAATCAATCCGCATCATATTTGACGTGGCCGTCTGAGTGGGAGCCCAAAACTGGATTGTATTAAGGGAACTGTGGTTTTGGCTTGGTAGGTATTGTAAAAGCTGTTTTGTTGCTGGTTTGGTGGCTCAAAGAATTAGTAATGATGTCCAGTTTGGGGAATCATCCTCCCCATTCTTTGCAGTTTACCCCGACTGAGCAATCTCAGGGTATCCCTCCCTCCCAGAACTTCCGGTCACAACTTGGAAGAGACGTATCATTAAAAAAGGGTCGGGAAGAAAAACAGCTTCTGACAACATCAGTGTGCTTGAGCACCCACGATCACTTCTTGTCTCGCCGGAGATGCAGCTTTGCCCCAGTGTGGGTCTCAGAGCACAGTGATACACGGCTCTGTCTTGCAGCGACACAGCCCCGATCTTCAAGGGAACCGTCTTATTATCGTCGATCAAAACGGTTGAGAACTTTCCAGCGGTGAACGTGTTCTTCTCAGCAGCAGATTTATAGGCTGTCAGTATATGCTGGGGTGGGTGGTTCGGATACTGGCGGTACCAGAAGAGATTCGGGGTGTTAGAAATGGTGGTGAAATTACACGGTAATAATACATCGTGTCCCTCTGAGACTGTCACCTCCGGAAGAGTCTGAAACACAGCATCACCTTGAACAAAGCCTGTAACGGGAATAAAAGGTCATTAAAGAACTTTCTTTTTCCTTTTCCTTTGTACTATATGTCTATAATTTGAGTACTCGTTTATATACAAACTGGTTTCCGTTGTTAAACCAAGATTTGTTTTCCAAGAAGGACAAAGTCTTCTTTCAGAAAAACTGGATGAAGTTTGTTATACTGGTTAAAATATTCTGTGCTGTTAATAAGTATTGTGTGCCTATAAGGAAGCTAGGTGCCCAACTCTCTTAGGGTCTTTTGAAAACCTACCCTGTAATAACAGGAGTTCTGTAGCTTTTAAGTAACATAAATACTAAATTCAGTCAAAGTAAACATTTCTCACCTGAGTAAACAAGCAGAAGATAGAGCGGTAAAGCCAAGTAGTAAAGCATTTTGCAGCATAAATTTATCTTTTTTTTTAAAGGAGTCTTATTTAATTATAAAATAATTCTTCCTTTAATTTGTTTAAATGTTAATTCCGGCTTTAAATGTTAGATCTGCTCTTTCTGAGGCCACCTCATCTCTTCCACGCCTGTCCTATGATGCGGAAGTCACAAGGGAACTTCTGTCAGTCAGTTTGATTCAGATATTGTTATAGAACGAAATATCTAACGAAATGTGAAACATCACTATGTGTAAGTCAGGGGCGCCCACTATTGGCTGTAAGAAACCATGCAAGAAAATATCAAAAGCCAGCAAGAAAGCCACTTCAGAAACCTTTCTGAGACTAAAATGTCTTATTGTTAAAAGAAGAACAGGAGGACTTGTGGCACCTTAGAGACTAACAAATTTATTAGAGCATAAGCTTTCGTGGACTACAGCCCACTTCTTCGGATGCATATAGCTATATGCATCCGAAGAAGTGGGCTGTAGTCCACGAAAGCTTATGCTCTAATAAATTTGTTAGTCTCTAAGGTGCCACAAGTCCTCCTGTTCTTCTTTTTGCGGATACAGACTAACACGGCTGCTACTCTGAAACCTTTTATTGTTAAATGGAATTTCTCATGCTGCTCTACTTCAACCACGAAGTATGGGCTGCAAGTAGGAATCGTTGGGTGATAGTCTCTCCCCTGCCTTATTCAGGAGATCAGACTACGTGGTCACAGTGCTCCCTTCTACCCTTAAAATCTCTGTTTGTAGATGCGGTGCTTAGCTTAAGCAGAGAGACCCCTTTCTACTTTAAACAGATTATTCCTACCAGCCAGTCTTGAATTACGGGCTTTGGGGAAAAGGTTTGTTTATAAAGAAGCTATCAATCATCTTCTCACTATTCTTCTCCACATAGAACTTGCCTGCTTAAACTCATGATTATGAGTGATTATTAGCACAACAGCTCCTGTCCCGGACCAGGACCTCATTATGTTAGGCGCTGTACACTAAGTGTATTCCAGGTGCCCCTAGAAGACCTAGTCTTAGACCAGGACTCTATTGTGCTAGGCTGTGGTGACGACACAGGAAAGGAAACAGAACGCCAGGTTTGTTGGTAGCCAGAGAGCTTCAAAAGCCTCTTGCAAAAAGCCTCCCAGGAAAACTTTCCTGGGGTTTTTATTTCTCTCCTTACTTTGTTTACAACTCTTCTTAGTGGTTACATTCTTGCGCATAGAAAAGCCAGGCAGTATACATGCACATAAGATAACGAACCCATCTCTTGAGCGCGTGAACACCAGCTGCGAGGGTACAATCAAATCAGCCAAATAAGTTTCCCAAACACAAACGCTGGATTGAAGGTCACTCCTGCCTCGTAGCCATGGGAGCAGTTTGCCGCGCCTGTGGGCTAGCGATTCGGGAGCTGTGCGTCCCTACATCCCCCCCTGTTTTATTTTATAGATGCGGTGTTTAAACAAAACACTCTCGCAGGGTAGCATACACAATGCCACTAGATTGGGTATACATTAAACAAAGCAGCAAAGTAAAACATCAAACATCAAAACTAAGACCCCATACTATAAAAGGGTCTTCATCCACTCTAAGGGTGGCTATAACTAAATATAATCCTACCAAGGAGGAAAAACGTCCTGGCGGATGGCTTAAGCATAACATTTTAGCATATCAATTTGCTATTACATACGGTTACTATTATCAGTAAGCTTAAAACAGCACATTTCTTTCACTGTCTCACATCCCAGATGTTGCTGGGTGGTTTGCAGACAGGAACAAGGCAAGTACTTAACAGACCTTGCATGTCCGGGGCAACGGCCAGGCAGAAATCAGATTGATTCAATACTTGTGCCAGGTGGACCCAAATGTCTTGTAATGTGGTGTCATTAACATACACACAGCTGTCATTAACTTGAAAAAGTAAGTGTCCTGTCAGGTGTAATCTCAGGAGCACTGACTAAAATTAACTGGGCATACTAGGTAGTTTAATTTCCCAGATGTCTTGGTGAATTACTCAATCCCACATGCATCCTCCCCATGGACCCGGCAGGATTCGGTATGTGGGAGGCCACACCCCCTTTACCGGTCCATATGCTTGGAAGGAGCATTGAGAACGTTTGCACTTTTATCCAGAAAGTCTCTAAGTATGTCTCCATGGCCGCAGAGCAGATGGTACTCCTGATGTGTCTGTAAGGGCAGTGGGCCAAGCCTGAACATGCTAGATCCCACTGCAATGCCTTCCCAGCCTCAGTGATATTCAATACCATCTCTGTCAGCAACTTCTGGGTCATTGTCTGTATTTTGATGTGTTACAGTGGTAATAGTGTAATAGAGAAGATGGCAGGGGCAATGGCAACAAGGTGCCTTTGGTACTTATCATTTAAAATCCAATTAGGGAAGGCAATACATACTGAAGGACTTATTCAAAACACAGGGCGCAGCCTGTAGAATAAACCCCAAAATCCAATCAATACCACGTTCCCAAGAATGGGTTCCATAAGTTTCTTCCTGCTAGTGTATAATTCTTTGTTTCTTCACCAGGGTCAGTTCTTAATGTCTTTTGTAGTCAGGAATTCCTGGACTTTATGGTTTCAATTAAGCAAGTGTTCCTTCTTCTCTTTTCCTGAAACAGTGTGGTTTAGCATAATGTAGGGGAGAGGTTACTAGCACATCACCCTGTAATGGTTTTGCTTCTTCTAGAAAAATTCAAAGCAACAGTAGGTCTGTCAGTGGACAAGGGAGAGGTTACTAGTACTTCACCTTGTCTTTTTTTTCCTTTTTCCTGCTGTCCAGAAGGCACAGCAGGGCTAGAAGAAGAAATAGGCTTATCATCAGTCAAAGAGTCCTCCCGAGGTGGAGGGGTCTTTTTGCAGTGAAAAGCATGGGTCCAGGCAGTCAGTCCTTGGCACTTCACAGCGGTGTTGGTGGTTAACAAGACTTGGAAAGGGCCTTTCCAGTGTGGAGCCAAAGCAGTCTTTCGTTGATGGACTTTACATAGACTCAGTCTCCTGGTTTCAATGAATGGCAGGGGTGCTAGGATTTTTGGATAACACTTTTCTACCTATGAGAAAAGAAACCTAACACATTTCATTAATGCCTGGCAGTGTTTTGCAAATCTCATAGTTGCTCGGGCACATTTAAGCCACCCCTTGTCTTGGGGGTCAGCCAAGTTTTGGCTGTGGCCTTGGATGAGCCTGCAAGCTGTATTTTCCTCTCAGTTAACTCATTCTGTGCTTTTTCCTCTTCTCCCTTTCTCGGCTTCTTTTAACCTACAAAGGAAACCTTCACTCTTCCAGTAAAATAACTTTATTACAGAGCTTTGGAGCAACAAACCGGGACAAGCACACCCACTTTTGAGGAGTGCACTCGCTACAATCTCAGGTGTCTAATTGCTTTCCTCCCTCCCCAGCCCTCTGGCTAGAAATCTGAGGTAGCCAGAAGGATCCCATGGGCAATATGGGGAGTGGGTTAACCTTCCATGTCCTTGCTTACAAAGACTGTTGGTATGCAACTCTTAACAACAATTTTTACCATAAAACACAAAAATAATCCCTATTGTGCCAGTAAATGCATGGTACATTGAATGCTGTTCAGCTGGCATCCGTTTTCTCTGATGATCTGAAAAACAAAAGAACAGAGGTCTACCCCTTCTGGGCAGTCAGTCATTGCTTAAAATGTTTCCTTGTATTTGTTCATAGGCAGCCCAGATTTCAGTGGCTTCTACCTTATTAGTTAGAAACTTGCATTAATACAAATGCTTTCTGACTTGCTTCCAAATCCAAAGCTATCTACAGCTTAAAGATTTTTACTTAAAAGGGACACAATTAACTTTCCCAGTCTTTTGATTGCCTTTTACTTCTAACTCCTGCTTTCAAACACACAGTGATCTGAACAAGACAACACAACCTATATTGGTAGGTTTGCATTTTTTTTTTTCTGCTACAATATACACTGCACATATTCTGGGGAAAAGCGGCCACTGCGCAACCCATACGGGCTCGTCAGTGAGCCAACAGAGGGGGAGGGCCGTACGCCTAATCATCAATATGGATGGTGGCAGTTAAAGCAGTTCCCCTGAGGCTTCTGCCCCTTGTACAGGGCAGCTGCCAGCAGGGCCATCTGATGGGTTTGAGTGCCTACATCAGTACACGCCTGCAGCAACTCCACCAGGGTCGAAGGACTTAGAGGACTCGCTCGCAGCGGGGACCCTGAGAAACGCGCGACGGGCACACTGGCCAATGATGGGAAAAGCTACCTGGAGCGTGCCCACCGCCTGCTCGGGGATGCCCGAAAACTGCCCTGTGCCATATAACTGCTCAGCAAGATAAGCCCCCCCACCTTGTGCTGCTGCCGCAAGCGCCTCTCGCTGGTACTCGCTGTCCCACACAACGTATTGCGCGGGAGACAGCACCATGCGACATATGTCTTTCCAATCTTGGGGGAGCAAGTGATAACCGTTTGACACACCTTTCAAGATCCCCCGGAGCTCGTGCAGAACCGAGTAGGGGAGAGCCTCCCAGTCCACTACTCGCCCCCCGTTTCCATTATTTCGCTTAGAGATGGGGAACGCCTCGAACCCACACTTGGATTCCTTGTCGGTCAAGAGACCGGCCTTGCGCACCGGCTGCACCGCCGCGGCGACAGCACCCCCCTGCCCGACCGGTAGGCATGGGGGCGCCGCCACGGGCGGCGGCACAGGGGGGGTCAGCTGCGGGCAGGAGGGGGGTGGCCCATCACCTGGGGGCAAAGGGGAAACCGGCTTAAGGCCGTCGGGGCCGAACCCCTCCAGTGCCTCCTTACAACGCTGCCAGAGCAGCAGGTGCTGAACTGGGGCACGGGGTTCACTATACAAGGTGATCCCAATCCGTATCCAATCAAAAAGCTGTAAAGACCCGCAGTCAGGATACCAGGGGCACTGGCGATCTATTTCCCTTAGAAGGTCCTCAATATGAGCGACCGGGACAGCGACACATGATCGCTGTCGTATAATCTTTTGTAACTCTCTTGCATGCTCCTTCTGGGCACTGGAAAGTTTCCCCCCCATACTCACGAATAAGGGGCGGCAAACAGCCGCGGGCGCGCTCGGCGTATCCAGCCGGTGAGTAGAGGGGTATCACGTCGGGGTCACCAGCTGTGGTGACGACACAGGAAAGGAAACAGAACGCCAGGTTTGTTGGTAGCCAGAGAGCTTCAAAAGCCTCTTGCAAAAAGCCTCCCAGGAAAACTTTCCTGGGGTTTTTATTTCTCTCCTTACTTTGTTTACAACTCTTCTTAGTGGTTACATTCTTGCGCATAGAAAAGCCAGGCAGTATACATGCACATAAGATAACGAACCCATCTCTTGAGCGCGTGAACACCAGCTGCGAGGGTACAATCAAATCAGCCAAATAAGTTTCCCAAACACAAACGCTGGATTGAAGGTCACTCCTGCCTCGTAGCCATGGGAGCAGTTTGCCGCGCCTGTGGGCTAGCGATTCGGGAGCTGTGCGTCCCTACACTAGGCACTGTGCAAACACAGAATTATAAAAGGAGCGTCACTGCCCAAAAACGTACCAGCAGTACTTGGTCCTGCTAGTGAAGGCAGGGGGCTGGACTTGATGACCTTTCAAGGTCCCTTCCAGTTCTAGGAGATGGGATATCTCCATTAATTATTATATAGTATTATTATTTAATGAATTATTGCTGCAGTGCTTTTGGCAGGTAATTTTAATCGTCATTACATACGTGCCTGCTGTGCAATTGATGATCAGTGACCTTCATGCAGGAAAGGACCATTAGTCACTCCCTGCGACTTAAACATCTGCTTTGGCAGATGAAATTTAATGTTGATAAATGCAAAGTATTTGGAAAGCACACTCCAACTATACATATAAAATGATGGGGTCTAAAGAGATCTTGGAATCATTGTGGATAGTTGTCTGAAAACATCCACAAAACGTGCAGCGGCAGTCAATAAACCAAACAGAATGTTGGGAATCATTAAGAAAGGGATAGATAATAGGACAGAAAATATCATATTGCCTCTATACAAATCCATGGTAAGCCCACATCTTGAATACTGTGAACAGATGTGGTTGCTCCCATCTGAAAAAAAGATATATTGGAATTGGAAAAGGTTCAGAAAACAGCAACAAAAATTATTAGGGATATGAAACAGCTTCCCTATGAGGAGAGATTAATAAGTTTGGGACTTTTCAGCTTGGAAAAGAGACGGCTAAGGGAAGATATGATAGAAGTCTACAAAATCATGACTGGTGTAGAGAGAGAATTGTTGTTTACTACTCTCATAACACAAGAACTAGGGGTCACCAAATGAAATTAATAGGCAGCAGGTTTAAAACAAATAAAAGGAAGTATTTCTTCATACAACACATGGTAAACCTGTGGAACTCCTTGCCAGAGGATGTTGTGAAGGCCAAAACCATAACAGAGTTCAAAAAAGAACTAGATACATTCATGGAGGATAGGTCCATTAATCGCTATTAGGCAGGATGGGCATGGATGGTGTCCCTAGCCTCCTTTTTTACAGAAGCTGGGAATGGGCGACAGGGGATGGATCACTTGAAGGTTACCTATTCTGTTCATTCCCTCTGGGGCACCTGGCACTGGGCACTAATCACAGGGAAGACAGGCTACTAGGCTAGATGGACCTTTGGTCTGACCCACTATGGCCTTTCTTATGTTTTTATGCTTAGGTGATTTCCTGAGTGTTGGGACAGAACGGATTTTTTAAGTGCTTGTGATGGTTGATTATATGGTATTGTTATAGCTCACTATAGCACTCAGGCACTCCAAAGGAAAGCCAAGGGGAGTTAGGCACATAAACTGGTGAGTCACTCTTGAAATTCCCACCAACGAGAAGATTTTAGTGGTATTTGGATGCCTAAAGTCGTAGATAACAATTGTCTGCTTCTTAACGTGCTTAAAAAATTGCCCTAGGTGCTTTCAAAAATCCCACAAGGGCAGTGGTTCTCAACCAGAGGTGCATAGAGGTCTTTCAAAGGGTACATCATCTCATCTAGACATTTGCCTTGTTTTACAACAGGCTACATCAAAAGAACTAGCCGATTCAGTACAAATTAAAATGTCTTGGGAAAGAAAGCAATTTTTTCAGTAATAGTCTGGGTGTGCAATTTTTGTATTTTTAAAACTGTTTTTTTTAAGTGAGTAGTTTTTAAGTGAAGTGAAACTTGGGGTGTGCAAAGGAAATCAGACTTCTGAAAGGAGTGAAGTAGTCTGGAAAGGTGGCGAGCCACTGCACTGGGGGCAGATCTTAAAGATATTTAGGCATCTAGTGAGATTTTTTCAAAAGCACGTAGGTGTCTCAATCTCATTGATTTCAATGGGTGTTAAGCACCTAGGTACCTTTGAAAATCCCAATAGGCAGTTAAATACCTTCTTAAAATCCATCCCTAGGTGCCTCTCTGCATGTTTAAGCACCTAAATACCTTTGTTGTAACCTGCACAGGTTGTGCCATGTTTGTCTTTCTTCCACAGGACAGAAGCGACTTTGTCTGTACAAAGTGCAAGCTGGTCTCCATATTAGAAGAGAAGGTTCGAGTTCTGGAGAAACAAGTGTTGACCCTGCGTTGAATACAAGACAATGAAGATTTACTGGACAGACATCAGGATATGCTTCTACAGGCACAACGTTCGGAAGAATTGGAGCAGGTTATGCAGAGGGGACTGAGGGACGGTGAAGAAAATTGGCAGCATGTGACCTACAGAAGAAGGAAAAGGAGCGTCCATGTACCAACAATGGAGATACAGGTGAACAACCGTTTTCATGTTCTCTCCACAGGTACTAATGTGGAGAGTGGAGTAGATGATACATCTGAGGGAAGGGAGCAGAAGGAGACTCCACCGATTGGAAGGCATGAGATGCACTGTCCTCGGGATGGGGGTTCCACGACCACCGCTCCCAAGAGAAGGAGGAGGGTGGTGGTGGTCGGGGACTCCCTCCTCAGGGGGACTGAGTCATCTATCTGCCACCCCAACTGAGAAAACTGAAAGGTCTGCTGATTGCCAGGAGCTAGGATTCATGATGTGACGGAGAGACTGCCGAGACTCATCAAGCCCTTGGATCGCTACCCCTTCCTGCTTCTCCATATGGGCACCAATGATACTGCCAAGAATGACCTTGAGCGGATCACTGCAGACTACGTGGCTCTGGGAAGAAGGATAAAGGAGTTTGAGGTGCAAGTGGTGTTCTCGTCCATCCTCCCTGTGCAGGGAAAAGGCCTGAGTAGAGACCGTCGAATTGTGGAAGTCAACGAATGGCTACGCAGGTGGTGTCAGAGAGAAGGCTTTGGATTCTTTGACCATGGGATGGTGTTCCAAGAAGGAGGAGTGCTAGGCAGAGATGGGCTCCACCTAATGAAGAGAGGGAAGAACATCTTTGCAAGCAGGTTGACTAACCTAGTGAGGTGGGCTTTAAACTAGGTTCACCGGGGGAAGGAGACCAAAGCCCTGAGGTAAGTGGGGAAATGGGATACCGGGAGGAAGCAGGAGCAGAAGAGTGCAAGAGGGGAGTACTCCTGTCTCATATTGAGAAAGCAGGACAATCAGCGAGTTATCTTAAGTGCCTATACACAAATGCAAGAAGCCTGGGAAACAAGCAGGGAGATCTGGAAGTCCTGGCACAGTCAAGGAACTATGATGTCATTGGAATAACAGAGACTTGGTGGGATAACTCACATGATTGGATTACTGTCATGGATGGATATAAACTGTTCAGGAAGGACAGGCAGGGCAGAAAAGGTGGGAGAGTTGCATTGTATGTAAGAGAGGAGTATGACTGCTCAGAGCTCCAATATGAAACTGCAGAAAAACCTGAGAGTCTCTGGATTAAGTTTAGAAGTGTGAGCAACAAGGGTGATGTCGTGGTTGGAGTTGCTATAGACCACCAGACCAGGGGGATGAGGTGGACGAGGCTTGCTTCCGGCAACTAGCACAAGTTACTAGATCGCAGGCCCTGGTTCTCATGGGAGACTTTAATCACCCTGATATCTGCTGGGAGAGCAATACAGCGGTGCACAGACAATCCAGGAAGTTTTTGGAAAGTGTAGGGAACAATTTCCTGGTGCAAGTGCTGGAGGAACCAACTAGGGGCAGAGCTCTTCAGAACCTGCTGCTCACAAAACGGGAAGAATTAGTGGGGGAAGAAAAGTGGATGGGAACCTGGGAGGCAGTGACCATGAGATCGTCGAGTTCAGAATCCTGACACAAGGAAGAAAGGAGAGCAGCAGAATATGGACCCTGGACTTCAGGAAAGCAGACTTTGACTCCATCAGGGAACTGATGGGCAGGATCCCCTGGGAGAATAACAAGAGGGGGAAAGGAGTCCAGGAGAGCTGGCTGTATTTTGAAGAATCCTTACTGAGGTTGCAGGAAAAAAACATCCTGATGTGTAGAAAGAATAGTAAATATGGCAGGCGACCAGCTTGGCTAAACAGTGAAATCCTTGCTGATCTTAAATGCAAAAAAGAAGCTTACAAGAAGTGGAAGATTGGACAAATGACTAGGGAGGAGTATAAAAATATTGCTAAGGCATGCAGGAGTGAAATCAGAAAGGCCAAATCACACTTGGAGTCATCTAGCAAGAGATATTAAGAGTAACAAGAAGGGTTTCTTCAGGTATGTTAGCAACAAGAAGAAAGTCAAAGAAAGTGTGGGCCCCTTACTGAATGAGGGAGGCAACCTAGTGACAGAGGATGTGGAAAAAGCTAATGTATTCAATGCTTTTTTTGCCTCTTTCTTCACGAACAAGGTCAGCTCCCAGACTGCTGCACTGGGCAGCACAGTATGGGGAGAAGGTGAGCAGCCGTCTGTGGAGAAAGAAGTGGTTCGGGACTATTTAGAAAAATTGGCCGAGCACAAGTCCATGGGGCCGGATGTGCTGCATCTGAGGGTGCTAAAGGAGTTGGCAGATGTGATTGCAGAGCCATTGGCCATTATCTTTGAAAACTCATGGCGATCAGGGGAGATCCCGGATGACTGGAAAAAGGCTAATGTAGTGCCCATCTTTAAAAAAGGGAAGAAGGAAGATCTGGGGAACTACAGGCCAGTCAGCCTCACCTCAGTCCCTGGAAAAATCATGGAGCAGGTCCTCAAGGAATCAATTCTGAAGCACTTAGAGGAGAGGAAAGTGATCAGGAACAGTCAGCATGGATTCACCAAGGGGAAGTCGTGCCTGACTAACCTAATTGCCTTCTATGAGGAGATAACTGGGTCTGTGGATGAGGGGAAAGCAGTGGATGTGTTATTCCTTGACTTTAGCAAAGCTTTTGATACAGTCTCCCACAGTATTCTTCCCAGCAAGTTAAAGAAGTATGGGCTGGATGAATGGACTGTAAGGTGGATAGAAAGCTGGTTAGATTGTCGGGCTCAATGGGTAGTGATCAATGGCTCCATGTCTAGTTGGCAGCCGGTTTCAAGCGGAGTGCCCCAAAGGTCGGTCCTGGGGCCGGTTTTGTTTAATATCTTCATTAATGATCTGGAGGATGGCGTGGACTGCACTCTCAGCAAGTTTGCAGATGACACAAAACTGGGAGGAGTGGTAGATATGCTGGAGGGTAGGGATTGGATACAGAGGGACCTAGACAAATTAGAGGATTGGCCAAAAGAAACATGATGAGGTTCAACAAGGACAAGTGCAGAGTCCTGTACTTAGGACAGAAGAATCCCATTCATTGTTACAGACTAGGGACCGAGTGACTAGGCAGCAGTTCTGCAGAAAAGGACCTAGGGGTTACCATGGACCAGAAACTGGATATGAGTCAACAGTGTGCCCTTGTTGCCAAGAAGACTAACGGCATTTTGGGCTGTATAAGTAAGGGCATTGCCAGCAGATCAAGGGACGTGATCGTTCCCCTCTATTCGACATTGGTGAGGCCTCACCTGGAGTACTGTGTCCAGTTTTGGGCCCCACACTACAAGGAGGATGTGGAAAAATTGGAAAGAGTCCAGCGGAGGGCAACAAAAATGATTAGGGGGCTGGAGCATATGAGTTATGAGGAGAGGCTGAGGGAACGGGGATTGTTTAGTCTGCAGAAGAGAAGAATGAGGGGGGATTTGATAGCTGCTTTCAACTACCTGAAAGGGGGGTTCCAAAGGGGATGGATCTAGACTGTTCTCAGTGGTACCAGATGACAGAACAAGGAGTAATGGTCTCAAGTTGCAGTGGGAGAGGTTTAGATTGGATATTAGGACAAACATTTTCACTAGGAGCGTGGTGAGGCACTGGAATGGGTTACGTAGGGAGGTGCTGTAATCTCCTTCTTTAGAGGTTTTTAAGGTCAGGCTTGACAAAGCCCTGTCTGGGATGATTTAGTTGGGATTAGGTCCTGCTTTCAGCAGGGGGTTAGACTAGATGACCTCCTGAGGTCCCTTCCAACCCTGGTGTTCTATGATTCTATAAAATCTCGCCCCTAGTCATTTGTCCAAGTCTCTATGGGTGAAACAGAATTTAACCATATTCCTCAGCCTGACCCCTTCCTGCGAGCGAGCAGGATGTGGGGTTGGAACACCCCTGTCTGTAATTTCCTGTCACCTAGAGCAGAGCTGTATCTGTACCTGTGACTGGGAGTAGACTGCGGGGCTTCGGGGACGCCCGTCTCTGGTCTCTCTCCAAGGCAGGGCCGGTGAATGGGAAGGAAGGGAGGGTTTTTGTACAGCTCTGCTCCATGGCTTTGTCACTGTGCCCGCTGCAAGGCACAAAGATACACCGCGGTGTCTGTCAGTTCCAGGGCTGTGATTGTCAGAACTGTGGAGCTGTCATCAGCCTGGGAAGAAAACCTCTCCTGGGCGAAATCTGCATTTTCGCTGTAAGTAGCGTAGACCTTCGTCCCTCTCCGCAGAATGTATTGCGGGGCCCGGTTAGGAGACTGACGGTACCAATAGAGATAGACGCCCCTAGAATCGGTGGTATTGTAGGAACAGCTGAGCGTTACTGAACCTCCTCCCACTCCAGACACGTGGGGTTCCTTGGACTGGACCGAATCACCCAGCGAAGCACCTGCGACAAGAAATAAATGAATGCAATGTACCAGTTACAGACAAGCGGAGTGCTCAACCGAGAGAGGGAGCGTGGAAGGGGAAAAGGGACTACAAGTAGGCAGATTCTCTGGGAGACACATATAAAACAGCAGATAGATTGAAATGGAGAAAGTGCTGCAAAGGAATGGAGAACGCTGGTGGATTGGTTCTGGTTTTGGGAGGAGAGGGGGGGGGGGGTTAATTAGCAGTGAGCCAGGCTGCATGAGCAAAGCGAACAGCTCCATTACCTGGATACAGAGTGAGTATAAAAAGGCTTAGAACAAAACGCATGGCCTTTGTTTAGCAGACTCCGCTTTGAGTCACAAAGAGTTAGTGAAAACACAATAGCGAAGCAAGGGTATTGTTGGCTGAATGTTATAAACCGACCCACGTGCCTCCCTGAAAAACCGAGAGGAAACTAGGAGAGGGGAGGGGTTTTTGCTAATGATTTCTATGGGAAACCGTCTCTGTTTGGTGGCTCTTCCGCCCGCTGCACCTTTCAAAAAAGCTTTGTTTGTAGCTTCTAATGATCCTATGTAGAAACTGGTTTCCATTTTAAAGTATCAGGAAAGGAAAGTTGTTTCCATAAAAACATACTGTTTTCTGGTTCAGATAACCTCGTTTCTTTTTAAATAATTACGTGGGATTTTCAAAAGGTGGTTAGGAAACTGGGTTCCTAATTCCCTAGGCTTCTTTGAAAAACCGAGCCTGTTATAGCAGGACTGCTGTAGCTCTTAAGAAACGCAATAAATTCACTAAAAATGAACATTTATCTCACCTGACTTCACAAGTAGAAGGCAGGTCCGTAGAGCAAGGAAGAAGGCCATTTTGCAGCTTCAAAGTCTCCTGCTTTTTACTAGGCTCTTCATGGGGTTATTAGGTTTTTTTCTCCTGATTTGTGCATTAAAAGAATGTGTCTGCTGTAAAAGTGCCCTCTCTGTGACTTCACCCTCTCTATGACTTTAGAGTTGCGAAAGAAATGTTGTCCAGGGAGTTGCCTGATTCAATTAAACCTTAAATAAATAAAATACACTGTCAAATATAATGACCAGAAAGTCAGGATCGCCCCCTAGTGGACATAATAAATTATGCAAGCAAATTTGAAAAACGAACAAGAAAACATAAGAATGATCTGGTGTGTCCAATGGCCCATGAAGCCCAGTATCCTGTGGCCAATGCCAGGTTCTTCACAGGGAATGACCAGAACAGGGCAATCATCAAGTGATCCGTCCCCTGTCGTCCAGTCCTAGAATCTGACAGTCAGAGATTTAGGGGCACCAAGAGCATGGGGTTGCATCCTTGAACATCTTGTCTAGTACCCATGGATGGACGTATCCTCCAGAAACCATTCAGATATTTCTCTGGAGTGGGGGGAAAGGATTATTTTCACACGGAATTTCTCCCGATTCTCTAGGTCCATCATAAGTTATGGGTCTGGTGCGGGAGTCCTTGGGAGACATTCTCTAGCCCTTGTTATCCGAGGGATCAAACTTAAAAATCTGTGTATCTCTGTGTTACTTATCTCCAGAAGAGATTATTTCAAAGACTGCTCCTACAAGCCATTCCTTAGTTACAGGAGTTTGGGGGAAATGTTTCGTTGTTTCTTAAGAAAAAAAAATCTTCCTAGACTTCTCCATTTAACACCTGGTTAGTGGCTAGTATTAGTGGTTGTAACTCTGCCAGTCCCAAGCCTGACTGAAAAAGCTGGAGAGTTGACATCAGGCTAGCAGCCGGTCATAAAACTTTGCCAAATGAATCCACGAGATGAGCATCCTCTTTATGCCCTGTATATAGGCTTGGGAGGATTCGATTTCTAGCAGTAAAAGTCAATAAATGGGGATTTCAACACACACACATACACATACACACACACACACACACACACAATATTTCCACTGATAATCCTTTGCCTAGCTGTAAAACTCAGTTAAGAACAATACTGGAAACTTATTGGAGTTTGATTTAAGTTTGTTTACTTTGACATATGAAATGTCCACATCATGTCTTAATGGTCACATGATTTGCTGATAAGTGGGACTCTCTTTGCAGGTGTTTACATTAAGTAGGAAACACATAAGTGATTTGTGGTACATTGTGGGGATGTATCATCCCTACACCAACCTAATGGAAAGTTCCATGAGGAGGTAAGGGTCACGATGGGACACTTGCCAGGCAACAGTTCATGGCCTTATGTAAGGCCCCCTGGTGGTCTAGGAATTATATAAGATGAGGTAAACAAGGTAATAAATCATGGCCTTATGTAAGGCCCCCTGGTGGTCTAGGGATTATATAAGATGAGGTAAACAAGGTAATAAATCATGGCCTTATGTAAGGCCCCCTGGTGGTCTAGGGATTATATAAGATGAGGTAAACAAGGTAATAAATCATGGCCTTATGTAAGGAACGGTTGAACCAATTGGTGTGGGGGAACAAGAAATGGAGAGAGAAAATACAGCAGTTGTGTGCAGTCTGAGTGCTCACTTCTATACCTTAGCTAGAATGAGAGAGAGGAGTATGGGGACAGAAAGAGACACACACACACACACTGCCAAGGCGGAGGTGTGTGTGTGTGTAAAAAGAGAAAGAAAGAGAGATTCGGGAGTAATCAGTTTAACTCGACGACTAGCTACCTGGATATAGAGTGAAAATTAAAAGGCCGAACATTAAACGTTTGCTCATTGTGTTAAGCAGAGCGGCTCAGGTTTCAATTCTACGCTGAACCCTTCAGCCCTGAATAGACAGCGTCCTGCCTGAATGTATTAATCTCGCCGCATTTCTTCAGCCACTGGCCTACTAAGGGCGTATGTGGAAGTGAGATCCCTCCCTAACCCACAGGAAACGAGGAGAGGTTGGTTCTGTTTGTGAACGGCTTTCTCAGACGTGTCTTGATTTGCTGATAAGTGCGACTCTCTTTGCAGGTGTTTACATTAAGTAGGAAACACATAAGTGATTTGTGGTACATTGTGGGGATGTATCATCCCTACACCAACCTAATGGAAAGTTCCATGAGGAGGTAAGGGTCACGATGGGACACTTGCCAGGCAACAGTTCATGGCCTTATGTAAGGCCCCCTGGTGGTCTAGGAATTATATAAGATGAGGTAAACAAGGTAATAAATCATGGCCTTATGTAAGGCCCCCTGGTGGCCTAGGGATTATATAAGATGAGGTAAACAAGGTAATAAATCATGGCCTTATGTAAGGAACGGTTGAACCAATTGGTGTGGGGCTATACATGTGATAAACACATGATTCTCCTTCTTGTCCAATCCGTAGATGTGTGATTATAGCCTAATTGGGTTATGTAATGTTGAGAAAAACTATAAAAGAAAGCTTGTAATAAACAGAATTCGGATTCAGCTTGCAACCACATTGGTCGTGTACTTTATCTGCTCCGCATGGGACCCCACAGTACATAGAGTAAATTATATGACGGATAAATCTAGGACCCCGCATCCCTACAACCAGTTTCTCAAGGATTCTTGTTCGCCTGTGCACAATGAGTATGGAGTCCCTCGGATTTTTTTTTTCTAAAAGAAATTGGCTTCAGTGTTTCTGAAATATCAGATATTTCAAAAACACTGAAGCGAAATTATTTTAGAAATATATCATTATGTATATTTAATATCTGCAAATGTTACATTTAAATATTCAAGTTGAATACTTCGCAAAAGACTCCCTGGAGGATAAGTTATACCCGAGGCGCGCATGGAGCTCATTCAGTGGGAAATGATAGTGCAACATTTTGCTGTTCATTAAAATATTTCAAAGAGCTTCAGTATTGCTTGGAAAATGTTCCATTTTCCTTTGGTTGGGGCTTTTGTCTGTGCTTTTGTTTGGATTGCGTTGCGTTTTATTCGACTGGGTTGGGGTTCTTTGAGTTTGTTTGTTTTTTCGGGGAGGGGGGGTTTGGAATGGATTGAGGTGAACTGAGTTTCCATGGGTTTGGATTCGGTTGGTTTGGGCTGTAATCACCCGAGTTGGATTTGGGATTGAATTTCATTGAATTGGTTAGGTTGCATTGCTTTGGGTTTGGCTTGATTGGATTGTGTTGGGATGGTTCAGCGGGATATAGGGTTTAGCCAGGTTGGCTTGATTTGAGTCGAGTTGGCTTGGATTAAACTGGGCTCAGCTGTATTGGATTTCATGGGGGCAGGGGGAGTGAATCAATGCACGGCCACGCGCCTTGTTGGTGATGTAAACACATTTTAGCACAGGGATCGGCAACCTTTGACACACCGCTTGTCAGGGTAATCACCCTGGCGGGCCGGCTTGTTTACCTTCCGCGTGGGCAGGTTCAGTCATCGCCGCTCCCACTGGCCGCGATTCGCCGCTCCAAGCCAATGGGGGCTGCGGGAAGCGGTGCAGGCCTATCGGTTACACATTTATAGATGGAGTCCTTTTCTTCCCTAGAAGTGCCAGACTTGTTTTGATAAACTTGTTGTCTGATATATGTCATAACTCTGGTGGAGGGCTCCTGAATATAGTTTTCATTGATCTGAAATTATAGTAGTGACAAAATATTATGAAAAGTTAAAGTGAATTAGTAACCCTTGTTCTAACATTTTCCATTTATGACTTACAGTCTTTTCAATAAGAAATGTATTTTAATCCAAAGAAACTTCATTAATAATAAAAAACAAAAGAAGATACAGTAGGGCCAAGTGCAGGAACTAAATTTTCTTTTAGAGAAGATTAATAGAATATGGGGGGGGGGGGTAGTTTCTTTTAAAGAACAGATTAGACAAACACCTGTCCAGGATAATCCATGTACATTTGGTCCTCCCTCGTCACAGGGGGCTGGAGTAGATGCCTTTCGATGTCCCTTCCAGCCCCGTGTTTATGATTCTATCATGTTTCCCTAAGCAACTTTTTGTAGGAGCGGAGATGCAGTTCTCCCGCACTGTGGGTCTCAGCGCACAGTAATACACAGCGCTCTCCTGGTGAGAAACAGCCTCAATCTGGAAGGGAACCGTCTTATTAGCCATGTACAAAGATGCTGAGAATTTTCCCTGGAAAAGCGTCTGATCCGGAGCATTAAATTTCGTTTTAGTCAGTATATGCTGGGGAGGCCGGTTCGGATACTGCCGGTACCAAAACAGATACGGGTTCGGGTCAGCGGTGGTGAAGTTACAGTGTAAAGTTACACTTTGTCCCTCTGAGACTCTCACTGGTCCACGGAGTCACTTTGTGCAAGACCTGTGGGGGGGGGGGAGCTTTAAACACCGATCTATGTCTGGCTGGAACTTTTAAACTCAGTGGCACTTGGATCCCTCACTCCCTTGTGCTCCTGTGAAAAGTTCAGCCTGTGTATGTGTAGGTCTGAGTCACACCTTAAAAAACCTCTCTCTATTCCCAGCACACTGATGACTTAGTTTGTGATGGTAACCTGGCTGTCTCTTTGCAAAGGAAGACAAAATTCCTCCTACGATTTCTTTGTTCAGAGACCTTTATTTTTGTCTTTGTAAATGCCTTTATTTCAAATGAAAGTTTTTAGTCTCACCTGACTGCGGAAGCAGAAGCCAGAGCTGTACAGCGACGTACAAGAGCATTTTGCAGGTTCGGGTTATCCTTGTGTTGTTACTAGATCTGCAGCTAGTAATAGAATATCTCCTCCTCCCCCGCTGTGCTTCTGAAAATGATCATTAAGGTCCTAAAGATGAAACCTGCTTCCTCGGTGACCTTTGTCGCCTCCCTCTCAGCTTGTGACGCTAGACAACGAGGAAAACTCGTTCAGCTTCTGATTCCAAGTTACTTTCTCTCTCTCTCACTCACCCCCCCCCCACACACACACACACACCTCCTAATGTAATTTAAAATATGGATATGAAGATGTGGAGCGCCCTCTAGTGAATGTCAAATACAACAAGCGACAAAGAGTCCTGTGGCACCTTATAGACTAACAGACGTTTTGGAGCATAAGCTTTCGTGGATCTCTTGGTCAGTACATCTGACGAAGTGGGTATTCACCCATGAAAGCTTATGCTCCAAAACGTCTGTTAGTCTATAAGGTGCCACAGGACTCTTTCTCGCTTTTCACAGATCCAGACTAACACGGCTACCCCTCAAATAAAACAAGAACATCAAGGAGTCCGGTGGCAATTAAAAGACTAACAGATTTATTTGGGCATTTGCGAAAATCTGCTGTCTCTCATAGGATATTTTATCTGGGGGTCTCTTTCCAGAAGATTTTTGAAAGTGAGGCTATTGTTTTATGTCTGAATTACGGGAGGTTTAAGAGTTTTTGAAAATTACCCTTAAAAGATACTAAATAACCCGGCTTTGATTCCATGGTCTGCCACAAATTTCCTGAAAAAAAGAACCAGGAGTACTTGTGGCACTTTAGAGATTAACAAATGTAATCTCTAAGGTGCCACACGTACTCCTCCTTCTTTTTGCTGATACAGACTAACGGCTGCTACTCTGAAAAATTTCCTGGGTGACTTTTTGGGCAAGTGATTTAGACTCTGATTATTATAGGTATTAAGGTGCCTAATGAGTCAATATAGAGGCTTACTGGTATTTTAAAATCTCCTAGATGCTTAACTCTTATTGAACCCCTCTAGGCGCCTATCTCCATCTTAAGACACAAAAGGGATAGATTTACAAAGGGATTCAGGCACCCGGAATGGCAGCTAGGTGCCTAAATCCGAGAATCAGGTCTTTCCGGGATTCACAAAACCCGTCAGCTGCCCCCAAGCCCTGTAGTGGCCTAAAATCACTTAGTGCCTAATTTTTTTCCAGTAAAAGTTTTGTTTTTGTGTGTGTGTGTGTGTGTGTGTGTGTGTGTGTGTGTGTGTGTTTGCCTCTGAGGATGCATACTGCCATGACAGAAAAATGGAGGCCTAAACCCGAGTGATTCCCAAGCTGGAGGAAGATGGGGTGACCCTGCACCTAACTCACCTGCTAAGAGCATCCCAGCAAGTGTGCCCAGACCTCGCCTATCGGATCGCCCCCCATAGGCAGTTTACACACAAGCTGGGAGAGAGGAGCCTCTCCCTCTTTACATTTAGCCCAGTCTTTAGGGTACTCGCCTAGGATGCAAGAGACCAGTGGTTCAAGTCTACCACCACGTCCACTCTAGGGGGAGTGGGCGGGGTGGTAGACAGGGATCTGCCACCTTGTAGATGAGTATCCCAACTGCTGGGCTATGGGATATTGTTAGAGTGGGGGGGGGGTCCCTCAATTTGGCCTGAAAGAGCTGTTCCCTTGTGAATAAACACTGTAAGAAAACTGCTCCAATAGACTTTTTCAAATTATTTATCTACAGTGGAACAGCTTCAATAGAAAACACTGAGGTCCCCTGCGCCGCCCCCCGCCCCATCAGAATATCCCATAGCCCAGTGAGTACGCTAGCTATGGGGTTAAAAGTTACAAAGGACCTCCACCTTCCTCCCACCCCATAACCCCCAGCTTAATGGCAAGAGAGGGTTTGCCAGTTACAATCTCAGAGAGAGACATTTTCCCACAGCTCAGATCTAGGTGCCTATCACAGGCCACTCATCCTGGCATCTGCCCTTGGCTGGAGGAGCCGCCTAACCTGCTGGCTTTAGTAGACCCCATTCGGAGGTGTCTGTCTCTCCCAGTTCATTGTATAGGGAGCCTGGGCACCCAACTCGGGTGTTGTAAAGCCTAATGATTTTGTAGGCACCTAAAAGCATGTTCTTCTTTACCACACCCAAGTTCCTTTGTGAACCCGCCAGACATACCTTCTAGAAACTTGACTCAGAACCTCCTTTTCCGCTTTCCCCGTTTATAATAAAATGGGGGTAGTAAGACAGTTCCCAGCACCACAGACAGTGGTGTTTGTGGGACAAATGCAGTAATGTTTGTGCGGTACTGCCCATGCACTGTGTATTCTGCAAGGGTGATGTTTTAATGGAGCTGTTTGAATGAGGATTTCAGGTTTGGGAGGAGTAACTTGAAACCAACATTCAGTATGTTTTCAGCAGCGCTTTCAAGTCCCCTGCAGGACGCTGATTCCCGCCTCGGTGTGCTTAACGTCTGTCTGCAGCAAGGAAAGGAGGGTTTTTTGTACAGCTCTGCTGTGAGGCTCTGTCACTGTGCCAGACGCAGGGCGCAGAGATACACCGCTGTGTCTGCAAGCTCCAGGGCTGTGATGTTCAGAACTGTGGAGCTGTCATCAGCCTGGGAAGAAAACCTCTTCTGGGCGAAAGCTGCGGTGTCACTGAGATCTCGGTAGGACTTCGCTCCTCTCCAGAGAATGTACTGCGGGGCTTGATGCGGATACTGCCGGTACCAGTACAGATAGACATCACTAGAGCTGGTATCATAAGAACAACTGAGCGATACAGTGTTTCCTTCTGATTTAGAAACTTCAGGCTCCCTGGACTGGACCGAGTCACCCAGAGCAGCACCTGCAGAAAGAGAATCAAATCCAAGGGCAACATTTCAACTGCACTTGACCCATAGAGCTGGCTCTATGTGCATTGCAATGTAAGGTTTGGAATTTCAAACAAGACTAAGGGGTTTAGGTGCCTTACACCAGAAGATATAAAAGTAATAGAGTAGGTTAGAGTTAGGTGAGATTTAGAGAAATTGTTTGAGGATAGGTTTAGGGTTCGGTAGGAGATGTGCATACAAATTTGTTAGGCACCTTTGAAAATGAGTCCCTTTACCTAGGTGATTAAATATCCAAATACTGAGAATCAAACACTTGTCCATGATGTTTCCTATAGCGACCGAGTTTGACTCTTTCAGCTGTTGCTGCGAAGAGGCTATTAAACTTCTGGTCTCTGAAAGCAGCTACAAGTGGGCCAGGTTAATCAGAAACAAGCCTACAGGAAGAGGGCGGAGTTTGGAAAATTGACCTGACCCCGGAAACACCGCTGGCTCCCTGTTACTCTGTAGTTGACATCGTGCGAAGATTGAGTGAAGAAGGACTGATTTGTGGATATGGAACCGGTCTGGGACTCAGGATATCTGGATTCTGTTCTCAGTTTTGTAACAGACTCCCGGTGTGACCCGGTGCAAACCAGTGAATTTTTTTGTGCCACAGTTCCTCTATCTGTAAACTCGACCTCTTGCTATTCCTCTACCTCGGGTGGAGATTGGCAGGATAAATATCTTGAGCGGCTCAGGTATTAGGGTAGGAGAGATTTCAGTACATACCCAGAGGCGTTAAGAATGACAAATGGGATTTTCGAAGGAGAAATTTAATGAGAGTTAAATATCAAATTCCAGTAATGTCCTTTGAAATTCCCAGCCAATGTTCTTGAGGTATTTTTTCTGCATTTTTGTTTCCCCGCTGCTGAAAGTTAAAATAAAGAAAACATGGAAAGATGTCAAATGACAAAACAAACTCATAATTTTCACCATTAGGTGTCGCTGAATTCACGTTATTTTTCCAGACTATAAACAGAACGCATTTGATATGAAGGGCTTCTTTAAAAATAAGACAAGGTAATAACACTTGCCAAACAAGCCAGCTAAAAATCCAAGTTTTCAATTAGATTTTTGATTACATTACACCTTGAGGGAGTTTGAAACCAGAGCTTTACCCCATCACAGATATAATTAACAGGTATTTTGAAGGTATATTATACATATATTTAATTTTAGTTCATGTATTTTGCCCTATTTTTTCCAAAAATGAATTTAACAGTAGTTTCAACCTATATTTTTTCAGTCTTTCTTGTTAGCCATGTTTCAGTTACAATCTCTCTTGCTTTTTTTTATTATTTTACCCCGACCGCGGTATCTGTCCCATTCAGACATGAGTAAAGATGCCCCAAATTCTTCCCGATTTAAGTTATTTCCCTTTATATTCTCTAAAGGCTGTGTTTTAATGTTACTATTTTGAGTAAGCACTTACTTTGGCGGAGGACAGAGCGTGGACTAACTAAACCGACAGCTCCACAATCATCCACAAATGTTTATATTGAATGGGGTTAAAAAAACATTCAAATGCGCTGCTTGTGGCTTTTAACTTCTGCAACTTCCGCTGCAGCAAGGCGAGGGGAGTTTTTGTGTCTGCCAGCTGCAGGGCTGTGATGATCAGAGCTGTGGAGCTGTCATCGGCCTGAGAATAAAACCTCTGCTGGGCGAAATCTGAGATATCACTCAATGTGAATCGCCTCGCTGCTCTGCGGAGAACGTACTGCAGGGCTTGGCTGGGATAACGGAGGTACCAGTACAGATAGACACGGGTGTCGCTGAGAGTCCCAGAGGAGTTTCCTTCTATTCGAGACACGTAGAGTTCCCCAGGCTGGGCCCAGTCTCCCAGCGCTGCGCCTGCAACTAGACAATCACATCCAAGAACATCACCTCAGCTGTACTTGGCACATGTAAATGACTCCAAGCGCATTGCACTTTAAAGCTGGGGATTGCAAAGAAGTCGAGGAGATTTGGATGCCTCACTCCAAAGGAAATGAAGTTGGCATTAAGGTTAATTCTAGGATTAGGGTAAAGTTAACTCCAGTTATTGGGGTTAGGGTTAGAGTTGGGGTGTGGCGGTGGGTGTTGGGCAGGGCTAGGGTTAGGTTTACAATATATTGGCACCTGTTCGCCTAAATCTCTTGGGCTCCTTTAAACATCTCAACCTGTTTACCTAAGAGATTGAACATCCAAATTCTGAAAATGAAAGAGTTCTCCATGATTTCTTTTATAGCAGACAGGTTTGACTCGTCCCAGATGTTGCTGCGAACAGGATCTGCAGTTACAACTGGGGAACATAGATCAGAAACCAGGCTGGGGGAAGAGGGAGGAGTTTGGGTGGGGGACTCTTAATAGACACAAGAAATAGACCGGGTTCAGCTTACTCCGTAGCGGACGTTAGTGGCGATGAGAGAGAGGGAAGAAGGATGGGGTTGTGGTGGAGAAGGCTGAGTCTGGGAAACAGGAGGTCTCAGTTTCCAGTTTCTGCCACAGATTCCCTTAGCGAATCTGGGTAATTTACTGAGTCTCTCTGTGCCTTAGTTCCCCCTCTGTCAAGAGGAGTGATAACATTTCTCTGCCTGACCATAGTGATTATGGGGTAAATCCTTTTCAATCACTCAGATATTAAAGTGACGGGCATCATGTAGTATTGACCAATAATATAGACTGGGACGTAGTCGGGCTCCTAACACTCCTCCTAACTCTCTCCGGCTCTTATGAAAATCCCAGGAGAGATTCGCGGGAGGAATTGTTTGAAATTATTCGTGTGTTTCTTCAACAGCCTTTATTGTCTGTGCGGCTGCAATGGGAGAACATTCAAATTCTGTAGAACAATGAACGGATTTCAACTCGCAACACGTATTTATTCTATTCACCAGCAGATGGCGCTGCTTTGCCATTAGTTCGCCAAACCACACTCATAAAAGCATCGCTTTTATCGTGTGGGGAATATACTTAAACAAAAGTAATACAAAGGAATGTCAGTAACCAAACCAATCAGCCCATCATATGAATTTTTCTTCCATTTGAATACTCGCTTCACGTTGGTAGCGTGGCACTCACTGTAGCTTCACCCCATCACACGCAGCCCAACATATGTAAAAACAACGAGGAGTCCGGTAGCATCTTAAAGTCTAACAGATTTATTTGGGCAATAAATTTTCGTTGTTTTTGTGCATACAGATTAACATAGCTACCCCTCTGATACTTGCCAACATACGTATTTTCACCTAAATTTTAAAATATTTCACCCACATTTTTCCACAAATGGGATTTTAAACAGTATTTTTTTTCACATTTTACTCATTCATTTTCACCCTGGTTGTACCAGAAATAAGGATTTCGATTTTATTTGTTATCAGGATTTTTATTCTCCCATTTGCACACCGCAGTTTAGTACAAATTAGCATTTTTTTGCCCCACACTATACACGTAGAGCCCTTTTATATTCTCCAAGCGTGGCAGTTGAATGTAGCTCTTTGAATACTTAACTCTTGGAAGGAGCTAGAAGAAACAAATTGACCTCCCCTAGTCGTCCGAAAATATATGGTTTTACATAGCAGAAGGAGTCCCCTCCAGAGATCTGCAAGCAGCATTCATCTCTGAAAATCGAATGCAGCAGGGCTGGGAGGGTTTTTGTACGGCTCTCCTTTGTGGCTCTGTCACTGTGTCACATCCAGAGCGCAGAGATACACCGCTGTGTCCGCCAGCTCCAGGGCTTTGATGCTCAGAATTGTGGAGCTGTCATCAGCCTGGGAAGAAAATCTCTTTTGTGCGAAATCTGCAGTGTTACTCTCATCTCTGGCTTGCTTCACTCCTCTGAAGAGAATGTACTGCGGGGCTTGGTTGGGAAACTGACGGTACCAGAAGAGATACACGTAGCCGGTAGAGCTGGTATCATAAGAACAAGTGAGGGTCACAGCGTCTCCTTCTCTTCCAGAGAGGTGGGGTTCCCTGGACTGGACCGAGTCCCCCAGCGCAGCACCTGCAACAAAACAATGAAATTAAGGGCATCATTTCACCTGTACCTGACCCGCAGAGGTGCATTGCGATGTGAGACTGGCAATTTCGAACAATCTTAAGGGGTTTATGCGCCCGGTGGCGTTTAAAATAAGGTTAGGGCTAGGGTAAAGGTAGGTCTTTGGCATTGCCGTTCGGTTTAGGGCTAGGTTTAGGGTGTAAGGGTCAGGTGGAAAGTCAGGTTCCAGATAGGGTTAAATGGTAAGTTGGACTTTTAAGTTCCTTCGACTATCTCAGAAACCCCAGCTTGTTTACCTAGGTGATTAAATAGCCAAATGCTGAATATATAATACGTCTCCATGATTTTTTCCGCTTGTGATTAAGTGAGACGCTGCAGATAGCGCTGCCAAGAGGAATCTAAACTTCACGGCTCTTCAGGCAGCTACAACTAACTGGGGGATGGGGGTGGGGGCGGTTCATGAGAAACTGTCCTAGTGGAGGCGGGAGGGTTTTGGGGAAACTCTGAACAGACACAGGAAGCGCGGTGAGATGTGCTCAGTCTGCAGGTGACAAAGTGGTGACACTGAGGGGAGAAGAGTGAGCTGGTGGCTAAGGCTCTGGGCTGAGACACAGGAACCCTGGCTTCGATTCCCTGCTCTGCTACAGACCCCCCCCCCCCGACCTTGGGTAAGGCAGTTGATGTCTTTCTGGGCTCCCTTTCCCTTCCTCTACAGGACAGGCATAGGACCATGTTTCCCTCACGGCTGCATCGTGAGGCTGGATAATTTGAGGCGCTCTGATATCATTCAGAAGAAGTCCATGCAAGTAAGTAGATTTTTTTAACAATTAAATCTGAAATGTTCAGAGAAATTAAGAGAACTAGGTGCCTAATTCACCTGGGTTCCTTTGAACTTCCTCGCCGCATTTTTAGAAAAAATATTTTAATGCCTTTGTGTGTGTGTGTGTGTGTGTGTGTGTGTGTGTGTGTGTGTGTGTCCTCCTGGTTAAAATACTTTTTGCCAAATAGTTTTCGATTATCAAACCTCTGTTTGCCTCCAACATACATACAAAGCATTGCTTTAATCTAGGTTATTATTTAAAAGTAATGCAATACAAGTTTTAATCTATGTTACCTAGAAAAACTAAGGCTGACAGAGGATGGGTGGTGATGGTGTCCCTTGAGCCTGTTGGTCAGAAGCTGGGAATGGGCGACAGGGGATGGATCACTTGATGATTACCTGTTCTGTTCATTCCCTCTGGAGCACCTGGCATTGGCCACTGTCGGATAATGGGCTAGACGGACCACTGGTCTGACCCAGTACGGACCTTCTTCTGTTTGCGCAGGAATTTGCTTTTGGGAAGAATCGGAAGATATCCCTTGACACCACCAAAATTACTCTAAATGATGAGTTTCTTCACAGTATAACAAATCTGCCAAGGGCCCCTGCTTACATCCTCAATATGTCTAAATCCATCTGCAGGAAGGAAAGGAGGGTTTTTGCACAGCTCTGCCATGTGGCTCTGTCACTGTGCCCTCTGCAAGGCGCAGTAATACATCGTTGTGTCTGTCAGCTCCAGGACTGTGATGTTCAGAACTGTGGAGCTGTCAGTAGCCTGGGAAGAAAACCTCTCCTGGGCGAAATCTGCAGTATGATTATACGTGTTTCCCTTGGCGCCTCTCTGCAGAATGTACTGCGGGGCTTGGTTGGGATACTGGCGGTACCAGAAGAGATAGAGGGAACCGGTATAGCTGGTAGTGTAGGAGCAACTGAGGGTCACGGAGCCTCCTTCTATTCCGGACATTTCGGGTTCCTTAGACTGGACCGAGTCACCCAGCACCACACCTGCAACACAAGGATTAACCTAACGGCATCAATTCAATTGCACTTGGCCCAGGGAAAGAGTTTCGGGTGTTGCACTTTAGGCGGGCACTTCAAACGCGCTTAAGGGGTTTCGGCGCCCGACACCAAGTGAATTGAGGATACGGTGAGGAGTAGAGTTGAGGGTTAGGGTAGAGGTTTGGGTTAGGAAAAGTTTTAGAATTAGAGTTGAGTGAGCGTTGGGGACCTGGTTTCCTTAGGATGCTCCGAAGAGCCCTAGACACCTTACCTAGGTGAATCAACAGCCAAATGCTGATAATGAAACGCGCCTCCATGGTTTGTCCTGTAGCGACCGAATCTGAGGTTCTCAGCTGTTACTGCTAACGGGAAAATTAACTTCCTCTGAAAGCAGCTGCAGGCGGGGAAGGTTCATCAGAAACCAGCCCAAGGGACGAGGGAGGGGTTCGGGGCTTGAAACACGCTGGGTTCAGGTTGGTCTGTAGCTGACAGCGAACTAGCGAGGGAAGGTTGGGTTTGTGGTTAGAATGCTGGTTAGAACCTGGTTTCTAGCTACACTACACACTCTCTGCATGACATTGGACAAGTCTCTTAATAGCTCTGTGCTTCATTTTCCCTGTATAGTGATCGTCATATTTCTCTAGACCATTTTGGCATGGTGAGTATAAATATCTCGAGTCATTCCAATTCTATTGTAATTGGGGGTAACATTAGCACACATAGATCGAGTAGGAATGAAGTCTGGGATTCTTAAAGGAGAAATTTAATGGGATTTTCGTGCCTAACCCTCTTAGCCTCCTTTGAGATTCCCAGACAAAATTATTGGAAGAATTGTTTTAAATTGCTTTTCTTGACTTCTGATTTAAAACTGAAAATAAGGATATATGGAAGGATTTCACATTACAATGCATATTTATACTTCTCGCCATTAGATGGCGGAGAGACAGAAGCTTGCTTTAATTATATTTTTCAACATTGAGGGTAATCAGCCAGTAGAACAATTTACAAAGTGTTGCAACTTTTCAATCAAAGTTGGATTCCACCCCCGAAAAGATGCGTTGTTAAACAAACGGGAATTAATTCATGGAAGTACCATGGCCTGTGTTGTGACAGACATGGTGAATTCCTTCAATATCCTTGAAAAACATTACTGAATTCAGTTTAAGTATCTTTGGGGTCCCATGTATTAAATGCAAATTTTACGAATTACTGTGGACGAGGATTGTATGTAACCTCTCTAGGGGAGAGATGTGATGTGGGAACCGAGTGTTCAGAGGTCTACATGGAACAAAATGCCAGACCAAAAAGGATTTTGGGAACAAAAAGTGTTGCCTGGGAAACATCTGGGGGGAGGTGAATGCAAATTCCCCAACAGAAACTCAGCCTTTTGAAGCTCTAGCCTGAGGAGTAAGTTTGTGTGTGACCAGCTATTAGCCAGGATGGGTAGGGTTAGTGTCCCGAGCCGCTGTTGGCCAGAAGCTGGGAATGGGTGACAAGGGATGGATCACTTGATGATTTCCTGTTCTGTTCATTCCCTCTGGGGCACCGGGCATTAGCCACTGTTGGCAGACAGGATACTGGGATAGATGCACCTTTGTTCTGTCCCTTCTTACGTTCTTATCACTTATTACATGTGGGTAAGATTAAAGGCCCAAGCTATATAAAGGAAAGACTAAATTATGTGTTTGGTATCCGTGGCAGTTATGACCCATGTGGAAAAAAAACAGTGGTTGTGGGTTTAGAAGGACTGACACTTACGCTGAAACCAGGGGCTACTCCAGAGAAGCCTTTTAGCATGTGGATGATTTGTTTGTTCTAATGTGGGGTTTTTTATGTTTGTTGTTTTTTCTTTAATGCTTTCACCCTAGAAATATATGTGCTGTTTTAGAAACAGCTGCCTGGTAACTTGTAACTATGGCAATTACGCTGTTCGTTACCTCTGGAGAGAAAGCAAGGTACAGGAGCCGGGCCTCTTGGGCTGTCCGGCTCGCTGGGGTAACACAGTCTAGGCAGGAACTGAACCACTTGATCAGGCAGAGAAGAGTGGGGGGATCTAGGTGATCAGTGGGTCCCTTCTGGTTTTATAATCTATGGTTTAGGATTTCTGTTTGGGGGTTTTATGGAAGGAGTCACACCAAACCAAAACCATTCCCCCTCCCCAAAAAAGTCTCTGCTGAAATGTTGTGACATGTTCTGAGGGGCTTCAGGTTAGTCGGAAACCCGCCGAGAGGGAGGAGTTTGGGGGCCGCTTAACAGACACAGGAAACAAGCTGTGGTCAGGGAAGGCTGCAGTTGAAATCGCGGGTGGTGCAGGGAACAAAACCAGGTTTGTGAATCAGTTTTTGCTCGGGGAATTAAGATACCGGGGTTCGCTTCCTAACTCTACCACCGATTTCCCGTTTGCTCTGTGACGAGTCAGGAAATGGCTCTCTTCCTCAATTTTCTTATGTGAAATAGAGATTGTAACATTTCTCCTTGTGCCAGGGGGAGTATGAGGATAAACACGCTGCGTCGCTCAGTAGTGACTGGGAAGGGGGTTACATAACTACAGAGGTTCTTTTTAATTGAATGAAACTTGAAATTGCTCAAGGAGCAGTGCGAGCCTCTAAACTGTCGTTTCAATGTTTCAGATTAAATTCTTGAAATAATTATTTCCCTTTGTTTGGCCTGTTATTCTACAACCGTTGTTGTCTCCCTCGCTAGACATTACAAGGAAGAGTACCTAGAAGGATTTCAAATTATAATAAACCTTCATCCTTTTTCAGCAGTCCACGCAGCTGCGTTCACAGTCCTTTTCACCATACACGTGGAAGGCATCATTAATACTACAGGGACTGTTGAGATTTCTTGACTCAGTCATATACCCTTGGGATTGGGCATGAACATGTTTATCAGCAATCAATGTCTGGGGCTCTCATAAAACATGTAATGGGATGAGGAGCACAACTCTGTTTACCTCCTTTAAATTGCCCAGCCAGAACCCCTGAAAGAATAATTTTAAATTATATTAGTCTTTCCTCTGCTGCCTTTGCCCTCAGCTTCAGTTTAAGCGGAGACCTATAGAGCACGGAAGAGTTTCAGAAGACAACCTATGCATCCAATGAAGTGAGCTGTAGCCCACGAAAGCTTATGCTCAAATAAATTTGTTAGTCTCTAGGCCTTGGCTACACTTACCCGCTAGTTCGACGGCTGGAAATCGAACTTCTGGGTTCGACTTATCGCGTCTAGTCTGGACGCGATAAGTCGAACCTGGAAGTGCTCGCCGTCGACTGCAGTACTCCAGCTAGACGAGAGGAGTACCGCGGAGTCGACGGGGGAGCCTGCCTGCCGAGTGTGGACCAAGGTAAGTTCGAACTAAGGTACTTCGACTTCAGCTACGTTATTCACGTAGCTGAAGTTGCGTACCTTAGTTCGAATTAGGGGGGTAGTGTAGACCAAGCCAGGTGCCACAAGTACTCCTGTTCTTTTTGCGGATACAGACTAACACGGCTGCTACTCTGAAACCTGTTGAAACCTCTACGCAAAAGAATTAATGGACACAAATCTGACATCAGGAATCAAAATACTCAAAAACCAGTGGGAGAACACTTTAACCTGTCTGGTCATTCAGTGACAGACCTGCGGGTGGCTATATTACAACAGAAAAACTTCAAAAACAGACTCCAACGAGAGACTGCTGAGCTAGAATTGATATGCAAACTAGACACAATCAACTCCGGTTTGAATAAGGACTGGGAATGGCTGAGCCATTACAAACATTGAATCTATCTCCCCTTGTAAGTATTCTCACACTTCTTATCAAACTGTCTGTACTGGGCTAGCTTGATTATCACTTCAAAAGTTTTTTTTTCTCTTAATTAATTGGCCTCTCAGAGTTGGTAAGACAACTCCCACCTGTTTATGCTCTCTGTATGTGTGTATATATATCTCCTCAATATATGTTCCATTCAATATGCATCCGAAGAAGTGGGCTGTAGTCCACGAAAGCTTATGCTCTAATAAATTTGTTAGTCTCTAAGGTGCCACAAGTACTCCTGTTCTTCTTTTTTCTGAAACCTGTGTTTACATTTTCCTCCAGCAGATGGCGACGCTTTGTCATGTTAAGAGTTCGTTGTTCTCAATATATAGACCCGGGAATAGTGTCTTGCAATTAAATAGTTTCCAAGCAAATCTACCCCAAAATGCAACTGTCTATACAATAGTAGTATTGATTTGACTCTGGGAGAATAACTTCAGCTTTACCCCACCACTTAAAAATACGTATTTCCAACAATTCCCCCCTCATTTTAACTCCCCATTCTCCATAAATGAGCAATTTAACAGTATATTGTCCGTTTTAAAAGGAAATTTTTCATTCGCATTTTATGTCAATTTGTATTTTCAACAATAGGTCACTTCATCTACATTTTTTGTACTCATCTTTAACCTTTGTTTTACTACAAATGATTCCTACACACACATTACACCGCTATAGATCATCCCTAACGCCAGGAAAAGAGGTGTTAATAGTTTCCTAATTAAAGATGAGTCCCATTATCTTATCCAAGGGCGATGTTTAAATTAGCTCTTTAAATAAATATTTAACTTTTAGGGGAGTTGTATACTTAAGCAGCGAAAATACTCTCTTTCAAGGCTCTGCTGCCGGTTTTAATGTCTGTCCCATCCCCTGCAGCAGTGCTGGGAGGGGTTTTTGTACAGCTCTGCTATGTGGCTCTGTCACTGTGCCAGTCGTAGGGCGCAGTAATACACCGCGGTGTCTGCCAGCTCCAGGGCTGTGATGTTCAGAACTGTGGAGCTGTCATCAGCCTGGGAAGAAAACCTCTGCTGGGCGAAACCTGCGTTATCACTGACAGATCTGACTTCCTTCGTTCCTCTCAGGAGGATGTACTGCGGGGCTCGGTTCGGATACTGACGGTACCAGAAGAGATAGACACCAGCAGTGTAGCTGGTTTCATAAGAACAGCTGAGGGTCACGGAACCTCCTTCTGATCCGGACATCTCAGGTTCCTTGGACCGGATCGAGTCACCCAGCACCGCACCTGCAAAAAGACACTCACATTCAAGCACATCCAGGTGCACTGGCAGGTCTAGGCTGGGAATTTGAAAAGAGTCCAAGCGGTTTATCCGCCTAATTTAGAACCAATTAAGATTAACGCAAAAATTAAGGTTAAGGATAGCAGGGGCTTTCGGATCTGCGTCAGGGTTAAAATCAGAGTTCGGGTTCTGGGTAGGATGGGAGTTGGGAGCCGAATTCCATGACGGTTCTTCCAAAAACCTAGAGCCCGGTTACCTAGTTGGCTAAAGACCCAAAGGCTGAGAATGAAACGGGTCTCCATGGTGCTCAGACAGCGGCAACCGGACAAGCTGAGAGGTCACTGCGAGAATAATTTAAAGGCAACTTCTCGCAGGGACTGGGAGAGGTTAATGCGAGAGCAGCCTAGCAGAAGAGGGAGGGGTTCGGGAAATGCGTAACAGACACAGGAAAGGGGCTGGGTTCAGATTAGTCGGCAGCTGAAGCGCAGGTGAGAACTCGTGGGACAAATTCCTTCCACTGCACTTCCTGGAAGGTTGGTTTCTGACTTTCTGTCGGTTTTTATTATTGATTTTCCTTTTTATTGTCCTTTTTGTTGCTACTTGGTGAGAACTGAATTAAAGACATTGTGGGAAGACTTAAATTCTGTGTTCTGTGTGCTGGTTTTGTGGATGTGGATTTTGTGTGTGTCTGTCTCTGTGTTTGCATGTGTGTGTATGTCTGCATGCTTCTGTGTGTTGTGCCTTTGTGTATCTACCCCATTGGCCCCATGCTGGTTTACTCCAGCTAGGGGAATCCAGCCCCAATGGGAGAACAGCTGATTGATACCTGTGGTGGACCTGGCCCAGTTGACTCCATCTGCCCCATAGTGGTTCAATTCAGTTGAGGAGCAGAACCACTCTGGGTAAACTGAGGTTAATCTGGGGTTACACAACGGCGAATGAGGCCCAGAAGGCTTCAAATGTTTCAGGTCGTGTGGTTTATACAAGCCCCATCATCTGGTTTAACCATCTGTCTGTGGCCACGGGATTAAATTCTGCAGTTGTTTATGATGATGAGAAAGCCCAGGGGGTGGGTTTTTGTACAGGGCTCCCTATTAAACGCCTCACAGTGTCTTCCCACAGAGCACAGAAATACACCGCCGAGTCCGTCGGCTCTAGCTCTTTAATGGTTAAACTGAACAATTTAACGGATTTCCTGAATTGTGCAGAAAACCGTCTCCCGGCTCCATTCTTTTCAACGTTACTCTCATCTATTCGGAAGAGGAAATCCATTGCCCCTGATCGTTGCTGTCTGTACCAAAATAAGTAGTAATTCTGGTATCCAGTGGAGAAAGTACAGTCCAGGGTGACAGTCTGACCCCCCAACTTTTCCAGCTGCCCTTGTGTTTGGGTGACACTGCCTTGTCCCTGGCTGGAACCTGCAGGGAAGGAAAGAGAAAAAGTTCATCCTAATTAAGCATGTAAAACTATTGCACATCGACAGCCAGTCTCGTGTGAGGAGAAGAGAGGCCTTTTAGGGCTCAGGGCCTCCCAGAAATTGAAAGGTTCTTCATGCGCATCTTGTACAAAGAGACCAACTCAGGCCAGAGAACAGGATGGGTTTGCCCCGCTTCTAGTAAGGCAGCAGTGAAGTTGGGAACAGAACCCAGGAGTCCTGAGTCCTAATCGTCCAAGTTCTAACCACGAGACTTTGATCCCCACTCAGAGCTCGGTATAGGACCCCGGAGTCCTGATTCTCAGTCTAACTGCTCTCAACCACTGGACTCTCCTCCTCTCCCAGAGGTGGGACTAGAAACCAGAAGCTCAGACCCCTTCTTTTAACCCGCTAAATCCCTGCTCTCGTCCCTGGGCTATGAACAGAACCCAGAAATCCTGCTTCCAGTTCCCCCCTGTTCAAACCCAATAGGTAACAGAAATTCTAACAGCTGAAGAAGTGGCTTTTTACCCACGAAAGTTTATGCCCAAATAAATCGGTTAGTCTTTAAGGTGCCACCGGACTCCATGTTGTTTTAGAAGTTCTAACATTCGTTTCTTCTTTTAGCGGACACTTACTAAAGAATAGAAATGCTGTTACTGTCCAAAGCAGGATTTCTGGAGCATTCATGATTAAAATATATTGTTTCTAGACCTTCAGGGGCTCAAGTCACCACAATGATGGGTGAATACGGGAACCTGGACAGAATGGAATTTTATGGTGAAGTTTCTCTCCCAGAATCAAACCAGAGAAATTAAATCTGTGGCAAGACCATTTAGTCCTCTCCTGTAGACCCCAGTTGAAGGCTGTTTCCCTCAGCAGGTAACACAGCTAATACCCTCCGGTAGCGTTTACCCCAGTCGCTGTGGCTTTGGCTTGTTCCTGTCACGTGACACATTTCTGGCCTTCAGATCTCTTTAGCAGCTCAGTAGGGGCAACTTAGTTCTGTCTCATCTTCGGAGACGGGAGCTCAGCAAGAAACACAAGGTCGAGCGGGGTTTTGCTTTTTTCAACGGCTAAAACAAACAAACAAACAAACAAACACACACACACACACGGAACTGCACATGGATTCTGTCGACACAGATCTGGTCAGGACCCTCCCTGCTCACAGTCCAGAGAAAAACTGCTCGTGGTTCTTTCTCCAGAGTGAAGCAAAGTTAATCCCATTGACTGACGACCTGGGGATCTGTCCCATTGACTCCAATGACCCCAGGGTGATTTACACCACCTGGGCTCTGGCCCATTGAATTCAATGGGGCAACCCTGATTTCCACCAGCTGAGACTTTGCCCCGTTTACGCTACTGGAGCGAGGTCTGATTCCTGCCTCCTGGGGTCTGACCCCAAAAGCAGACGGAGCTATTCATGGGAATTGCGGTGTGACAGGTACTGACATCTGGCTCATGAGGTTCTGGGTACTGTGGGGAGGTGGGGGGACGGTTCCTGGAAAAGGGGAACATTTCCACACAGTTAGTGCCCGTGCGGTTTCCGTCACACCTGCACCGTTTGATTCAAACCCCTGCTTGTGACGTGTTGTGTCTCTACACTGATTTCTATCTGCGCCAGTTTTGTCTCCGAGTCAAGAGGAAACTGATCACTGGATTTTGTAAAGGCCCCTCTATTAACCCACCCGACGTGGTAACCTAAGGCCCTCTCAGCGATAGCACAGAAATACATCAACGAATCGCTCCGTTCTAACTCCGCAATTCTCAGACCCACGTATTTCTCGGCTCGCCTGAAGTCCAGTGAGAACCAGCTCCTAGCCCCGTTGTGCTCGCTTCCGGCAGACCTTCGGAAGAGGTACTTCACCTGCCCGCTGCTGTCCTGTTTGTACCAGTATATGTCATAACCTGCATCTTCAGTCGAGAAAGTACAGCCCAGTGTGACAGAGTCACTTTGTACCCCGGTCAGCTGTCCTTGTCTCTGGGTGACACTGTTCTTCTCGGTACTTAACCCTGCAAAAATAGTAGATGCGAATTCACAAAAATTAGCACAGCTGTGACTGCTGTCACCTGAGGATCCCAAAGAGTTTTCCAATAAATGTGATCGATCTGTCCCCATACACCCCTTCTATCTATCTATCTATCTATCTATCTATCTATCTATCTATCTATCTATCTATCTATCTATCTATCTATCTATCTATCTATCTATCTCCATACACCCTCCTCTCTATCAACCTATCGCCACATACCCTTTCTACCTATCTCTCCTTCCCCACTCTGCAATATATAACTATTTGTCTATCTCTATTTTTCTCATTAGTTTTTAGAAAGGCTCCAGCTGAGATCTTCAAAGCCGCCTAAGAGAAGCAGATCCAATGTCTGAAAATGGATGGGCATTGGCTGCCCAAATCCGATAGGCAGCTCTGCAAATCCCAGCCCGAATACAGAATGACGTCATGTTTTTATTTTAAACAGCGTGTGTCTTCCCTAAACACCAGGCGATATTCAATGTCACAGTCCATTGATTTTCTTTTTTGATCTCACCTCACAACAACAGTAGAATACAGAGTTGTACTAGGAGACACAGCATGCTCGCTGCAGCTTCAAATTAACCTCTTGCTCACTCGGCGTCTGCAGCGAGCAAGAGAAGATTTCTTCCGCTTGTGTGAATTTGTTGGTTATTTCCTTTATCTATTTTTAATGATTGTGCACGATGTAAAAATGAGCCCTGCTTTTTTCTGTGAGCCCCTCTTCAATTTCCTTCCCGCCTTGTGACGTTAAAGCCACTGTGCCGTACATATCAACAAAACATAAAGTCAAAGGTGGTTAATATGCAGGTCTGGAGCGCCCCCTAGTAGACCAATACATCTATCAGAGACCAACCAGGAAGTGAAAATGGTCATGGAATTTCAGGTGTGATTTTTTTTTTTCTCCAGAGGAGAATTTTTGGAAAGGCTGTGACTACTCACATACGTTTTTTTCTGAGCTGTGAGACTGTGAGGAAAGCGATAGCTTAGCACATTTTAAAAGTGTCTCACTGTCACTGTCCAGTTATTATTCAAAATCCCCCTGGTGTACACATTTCCGATTTGCACCAATACTTCATGTCTGTGGTATTTCTTGGCTGGTGATTAGGACGGTGATATTCAAAAGAGCCTAAGGACATAGAATTTCACTGGAATTTTTAAAGGAAACTGGTGCTTAACTCTCTTGAAAATCCTAATCATAACTACAAGTGGCTCATTAAAGGATTCAGTATTAGGAGACATACTGGTACGAGGAGTAGGTATTTTTAACCTACCACCAGGTATTGCTACTCTAGCAGCAGCTGCTACTGCCCTCCCCTCTCCCACCTCTCAGCTGGGGAGAGGCAGTTGTCCCGTCCCAGCTGCTCTCCAGTAGGAATTATGATACCTATGGACAGTTTTCACGATGCTGATAGAAAGTGGCCATGACCGGGACACACTGCAGTGCAGGGTCAAAGTGAAGGAGCTGCAGAATGCCTATCACAGGGTGTGGGAGGCAAACTGCCACTCTGGTGCTGTGCCCAGGAGCTGCTGGTTCTACAAAGAGCTGGACGCGACACTCGGTGGCGACCGCACCTCCACTGCGAAGGCCCCTGTGGATACTTCGTTGGCTCACGTGCCAGTCGAGAGTGGACCGAGCCAGGAGGACAATCTTGGATGAAGAGGGGGAGGGGGTCCCAGAGGCAGAGGATGACTCAGAGGTCAGAGATGAATGCAGTCAGGAGCTCTTCTCTACCCCGGAGGAGTCTAGCCAGTCATAGCAGTCAGAGCTTGGCAAAGCGCAAACAGCAGAGGAGGCCCCTGGTAGGTGGATCTGATTTTTGGAATTGCTGAAGCGAGTTGTTGGGGGCAGGAGGGTTGCAGGAAGCAGGCTTGTCTCCGACCTCATACCTAGTCTGAGCCGTGGTGGGGGACGGGGGACATTGCTGCATGCAGGCGAGCCACATACGTTCCAGGGTGGAAACTGCAGGCTTGGAGAAGACCCTCCCTGGATTCCCTGCTCATCCTCAGCAGCGAGATATCTTCCAAAATGATCACCTCCTATGGAAAGTGTGGGGACAGGAATTATTATCAGCCCGCCCCCTACAGTGCTGGCTCCCCCCAAGTGCCGAAGAGCCACGTGCCCAGTGTACAGCAGGGTCTGGGAAGAGTGATTTACCCTGCCCCTGCGGCTACTCACCATTGCGGGGGTCTTGTGTCTCATGTGGGCTTGCCTGGGGTCAGCCAGTTAGTGACAGGTGTGTGAGTACTGGCTGTGTTTTAAATAAGTGTTGTCTGTGTTTCAAACAATACTGCTTCTGTAAAATGATGCATTTAAACGTCACAGAGATGACCTTGGGAACCCAGCCACCCTCTTTGTTATCGGCGGCAGAACGGCTGCACAGAATTAGAAAGTGTCCAAGAAGAACTAAGGAGGACTTTATGTGTGAGGTTATGAGGCTGAGAAAAAGGAATTGAAGGAGTGGTGGGACAGTGAGAAGAGGGACCGAAAGGAGAATGGGGCACACCAAAAAGAAGCCACAGAGCGGCTCTTAACAGTTATGGAGCACCAAACAGACACGCTCCAGGTGATACTAGCTCTTCAAACCGAGCAGCTCCGCTTCTGTCCTCCCCTGCTGCTGCTGTCACAAAACTCTTTCCCATGTGCCCCCCAAGACACTGCCAACCCACTGTTATCAACCTCCTGGCTCCACTCTCTACCCGCAGCATCACACTCCTCCCTCCTCACAGTACAGCATGTAGTAAGAGGAGGCCCAGAGATATAAACCTTTAGTATCAGAGGCCTGGTATGAGGCCTAAGACCTGAACTAAAGTAATGGTCAAGACTTTGCTAACATAAAGCAAAGCTAAGCTGTGAGCCAGAGGCAGGCCCTGCTCACAGAAGCTGGCAAGGAAAGGGCTGATGCTGCAAAAAGAGACATACCTAAAAGGTACTGGACACCAGATATCAGAATATACACTATACCGGAACATTCCACAGATAACATGGAACAGGCCGACCCATCCCAATTACAGGGGCAAAAGGGTAAAATGATGGATAGAGTTGTTTTGATCGAACCAACATGTACAAGGTGAGAGGCGGCACCTTACTACGTAGAGGGGTTGCACCTCAATACATCAGGAGTGATCTGTAACTTGTTTGTACCTGTATATAAGAATGTATCCCTGGGGTGGTGTCTTTGTCCGGCCACGGGGGCAGTGGAAAGTCCCGCCACTGAGCCGGGTCCTTGCCAAGAGGCATCTATTAGTAATATGCTCAGTAGACTAAGTAATCTACGGGGAACTGAAATTGTGTCCGAGGTCGCAATAAACCTGGCTGAGGTGCCTTTGTACCTTACTAGACTCTGTGGTTATTGGGGGTTCTCGTCGTGTTTACTGTGTCAGCTATCTGCAGAGCTGGGACCGCACACAGAGGGAACACATGCACGCAGCCGAGTGATATCAACATAGGAGAAAGCTGAGCACCACACCGGTAGCATCTGACAAAACTGGTGACCCCGACCACTGATCTGGTGAGTAAGCGAAACTGCCGTGGTAAGAATCGCTACCTAACATGGCAGTAAACCTCGAGCTAGGGAACCCCCTTATCCCCTCCCTTATGATCCCCACGGAGTTTGATAACTCTTGGACCCGCTGGATTGCCAGTAAAGGGGGTCCATAGGAATTTTAAAAAGAGAGTGGGGAAACATAGACTGGCTTATGTAGAGCGATGGTAGAAACCGAGGCTCTGAGAAACAGTAATAAGAGTAAAAAAGCAAGAATTTTGCAACTCAGGTCTCTGGCAGTGAGATGGCTCAGACAGCATGCTGGAATGCTGGCCAAACAAGTAACAGAAAAAACAGGGGACAGCACTGTAGTAAACAGCAGGCTTCAGGTAGCTACCCTGTGCCTGAAGAATGGGGACAGAAGTGGAAAAAGGTGGTCCTAGTAAAATTAAAAGATGAAACGAGGTCCATTGCATTGCAACCACTACCTTATGATAAAAGCCAGGTTCCAGTTAAACTTAAACTGAGACCTAGACTGGTGCCTGTCAGAACGGGACAAGTAAGTGCACAGAAGGAAAGAGTAGCACATAATACTTTTAGAGAATTGGTAAATCAGATGAAGGAAAATATGGAACAGTTCACAGAGCACATTAGGAGACAGAAGCTGCGACTCGATCGCAGGGTAAATAAAAAAGAATTTCAAAGTAAAAAACCAAAATTAAGTGGGTTAACATCTAGAATTGATGCATTAACACATGGAGTTGCCCAAAACCAGTTAACTGCAGCAAAAAAGGGCACTCCTGCCATCCATTTGGCATGCACACAAAAGCAACAGACATTGGGGGAACAAATTCAGGTTTTACAAGAGCAGGTAACTACCCCCATTCTCCTCTCAAAGCCAAGATAAAAAACAGGGGCGCGGTTCCTAACTGTGCAGGTTCCCAACTGCTTTGACCCACGAAACCACACTCCGCGCGCATATCTGAAAATAGAACCTTCTTTCTCAAATATTTTTACATACCGGTTAAGTTTTGTCCTTTATATGTTTTTTTTTTTTTAGTTTGCTAAACTTGCTGCTGCTGCCTGTACCTTCAAATATTTTGATAGAGTTAATCTCTCTTGGCTCAGGTCTCGCTACCTTCCTGGGTTGCTCTTCACCCCCCCCCCTTTCCCCCGCCTCTCCTCAATTCTGCTCTCTCTCTTTGTTTTAAAAGTTAAAAGTTATAGTTTTTACAGAACCCTCCAAAAGATAAAGCAATTGAAAACAAAATAAAACAAGAAACAAAAAAGAAAACAAGGTAAAAAACTTTACTTTAAATAAATCCAGTAAATTAAGTATTTTAACCCTTCAGAAATGCAATAGCTGGAATTATTCCTAACTTTCTTGAAGATATGGTTGCCAAGCAACAGAAATGCACACTCTGCTTCTAATCCTAACCACTCACTAATATTTGAAACATGGGCTTTTCTTATTTCCATATAGCAGAGTTTTAAAATAATGTTAAATATAAAGTAATGCAAAATTCCTTGTTACCAAATTAATACAATATATTTGGCAACCATTAATATATTTTTAACAATTTATGTAACAAGTTTTAAATAAGGTAATAATTTGTTTATTCAAATATAACCCTTTTTATTTTTTATTTTTGTTTGCCTTACTTTTTACAGTTATGAATAGAATTCTGGCGCCATTTGTTGTTAATTGTAAGTTTGTCCTGTATGTCATGTGTGTTGTCTTGTGTTGTACGTTGTGTGGGTCACGTAACTATTTTTTTATTATTTTTTATTTTGTTGCAACAAAAGTCAATTTTATACCCTTTTAAAATTTATGTATATGTGGTACCACACTATTTTTAAATCATAGTTGAAGTATTATCATAGTATTATTAGCACCAATTTTTTTTGTGCAAAGTTCAAAAAGGTTTCAGTTACAAATATATGTACATATATTTCCATATATTTCTGCCTCAACAAATAATGCAATTGCAAACAAAAAATATTCTCTTATCAATCACAGTTTTGTTTTGTTTGTTAAGATTTTTTTTTATTTGTTATTCAAAGAAAAAATGTAAGGGGAAACCTCAACATTAAGGTAAAAGTAATATTAACAAAATGTTAATTTCTTGTTTGGGCTTTTTATAAACTTGTTTGCACTTTTAAATATAGTTATAAGAATATCATAACCAAAATGTTTTAAAACAACAATTTATGCATAGAGCTAACCAAACAATTTGAACAGGTTTCCACCTTTGGCTCCCAAACATAATAAAGCATCATGAAAGTACATCCTCTGTTAACTCCTTTGCTGAAACAAATTGTTCAGCAAGGGAAAGCAATACACCTTCTCATGGAAGATTGTAAGCATTTATTTTAGCCGTTAAGCATTACATTTCGTATAAAATTATTAGTAATGCACTTCAAATGAAAACGAATGTCTATACAACAATTGCAAAAGTATAGCTTGTGTTATAAAAGGCTTGGTCCCTATTACATTGTTCTTATTACATTGTAAACAAACAAAGTTAAACTGTGTATTAAGTTTGAGTTACTGAAAACAAAAACAAAAAACAAACGAACAAAAATCCTTTATTATGTTAACTAACTAGCTGTTTAAATTGCATCCCACAGACCAAAGACACCAAAAAAATCACACCCTGAAGACATGACATGATATCAGTATACAGTGAAGAAACCCCCAAGCATCAAGAACAGAAAAATGAAGTGCTTTATAAATAAGGGACTGGTTCAATACACCTCTATCTACCATATATGGACAATTAAGTTAACAATCAGCTAAAAACCACTAGCTGAACCAGGATAAGACGTCATTTAATTTCAACTTGGTCACTATGTAAAAACAACTGTATTATTGCTGTACTACTGTATTATTGTTGTACTGTTGTCTTATTGCTGTATTGTATTATTGCTGTACAACATTTACAATGTGCATAACCTTGCTAAACTGTTTAGCCAACACACATGTAAAAATCAACAAACAAATGGCAGCAAACAACGTGAAGGCAAGAAAAAAACAATGTGGTAAACAAACAAAAAGTTACATAGTAACTACAAATTGGGTAAACAAATTGCCTGTTAGTACCAGTCATAATTTGGGTCAGCAACACTGCATCCTAACTAAGGCACACGTTATTCAAAGCAATCTTGTTCAGTGTCTGGGGGTACCAATACTAAATCCTGACACAGCAATATTTGATAAATTGGTTACTGTCCATTCAGTAGGTTATCTGGAAGACAGCATCCATAAGAAACAACTGGATCTATGTCAACTACTGGTGTATCGCAGAGCCGTGCATCCAGTGGAACAGAGAAGCTAGCCACTACTATTTCCTGCCCAGTGAAGCTAACCAGAGGGTGACAACTAGCAGTAAGGGTAACCTATAACATGAATGGACAGTACTGGGTAGTAACTAATTACAATATATTTATATATAAAGGCCTCAGTAGTAGTGTCACTACTCCAAATTTCTATTCTACTTCTCATATACATAGCACTGTGGGACACACCATCACAATCCCTATCCCAATATTTCAAAATACTCAGCCTACTACTAATGATGAGACAAGTGATAACTGCTGCCACTGTTTGTCATCCCAGACATGCATGGCGATGTGATCCAACCATTCAATGCTTGTTTCCCGAGCCAAAAAGTGGTGTTCCATTGTGGTCAGCACCTCCATAAATGCCTCAAGCAATCTCGTGTCATATCTACTACGTGTGGCGAGATCAGCAGTTTGGGATCCATTCCTGCAGCCCGAAAGAAGCAGGGCAGGGCGCGCAGTACACAAACTGTTGAAAGATGACGCCAAATGTGGAAGGAAGCACAGAGATTGCTGAGATGCAAAGCAATGCATCACAGGGCATTGGGACTTGACCCAGGGTGCCTCTCAGCATCGTCTGCCTTCCCACAAGTCTTAGCAGCAGAAGAGAACGAGGTGCTTTGTGGGATAGCTGCCCAGAGTGCACCGCTCCAAATAGCACCACAAGTGCCGCAAGGGGGGGGAGAAATAACTCACTGCTAAACCCAGGGTTGTGAGTTCAATCCTTAAGGGGGCCACTTAGGGTCTGGGGCAAAATCAGTACTTGGTCCTACTAGTGAAGGCAGGGGGTGGACTCAATGAACTTTGAAGGTCCCTTCCACTTCTAGGCAATAGGATATCTCCATTATTTAATTTTTTTTTTTTTAAAGTGTGAACACACTACAGCGGTTTTCCTTCGGCGCTCTCTGAACGGTGCTGTAACTGCTGGTGCTGTAGCTTTGCCAGTGTAGATGTGCTCTCAGTCTACATTTGCAAATGTTAAGCACCCAGAGTAACAGCGCCTCTCAGAGAGCACTGCAGGGAAAGTGCTGCTGTGTGTTCACACTGTCAGCTGCCAGCCCAACTGTGTGGCCACACTTGCAGCGACATTGGGAGCGGTGCTTTCTGTGCAGCTATACCACAGAGCATCTCTTCCTCTTCTGCTGCTAAGACCTGTGGGAAGGGGGAGGGAGTGCGGGGCATCCTGGGTCCTGTCCTAATGCCCCGTCATGCATCACTTCGCATCCCAGCAGCCCCTTTGCTCCCATCTGCTTTTGGCGCCATCTTTCAATGTTTTTTGTACTGCACGCTCTGTCTTCCCTTTCCGTCTGTGGGAATGGATTGGAAACTGCCGGCACTGTAACTTTGCCAGTGTAGATGTGAAAAATCACACACACATCCTCGAGCGCAGCAAGTTTGCTCCCAGCGCTGGCGCGCGACCACATTCACACATCGAAGCTCCCGGAGCAGCGCTTGGAATTCTGTTCAAAAGACATTTTTGAAAATGTTCTCCTGAAAGCAGGAATTGTGAGATGACCTTCTCTGAGCTGTGCTACGCAGGAGTCAGACTCGATCAGATAGGTGCCTTCTGGTTTTTAAAATCTGTCAATCTATTATATCAGCCCCTGTTCATTTTTAATGGGAATCTGGTATTCAAACCCCGAAATCAGATTAAAATGCTGAGACCAAGTATTTCCTAGCACACAGTTGGAAATTGATGTTCATGGTGATGGCACCTACAGGATAAAACTGAGATCTGGGTTGGCCCCATCAGGCAGGGAGCTGCACAGACACCCAGTGAGAGACAACTCCTGCGTCAAAGATTTTTCAAACTCAACACCCAAGACAGACGGCGAAGAATGCACGTGAGGGATGTGGGAGGGTTTTTGTGCAGCTGTCTCCGGGGTCTCTCTCACTGTGTCTCATTCAAGGCACAATAATACACAGCTCCGTCTGCCAGCTCCAGGCCTGTGATGATCAGAACTGTAGCAGTGGCGTTAGTCTCAGAAGTGAATCTCTTCCGGGCAAACTCTGCGTGGACACTGATTGTGCTTCCCTTCGCTCCTCTCTGGAGAACGTACTGCGGGGCTTGGCTGGGGTTTTGGCGGTACCATTGGAGAGAGACACCGCTATAGCTGGTGCTGTAGGAACAGCTCAGGGTCACAGCGTCTCCTTCTATGACAGACACGTCGGGTTCAATGGATTGGATTGAATTGCCCGACACAGCACCTGCCACAAAACAAAATACACCAGCTAGATGGGGGGAGTGTGGATGGCGCTAGATGGAGGGGATGTGTAGACAGATAGAGGGGGTGTATGGGGAGGGAGAGATAGATAGATAGTCTGAGTGCACTCTTTTGAGAGAGAGAGCAGAGTAACGGAGATCGTTAGACAGAGAAAGGCGGAGTGAGGGAAAGAAAGAGACAGCTGGTAGAAAGATAATTAAGGCTGCAACTTGGTATGAGACGGATTCACAGGCAGTGAGACAAGTTGCCCGAACAAAGCTAAAACAACAATTACCTAGGAATAGGCTCAGAAGCAAACCCTGGTTCATTGTTTGAGATCAGTGGCCCCCGGTAGTTCCACTGAGAGGTGTTCAAACCTCCACGCTCTGCAGAAAGCGCCTCGAGTGTTAAAACCAGATTCTGCCAAACTTCTCTCTGGGGCGGATGTGAACACACAGCTTCCCAGGAAGCAAAGGGCGCTGGGGTTTGTGGCTGACTGTAACATCATGCTTACTTCCTTCTCGTAATCCATCTGGGGATCTCATCCCACTTCTAGAAAAAATGTCTTGATTTTTTATTATATTTTTGTTGGTAATTGTCAGAGTATAGGAAAGAGATTGCGTTCTCTGGTGACCTCAGGTGCATTTAGTCAGCGCTTTGTTTTCTCGTTAATAGGTAACTGAGAAAGAAAGAAAGAAAGAAAGAAAGAAAGAAAGAAAGAAAGAAAGAAAGAAAGAAAGAAAGAAAGAAAGAAAGAAAGAAAGAAAGAAAGAAAGAATCAGGACTTGCAGCAGACCCCATAGCTGGGAATCCTAAAGTGCACAGCTGGCCTGCAGGGGCTGCCTCATAGACTACACAGCCTGATTGGCTGGAAGAGTCCGCAGACCAGCTCTTAAGCCCAGCAGCAGCGGCAGTTCAGGAGTTGCCCAAATCATTTGCCAGGGCTGCTACTCTAGCTTCTGGGCTGGCTTGTTCCAGCCCCGCTCCTGCCTTGGACTCCACCTGGCCTCACTTGCAGGTAATCCTACCCTGGCCCTCAGCTCCATGCCTCACTTTGGCTTTGCCCCTTGGCTCTGTCTTCTGGATGCTCACTCCGGCTCTAACCCTTGGGCTGCCTGCTCACATCCTACTCACAGACAGACAGACAGACATTGGCTTTGCTAGAACTACGATGCCTTTCACTAGATGAGGATCTGGACCACTCGAGTTGTCTCCGGCTTCCATTGCTGTAAAAGAGACCAGAATCTGACCCCGTGTTAGCAGGTGTTTCCAAATTCAGAAAATTTGGTAACCAAGTTCTCAAGGAAATTTTTTTTGCAAAGGCAGCAAATATGGTATTAAAACATTGCAAATTTCGGCATGTAACTACTCTCGTAAATATCACTGAGGATAAGTAGTCATGCTTGGTTAAGAGGCGCTTGGTGGTATAATATTATACAGGGATAGAGACTGAAGATATGTAATAATCATTTATATCTTAAGCGTTTTAAACTAAAATCCTGACCCTATGAAGCCCTTAAACACGTTTATTTGTTTTAGCAATGTGTGTGTAGCCCATTTATTTCCGCAAGACTAAAGCAAGTGCCTACGTGGTTTCCTGGATTGGGTCCAAGAATCTGGGAGCACGTACAGTAGTAAACAATGAGCAACACATGAAGTGATAGCGGGAAGAAATATGACTGAAAGTGAAAATACCATTGCACACTCCTTAAAGCATTTAAGGGCTTCAGTCATTCAAATGGCAAAAGTATCTTAATGTAAATAAAAAGAGCAAAAATTTACAGTGGAAATATATATGATCCAGCCGGGGTGTGAAGCCTGAATGGACCCAAACTTCGACAAAGAAGTTGTCAAGCAGAAAAACACAGTGCCTTCCACACTATGTGCTCTGAGCAATCTTTACCTTTTTGTACAGATACAGATATTGCCCTACTCCGTAGTGGGATCTGATAACACAGTAGTTCACGGAGGAGTCCTGGAGAGACACCTCTTCAATATCCAAGGTCAGACGCATGTTATTAATAAAATAATCCTTATCCTCCAAATACAAAACTGCTGAGAATTTCCCGAAGGCAAACTTGTTCTCATCATCAGACCTGAAAGCAGTCAATACATGCTGGGGAGGCTGGCTCGGATACTGACGGTACCAAAACAGATAGGGGTTTCTGTCTGTCGTGGAGAAGTTACACTGCAATGTAGCATTGTTTCCAGAGGAGATTCTCAGCTCCGGAGGTGACTGGGACACAGAAAAACTTTCAACAATACCTGCAAAGGGGGGAAAGATCTTGAAACACGTTTTTTATGCATCCTTTTTTTCTGTAATATTTATCTATCATTCAAGGCACATCTGATGAGCGAAAATGTGATTTTTAATACAATTCCAGTGTTTGCCAAAATAATTACATAAAATACCCATATATTTTCTGGGGTTTTTTAGAGATTGCATTTTACTTGCCAAATATCACAAAAGTTGAGGTTCTGAAGTATTTATACATCTGCTTCACAATGAAAATGGCTCTCACCTGACAGCAGCAGAATAAGATGGAGATGGAGAATCAAGCAGGGCATTTTGTAACTTTAGATTCTCTTCACCAATTACTTCCAAAGGATTTCTGCCAGCTGCGTCTCATTTAACCGTTGCTATTATAAACATGGAACCTGCTCTTTCTGTGACCTGTGCGTGGCCTTCCTGTCACCGCCTGGGACTAAAGTAATAGAATAAACCAAGAAAATAGTATGGGATATGTTACTCTGGAGCGCCCTCTAGTAGAAAAGTGGAGGGGGAGCAAGAAAAGCATTCTCAGCCCACTCATGGGGAGAAATCACTTATTTTCTGGTGGCCTGTCTCATGGATGGCGTCTTCCCAGAGAAGCAGTGTCTGCAGCCTATGGATGTTTCCTGAAAGCCATTTCAGAGCTAAGGAGCTTGGATGAAATTGATAATGTCGCACTTCTTAAAACATTCCTCTAGCCATGGTTTACAGTCCTCTTTAAAACTTGCCTGATGAAAAATCTTCAGTGGGGACTGTAGTGCCTAAAGCTCTCAGGTCACTTTGTGGGTCTCAGGCTATACTTCTAAGAGAGGAAGGATGGTCCACTGGTCACAGTTCTGGGCAACTGCACCTATATTTCCCCTCCATGTTCCAAGCACCCCCCTCCGGCTTCTGGCCCCACAGCTGTTAGCTTTCTTAGAGAGAAAAGTGTGTGTGTCTCTCTCCTGATCAGGGTATTTCCAGGCTGCACAGCTCCCTGCCTACACCTGTCCCCAGTTAGGCAGACTGCCCAAAGAGGCCAGCACCTCTGCTTTGCTTTCTCTTCTAAGGTAATTTTCCACAGTTTTAAGTTATCACAGCGCTTTTTTCTAAGCAAGCATGTTTTATTCTTAACGTAAAAGCATTGACAAGAAAATGTATTAACAATAACGAAAGACTCTACACACAAGCAAATAAGCTTAGCCCCCCCCCTCTCTCTCTCTCTCACACACACACACACACACCTCTCACTAGAAGGTCTCTGACAAGTCTTCTTCTAGTCTGGGTCCAGCAATCACTCACACCCCCTGTAGTTACTGTCCTTTGTTCCAGTTTCTTTCAAGTATCCTTTGGGGGTGGAGAGGCTATCTCTTGAGCCAGCTGAAGACAAAATGGAGGGGTCTCCCAGGGGGTTAAGTAGACTTTCTCTTGTGGGTGGACACCCCTCCTTCCCCCTGTGTACAATTTCAGCTACAGTGTGGAGTTCTGAAATCACATGGGAGTACAACAAGGATGAATAGATTCGGTAGATCATAACCTTTACATAGATGTGTTAAATGGCATATGTAGCATTAAAATATATTCCAGTTATGTCATATATACATTCATAAGCATATTTTCATAAAGCATTATGGGGGGCACCGTCATACCCTCCTCCTGAATTTACTGCCAGAGACTCAGACATTGTCCACGGCGGAGGCAGTGCATGTAAAATCCTTGTTTGTCTTTGGTAACACTCCCTTTCAGTACCTTTAAACGATATGATGTTATTTATAAGTGTTCTAGCAAGTTTTGGGGTTCCTGGTCCCCGGATGCCTGAAAACAGGTTGGGGTGTAGTATTGCTAGCAGAATGCAGAGAGCAATATTTCTTAAAGGGTCGGTGTCTTGGCATTTAGCCACCAATGCGATGAGGCAGTGTGCCTCAATTTCCCCTTCTACACATTAGCATGGGCTTGTTATGCTTTTGCTGCTGTGCCAAGCTTTCAGTCTGTTTACAGGTATAGGCTGAAAAGTAACATGCTTGTGGCACTCTCTTGTTATCATCCCTAGCATGTCCAACAGTTTTTTTTTTTCACAAATCAGTTATGTCCCACATCTTTAAAGGATTTACCACTAGTATTAACTCCTTTGTCTTGACCAATAGATGAAGTAGTAAAAGACACAAGATTAACAGCAAATCTATGGTGGACAGTCTTTGTTCACACAATTTAGCTTGTTTAGTGTCTACTGCATTTTGCCATTTCTTTGTGCCCCCTGGTAGGCAATCTGATGCAGAGTCTTTTGCCTCTTTGGGGGTGGCTTTTAATACAGCCATGTGTTTGAGGCTTGGTGAGAAAAGGGTGTACTGCACCCGTGCCTGCCCTCAGCCTCTCCCTCTGGAATTTCTCTAGGCTGGAACCCACTCCCTTGTGAAGATTTACCCATGCAGAGATTTTTTTCCTTCTCCCTTGACGAGACAGTTTTATTTTTTACAAGCATAGCAAGAACAACATCTTTCAATGCGGTGCTTTGGATTGGGAAGATTCTCTTGGATACCCCACTCTCTGTTCCCAAAGGAGAGGGTGGTGCTCCCCTACACCTTTTGGGCTCCTCTACTGGTACAGGAGATTTGGGACGAGTAACAGGGGAATGGGGAGGTGAACGCCCAGTCTCCTTTTTCCCAGGGGTAAAACGGTGATTCTGTTTTTCCCGAAACCTGTACCCCTCTGCTAGTGTTTTATGGTTAATTGCAGCTTGTGTTTGCTCATAAGAGTCTGCATACCCAGCTAATTTACCCACTGCATTTACCTTTTTGTCCCACAAATACTGTTATATGTAATTACTGCACATATTTAGGAATTGTTCCTGAGTAACCAAATCACACATTCCTTCCAAGCTTGTAATGCCTTCCCCCTTACCCACTATTTACCATTTTTTTTATTTCATTTACCTAAGCCACATTACTCAATCCAGATCCCCTCTTAAGACTTCTGAATTTAACCCTGTAGGTTTCAGGTGTAATCTGAAACTTTTTCAAAACCAGTTCCTTAAATGTACCATAGTTTGAAGCATTATTAATAGGCGTCTTATTGAATATGTCCAGAGCTCTGCCAGTCAATTTTGTTATCAAAGTGGTTATCTTTTGATCTTCAGGAATTGCATGGAGGGTGCACAGTCTTTCAAAGGTGATGAAATATTTGGCAATATCGCTGGATTCATCATACTGTAGACACAGATTCTCTCATTTGTGGATTTTTGGGGAAGTGGAGCCAGCAGCTGGAAGGGTTTGTTTCTTTAACTCCGTAACAGCCAGTTCATGCTTCTGGGCCTTAATTTGGGCCTGTATTTCTCTGTTTCTTAACTTCAGGACTTTTTTATGGGCAGCCCCCTGTGACTCCAAAACTTACAGGTAGCAGCCATGGTTCACATTCTATCTTGAACGTCCTCATGTAGACTTCTTATGTGGATTGGATCCTTCCAAGATCCATTGTCCATTAAGTGCTTCTTGATTGGGCACTTAACTTGCACATTCCTTTCTAAAGAAGTTGCCCAAATGCTTTACTAAGGCTATTTAAAATCAAACACTTACACAGTCAATATTCATAACTTCGAATACAACAAGGACACATGCATACAAATAGGATGAATAGATTCAGTAGATCATAACCTTTACATAGATGCGTTACATGGGATATGTAGCTGTCAAGGCTGTATTCCCACTTTGAACTTTAGGGTACAAATGTAGGGGCCTGCATGAAAACTTCTAAGCTTAACTACCAGCTTAGCTTTGGTCCGCTGCCACCATCCCAATGGATTCCCTTCCTGGGAAGCCTTGAGAGACCTTCACCAATTCCCTGGTGAATACAGATCCAAACCCCTTGGATCTTAAAACAAGGAAAAATTAACCATTCCCCTCCTTCCTCCCACCAACTCCTGGTGAATACAGATCAAACCCCCGTGGATCTAAAACAAGGAAAAATTAATCAGGTTCTTAAAAAGAAGGTTTTTAATTAAAGAAAAAGGTAAAAATCATCTCTGTAAAATCAGTATGGAAAATAACTTTACAGGGTAATCAAACTTAAAGAGCTCAGAGGACTCCCCTCTAGTCTTAGGTTTAAAGTACAGCAAACAAAGATAAACACTCTAGTAAAAGGTACATTTACAAGTTGAGAAAACAAAGTAAAACTAAGACGCCTTGCCTGGCTTTTTACTTACAAGTTTGAAATATGAGAGACTTGTTTAGAAAGATGGGGAGAACCTGGATTGATGTCTGGTCCCTCTTAGTCCCAAGAGCGAACAAACAACCCAAACAAAGAGCACAAACAAAAGCCTTCCACCCCCCCCCCCCAAAGATTTGAAAGTATCTTGTCCCCTTATTGGTCCTTTGGGTCAGATGCCAGCCAGGTTACCTGAGCTTCTTAACCCTTTACAGGGAAAAGGATTTTGGAGTTTCTGGCCAGGAGGGATTTTATAGTACTGTACACAGGACAGCTGTTACCCTTCCCTTTATAGTTATGACAAGCCCCCCAAATCACAGATAGTGTTGGACATTTCTTTCCATACTGGCTGTGATTTCTTCCTGGAGTTCTAGGAGAAAACAGAGTTAATAAGACACATGTACCTTTAGACATACTACTGATTATATAAAAACTAACAATATGTTTCATTCCAAGAACAATTGTTAACCAGTTAACTCTGGGAAACTTTTCCAGGAGAGTACATTAGCCACTTTGTTAGAAGCTTCCGAAATGTGTTGTATTTTAAAATCAAAATTTTGGAGAGCTAAACTCCACCGAAGAAGTTTTTTGTTATTTTCCTTGGCGGTATGAAGCCACTGTAGCGCAGCATGGTCTGTTTGTAGTTGGAAACGCCGTTCCCAAACATATGGGCGTAGCTTCTCCAGCGCGTACACAATGGCGTAGCATTCCTTTTTGCTGATTGACCAGTGGCTTTCCCTTTTAGACAGTTTCTTGCTGAGAAACACGACAGGATGGAATTTTTGATCCGGTCCTTTTTGCATTAAAACTGCTCCCACGCCTTGCTTGGACGCATCTGAGGTTACTAGGAACGGTTTGTTAAAGTTTGGGGCCCTTAGCACAGGGTCAGACATGAGTGTTGCCTTAAGCTGGTTAAAGGCCTTTTGACACTCATTAGTCCACTGAACTGCATTTGGCTGGTTTTTTTTGGTTAGGTCTGTCAGCGGAGTGGCGATTTGGCTGTAGTGTGGTACAAATTGCCTATACTATCCAGCCAAGCCTAAGAAGGATTGGACCTGTTTCTTAGACTTTGGAACCGGCCACTTTTGGATAGCATCCACTTTGGCCTGTAGGGGATTTATAGTTCCTCGACCCACCTGGTGCCCCAGGTAAGTCACTTTGTTTTGGCCTATTTGACACTTTTTAGCCTTAACAGTTAGTCCTGCCTGCTGGATGCGCTCGAAGACTTTTTCCAGGTGCTCCAGGTGCTCTGCCCATGAATCAGAAAAAATGGCCACATCATCGAGGTAAGCAACTGCAGATTCTCCCAATCCCACTAGGAGACCATCTACAAGTCTTTGGAAGGTGGCGGGTGCATTCTGCAACCCGAAAGGGAGTACATTGAATTCATACACCCCTGCCTGGGTGACGAAGGCTGACCTTTCCTTAGCGGGTTCATCTAGTGGTACTTGCCAGTACCCCTTGGTTAAGTCTAAAGTAGAGATGAATTGGGCATGTCCCAATTTCTCCAATAGCTTATTTGTGCATGGCATTGGATAGTTGTTAGGACGAGTTACAGCATTTAGCTTACGGTAGTCCACGCAAAAGCGTATTTCCCCATCTGGTTTGGGAACTAGAACCACTGGAGATGCCCATGCACTATTAGAGGGGCGGATTATACCCATCTGTAGCATGTCCTGGATCTCCATTTGTATAGCAGTTTTGGCATGAGGTGACTCCTGGTAGGGTGGGGTTCTAATTGGGTGAGCATTACCTGTGTCAATGGAGTGGTATGCCCACTCGGTCCGTCCTGGAGTGGCTGAGAAAATTGGCGCAAAGCTTGTGCACAGCTCCTTGATCTGCTGTCGCTGCAGACATCCAAGGGTCGTGGAGAGGTTCACTAGCTGAAATGTGACCTCAATTATGGGTAGTGGCTGGAGAGGGGCTTTAACCTGGTTTTGGGGCTTTTCCACTCGTTGGCACACCTCACAAGACCGGACATAATTAGCAACGTCCTTGCCCATTCCCTCCCAGTGGAAGGACTTTCCCAACCGGTCTTTGGTTCTGTTTACCCCAGAATGGCCACTGGGATGATCATGGGCTAAGCTCAAGAGCTTTACCCAATACTTAGTGGGAACTACCAACTGTCTTTGAGGATGCCAGTTTTCCTGGTGCCCACCAGAAAGAGTCTCCTTGTATAAAAGTCCTTGTTCTATAACAAACCAGGATCGGTTAGAAGAGCTGAGAGGCGGTGGGGTGCTCCGCACCACGGCCCAAGCTTTCTGAAGGCTGTCATCTGCTTCCTGCTCGGCCTGGAACTGTTCCCTTGATGCTGGAGACATCAGTTCCTCCTTGGACTGTGGACTGAGGCTTGGTTCCTCTGGAAGCGATGCAGGTGCTGGGGCTGTTTCCATTGACTGTGAACCCTGTCCGCTGGTGCACTATGTGGTATCTCAGGCTCTGGCTGAGCCTCTTGGGTAGGGTTATCTGCTTTTTCTGCCAGGTCAGGCTCGCTGGTGCCCTCTGGCATTGGAGTTGTAGACGGGTTTGCAAGCGCTGGACTCAGTGCTGGCAATGGTTCTGGTGCTGGTTGTGTTGCCAGTTCCAGTTCTGGGACTGGCTTTGGCTGGGTCTTTGGGATTGGATCCACTACGGCTGTTGCAGTCGTTGGCAGGGGATCCAGTTCCACCACCTTTGTTTGGGTCTCTGGTAACACAGACGGGGTCCTGGTGGACGTCTCAGCAACAGGGATGGGGGTGAAAGCTTGCTTAGCCTGGCTGCGGGTGACTATTCCCACCCTCTTGGCTAGCTTCACATGGTTGGCCAAGTCTTCCCCCAGCAGCATGGGAATGGGATAATTGTTATAGACTGCAAAAGTCCACATTTCTGACCAGCCCTTGTACTTGACATGCAACGTGACTGTAGGCAAGGTTACAGACTGTGACACAAAGGGTTGAATTGTCACTGGAGCCTCCGGGTTGATGAGTTTGGGGTCCACTAGGGATTGGTGGATAGTTGACACTTGTGCCCCAGTGTCCCTCCAAGTGATAACCTTCTTTCCGCCCACTCTCAAGGTTTCCCTTCGCTCCGAGGGTATGAGAGAAGCATCTGGGTCTGGGGATCTTTGGTGTGATTGGGGTGTAATGAACTGTAATCGGTTGGGGTTCTTGGGGCAGTGAGCCTTTATATGTCCCAGTTCATTACATTTAAAACATCGCCCTGCTAAGGTATCACCGGGACGATGTTGGTTGGTGGAGACTGGTGTGGTGGGGTGAGAAGGCATCTGGGGTTTCCCTTGGGATGTGGGTGGGGCCTTGGGTTGTCCCCGGTGGTAAGGTTTTGTTTCGGCTTGCCCCTTCTGATATTCGCTCCAACTGCTACTAGTTTTTTTCTTTTCTGCCACCTCCACCCATTTGGCTCCAATCTCCCCCGCCTCGGTTACAGTTTTGGGCTTCCTATCTAGGATGTACCTTTCTATTTCCTCAGGAACACCCTCTAAAAACTGCTCCATTTGCATTAGGAAGGGCAACTCTTCCGTAGATTTAACATTTGCTCCTGATATCCAGGCATCCCAATTTTTCCCAATATGGTAGGCATGTCGGGTAAATGACACATCGGGTTTCCACTTTAGGGCTCTGAACCGCCGACGGGCATGCTCAGGTGTTAGCCCCATTCTGATTTTGGCCTTGTTTTTAAAAAGTTCATAACTGTTCATGTGTTCCTTAGGCATTTCAGCCGCCACCTCTGCTAAGGGTCCACTGAGCTGCGGCCTCAGTTCTACCATGTACTGGTTTGGAATGATGATGTATTCAAGGCAGGCCCTTTCAAAATTTTCTAAGAAGGCCTCAGTATCATCGCCTGCCTTGTAGGTGGGGAATTTTCTGGGATGGGAAGTGGTACCTGGAGAGGGGTTGTTAGCATTGGCTGGTGCATCCTGCCTAGCCTTTGCTACTTTCAGTTCATGCTTCCTTTCTTTTTTTCTCTCCTCCATCTCTCTTTTTTTTAGCTCCATTGTTTTCTTGTGAGCCTCCTCTTTGGCTTTTTTCAGCTCCATCTCTTTTTCATGGGGCTCCTTTTTGGCTTTCTCTTTTCTTGCTCTCTGCTCTGTCTTGAGTTTTGTTAATTGAAGCAGTCTTTGATGTTTTCTTTCATTTTCTTCTGCTTCTAGTTTCGCCAGTTCTATTTTTTTAGCTACTTCTTTGGTAGTCATTTTTCTGTTTTTTTGTGCTGGGTCACCCCCTCTGCAGTTGACTAAAACTGGGAAGCTCTCAGCTCTGGCTGCTGCTGAGTTAACAGAGACTTTCTAACTAGCTACTCCCGAGGATGTAAAAAAGAAAAAAAAACAATTCAGCTTGTAAATTCCTTTTACCAGTCGTTTGTTTGCTCATTAATTGAACACTTCTCTTAACAAAGGACCTTGTTTAAAAAAACTTAACACCTCTGCCTTCAGGCAAGGAGAGATAAGATATGCATCTACCTTCAGCTCTGCTTTCCAAGCAGCTAGAAGGAAAAAAAAATCTTCCTGGTTTTGGGGTTTAAAATGATCCCACCTCTGCCACCATGTCAAGGCTGTATTCCCACTTTGAACTTTAGGGTACAAATGTAGGGTCCTGCATGAAAATTTATAAGCTTAACTACCAGCTTAGCTTTGGTCCGCTGCCACCATCCCAATGGATTCCCTTCCTGGGAAGCCTTGAGAGACCTTCACCAATTCCCTGGTGAATACAGATCCAAACCCCTTGGATCTTAAAACAAGGAGAAATTAACCATTCCCTCCTTCCTCCCACCAACTCCGGGTGAATACAGTTCCAACCCCCCTGGGATCTAAAACAAGGAAAAATTAACCAGGTTCTTAAAAAGAAGGTTTTTAATTAAAGAAAAAGGTAAAAATCATCTCTGTAAAATCAGTATGGAAAACAACTTTACAGGGTAATCAAACTTAAAGAGCTCAGAGGACTCCCCTCTAGTCTTAGGTTTAAAGTACAGCAAACAAAGATAAACACTCTAGTAAAAGGTTTCAGAGTAGCAGCCGTGTTAGTCTGTATCTGCAAAAAGAAGAACAGGAGAAGGTACATTTACAAGTTGAGGAAACAAAGTAAAACTAAGATGCCTTGCCTGGCTTTTTACTTATAAGTTTGAAATATGAGAGACTTGTTTAGAAAGATGGGGAGAACCTGGATTGATGTCTGGTCCCTCTTAGTCCCAAGAGCGAACAAACAACCCAAACAAAGAGCACAAACAAAAGCCTTCCCCCACCCCCAAGATTTGAAAGTATCTTGTCCCCTTATTGGTCCTTTGGGTCAGATGCCAGCCAGGTTACCTGAGCTTCTTAACCCTTTACAGGGAAAAGGATTTTGGAGTTTCTGGCCAGGAGGGATTTTATAGTACTGTACACAGGACAGCTGTTACCCTTCCCTTTACAGTTATGACAGTAGCATAAAACATATTCCAGTTATGCCATAGACACATTCATAAGCATATTTCCATAAAGCCTTATGGGGTGCACCATCACATGCTGACCTTCAGGAAGCAGTTCAAATCTTCGCAACCAAGAAGGCACAGAAAGCACCACTTTGCTTATTCAAACAGATAAAAATGCCAGTGTAAAGTTACATTCGCTGTTCAGGAGTTTGAAAGTTAAGTGTTACTTAAAATTTTTGAACCAGGCATTTTAAGCCCTTAATTTTCCTTTATTGGGGCAGGTAGTGGAGCAGTATCCTGAGAGGAGTAGAACAGGAAGAAGGCAGCATTGAGACCTTTCAAAGTTTTGGCCCAAACAAGGGGAATGGGGTTGTCATTTGAGCTCCCCGACTCAGGTGCAAAATGTTGTGTGTTGGCCCTGGATGTCAGTATATGCTGGGGTGGTTGGTTCGGATACTGGAGGTACCAGAAGAGATTCAGGCTGCTAGACATGGTCGTGAAATTACACTGTAATAATACATCGTGTCCCTCTGAAACTGTCACCTCCAGAGGAGACTGAAACACAGAATCACCTTGAACAAAGCCGGTAAAGGGAATAAAAGGCCATTAAAGAACTTTCTTTTTCCTTTTTCTTTCTACTATATATCTGTAATTTCAAGAATAGTTTGTATACAGACTGGTTACCACTGTTGAACCGAGCTTTGTTTTGCAGGAGGACAAAGCTTTTCCCGAGAAATATTGGGTGAAATTTGTTCTTGTAAAAATATTCTAAGTTGTTATTAAGTATTGTGTGCCCATGAGGAAGCTGGATGCCCAACTCTCTTAGAGGCTTTTGAAATCCTACCCTGACATAATAGGAATTCTGTAGTTTTTAAGTAACATAAATACTAAATTCAGTCAAAGTAAACATTTCTCACCTGAGTAAACAAGCAGAAGGTAGAGCGGTAAAGCCAAGTAGTAAAGCATTTTGCAGCATACATTTATATTTTTTTTTTTTAGGAGTCTTTAGTTAATTATAAAAGAATTCTTCCTTTAATTTGTTTAAATGTTAATTCCGGCTTAAAATGTTAGATCTGCTCTTTCTGAGGCCACCTCCTCTCTTCCACGCCTGTCCGATGGTGCTGAAGTCACAATCACAAGGGAACTTCTGTCAGTCAGTTTGACTCAGATATTGTTATAGAACGAAATATCTAATGTAATGTGAAACATCACTATGTGTAAGTCAAGGGCGCCCACTAGTGGCTGTAAGAAACCATGCAAGAAAATATCAAAAGCCAGCAAGAAAAACATTTCAGAAACCTTTCTGAGACCCCGGTGTTATGAAGGAGATCAGACTCCATGACCACAGTGCTCCCTTCTGCCCTTAAAATCTGTGTGTTGGTCGATATGGCGCTTAGCTCAGGCAGAGAGAGAGAGAGAGACCCCTTTCCCCTTGAAACGGAGATGATTCCTACCAGCCAGTGCTGATTGACGGGCTTCCGGGAAAAGGTTTGTTTGTAAAGAAGCTATCAACCATCTTCTCACTATTCTTCTCCACATAGAACTTGCGTGCTGTGAGCTCATGATCATGATTGATTATTGACACAACAGCCCCTGTCCTGGACCAGAACCCCATTATAGTAGGCACTATCCATTAAACTCATTCTAAGAGTCCTGGTCTTAGGGCAAGACTTCATTACGCCAGGCGCTGTACAAACACAGAATTTAAAAAGGATCACTGCACTAAAGACCTCTAAGCGGTCTGGATGAATTATTGGTTTTGGGCAGGTAATTGTAATCATCATTACGTAAGTGCCTGCTGTGCAGTGAATTATCAGTGACCTTTGTTCAGGAAAGCATCATTAGTCACTCTGAGACTTAACCAGCGACTTAGATGAGTTCCTGGTTACAGGGCCTGAAGGGACTTTTAAGTGTTTGTGATGGCTTTATTGTTATATCTCCCTATAGCACTTAGGCACTCCAATGGGAAGCCAAGGGGAATTAGGCACCTAACCAGCCAATCACTCTGGAAAGTCCCACCAACGAGCAGAATTTTAGTGATATTTAGATGCCTAAACACGTATATAGCAACCGTCTGCTCCTTAAAGTGCTTAAGCACCTTTAAAAATCTGACCATAGGTGCCTTTAAAAATTACACTAGTGGTTCTCAACCAGGGGTACGTAGAGGTCTTCCAGGGGCTACATCAACTCATCTAGACATTTGCCTAGTTTAAGAACAGGCTACATCAAAAGCACTAGCTAAATCAGATTTTCCCAAAGCACCCAGGTGTCTAACTCTCATTGATTTCAATGGGTGTTAGGCATCTTAGGTACTTTTGAAAATCTCAGGATGCACTTAAATACCTTCTTAAAATCCAGCCCTAGGTGCCTCTCTGCATCTTTAAGCAGCTAAAGCCTTTAAAATCTCGCCCCTAGTCATTTGCCCAAGTCTGTGGGGGAAACAGAATTTAACCATATTCCTCATCCCGAAGTTTGCTTGGGAGCGAGCAGGATGTGGGGCTGGGACAGCCCCTGTCTGTAATTGGCTGTCACCCAGAGCAGAGCTGTATCTGTACCTGTGAGTGGGGGGAGACTGCGGGGCTTCGGGGACGCCCGTCTGTGGTCTCTCTCCAAGGCAGGGCCGGTGAATGGGAAGGAAGGGAGGGTTTTTGTACAGCTCTGCTCCGTGGCTCTGTCACTGTGCCCGCTGCAAGGCGCAGAGATACACCGCGGTGTCTGCCAGCTCCAGGGCTGTGATGTTCAGGATTGTAGCGCTGCCGTCAGCCTGGGAAGAAAACCTCTCTTGGGCGAAATACGCATTTTCGCTGTCAGACGCGTACAGCTTCGTCCCTCTCCGCAGAATGTACTGCGGGGCCCGGTTAGGAGACTGTCGGTACCAATAGAGATAGACGCCCCTAGAATCGGTGGTATTGTAGGAACAGCTGAATGTCACTGAGCCTCCTTCCACTCCAGACACGTGGGGTTCCTTGGACTGGACCGAATCACCCAGCGTAGCACCTGCGACAAGAAATAAACATAATATACGATCAGTGCCATACGAGCTGAGTGCCCAACCGAGAGAGAGAGACTGTGGAAGGGGAGGAATAAAACTAGGTATGTAGATAGGAAGACTGAAAGGGAAGGAGCTCTGAGAAGAAACGAAGACAGCTGGTGGATTGGTTCTGGTTTTGAGAGGAGAAAGAAAGGGTTTAATTAGCAGTGAGCCAGGCTCCATGAACAAAGCTAACAGCTCCATTACCTGGACCTAGAGTGAGTATAAAAAGGGTTAGAAGAAAACGCATGGCCTTTGTTTAGCGGACTTTGCTCTCAGAGTCACAAAGAGTCGATGAAAACACAACAGCGAAGCAAGGCGATTGTTGGCTGACCGACCCACGTGCCTCCCTGAAAAGTCCAGAGGGGCGGATCTGACCCCAAACCCAGAGGAAACTAGGGGAGGGGAGTGGTGTATGCTAATGATTTCTATGTAAAGAAATGTCTCTGCTGGCTCTTTCATCAAAAAGGTTGGTTTGTTCGTAGCTGTGACTATGTCTATGCAATAGACATCACATACTTCTATAAGAAGCTGAGCGAACAGAAAAGCTGGAGGACGGAAAGAGAGAGCTGGGTGGGTGGATGTTGATTTCAGGGGAGCTGAAGTGCTTTACATCAATTTTCCAAGGGGGGAGGGATTTGTTTTACTGACAACAAATACTTTCATTGAAAGTTTGTAAATTCTTGCATATGTGAGTTCACATGAATATAATTGTGATAATGCATCGGGCTCGGTTTGCACAGGATGGTGGGTATCATACTAACAAGGACAGAAACGGAAAGATACTCCCAGATATGGGAAGACCAGAAGGAACTTAACTTGCGTGATGCTGGGCTAGAAAGAGTTAAGCACCTAGTAGGCGGTTCACGGCTCCAGGCCAATGGGGGCGGCGGGAAGCCGCGGCCAGCACATCCCTAGTGCTGTGCTGTTCCCGCAGCCCCCACGCAAACCACGGCCAGTGGGAGCCGCGATCGGCCGAACCTGCGGCGCGAAAGGTAAACAAACCGGCCCGGCCCATCAGGGTGCTTACCCTGGCCAGTCGCACGCCAAAGGTTGCCAATCCCTGAACTAGATGATCATAATGGTCCCTTCTGACCTTAAAGTCTGAGTCTATGAGTCGATGCTTAAGGGATAATTACCTTACGCTGATTAGATACCCATGCACACATAGGAAATAGGAAGTTTTTCTTCCAAGCCACTGTGCTTCTTCACGCAAGGAATACTTGCTGTTAAGAGCCTGCCAGAGAACTATCAAATGACCTCTCGGGCCCTAATCCTGTCATCTCATATTTGCCTAAACTTCATCAGTCGCAAGACTAAGGTGTCCAGCTCCAGTCTGAATCACCCTGACTTGGATATTGCACTATAACCTATGGAGCCAATTCAGAAAGAACTCTTGGCAACTGTAAAGGTCACGTCTCTACTCTGAAACTGACCTAAGATTTTTATTCATGCCTGTATGTATAATGATCTTTTAAACCAATACTCTTTTCTTTTTAAAATACATTTTACTTTAGTCAGTAAGAATTGGCAGTAAGTGTGTATTTGGGTAGGATATGAAATATTCATTGACCTGGTGGGTAATATGTCCAATCCCGATTTGGGATTGGTAGGACTTTTTACATGATGAAGGAGACTTTCAGCAATCAATCCCCACCATATTTGACGTGGTTGTCTGAGTAGGAGCCCAAAACTGGATTGTATTAAGGGAACTGTGGTTTTGGCTTGGTAGGTATTGTAGAAGCTGTTTTGTTGCTGGTTTGGAGGTTCAAAGAATTAGTAATGATGTCCAGTTTGGGGGATCATCCTCGCCATTCTTTGCAGTTTACCCCGACTGAGCAATCTCAGGGTATCCCTCCCTCCCAGAACTACCGATCATAACTTGGAAGAGACGTATCATTAAAAAAGGGTCGGGAAGAAAAGCAGCTTCTGACAACATCAGTGTGCTTGAGCACCCACGATCACTTCTTGTATCGCCGGAGATGCAGCTCTGCCCCAGTGTGGGTCTCAGAGCACAGTGATACACGGCTCTGTCTTGCAGCGACACAGCCCCGATCTTCAAGGGAACCGTCTTATTATCGTCGAACAGAACTGTTGAGAACTTTCCAGAGGTGAACGTGTTCTTCTCAGCAGCAGATTTATAGGCTGTCAGTATATGCTGGGGTGGTTGGTTCGGATACTGGCGGTACCAGAAAAGTTTGGGGTTGTTAGAAATGGTGGTGAAATTACACGGTAATAATACATCGTGTCCCTCTGAGACTGTCACCTCCGGAAGAGTCTGAAACACAGCATCACCTTGAACAAAGCCTGTAACGGGAATAAAAGGTCATTAAAGAACTTTCTTTTTCCTTTTCCTTTATGTCTATAATTTGAGTACTCGTTTATATACAAACTGGTTTCCGTTGTTAAACCAAGATTTGTTTTCCAAGAAGGACAAAGTCTTCTTTCAGAAAAACTGGATGAAGTTTGTTATACTGGTTAAAATATTCTGTGCTGTTAATAAGTATTGTGTGCCTATAAGGAAGCTAGGTGTCCAACTCTCTTAGAGTCTTTTGAAAACCTACCCTGTAACAACAGGAGTTCTGTAGCTTTTAAGTAACATAAATATACTAAATTCAGTCAAAGTAAACATTTCTCACCTGAGTAAACAAGCAGAAGATAGAGCGGTAAAGCCAAGTAGTAAAGCATTTTGCAGCATAAATTTATCTTTCTTTTAAAGGAGTCTTATTTAATTATAAAATAATTCTTCCTTTAATTTGTTTAAATGTTAATTCCGGCTTTAAATGTTAGATCTGCTCTTTCTGAGGCCACCTCATCTCTTCCACGCCTGTCCTATGATGCTGAAGTCACAAGGGAACTTCTGTCAGTCAGTTTGACTCAAATATTGTTATAGAACGAAATATCTAACGAAATGTGAAACATCACTATGTGTAAGTCAGGGGCGCCCACTAGTGGCTGTAAGAAACCATGCAAGAAAATATCAAAAGCCAGCAAGAAAGCCACTTCAGAAACCTTTCTGAGACTAAAATGTCTTCTTGTTAAATGGAATTTCTCATGCTGCTCTACTTCAACCAGGAAGTATGGGCTGCAAGTAGGAATCGTTGGGTGATATTCTCTTCCCGGTGTTATGAAGGAGATCAGACTACATGGTCACAGTGCTCCCTTCTACCCTTAAAATCTCTGTTTGTAGATGCGGTGCTAACAGGGCCGGCTCCAGGGTTTTGGCCACCCCAACCAGCCAAACAAAAAGAAAAACAAACAAACAAAAAAGCTGGTCTACATATTGGAAGAGAAGGTTCGAGGTCTGGAGAAACAAGTATCGACCCTGCGTTGCATAGAAGAAAATGAAGATTTACTGGAGAGACGTCAGGATATGCTTCTACAGGCACAACGTTCTGAACAATCGGAGCAGGTTGCGCAGAGGGGACTGAGGGATGGTGAAGAAAATTGGCAGCATGTGACCTACAGAAGAAGGAAAAGGAGCGTCCATGTACCAGCAATGGAGATACAGGTGAGCAACCGTTTTAATGTTTAATGTTCTCTCCACAGGTACTAATGTGGAGAGTGGAGTAGATGATACATCTGAGGGAAGGGAGCAGAAGGAGACTCCACCGATTGGAAGGCATGAGATGCACTGTCCTAGGGATGGGGGTTCCACGACCACCGCTCACAAGAAAAGGAGGAGGGTGGTTGTGGTCGGGGACTCCCTCCTCAGGGGGACTGAGTCATCTATCTGCCACCCCGACTGAGAAAACTGAAAGGTCTGCTGATTGCCAGGAGCTAGGATTCATGATGTGACGGAGAGACTGCCGAGACTCATCAAGCCCTCGGATCACTACCCCTTCCTGCTTCTCCATATGGGCACCAATGATACTGCCAAGAATGACCTTGAGCAGATCACTGCAGACTACGTGGCTCTAGGAAGAAGGATAAAGGAGTTTGAGGTGCAAGTGGTGTTCTCATCCATCCTCCCTGTGCAGGGAAAAGGCCTGGGTAGAGACCGTCGAATTGTGGAAGTCAACGAATGGCTACGCAGGTGGTGTCAGAGAGAAGGCTTTGGATTCTTTGGCCATGGGATGGTGTTCCAAGAAGGAGGAGTGCTAGGCAGAGATGGGCTCCACCTAATGAAGAGAGGGAAGAACATCTTTGCAAGCAGGTTGGCTAACCTAGTGAGGAGGGCTTTAAACTAGGTTCACCGGGGGAAGGAGACCAAAGCCCTGAGGTAAGTGGGGAAATGGGATACCAGGAGGAAGCAGGAGCAGAAGAGTGCAAGAGGGGAGTACTCCTGTCTCATACTGAGAAAGCAGGACAATCAGTGAGTTATCTTAAGTGCCTATACACAAATGCAAGAAGCCTGGGAAACAAGCAGGGAGATCTGGAAGTCCTGGCACAGTCAAGGAACTATGATGTCATTGGAATAACAGAGACTTGGTGGGATAACTCACATGACTGGAGTACTGTCATGGATGGATATAAACTGTTCAGGAAGGACAGGCAGGGCAGAAAAGGTGGGGGAGTTGCATTGTATGTAAGAGAGGAGTGTGACTGCTCAGAGCTCTGGTACGAAACTGCAGAAAAACCTGAAAGTCTCTGGATTAAGTTTAGAAGTGTGAGCAACAAGGGTGATGTCGTGGTGGGAGTCTGCTACAGACCACCAGACCAGGGGGATGAGGTGGACAAGGCTTGCTTCCGGCAACTAGCACAAGTTACTAGATCGCAGGCCCTGGTTCTCATGGGAGACTTTAATCATCCTGATATCTGCTGGGAGAGCAATACAGCGGTGCACAGACAATCCAGGAAGTTTTTGGAAAGTGTAGGGGACAATTTCCTGGTGCAAGTGCTGGAGGAACCAACTAGGGGCAGAGCTCTTCTAGACCTGCTGCTCACAAAACGGGAAGAATTAGTAGGGGAAGAAAAGTGGACGGGAACCTGGGAGGCAGTGACCATGAGATGGTCGAGTTCAGGATCCTGACACAAGGAAGAAAGGAGAGCAGCAGAATATGGACGCTGGACTTCAGGAAAGCAGACTTTGACTCCCTCAGGGAACTGATGGTCAGGATCCCCTGGGAGAATAACATGAGGGGGAAAGGAGTCCAGGAGAGCTGGCTGTATTTTAAAGAATCCTTATTGAGGTTACAGGAAAGGACCATTCTGATGTGTAGAAAGAATAGTAAATGTGGCAGGCAACCAGCTTGGATAAACAGTGAAATGCTTGCTGATCTTAAACGCAAAAAAGAAGCTTACAAGAAGTGGAAGATTGGACAAATGACCAGGGAGGAATATAAAAATATTGCTAAGGCATGCAGGAGTGAAATCAGAAAGGCCAAATCACACTTGGAGTTGCAGCTAGCAAGAGGTGTTAAGAGTAACAAGAAGGGTTTCTTCAGGTATGTCAGCAACAAGAAGAAAGTCAAAGAAAGTGTGGGCCCCTTACTGAATGAGGGAGGCAACTTAGTGACAGAGGATGTGGGAAAAGCTAATGTACTCAATGATTTTTTTGCCTCTGTCTTCACTAACAAGGTTGGCTCCCAGACTGCTGCACTGGGCAGCACAGTATGGGGAGAAGGTGACCAGCCCTCTGTGGAGAAAGAATTGTTTCGGGACTATTTAGAAAAATTGGCCGAGCACAAGTCCATGGGGCCGGATGGGCTGCTTCCGAGGGTGCTAAAGGAGTTGGCAGATGTGATTGCAGAGCCATTGGCCATTATCTTTGAAAACTCATGGCGATCAACGGAGGTCCCAGATGACTGGAAAAAGGCTCATGTAGTGCCCATCTTTAAAAAGGGAAGAAGGAGGATCCGGGGAACTACAGGCCAGTCAGCCTCACCTCAGTCCCTGGAAAAATCACGGAGCAGGTCCTCAAGGAATCAATTCTGAAGCACTTAGAGGAGAGGAAAGTGATCAGGAACAGTCAGCATGGATTCACCAAGGGGAAGTCGTGCCTGACTAACCTAATTGCCTTCTATGAGGAGATAACTGGGTCTGTGGATGAGGGGAAAGCAGTGGATGTGTAATTCCTTGACTTTAGCAAAGCTTTTGATACAGTCTCCCACAGTATTCTTCCCAGCAAGTTAAAGAAGTATGGGCTGGATGAATGGACTATAAGGTTGATAGAAAGCTGGTTAGATCGTCGGGCTCAATGGGTAGTGATCAATGGCTCCATGTCTAGTTGGCAGCCGGTTTCAAGTGGAGTGCCCCAAGGGTCGGTCCTGGGGCCGGTTTTGTTTAATATCTTCATTAATGATCTGGAGGATGGCGTGGACTGCACTCTCAGCAAGTTTGCAGATGACACAAAACTGGGAGGAGTGGTAGATATGCTGGAGGGTAGGGATAGGATACAGAGGGACCTAGACAAATTAGAGGATTGGGCCAAAAGAAACCTGATGAGGTTCAAGAAGGACAAGTGCAAAATCCTTCACTTAGAATGGAAGAATCCCATTCATTGTTACAGAATGGGGACCGAGTGACTAGGCAGCAGCTCTGCAGAAAAGGACCTAGGGGTTACCGTGGACGAGAAGCTGGATATGAGTCAACAGTGTGCCCCTGTTGCCAAGAAGGCTAACGGCATTTTGGGCTGTATAAGTAAGGGCATTGCCAGCAGATCGAGGGATGTGATCGTTCCCCTCTATTCGACATTGGTGAGGCCTCACCTGGAGTACTGTGTCCAGTTTTGGGCCCCACACTACAAGAAGGATGTGGAAAAATTGGAAAGAGTCCAGCGGAGGGCAACAAAAATGATTAGGGGGTTGGAGCACATGACTTATGAGGAGAGGCTGAGGGAACCGTGATTGTTTAGTCTGCAGAAGAGAAGAATGAGGGGATTTGATAGCTGCTTTCAACTACCTGAAAGGAGGTTCCAAAGGGGATGGATCTCGGTTGTTCTCAGTGGTACCTGATGACAGAACAAGGAGTAATGGTCTCAAGTTGCAGTGGGGGAGGTTTAGATTGGATGTTAGGACAAACATTTTCACTAGGAGCGTGGTGAAGCACTGGAATGGGTTCCCTAGGGAGGTGGTGGAATCTCCTTCCTTAGAGGTTTTTAAGGTCAGGCTTGACAAAGCCCTGGCTGGGATGATTTGGTTGGGATTAGGTCCTGCTTTCAGCAGGGGGTTAGACTAGATGACCTCCTGAGGTCCCTTCCAACCCTGGTATTCTATGATTCTATAAAATCTCGCCCCCATGTCATTTGCCCAAGTCTCTATGGGTGAAACAGAATTTAACCATATTCCTCAGCCTGACCCCTTCCTGCGAGCCAGCAAGATGTGGGGCTGGGACACCCCTGTCTGTAATTTCCTGTCACTTAGAGCAGAGCTGTATCTGTACCCGTGACTGCGGGGCTTCGGGGACGCCCGTCTCTGGTCTCTCTCCAGTGCAGGGCCGGTGAATGGGAAGGAAGGGAGGGTTTTTGTACAGCTCTGCGCCGTGGCTCTGTCACTGTGCCCGCTGCAAGGCACAAAGATACACCGCGGTGTCTGTCAGTTCCAGGGCTGTGATTGTCAGAACTGTGGAGCTGTCATCAGCCTGGGAAGAAAACCTCTCCTGGGCGAAATCTGCATTTTCGCTATAAGTAGCGTAGACCTTCGTCCCTCTCCGCAGAATGTACTGCGGGGCCCGGTTAGGAGACTGTCGGTACCAGTAGAGATAGACGCCCGAAAAATCGGTGGTATTGTAGTAACAGCTGAACGTTACTGAACCTCCTTCCACTCCAGACACGTGGGGTTCCTTGGACTGGACCGAATCACCCAGCGCAGCACCTGCGACAAGAAATAAATGAATGCAATGTACCAGTTACAGACAAGCGGAGTGCCGAACCGAGAGAGGGAGCGTGGAAGGGTAAAAGGGGACTACAAGTAGGCAGACAGTGAGGGATATATATAAAACAGCAGATAGATTGAAATGGAGAAAGTGCTGTAAAGGAATGGAGAAAGCTGGTAGATTGGTCCTGGTTTTGGGAGGAGAGAGAGAGGGGGTTTAATTAGCAGTGAGCCAGGCTGCATGAGCAAAGCGAACAGCTCCATTACCTGGACACAGAGTGAATATAAAACATGTTAGAACAAAACGCATGGCCTTTGTTTAGCAGACTCTGCTTTGAGTCACAAAGAGGCGGTGAAAACACAATAGCGACGCAAGGGGATTGTTGGCTGAATGTTATAAACCGACCCACGTGCCTCCCTGAGAAACTAAGAGGAAACTAGGAGAGGGGAGGGGTTTTTGCTAATGATTTCTATGGGAAATCGTCTCTGTTTAGTGGCTCTTCCGCCCGCTGCACCTTTCAAAAAAGGTTTGTTTGTAGCTTCTGATGACCTTATGTAGAAACTGGTTTCCATTTTAAAGTATAAGGAAAGGAAAGTTGTTTCCATAAAACCATACTGTTTTCTGGTTCAGGTAACCTCGTTTCTTTTTAAATAATTACGTGGGATTTTCAAAAGGTGGTTAGGAAACTGGGTTCCTAATTCCCTAGGCTTCTTTGAAAAACCGAGCCTGTTATAGCAGGACTGCTGTAGCTCTTAAGAAACGCAATAAATTCAATAAAAATGAACATTTATCTCACTTGACTTCACAAGTAGAAGGCAGGTCCGTAGAGCAAGGAAGAAGGCCATTTTGCAGCTTCAAAGTCTCCTGCTTTTTACTAGGCTCTTTATGGAGTTATTAGGGGTTTTTTTTCTCCTGATTTGTGCATTAAAAGAATGTGTCTGCTGTAAAAGTGCCCTCTCTGTGACTTCACCCTCTCTATGACTTTAGAGTTGCGAAAGAAATGTTGTCCAGGGAGTTGCCTGATTCAATTAAACCTTAAATAAATAAAATACACTGTCAAATATAATTACCAGAAAGTCAGGATCGCCCCCTAGTGGACATAATAAATTATGCAAGCAAATTTGAAAAACGAACAAGAAAACATAAGAATGATCTGGTGTGGCCAATGGCCCATGAAGCCCAGTATCCTGTGGCCAATGCCAGGTTCTTCACAGGGAATGACCAGAACAGGGCAATCATCAAGTGATCCGTCCCCTGTCGTCCAGCCCTAGAATCTGACAGTCAGAGATTTAGGGGCACCAAGAGCATGGGGTTGCATCCTTGAACATCTTGTCTAGTACCCATGGATGGACGTATCCTCCAGAAACCATTCAGATATTTCTCTGGAGTGGGGAGAAAGGATTATTTTCACACGGAATTTCTCCCGATTCTCTAGGTCCATCATAAGTTATGGGTCTGGAGCGGGAGTCCTTGGGAGACATTCTCTAGCACTTGTTATCCAAGGGATCAAACTTAAAAATCTGTGTATCTCTGTGTTATTTATCTCCAGAAGAGATTATTTCAAAGACTATTCCTATAATCCATTCCTTAGTTACAGGAGTTTTGGGGGAAATGTTTCGTTCCTCCTTAAGAAAAAAAAATCTTCCTAGACTTCTCCATTTAACACCTGCTTAGTGGCTTGTTTTAGTGGTTGTAACTCTGCCAGTCCCAAGCCTGACTGAAAAAGCCGGAGAGTTGACATCAGGCTAGCAGCCGGTCATAAAGCTTTGCAAAATGAATCCACGAGATGAGCATCCTCTTTATGTCCTATATATAGGCTTGGCAGGATTAGATTTCTAGCAGTAAAAGTCAATAAATGGAGATTTCAACACACACACACAAAATATTTCCACTGATAATCCTTTGCCTAGCTGTAAAACTCAGTTAAGAACAATACTGGAAACTTATTGGAGTTTGATTTAAGTTTGTTTACTTTGACATATGAAATGTCCACATCATGTCTTAATGGTCACATAGTTTTGACTTTTTGGATCTCCGAGTCTTTTGTCATTAAGTAATTATGTAAAACGCCCAAGTTCTGCGGTTAGTGAGGGGCATGAGGAGGAGGACGCAAGGCCCTGTGGGTAAGTCTATCCTTAGCTGACATCAGTGACCCATTCTTCTGGGTGCTGCACAGCTACTGACAGAGACAGACGCCGCTGCGATTAAACATTTGGGCTGGGATTTAAGAGCCGTGAGGAAGGCAGAAAGGCGTCGATGCATTGACATGTATTTATGTATATATATATAATGTATCAGCGAGATGTTGACAGGGAGGACAGCACCTGTCTGTCAGCGCTGTGGCCCAGCGCTGCATCCCTCCCTGGGGGCGAATGCTGGGTAATGGGGTCGCTCTCTCTGGTCCCTCTTCCATGCCGAGCCCCGGAAGGTGAAAGGAAGGGGAGGGTTTTTGTGCAGCTCTGCTGTGAGGCTCTGTCACTGTGCCCGCTGCAGGGCGCAGTAATACATCGCTGTGTTTGCCAGCTCCAGGGCGGCGATGCTCAGAGCTGTGGAGTTGCCATCAGCCTGGGAAGAAAACCTCTCCTCGGCGAAGTCTGCGGTATCACTGCCAGATCTGGCTCCCTTCGTTCCTCTCCGGAGGATGTACTGCGGGGCTCGGTTCGGGGACTGACGGTACCAGTAGAGATAGACACCAGCAGTGTAACTAGACTCATAAGAACAGCTGAGGGTCACGGAGCCGCCTTCAACTCCAGACATCTGGGGTTCCCTGGGCTGGACCGAGTCACCCAGCACAGCACCTGCAACAAAAAATGGAGAGAGAAAATACAGCAGTCTGAGTGCTCACTTCTATACCTTAGCTAGAATGAGAGAGAGGAGTATGGGGACAGAGAGAGAGAGAGACACACACACACAAACTGCCAAGGCGGAGGTGCGTGTGTGTGTAAAAAGAGAAAGAAAGAGAGATTCGGGAGTAATCAGCTTAACTGTACGACTAGCTACCTGGATATAGAGTGAAAATTAAAAGGCCGAACATCAAACGTTTGCTCATTGTGTTAAGCAGAGCGGCTCAGGTTTCAATTCTACGCCGAACCCTTCAGCCCTGAATAGACAGCGTCCTGCCTGAATGTGTTAATCTCGCCGCATTTCTTCAGCCACTGGCCTACTAAGGGCGTATGTGGAAGTGAGATCCCTCCCTAACCCACAGGAAACGAGGAGAGGTTGGTTCCGTTTGTGAACGGCTTTCTCAGACCTTCTTTAAAGTGTCATGATTTGCTGATAAGTGCGACTCTCTTTGCAGGTGTTTACATTAAGTAGGAAACACATAAGTGATTTGTGCTACATAGAGTAAATTATATGTCGGAGAAATCTAGGCCCCCACTTCCCTACAACCAGTTTCTCAAGGATTCTTGTTCGCCTGTGCACAATGAGTATGGAGTCCCTCGGATTTTTTTTCTAAAAGAAATTGGCTTCAGTATTTCTGAAATATCGGATATTTCAAAAACACTGAAGCGAAATTATTTTAGAAATATATCATTATGTATATTTAATATCTGCAAATGTCACATATAAATATTCAAGTTTAATACTTCGCAAAAGACCCCCTGGAGGATAAGTTATACCCGAGGCGCGCACGGAGCTCATGTAGGGAAAGTCGGGGTTAATGCACACACACTTCGAAGGATTCCCTAAATATCCGAGTATTGAGCTTTGCGGGATCAGACTGGGAAAGGAATTCCCGTTCTGAGAGTTCTTTACTGAGAACCGGGCACCTACCCGTGAGCTGTAAACTTTTAGGGCTGTTACAAAGAGTAGGATCTGTTTTCAACTGAGATTAGGCAGAGAGGTGGGTGGCAGTGGGAAATGATAGTGCAACATTTTGCTGTTCGTTAAAATATTTCAAAGAGCTTCAGTCTTGCTGAGAAAATGTTCCATTTTCATTTGGTTGGGGCTTTTGTCTGTGCTTTTGTTTGGATTGCGTTGCGTTGAATTCGACTGGGTTGGGTTTCTTTGAGTTTGTTTGTTTTTTCGGGGAGGGGGGGGGTTGGAATGGATTGAGTTGAACTGAGTTTCCATGGGTTTGGATTCGGTTGGTTTGGGCTTTAATCACCCGAGTTCGATTTGGGATTGAATTTCATTGAATTGAGTTAGGTTGCACTGCTTTGGGTTTGGCTTGATTGGATTGTGTTGGGATGGTTCAGCGGGATGTAGGGTTTAGCCAGGTTGGCTTGATTTGAGTAGAGTTGGCTTGGATTAAACTGGGCTCAGCTGTATTGGATTTCATGGCGGGAGGGGGAGTGAATGCACGGCCACGCGTCTTGTTGGTGATGTAAACACGTTTTAGCACAGGGATCGGCAACCTTTGACACACCGCTTGTCAGGGTAATCACCCTGGCGGGCCGGCTTGTTTACCTTCCGCGTGGGCAGGTTCGGTCATCGCCGCTCCCACTGGCCGCGATTCGCCGCTGCAAGCCAATGGGGGCTGCGGGAAGCGGTGTAACCCGAGGGATGCGCTGGCCGCCGCTTCCCGCAGCTCCCATTGGCCTGGAGCAACGAACCGCGGCCAATGGGAGCTGCGGTCCGCCGAACCTGCAGACGAGCTGCGTGTCAAACGTTGCCGACCCCTGTTTTAGCCTCTAGTTCTTTTCTTCCCTAGAAGTGCCAGACTTGTTTTGTTAAACTTGTTGCCTGATATATGTCATAACTCTGGGGGAGGGCTCCTGAATATAGCTTTCATTGATCTGAAATTATAGTAGTGACAAAATATTATGAAAAGTTAAAGTGAATTAGTAACCCTTGTGCTAACATTTTCTATTTATGACTTACAGTCTTTTCAATAAGAAATGTATTTTAATCCAAAGAAACTTCATTAATAATTAAAAAACAGAGGAATATACAGTAGGGCCAAGTGCAGGAACTAAATTTTCTTTTAGAGAAGATTAATAGAATATGAGGGGGGGACAGTTTCTTTTAAAGAACAGATTAGACAAACACCTGTCAAGGATGATCCAAGTACATTTGGTCCTGCCTCATCACAGGGGGCTGGACTAGATCCATCTCTCGAGGTCCCCTCCAGCCCTGTGTTTATACGATTCCGTCATATTTCCGTAAACAGCCCCCCGCTGACTTTTTGTAGGAGCGGAGATGCAGTTCTCCCGCACTGTGGGTCTCAGCGCACAGTAATACACAGCGCTCTCCTGGTGAGAAACAGCCTCAATCTTGAAGGGAACCGTCTTATTAGCCATGTACAAAGATGCTGAGAATTTTCCCTGGACAAGTGTCTGATCCGGAGCATCAAACTTCGTTTTAGTCAATATATGCTGGGGAGGCCGGTTCGGATACTGCCGGTACCAAAACAGATACGGGCTTGAGTCAGCGGTGGTGAAGTTACAGTGTAAAGTTACACTTTGTCCCTCTGAGACGCTCACTTCTGGAGGAGACTGGTCCACGGAGTCACTTTGTGCAAGACCTGTGGGGGGTAGAAAAGCTTTAAACACCGATCTATGTCTGGCTGGAACTTTTAAACTCAGTGGCACTTGGATCCCTCACTCCCTTGTACTCCTGTGAAAAGTTCAGCCTGTGTATGTGTGGGTCTGAGTCACACCTTAAAAACATCTCTCTATTCCCAGCACACTGATGACTTAGTTTGTGATGGTAACCTGGCTGTCTCTTTGCAAAGGAAAACAAAATTCCTCCTACGATTTCTTTGTTCAGAGACCTTTATTTTCGTCTTTGTAAAAGCTTTTATTTCAAATGAAAGTTTTTAGTCTCACCTGACTGCGGAAGCAGAAGCCAGAGCTGTACAGCGACGTACAAGAGCATTTTGCAGGTTCAGGTTATCCTTGTGTTGTTACTAGACCTGCAGCTAGCTACAGAATATCTCCTCCTTCCCCTCCCCCCCCGTGTTTTTGAAAATGATCATTAATGTCCTAAAGATGAAACCTGCTTCCTCCGTGACCTTTGTCTCCTCCCTCTCAGCTTGTGACGCTACACAACGAGGAAAACTTGTTCAGCTTCTGATTCCAAGTTACTTTCTCTCTCTCTCTCTCTCTCTCTCTCTCTCTCTCTCACACACACACACACACACACACACACACACACACACACACACACACACACACACCTCGTAATGTAAATTAAAATATGGATATGAAGATGTGGAGCGCCCTCTAGTGAATGTCAAATAAAACAAGCCACAAAGAGTCCTGTGGCACCTTATAGACTAACAGACATTTTGGAGCATAAACTTTCGTGGGTCTCTTCGTCAGTACATCTGACGAAGTGGGTATTCACCCATGAAAGCTTATGCTCCAAAACGTCTGTTAGTCTATAAGGTGCCACAGGACTCTTTCTCGCTTTTCAGCGAGATCCAGACTAACACGGCTACCCCTCAAATAAAACAAGAACATCAAGGAGTCCGGAGACAATTAAAAGACTAAATGATTTATTTGGGCATTTGCGAAAATCTGCTGTCTCTCATAGGATATTTTATCTGGGTGTCTCTCTCCAGAGGATTTTTGAAAGTGAGGCTATTGTTTTATGTCTGAATTACGGGAGGTTTAAGAGTTTTTGAAAATTACCCTTAAAAGATACTAAGTAACCCGGCTTTGATTCCATGGTCTGCCACAAATTTCCTGGAAAAAAGAACGAGGAGTACTTGTGGCACTTTAGAGATTAACAAATGTCGTCTCTAAGGTGCCACACGTACTCCTCCTTCTTTTTGCTGATACAGACTAACCGGCTGCTACTCTGAAAAATTTCCTGGGTGACTTTTTGGGCAAGTGATTTAGACTCTGATTATTATAGGTATTAAGGTGCCTAATGAGGCAATATAGAGGCTTACTGGTATTTTAAAATCTCCTAGATGCTTAACTCTTATTGAACCCCTCTAGGCGCCTATCTCCATCTTAAGACACAAAAGGGATAGATTCACAAAGGGATTCAGGCACCCGGAGTGGCAGCTAGGTGCCTAAATCCCAGAATCAGACCTTTCTGGGATTCAGAAAACCCCGTCAGTTCCCCCCAATCCCTGTAGTGGCCTAAAATCACTTAATGTCTAATTTTTTTCCAGTAAAAGTTTTGTTTTTGTGTTTTTGTGTGTTTGCCTCCGAGGATTCATACTGCCATGACAGAAAAATGGAGGCCTAAACCCGAGTGATTCCCAAGCTGGAGGAAGATGGGGTGACCCTGCACCTAACTCACCTGCTAAGAGCATCCCAGCAAGTGTGCCCAGACCTCGCCTATCGGATCGCCCCCCATAGGCCGTTTACACACAAGCTGGGAGAGAGGAGGAGCCCCTCCCTCTTTACATTTAGCCCAGTCTTTAGGGTACTCGCCTAGGATGCAAGAGACCAGTGGTTCAAGTCTACCACCACGTCCAGTCTAGGGGGAGTGGGCGGGGTGGTAGACAGGGATCTGCCACCTTGTAGATGAGTATCCCAACTGCTGGGCTATGGGATATTGTGAGAGTGCGGAGGTTCCCTCAACTTGGCCTGAAAGAGCTGTTCCCCTGTGAATAAACACTGAAAGAAAACTGCTCCAATAGACTTTTTCAAATTATTTATCTACAGTGGAACAGCTTTAATAGAAAACACTGGGGTCCCCTGCGCCGCCTCCCGCCCCATCAGACTATCCCATAGCCCAGTGAGTACCCTAGATATGGGGTCAAAAGTTACAAAGGATCTCCACCTTCCTCCCATCCCCCACCCCCCAGCTCAATGGCAAGAGAGGGTTTGCCAGTGACAATCTCAGAGAGAGGCCGAGCCCCACAGCCCAGATCTAGGTGCCTATCACAGGCCACTCATCCTGGCATCTGCCCTTGGCTGGAGGAGCCGCCTACCCTGCTGACTTTAGTAGATCCCATTCGGAGGTGTCTGTCTCTCCCAGCTCATTGTATAGGGAGCCTGGGCACCCAACTCAGGTGTTGTAAATCCTAATGATTTTGTAGGCACCTAAAAGCATGTTCTTCTTTACCACACCCAAGTTCCTTTGTGAACTCGCCAGACATACCTTCTAGAAGCCTGACTCAGTACCTCCGTTTCCCCTTTCCCCGTTTATAATAAAATGGGGATAGTAAGACAGTTCCCAGCACCACAGACAGTGGTGTCTGTGGGACAAATGCAGTAATGTTTGTGCGGTGCTGAGATGACATGGGTACGGACCCAGCACAGAGATCCCAGAAGAAAGGAGAGGTGGTCTGTATAGCTTAGGACAGTGCAAAGGTAATAAAAATCTGATTTTAATATTAATCTGAACCCATACATACATGTATTTTATACATATATTAGCTGTTACCACTCAAGAAAGAGATCTTGGCGTTATTGTGGATAGTTCTCTGAAACCATCCACTCAATGTGCAGTCAAAAAACCGAACAGAATGTTGGGAATCGTTAAGAAAGGGATAGATAGTATGTTCTTGAGAAATTATTAGAGTTTGATTTAAGGATATTTATATTGAATATTTTGGCATGTGATCACAATTTTTATGTTTTTAATGGTTATAAAAAATTATTTTTTGAATCTCCTTCTCTGTTCTCGTTTTTTATTGCTTGATACCCCACTTGTATGACTCTGCCAGAATCTCCTGCAACTGTGAAAATTTAAATCACTACAAAAGTTTTAAATCCATAATTTTTCACAACTGTCAAAATTAAATCTGACAGAATGAAAATAAATGCTTAAAAATAAACTGAGTCAAAATAGTCAAAAATAAACTGGGTCAAAACTGAGTCATGATATCACTGTTCATTTTAAGCATTTTTTCATTGTCAAATTTAATTTATTTTATATATAAAAATCTAATTCTGCCAAACCTACTTATTTTAGCTCATGGAAATGCCTGAACATGGCCATCAGTTAGCCTGTGGAATTCATTGCTACAAGAAGTAATTGGTGTCAAGTCTTTAGCAGTATTAAAAAAAGAATTATTGTTTTCTACTTTATTCTAGTTGTATTTCCTCTGTTCTGTTCTAATTTTTATATTCCCGTCTCGATGGTGCTGATGGTGATGCTTAGCTCTTATATAATGTTTTCATCTCGAGATTTCAAAGTGCTTTACAAAGGCAGCCTGTGATTTTTATGCTTATTTTACAGAGCGGGAAACTGAGACAGAAGGCAGTGATGTGACTTGTGCAATGTTACCAACAGGGAAATGGTTCAGCCAGGAATTCAACCTGCAGTCTCCTGAGTCCCAGATCAGTGCCCTGTCCAGGCTACAGAGTAGACTCTCAGAGTTATGAACAACTCTGAAATGGAGGTTGTTCATAACTCGAAATGTTGGTTACTCTGAACAAAACTTTATGATTGATCTTTCGAAAGTTTATAATTGAACATTGACTTAATACAACTTTGGAACTTTGTTATGCAGAAGAAAAATGCTGCTTTCCATTTCTTTTATTTTTTAGGAGTTTAAGTTTAATACTAAAATGTGCTGTATTTGCCTTCCCCCCCCCCCCCTTTGCTGTTGCCTGATTGTATACACCCGGTTCCAAATGAGGTGTGTGGTTGACTGGTCAGTTCTTAGCTCTGGTATTCCTAACTCCGAGGTTCTACTGTATTGCCTCCCATTGTCTGAGGGTAATGAGAATCTCCATCATTACATTAACAAGGTTTCTAGACATCTGGGTTGACTATAAATCTTTCAGGTATATACCAATTTTTAGCCAATATGAGTATGGGAGAAATTTTCCATGGAGTCAGATTATCCTGCTTTAGAGGTGTTTGTGCGTTCCTCCGTGTCATTGTTTGCCCACTGTCAGTAAGAGGAGACTGTTCTGAACCTGGCTGATCTAGCCAGGGATCGCCTGTGTTTCTAAAGAGCAGTGGAATGACAAACTTTGTGAAGAGCCTTTTGTGCTGTCAGTGTGCGCATTTCACTCATTGTGGGGCTCATGGCGCAGTAATAGACACCGGAATCGCTCAGTTGGCTGTGTGCAGCAATGGTCCCCCAACCCCTGGTGGCACAGTGGCGTGGACATGTTAGCCTGGCTGGGACAAGGAGCACAGTAGCTCTGCCAAGGAACCTACGCAAGTGCATTGCCCAGCTTCTCAATGAGACCTTTGAAGAGATCACTGAGACCTATTACCACGATGTGAGAGAGCACATCAACGCCCTATTCCGCATCTAGGCATGCATGCGGCCCTAACCCTCCTCGCACCAAGAGCCTGCACCGAACAACTCCCTTCTCAAAAAAAAAAAAAAAAGCCACTTACCAGGTACCTCATGTGCTGTTTGTTCTTCCCAAAGCACTGTCCGCTGCAACTAGCTACCTTCCTCCTGGCTTGAAAACAGCTCCTGGTTTCATGCATCTAGGGGTTCCGGGCCATCCTCTGGCTCTGGGCCCCCTCCTCCTCAGCACCCTTGATCCCCCTTTCCTCCTCCTGCCTTGTTGCACTCTGGGCTGCCATGGCCTTTGAAGTATCCATGGTGCTCTTTGGAGTGGAGGTGGGACTGCCCCCAAATATCTTGTCCAGCTCTTTGTAGAAATGGTAGGTTGTGGGGGCAGCCCCGGAGTGGTGGTTTGCATCCCGTGCTTTGTGGTAGGTGTTCCGCAGCTCCTTCACTTTAATCCTGCACTGCTGTGTGTCCCGTCCTGGCCCCTTTCTATCATGGCCTTTGATAGCTGCCCGTAGGTATCATAATTCATACTGCTAGAGCACAGCTGGGACTGGACAGCTTCCTCCCTCCAAACACTGATGAGGTCCAGCATCTCGCCATTGCTCCATACTGGGGATCGCCTGGTGCATGGAGGCATGGTCACCTGGAAAGATGCACTGAGAGCAATCCACGCCTGGCTGTGTTGACCGAAACAGGAGACTAAAATAAAAGTGGCCCAGATATTTCGGTCCTAGGTTTGCCCCCTACCCGTATCTATCACCGGAGGTTTGTATAAAAGACTTCACAAATCAAGGTACAACGAGGTTTTATTTAAGGGAAGAATATGGCAAGGACCCCAAAGGTTAAATAAACAGGGCAAAATAACCAACAAGACAGGCTGTAACAATAGGGAACAGTACAAACAGGCTCACAAGATCACAGTACCATCTCTAGCAGCTTTCTCCCTCTTAGGCTGGTGCAGCACAGCAGGTCACCGGATCCCCTGGATGGAAGTGGAAACCCGAAGCAGGGGTGATCAAGCTTCTTCAGGTGAACTGATGAGTCCTACCCTCCCTCTACCCTTTACCTGCGTCGTCGTGGGTGTAGTATGCAAATCTCCTAGATGATATAGTGAGTGTGTGCAAGTGAGAAATTCCCTAGCCAGAATAACCCATGTGGGGTGGATGGCCTACCCTTGATTGTCTACTCTGCACTCTGCCACTCAGACGGGCTGCCCCAATCTGATCAGAACACCGCCTTATATAGACTTCCAGCCACTGGGCAGATTATATGATTGACAGCTCTCTTATTCCCACTGAAACCAGGAAAAGGGCGCCAAACTAGGGTGGGGAAGGAGCAAGAAGGCTCACAAAGATGGACGCCTAGTTGTCCTTAAGAGGATCCAAGGTTGCCACCAGATTATTTTGCCTCTACAGCTGAGCAAACAGAAAAGGAACTTTCAAAATCCCCAGAGAATTTAAAGGGCAGGACTGACGGTTGGTCACCTGAGGACAGGGCAATAGAGTTCAAAGTGATGACCAGAGTGGCTAGAACAGGCATTGTGGGGCACTGCTGGAGGCCAATCAGAGCGTGTTCATAGACCAGGGCATCCACACTGGCACCGCGGCGCTCCAGCCGGGGTGCAGAAATCTCAATGCCTCTCATGGAGGTGGATTACCAGGAGCGCTCCAGCCACAGAGTCCGAGTGCTTCACGTGCCTTGCCAGTGTCTACACCTCAGGAGTTTGGGAACCCGGGGCTGACTTATTGGGCTCCAACTTGCAAGTGTAGCCAAGGCCTCAGTCTTTAGGTACCTCAGGTCACTTTCTCTCTCTCTCCAGAGACTCTGTATAGACCAAGGAATTCTGGAGTGAGTTGAGGCCTTTGGTACAGAGCGAGGAGGGGCTACATTAGCCTGTTTTGGGGTGAATGAAGGCGGAAGGAGCTTCTAGGTGGTTGGGGAGGTTTTTGTGCATCCTTGAACACCCCGTGGTGCAGTGTGGGGCTCATGGCACAGTAATACACAGCAGAGTCACTGAGCTGGGTGGAGTTTTTGTGCAGAGGGTAGGAGTTTTTGTTGTGTTTGGCTTTATATTTAAAACTATATATCCTGACGTCATGCTGAACCAGATTAGGCAGCTCTTGTGCTGAGACCGCAGCCGGTCATGTTACCCAATGTCCTTTCGGTGTTTCCTTTGTATTCCTCCCTCTGTCTCTCTGCACCCACTTGTTGTCTCCTCTTACACTTGGATTGTAAGCAGATTCGATGACAAAACTGGACAGTGCCTAGCACAACAGGGCTCCTGTTATTATCATCACAGCTGAACCATGGGTCCCCTGCAGAATTGCCATGCTTATGACCTAAATCTTCAGTTAATGTGGATTGCTGCAGATCCCTTTACTCTACAATGCAGCCATGCTCATTGAAGCCAGCAGAGTAACCTGGTCCCATTCCCTAATTTTATTGAAAATGTGTGGGTTTTGTGACATTAAACATCACTTTAAAACCCAGAGAACAGCCTGCTTTAAAGCAGGCAGAGGGAAGAAATAATTTAAAATATGCAATACAAATATTCGTATTTAATGTACCATAAACCCAAATGGTCTAAAGACCCTGTAATAAACATAAAGGGAAGAGTAACAACCTTTATGTATGCTGTAATATAAAATCCCTCTTGGACAGAGGTACAGAATCACTTACTTGTAAGGGGTTAATCAGCTCAATTAACCTAGTTGGCACCTGACCAGAAGGACCAATGGGGAAAGAAGATACTTTCAAATCTTGGGGAGAGGGGGAGGGGGTTGTTTCTGCGCTCTTGGACAGAGCGGGACCAGGGCAGGAAAACACATCTCCTAAAAATATCCTGAAATGATATATCTAAAATTACAGAAATGGTAAGTAATCGCAAGGAAATGTGTTAGATTATCTTTTGTTTTAGCTTGTGAATTTTCCCTATGCTAAGAGGTAATTTATTCCTGTTTTGTAACTGGGAAACAGAATCAGAGGGGAATCCTGTGGGTTTTAAATCTTTTTATTTACCCTGTAAAGCTATCTTCCATCCTGATTTTGCACGTGTAATTCTTTTCTTTTATTTTTTTTAATAAAATTCTTCTTTTAAGAACCAGATTGATTTTCAGTGTCCTAAAACCAGGGATTTGATATGTGCTCACTTTGTTAACCTATAGGTTGGTATATTATTCTCAAGGCCCCCCAGGGAAGGTGGTGAAGGGGCTGGGGAGGATATTTTGGGGGAGGATAGGGCTCCAAGTGGCCCCTCCCGGAATGTTTGTTTAAATCACTTGATGGTGGCAGCAATACCCACCAAGGACAAGGAAAGTAATTTGTGCCTTGGGGAAGTTTTTAACCTAAACTGGTGGAATATAAACTTAGGGGGTCTTTCATGCGGATCCCCACATCTATACCGCAGAGTTCAGAATGGGGAGGGAACCCCGACAGACCTATACTTCATCTAGATAAATGGATCCACACAAATTTCCACCAGCTGAGGTTTCATCCTGTTTCATATTATAGAGGACTATGAAATCATGAACGATCTGAAAAAAGTGAGTAAGGAATTGTTTTTAAGCCCTTCACATAACTCAAGAACCAGGGGTCACCCATTGAAATTAATAGACAGTATGTTTAAAACAAAGAGAAGTACTTATTCACGCAATGCACAGTCAACATTTGCAACTCTTTGTCAGGGGATATTGTGAAGGTCAAAAGTATAACTCAGTTAAAAAAAGAACTAGATAAGTTCATGAAGGACAGGTCCATCAGTGGCTACTAGCCAAGACAGTCAGATGCACAACCCTATACTCCCTAAATCTCTGACTGCCAGAAATTGGGGTGGATGACGGGATGGAGCACTGAATAAATTGTTCCCTTCTGTTCATTCTCATTGAAGCATCTGGCACAGGACAATGTAGGAAGACAGGACACTGGGCTAGATGGATCATTGGTCTGACCGAGCATGGCCATTCTTATGTTTTTATGAGAATCATAGCTTCTAACCCCTGAAGGGGTGAGTAGATTATCTAATCAGATTTCCTGTGTAACACAAGCTATACGAATGTCACCCACTTTCCCCTGCATTGAGCCCAACGACCAGTGTTTGACAAAAGCATACATGCCAGAAAAGCAAAATGTCTTGCTTTTTAAGATGCCAAGAGATGGAGAAGTCATCCCTTCCCTTGCTGGTTTGTTCTCCTCTCTGTGCTTGTTTGTGTATTTGTTTGTTTGTTTTTGAACAGTTCGCTTTATTTCTCATTTGAATTTGTCTGGGATTATCTTCCAGCCAATGGTTCTTTTCATTCCTCTCTCCACTACATTGCAGCTCTTTCTTCTGCTTTCCCTGGAGGTACTTTATATACCACAATGAAGTCAACTCATGGAAATATAACATGTTGGATTTTGTTTTCAGAGACAGAAATCTAGAGTTTCTGTGCTTCATCCTCTCTCGGTGGATTCTTGTTCAGCTTCCCTGCTGGTTGCAGTCACTGTGTCTCTGAAGGCGCAGTAATAGACCGCAGAGTCGTTCACTTCGCTGGAGCTTTTCTTCAAATCGAAGGATTTCTTGTCTTGGACATGATCAGCAAAGAAGCCCTGCTTGTCCCCTTCATCTTGGCCACCCCCTGATGTTTTATCTCTCAGCCATAACTTCGGTGCTTCATTGGGGTATTGAATATACCAGAGGAGATAAGGGAATAGAATAGTCTCATATGTACACTCAATAACCAAAGGTGCTCCTTCTTTGACAAGAACGGTGCCTTCAGTTTGTGTGACCGAGTCCCCGAAGGTCCCTTGTGGGAGAGGGGGAAAGAAAAATATTTAGTCTAAATACTATCATCTTAGGCAACTTTAAATATTCTCACCCTAAGTGATTTAGATGCCTATACCCCATTATTTAGGGTAACATTAACCTTAATTGCATACAGCCCCTTTAAACATATAACCTTTCCGAGCCTAGGCTTTTTAAGAGTGGTTGGGTTTTGCAAAATGGCAATAGCAAATATTTCCAGCTGGACACATGAAAATGCTACTTACTTGAAATCGCAACCAGCAAAATAATTGACCCGGAGGTGAAGGACATGGTGGGAAGTCACCGGTTCTTAACCCGAACTGCTCTTATCACACACACACACACACACACACACACACACACACACACACACACACACACACACACACACACACACCGCCCAAACCCCAATTATGAGGAAGGGATCCACCTTTTTATTTCTCACAGCGACCAGAAAATTGTCTGTTTCAGAGTAAAGCCTAAAATCGTGGTTTGGTTCTTCGCTTTTCCTGTTCAGCTGTCTGTGTGGGTGGTAACGGCCTCCTGAGTGGGTGGTTCCTTCACATCTGACACTTTTCTTGAGCTGCAGTGACAGCATTTTAAACAGGGCTCGAACAGAAAGAGGAGGGGTTGGACTGAAAGAAGCTCAGAGTTCATAAGACACCAGAGGGCAGAAGAAAGGGTGAGTCATGAAGAGTTTGTGTATTATTGTGAAGATGAAACACAGGCTCCTTGTGGTCAAAGGCATCCACTGAACAGGGCTGTCATGATGGAAAATAGGGGTATATTGATGGGATGGGGGGAGATATTTATGAGACTGGGGTATAGTGATCATAAATGGGAGTATATTTGTGGGAACTGAGTCTATTGATGGGGAATATGATATTTTGTTGGGGGGAAATGCATTGATGAGCAATTGCGATACATTGATTGGATATAGAGTATATTGATGGGAAATGGGAGTATATTTGTGGGAAACGTGAGGATACTGATGAGAAATAGGAGATACTGTTGAGAAATAGGGCAAATCAATGGGCATTAGGGGTACCTTGGTTAGAAACAGGGTATATTAATGGGAAATAGTGTTATGGTGATGGGAAAATTTTGATCTAGTGATATGAAATAGGGTGTATTGATGGGAAATAGGGGTAGATTTGTGGGGAATGGAGTAGACTTTATATCTTAGTGTGATAATTGTGTTGCATAGCCAAATTTAGTATCTTCACACACCTTCATTGGTTTAACTAAATCTCTAAAAAATGACTGTGATTAAACTAATGAAACTTGCTCATGTTACTATAGTCTCAGTGTACTGTACCCATTAGGGTAAGAAAACATAAGAACAACCCTACTAGGTCAGACCAAAGTCCATCTAACCCAGTATCCTGTCTTCTGACAGTGGTCAATGCCAGGTGGCCCAGAGGGAATGAACAGAACAGGGAATCATCAAGTCATCCATCCCCTGTCCCTTATTCCCAGCTACTGGCAAACAGAGGCTAGGGACACCATTCCTGTCCATTCTAGTTAATAGCCACTGATGAACCTATCCTCCATGAATTTATGTAGTTATTTTTTGAATCCTGCTATGGTCTTGGCCTTCACAACATCCTCTGGCAAAGAGTTCCACAGGTTGACTGTGCATTGTGTGAAGAAATACTTCCCTTTATTTGTTTTAAACCTGCTACCTATTAATTTAATTTGGTGACCCATAGGTTTTCTCTTATGAGAAGGTGTGAATAACACTTCATTATTTACTTTCTCCACACCAGTCATGAATTTATAGACCTCTATCATATCCTCCTAAGTCATCTCTTTTCCAAGCAAAAGTCCCAGTCTTATTAATCTCTCTTCATATGGAAGCTGTTCCATACCCTCAATCATTGTTCTGCCCCTTTATGAACCATTTCCAATTCCAATATATCTTTTATGAGATGGGTTGACCACATCTGCACGCAGTATTCTAGATGTGGCTGTACCATGGATTTATATAGAGGCTATAGGATATTTTCTGTCTTATTATCTGTCTCTTTCCTAATGATGTCCAACATTGTTAGCTTTTGACTGCCGCTGCTCATTGAGTGCATGTTTTCAGAGAACTATCCACGACTCCAAGATCTCTCTTGTGAGTGGTAACAGTTAATTTAGACCCCATTGTTTTATATGTATAGTTGGGATTGTTTCCCAATGTGCATTACTTTGCATTTATGAACAGAGGGGACTTCAGTCAGCAGGGCTGAAGATTTGACACCTTGCCTCAGCAATGGATTGACTGGGGGTGGGGGGAGAGTTTGTGTATCTATATATAGATTTTGTAAATGTTCTTTTGTTCCTTAAATGCCTGAGTCATTTCACCTCTCTCCCTGGGGGGCGGGAATCCCCCTGCCCCTCTCTGGGCACTCCCTGCTGCTCAGCCCTGGAGTCAGATATTAATCGAACGGGGCCGCCCCTGGCGGTCACACTGTGTCTCTCAGAGCGCAGTAATACACCGCTGCGTCTGCCAGCCGCACCCTGCGCAGGGACAGGCTGCTGGATTTCCTGTCCTCAGAGATATGCAAAGCTCCCTCTGGCTCCGTGCTTGGACTTGTTTTGCTGTATCCAGGGCCAGCTTTAGGCCAATTCAACCAATTCCCCTGAATTGGGCCCTGCGCCTAAGAGTGCCCCGCGCCCATGCCCCGGTATGGTGTATCGGCAAGAGCCGGTGCGCTGTACCGGGGTGGTCTGGCTTCCCCAGGGGGCAATTTAAAGGGCCCAGGCCCTTTAAATTGCCACCAGAGCCCCACTGCTGGAGCCCTGGGGTAGGGCTGCGGGGCTCTGGGGGCTATTTTAAAAAGTCTGGGGCTTCCGCTGCCTCTACTGCCCCGGCCCTTTAAATAGCCGCCGGAGCCCCGCTGCTTCCCCAGGGCTCCTGCGGCTATTTAAAGGGCTGGGGCGGTAGAAGGAGCGGAGCCCTGGGCCCTTTAAATAGCCCCCAGAGCCCTGGGATAGTGGGGGGCTCAGGGGCTATTTAATGGGCTGGGGCTCCAGCTGCCTCTGCTGCATCCCCTGCCCCGCACCAGCCCTGCACCCCCTGCCCTGCCTCCAGCCCTGCACCCCTTGCCCTGCCTCCAGCCCTGCACCCCCTGCCCTGCCCGCAGTCAGCCCCTGTCTCCAGCCCCTGCTGCACCCCCTGCCCTGCCTCCAGCCCTGCACCCCCTGCCCACAGCCAGCCCGTCTCCAGCCAGCCCTGCACCCCCTGTCCTGCCCGCAGCCAGCCCCTGTCTCCAGCCCCTGCTGTACCCCCTGCCCTGCCTCCAGCCCCTGCTGCACCCCCTGCCCCGCACTAGCCCTGCACCCCCTGCCCTGCCCACACCAGCCCCTGCTGCACCCCCTGCCCACAGCCAGCCCCTGCCACTCCCCCTGCCCTGTCTCCAGACAACCCCTGCCGCACCCCCCTGTGGCCCTGCCCGAAGCCAGACAGGCTCACACACACCCCTGTCCACACCAGCCCTGCACCCCCTGCCCTGTCTCCGGCCAACCCCTGCCACACTCCCCTGCCTGAAGCCAGCCAGTCCCATACTCCTCTGTCTCCAGCCCTGCCTCTAGGGCCGGCTCTTGGTTTTTTGCCTCCCCAAGCAAAAACATTTTTGGCTGCCCCCAACCCCAGCCCTGGGCTCTCACCCCCCCTCCCATGATTATCCTCCCCCCCCCACCTACTGCCGCCCCAGCGCTGGGCTCCCCCCCGCATCAGTGCTGTCTCCACCCACTACCCCCTCACCTCCAGCCGGTCCGGCCCTGGCAGGGTCTGGGTAAACCCTCAGCCCAGGGTCCCCCCATCCAGGGCTCCTGCCTCCAGGACCAGCCGGGACCCAGGAGAACAGAGCCAGGGGATCGTCCCGGCAGGGGGCTGAGGAGCCGGAGCATGGTAGCCCCAGAGGGAGCGGAGCCCTGGAGAGCGGGACGCGGGCCCCGCATGGCAGCACCCCGTCCTCTATGGCCCCACTGCTGCTGCTGTTTCTGGCTGCCCTGCCACAGTCCCTGGGTGGCTCAGGCCGCTTCACCCAGCCCCGGCTGCAGCACTGGGGGGCAACCGCTCTGTGGCACCTGCAGGCAGCTCCGTGTGTCCTGCAGGGAGGCCCCCAGCCCGAGTGTCCCCCATTTGGAGCCTGCCCGGCCCAGCCACAAGGTGCAAGCACTGCTCCCCCGCAGTGCGAACCGCAGTGGTCCCAGGGCACCCCCGCGAAGGACACGCTGCTGCCAGGGCCGGCTCTAGGCTTTTGGCGCCCAAAGCAAATATAAAAATGATGGCCGGAATGCCGCTCCTGAAAATGTGCTGCCCCAAGCACGTGATTGATTTGCTGGTGCCTAGAGCCGGCCCTGCCTGCCGCACCACCCTGCAGCCCTGCCCAAAGCCAGCCAGCCCCACATACTCCTGTCTCCAGCCAGCCTCGCACCCCTTGCCCTGCCTGCAGCCAGACCCTACCTCCAGTCAGCCCCTGCCCTGCCTCCAGCCAGCCCCATGTCCAGTGGTGCCCTGCAGTTTCCAGGGCAGTAACCCTGCACACCTGCTTCAATGAGGGGGGCAGGGAACAGCTGGGACCCAAACATGTGCACACTAGGGTGACCAGACAGCAAGTGTGAAAAATCGGGATGGGGGTGGGAGATAATAGGATCCTATATAAGAAAAAGACCCCAATATCGGGACTGTCCCTATAAAATCGGGACATCTGGTCACCCTAGCACACCCCCAGGGAGTGGCGGGTACCCACACATGTGAAATGGAGCTCATTAATAACCCATCAACAGTATAAATGACACAAAGTACATAATATATCATTTTATTATTTATATTGTTATGGGACAGGCTTTTTGTTTGTTTGTTTGTTTGTTTGTTTGTTTGTTTGTTTGTTTGTTTGTTTGTTTAGTCATCCCTGCCGGGGCCCCGCCGAAAATGTTCCAATTGGGCCCCGCACTTCCTAAAGCCGGCCCTGGCTGTGTCCCTTAGCTATAAAGTGAGGTCCCTGCCTAGGGAATTGCCGGCACCAGAAAATCCATTCATCTGTAACTGAAGGGTGAGCGCAAGTCAGGTTCAGTTTTCTTCTCTCAGACGTTTCTGCAGTGACTGGCTGCTTGATATCAGTTCTGCCCAGGGCACCTAGGAAAGGAGACAGGGCAGAGAATGCATTTCATGGGGGCAGGTAGTGTATGATGGTTCTGAGGGCCAACATCCCAGTCCCTTCTCTTCCTCTTTTAAGTAGCTCTCATTAACCAAGCTACAAAGCTCTCTATTAAGCAGCTTGACAGAGATAATAATAATTTCAGACAGTTTTTTCCATGGTCAATGGGTCCTACTTCCAGGTTCACACTGTGGCATAGGAACATGGGAGATTCTATCATAGAATCCCAGGACTGGAAGGGACCAGGCCTGAGAGGTTTTCTAGTCCCTGACAGGTGTTTGTCTAACCTGCTCTTAAAAATCTCCAAGGATGGAGATTCCACAACCTCCCTATCCTCTATGTGTCTACGCTGGATGTGGAAGGTGGAATTAATACACCCTGCCTAACTTTGATTTGAGCTTGCTAGCTAGCAACCTCCTCTTTAGTTCTTTACAGCACTCGTCCAACCCAGCCTATCTAAGTATCACCTTCCACTCGAAGTAAACATAAATCTCTCCCTCTGGTCCAGCACACGGTACACAACCCAGCTGAGCGAGGTAAGAGGCAACTCGCCACGGTCTGTTCCCATCATTTCTCTTCCAAATTCCTACAGGGTTCGAATACGGATACTCACATAATGTCAGCAACAAATCGATCCCCTCACGAGAGACATTTTCTGGGGAAGAGACTTTCTGGGGAACTGACGCTGCTCTGGAGGCGTTTAGAACCAGCTCAGTGAGAATTGACAGAGGCAACCCGAGAGAATGAAATCACAAGAGACAAGCCTATGGATGAAAAGCGAGAGCAGGCACCCAACTGGAGCGCCGAGACTTGTCTGAGAGTTGACTGGGTCACACCCTCAGTTGGTGTCTATTGGCAAAGCTCCGTTGGAGTCATTCTGGTACATTTGTGTGCATTGTATCACGCCAAAGGGGATGGGACAGAATCCTACGACATCCTCAATATTTTCCTCTCCCATATTAAAATTAAAAGCAAGAAGGGTAATCTTATGCTTACGGTCCTGGACTGAAACTCGTGAGACCTAGTCGGTCAGTTCCTGGCTTTAACTCAGTGTCGCTGTGAGATCTTGGACATGTCTTTAGTCTGGGAATCAAGAGTAACATTTTCAGAAGCCGCCTTAGTTACTTAAGAACCTAGTTCCCAATTTAAAGGTGATTGAGTGCTGGATGGATGGATGGAGGAACTGATTGGTCTTGCCTCACTTAATCCACTGGAAAATAAGAAAAGGAAATTTTAAAATACACCTAGATCTGGCTGTGTGTCCTTCTAGATCCTAATGGTCGGGTTTGGATGTCCAAGTCCCATTAAACAGTCAAAGAGGAGTAAGCATCCAAATCCTTCATCCAGCTTTGATAAATCCCAGCTTTTATGTGAGATTAAACTATCTGGAGAACGGTGTGTGTGTGTGTTTCTATTCTATTAAGGCTCCTCTCTCACACTCATCACTGTAGACCCTCAGCAATTCCCTGGGGTTCACTTCTTTCCAAATTGGTGTTTCCACGTTAGCTCCGTGGGGGCAGGGACAAAATATCTCTCTGTAAAAGAGAAGTTACTTGACGGCTATGTAATTTGTCAGTGTGGGGTCTATCCCTCATGTCTTCCTTCTATGAACCTGGATGTCTTGATCTAAAATCAGTATCTTCACGCTTTCTACCATTCCGTCCCTCCCTCTGGGGAGGAGATCTCCACAAATACATCCACAAACTGCCTCACTGTTGATTTCCCAACCCCCCTTCAAACTCTGCTGTGCTGCGCTGCCTACACAAAACTTGGCAAGCGGTAGGCTACGGGTCTGCGGAGACCACTGCTTATCATGCTGACCAATGTGTCTCTCTCTTGTTGTGCTCCCGCTCTGTCTATCTGTATCCACGTGTCTCTTGGGCTGTAAACTCTCTGGGGCCAGAGACCGCATGTTTGTTCTGTCTGGAGAAAGCCTAGCACCGTTGGGCTATGGTCCATGACTTGGGCTCCCAGGTGCTCTGGTAATTCAAATAACACGTTATTGTTGGCAATAACCGTGAAACCTTCCCCAAATTAGTCTAAATAGAATGTATCTGCTGCAAGGATTTCTGCTGGTCAATCCATCTTACTGGAAACATTGTCTCTCTCACCAACAGAAGTGGTCCAGTAAATGATTCTCCCTCACCCACCAAGGTACGACAGGCTCAGTGGAACTTGGGGTAAGCTTAGCAGAGTATACTGAGAGTATATCGATAGGGAAGTTAACGCCAGCTTGTGTAGAAAGACGAGGAATAGTGCTGCTCCCTGGCAGTATGAGTCAGAATTGTAGCCTGATAGACAATTATCAGTTGATACTGGCGAGACAAGGTGCAGTGAGGTGATATCTTCTACTGGACCAACTTCTGCTGGTGAGAGACACAAGCTTTCCAGCTTACACGGAGCTCTCCTTCAGGTGAGCTCCAGATATGGTCTCTCTCACCTGCAGAAGTTGGTCTAGTAGAAGATATCACCTCACCCCCACCAGGACTCCATAATATCCTGGACCCAACACGGCGTGGTCAGGTGGTACATCAGCGTCCCCTTGTGGGCAAAGAAATGAACTGAAAGGGGAAATGTCTCATACACGACTCAGAGAGGAGACTCGCCTTCGTATCGATTTCCCAACCGTTCTGTCTGATCTGTTACCTCAGACCTGTGTGTGTTTGTACGGAATTCGGAGTTAACTAATATGGGAGTTAAAAGGGTTTACACGGTTTGCCTGAATCATTTAGAAGCTCCGATAATATGGTGATGGGGGGGTTTTACAAAACAAAAAACAAAAAAACCCGCAGACAGAAAGTTGGCTGTGTCTGAAAGACAGAAATGACAGACAGATGGTGTTTCTCTTTGTTCACCGGACGAGAAAGAAGTTTTATTCCCCTCCCACTTTTTAGACTCTGAAAGGAGCGGGTCCTTTTTCATGCTTCACGATACGGAAGAAACTCTCTCCTTAGCTTGCCCAGCCAAGAGACGCTGCTGTCCCCTGCTCGGGGCCGGGGTGAGATATTGCGCGGGGCCGCCCCTGGCTGTCACGCTGTGTCGCTCAGAGCACAATAATACACCGCTGCGTCCGCCAGCCGCACCCTGCGGAACTCAAAGACACTGGACGCTTTGTCCTGAGCGATGTATAAAGTGCCGCCCGCTTCGGTGCCGGGAGTCTCTCCCCTGAATCCACCTGCCAAAAGCCGCGGTGCCTGGCTGGGGACGTGGCGGTACCACATTATCTTCTCGGTGGTCACGTTAGGGTGATTGCAAGAGAGGGTCAATTTCTCTCCCTCCACCGCCTCTGCGGAAACGGGCTGCTGGATCTCCGCTCTGCCCAGGGCACCTCGGAAAGAAAGGAGGAAAGAGAATTAATCCCAAGTGCCTTAGGATTCAATTCCCTTCTCCCTGCCCGCCTCCTTTCTGGGTGAATCCCATTGGGGCTTTCAAAAAGAGCGAGAGAGGGAGAGAGACTTGTCTCCGGACAGCTGGGGGCAAAGGACAGTTAATTGCTGGCCTGTGCAAAGTCTAAAGTCCTGTGGCGATAAATACGCATCTCGACCCTCCCCCCCCCCCCCCCCCCCCCCCCCGCAGCCCAGGTACCTCTCATCTGCTCACCACGCCGGCTACCAGGGGGAAAAGCACATTCAAATCAGCTGATTCTAGTCTTCTGTACTTGCTCCCTGGTTCCACTGTCAGGTCAGGGCTAGGGACGGGGAACTACACAACAACCTAGCAAGGGCGGTGACACGAAATCTTCACACTCACTTAGCACCGAGGCTGTTAACGCAGCTGCGATCCAACCTGAAGCCATGTCGGGGGTTCAGGGGATCTGGGTCTCAGCTTTCACCAGGATTAATTGCTCTTTGCAGCTGGCAGGGAAGAGAAGAAGCTGCACCCCCTGCGTGACGCCTTAGAACCTTCCGTTGTGGCTCTGGGCTGGAGCTCCCAAGGGGCTGAATAGCAGAGAACGGACTGGCTCTGGTCTGTACAGGCTGGCTGCTGCTGTCAGAGACACGAGACTTGCGGGAGTGGGGCGGGGATGAAGGCAGCGCGGAACAGGGCTCATAGACGTGCAAATACTCTGTCGAGACTGTATTATATACTCAGGGGAAACATCACCACGGGGGGGCTATGAATAGGCACTGGTTGAAAAAAATTGTAGTAAGTGCTTATAACTTACGTCGGTGGTTCACGACCGGGGTACTGCAGAGATCTCCCAGGGGTTACCTCAACTCACCTGGAGAGTTGCCTGGTTTTACAACAGGCTACATAAAAAGCACTGGCGAATTCAGTACAAGCTAAAAATTCATACAGACAACAACTTGTTTATACTGCTCGAAACACGGAAATGTCAGTACGATATTTACATTCCAATTAATGTATTTTATCATTCTATGGTAACAATGAGAAACTCAGTCTTTTGTTGGTAACACTGTTCTGTGACACGTTTGTGTTTTTATGTCTGTTTTTTGTAAGCAAGTAGATTTTAAGTGAGGTGAAACTTGGGGGTAGGCAAAGCAAATCAGACTCCTGAAAGGGGTACAGGAGGCTGGAACGGTGGAGAGCCACAGCTTCAGGGGCAGATCTTAAAGATAATTAGGCACCTAGTGGGACTTTCCCAAAGCAAATAGGTGTCTACATCTCACTGATTTCAAAGGGTGTCAGGCACCTAGGTACTTCTGTTTTGTTTTGGGGATATATATATATAGTTTGTTTCCTTGTTTGTTTTATAGATACTATCTCGTGTTTGTGTCTTTTCAGAGTTTAGCTTTTGTCGATTTTTTCATGTCGGCATTAGTTTCATTGACAAAACTTGGTAGTGTAGACAAGCCCTGAATGTTGTGTCTCTGAGTAGCAGCTGTCGAAATAGCATGAACCCAGCTTCATAGGGGTGATTCTCTTTGATCTGTAAATCCTCAACAATGGTACAGTCAGAAATGGGAGAATCTGAAGGGTAAAGGGAACTGGGTTGGTGTCAGGGGAGGGCAGAGAGCACGGGACAGAAGAACGCTGTTACTTGTATCGTTTATTTAACAGCACACCGCCCCCGAGCGGCAAAATGTGATCACAAATCGAACATGGTGCAGCAGATTTTCTTACACCTTTGCCAGTAAACCAAACTTTAGTTTCCAATACAGATCGTGAGTATTTTTCTGATGCAAGAGGTGAGGAAGGTCTTCTAAAGACGGTCTGTCTGACTGTTTATACTGGACAGGGAAAGATTTCTGAACTGCACAGTACCAGTTCTTCTCCTATAATATATGAACTTTTCCACTCGGTAGAGCTCCTGTGTTTATTTGTTCAGTTTCAGTGATATTGAACCGTCTGGTTGCACCTTCCTTAAATAGCAGGGCTGGGGGAAGCTCTCCAACCAGAGTTCGAGGTTCATGTTTTTGTCTTTTCTGAATTCACTTTACTTCGTGATTCATGACAGTCACCATTCTTTCAGAAATGGCAACACTCCGGATTGCGGGGAAAAGAAAAAAAGACAGAGACCTAAAGAGGTAGGGGGGTTGTGTGTGAGAGAATTTATATATTGTTTCAAATTTCAGTGTTTTCAGACTTCTCCCCTTTTGCCCCCCGAGTCAACCCCGGTGCCCGCATCCCCGCTGCTCCACACAGGCCTTGCGCGGTTTTTGCGCAGTTTCCCTGCCGGTCCGTGTCACTGTGTCTGTCCCGGCGCAGTAATAGGTCGCGGAGTCGCTCACTTCGCTGGACAGTTTCCACAGCTGGAAGGATTTTTGCTCTTTGTCGTGGATGGCATCGAACCCTTTTATGATCCCTTCATCCGAGTCCTCCCTTCCCGGGTCCCTCAGGAAGAGCCTGGGGGGCTGGTTGGGGAACTGCACGTACCAGAAGAGGTAAGGAAACCCAGAAATCTGATATGTGCAGTTAAGAAGCACCGGGTCCCCTTGGGAGATGAAAACGCTGCCGTCAGTTTGGGTCACTGAGTCAGCTCCATAGACGCCTTCTGTGGAAGAACAGAGCAGAACAGACACAGATTGGTTTAACTAAATCATATATATATATATATCCGAGATAACCTGCATGTAACCGATACAAACAATGCAGCAAAAACACGATGAACACAGACACAATAAAAACCTGGCAGATTAACAAAGAGGTAATAGAAACAAAGTCTGCGCTGAGAGACCATGCAAGCATAAAGCGATGCCATCAGATAAAACAGCAATATAATATTTAGACTCGGATATCATAGAGAATATTGACGCTCAGAGATAATAAATACACAGTCTAAGCAATTTGATATAAAATATATATATAATCGTTATACTCGGATAATAGAAAGAGAGCAATGACCCTTATAGACAGTACAAACATAATAGATACAATCGGATATAATATAAACACTTCGTGATCATGGGCATTGAAATAAATTTAAATTGTGAAGTCAGGATAAACACATGCTTCGATAGACTGTAACAAAGTTGAGAACTAGAATCTTACTTAGAATAGCTGTGACTGTAACAGCGGAGAGCCAAATTGGAGACATCCTTGAGTTGAACGAGTCTTTGAGTAAAGAGAGTTAATTCCCTAATCCGGCAAGAATGGATTTGTCTTCTTGGCTAGTACCCCTAATTTAGAAAAGGCAAGAATTATGTCCTATAAAAGGTGCCTTACAAATAATGTTTTGTCTCTGAGCAGGAGCTGTCAGTTGTCGGAAAAGCATGAACCCATCTTCACAAGAGTGATTCTCTCTGCTCTATAAACCTCTCTCAATTGTACTGTCAAAAATTGGACAGTCTGACGGGCAAAAGGGGCCAGGCTGGTGTCAGGGAAGGGCAGAGAGCATGGGACAGAAAAATGTGGTTACTTCTATTATTTACCTAGCACCACAGCGCCCCCACGTGGTACAATGTGATCACAAATGGGGAAATGGTTGCAGCAGGTGTTCTTACACCTTTGCCAGTAAAGCTGCGTTTCTCAGAGAGATAGTGAGTATTTTTTCTGATGCAAGAGGTGAGGATGGTCTTCTAAAGACTGTCTATGTATATGAGAAAGTAAGCAATATTTAACTCATTGCATGCTGTAACACTTTTGTATTTTATGTCTGATTTTGTAAGCAAGTAGTTTTTAAGTGAGGTGAAACTTGGGGTACGCGAGACAAATCAGACTTCTGAAATGGGTACAGTAGTCTGGAAAGGTGGACAGCCACTGCCATCATGCTCGGGTTCCTATGTTTACTGGTTTCGTTTTAGTGATATTGAACTGTCCGATTGCACTTTCCTTCAAGAATGGGGCTGGGAACAGCTTTCACCAGAGTTGCTCGTGAGAGGGCTGATGTGTTCTGGTCTTCACCGATTTTACCTTACTTGGTGATTCATGACATTCACCATCATTTCTGAGACGGTAACACTCCGGATTAGGGAAAAGAAGGAAAAGCCCGAGAGCACAAGTGTGTGCGTTGTGTGTCTGTGTGTGAAACAGATGTCTGTTTCAAGCTCAGTGTTTTCAGACTTCCCACCTGCTGCCCCTAAGTCACCCCCAGACCCCAGTGTCCGCATCCCCGCTGCTCTGCACAGACCTGCCTGCTTTTTGCTCAGCAGGGTCTGGTCGATGTCTCTGCGCAGTAACAGGTCCCGGAGTCGCTCAGTTCGCTGGACGGTGTCCACTGCTAGAAGGATTTGTGATTTTTATCGTGGGTGGCATCGAACCCTTTTCTGATCCCTCCATCCGAGTCCTCCCGTTCCAGTTCCCACAGGAAGAGCCTGGGGGGCTGGCTGGGGGACTGCATGTACCAGAAGGAATAAAGTGACAAAGAGTCCTGTGGCACCTTATAGACTAACAGACGTTTTGGAGCATAAGCTTTCCTGGGTGAATACCCACTTCGTCAGAGTATGCATTAAATTAGGCTTGAATAAAGACTGGGAGTCGATGGGCCATTACACAAAGTAAAACTATTTCCCCGTGCTTATTCCGCCCCCTCTCCCCTACAGTTCTTCACATCTTCTTATAAATTGCTGGAAATGGGCCATTTTCATTACCACTACAAACAGTTCTTTTTCTCTCCTGCTGATACTAGCTCACCTTAACTGATCACTCTCCTTATAGTGTGTATGGTAACACCCATTGTTTCATGTTCTCTCTCTCTCTCTATATATATATATACTTCCTACTGTATTTTCCACTGCATGCATCCGATGAAGTGGGCTGTAGCCCGCGAAAGCTTATTCTCAAATACATTTGTTAGTCTCTAAGGTGCCACAAGTACTCCTGTTCTTTTTACAGATACAATGGTAGTTTCACTAAGACACAGGTGAAACAAAGGCTGCACTGAGAGACCTGGCAAGCATAAAAGGGTGCAATCAGATACAACAGCAACATAATACATAGATTCGGATATAAACAGAGAATATTGAAACTCAGGGACAGAACAGCACATGCAATCAGATATAAGCAAAATATATTTACGATAAGATATAATAGAAATAGAGCATTAGCATTCTATAAACAGTATAAGCATATAATTGATACAATTGGATATAATATAAGAACTTCGTGATGTTAGGCCTTGAAACAAACTAAATGTTGTAGGCAGGATGAAGACATGGTTAAATAGAATTAACAAAGCTGAGACATAGAATGTTACTCATTTATAATAGCTATGACTGTAACAGCGGAGAGCCAGACTGGAGCCATCCTTGGGTTGAATGATTCTCTGACTAAACAGAGCAAATTTCTTAATCCCGTAAGAATTGATTTGTCTTGTGGGCTAGTAGTTCCAAATTAGGGAAGGCAAAAAATCTGTCCTATACAGGGTACCTTAAAATTTATGTTGTGTCTCTGAGCAGGAGCTGCAGGACAGCATGAATCCAACTTCCCAGGAGTGATTCTCTCTGCTCTGTAAATCCTTCTCAATGCTACTGTCAGAAATGGGAGCGTCTGAAGGGAAAAGGGCCCAGGCTGGTGTCAGGGGAGTGCAGAGAACATGGGACAGAAGATTGTTTGTTCCAGTACTTATTTTATTGATCTTCTAGCACACCACACTGCTCCCAAGCGGCAAAATGTGTTCACAAATGGGAAATGGGAGCTGCAGAGATTCTTACACCTTAGCCTCCTTAGTCTGGTTTTACTGGCATTCTCATAGAGTGAGCATAAGACAGTGACTCACTCTCTATCTATTCATCCATGTGGCCTGGACAGGGGAAGATTCCTCAACTGCTCAGTCCCAGTTTTGCCACAGAACCTAAATTTCTCCACCGTGATCGTGGTAGAGTTCGTGTGTTTTTCTTTGTGTAGTCTTTGTGATATTGAACTGTCTGGTGTCACTTTCCTTGAAGAACAGGGCTGGCCCGGGGGCAGCTTTCACCAGAATTGCTCATGAGAGGGAGGATGTCATGGGATAAGAGGGAAGTTCTCTCATGGATTGGTAACTGGTTAAAAGATAGGATACAAAGGGTAGGAATAAATGGTCAGTTTTCAGAATGGAGAGAGGTAAATAGTGGTGCCCCCCAGGGGTCTGTACTGGGACCAGTCCCATTTAACACATTCATAAACGATCTGGGAAAAGGGGTAAACAGTGAGGTGGGGAAAATTGCAGATTATACAAAACTATTCAAGATAGTTAAATCCAAGGGAGACTGCAAAGAGCCACAATAGGATCTCACAAAACTGGGTGACTGGGCAACAAAATGGCAAATGAAATGTAATATTGATAAATGCAAAGTAATGCACATTGGAAAACATAATCCTAACTATACACATACAATGATGGGATCTAAATTAGCTGTTACCATTCAAGAAAGAGATCTTGGAGTCATTGTGGAGAGTTCTCTGAAATCATCCAGTCAATGTGCAGCGGCAGTCAGAAAAGTGAACAGAATGTTGGGAATCATCAAGAAAGGGATAAATAATAGGATAGAAAATATTATATTGCTTCTATATAAATCCATGGTATGCCCACAGCTTGAATACTGCGTGCAGATGTGGTCACTCCATCTCAAAAAAGATACATTGGAATTGGAAAAGGTTCAGAAAAGGGCAAAAAATTATTAGGGGTATAGCACGGCTTTCGTATGAGGCGAGATTAATAAAACTGGGACTTTTCAGCTTGGAAAAGAGGCGACTAAGGGGGGATATGATAGAGGTCTATAAAATCATGAGTGGTATAGAGAAAGTAAATAAGGAAGTGTTATTTACTCCTTCTCATAATACAAGAACAAGGGGCCACCAAATGAAATTAATAGGCAGCAGATTTAAAACAAACACAAGAAGTATTTTTTTCACGCAATGCACTGTCAACCTCTGGAACTCCTTGCCAGAGGGTGTTGTGAAGGTCATGCTATAACGGGGTTCAAAAGGGAGCTAGATAAATTCATGGAGGATAGGTCCATCAAAGGCTATTAGCCGGGATGGGCAGGAATGGCGTCCCTAGCCACTGTTTGCCGGAAGCTGGAATGGGTGACGGGGATGGATCACTTGATGATTCCCTGTTCTGTTCATTCCTCTGGGCACCTGACACTGTCCACTGTCGGTAGACAGGATACTGGGCTGGATGGACCTTTGGTCTGACCCAGTATTGAGGTTCTTATGATGTGTCCTGGTCTTTCCTAATTTTACCTTACTTGGTGATTCATGACATTTGACATTCACCAGAATTTCTGACCTGGAAACATTCGGATTAGGGCAAAGAAGGAAACAGAGAGCTAAAGCGTGTGTGTTTTTGTTCCAAATTCTGCCCCGACTTGGCCCCAGACCCCAGTGCCCACCTCCCCACTGCTCCGCACAGACCCTGCGCGATTTTTGCGCAGCTCTCAGGCGGTCCGCGTCACGGTGCTGCTCGCGGCGCAGTAATAGGTCCCGGAGTGGCTCAAGTCGCTGGTGGAAGCATTTGAGCTTTTTATCGTGGGTGGCATCGAACCCTTTTCAGATCTCTTCATCTGCTTTCTCCTGTCCCAGGTCCCTCAGGAATAGCCTGGGGGGCTGGTTGGGGAACTGCACGTACCAGAAGGGATCAACATTAGCAGCGAGAGAAAATTGACAGCTACAATTCAGGACGCACCGAGTCCCCTTGGGGGAAGATAACGCTGCCTTCAGTTTGGGTCACTGAGTCTGCTCCATAGACGCCTTCTGTGGGGGGAATGGCGCAGAACAGACACACTCAGGGCTAGAACAGAACCGGAGCTGAGACACTCCCAGACAGCGGTGCTGGAACAGTTTTTATAGTGGGGGTGCTGAAGGCGGAAGCCATGTATTTGGGTTGTTAGGAGAACTTCCAGCCGCGGGATGCGGCAGCACCCCTAATTCCAGCACTTGTGCTCCCAGGTAACATGCACTTAACAGATTGAAACAGCGCAACATTACATGATAGATACAAAAATAGAAACGTAGTAGATTCCCTTAGTTATAATAGAAACGTAAGGAATGCGCAGAGAAACAATATAAACATAATAGATACACTAGCAACATAATTTAATTCGGGTAGAACAGAAACAGAACATTGAAACTCAGAGTCAATACAAACATAGATGCAATCAGATATCTTAGAAAACAATAAACTTGTATATAATAGAGAACAAGTGATCTTAGAGATAATACAAACAATAGATAGCATTAGACATAATATAAGCATTATATATTATATAATATAGACATTGAAACAGATCGAATGGTAAAGACAGGATACAGACACATAACATGTGAGAAATCTGAGGAATTAAATCTTACTCAAGATTATCACAGCTGCGATCCAAAGTAGAGTCATGCTTGGACTGAAAGATTCTTCGACACAACAGAGCTAATCCCGAAACCAATATCAATTTATATATTCGGGTCTTGTTACTTCAGTTTGGAGAAGGCGAGAATTTTATACTCTAGAAGGTGCCTTTAGAAATGTGCCCGGTATCTCTGTTCTGGAGCTGCGCTTTAGCTGATTAACATGGACCTAACTTCGCAGGAACAAGTCTGCTCTGTAAATGCTTCTGGATGGTGCTGTCGTGAGATGGGAGCGGTTGAAGAGCAGAGTTTGCGGGAGGGGGTTGCTGGCAGGAGAATACTCAGGGCAGGAACAGAATCGGATCATCTCATTGGTGTGTTTTTCCAGAGCAACTCTGTCCCCGCGTGGCAAAGCGCCTAAACTAGTAGGAGACAAGGTGAGTGAGGTAACACCTTGTATTGCACCGACACTTTTCAATACAAAGACAAGCTTTCGAGACCCCGCTCTCTCACCCACAGAAGACGGTCCAGTAGACTATATTTACCTCACCCACCGTGTCTCTCTGATATCCTGGGACTGACAGGGCTACAGCTACTCTGCATAAATTAGTGAGAAATATTTTAGCAGAATCGGATTTCCTGATAGTTTGCCATCAGAATCTCCAGAGAAAAAATAGTGGTTATAATTGGTGCAAGGCAATGCCTGGTGTTACATAGACAGACAAGTATCGGAGGGGTAGCGTGTTGGTCTGAATCTGTAAAAAGCAACAGACCCTCATAGACAGACAAATGCTTTATATCTATGCTGTATATTACCTCATCCACATTTGTTTTTGTGTGTATGTCCTTTTCTCTGCAACATCCCTCCACCCCCCTTTTCTCTTTCGATACATACCTGCCTTTTCTACATAGTATAATTTTCCTCCAAGAACACCGGCATCCCCAGCTTTTATCAGAGTGAATGGGAGTTTTGTGCTTGGATTGTTTCATACTTTGCAGTGAAAGCTGTGTTTCATCGCGTTCCCCATAATTGTCTAGTAGGAAAAATCCTGAATTAGAGCAAACAGGACTCGTCGATCCAGCGGAGACACCTATATGTTCTCCTGTACGGAGTAACCCACTCTAGCCCCCGACTCCTTTACAAATAAAGTCCCCTCCGGGTCGGTGCTGGAAGCCGGAGTCCTTCAGCGATGAAGTCGGGCCCCTGACTGGGGAGTTGCCGGCACCAGAATATCCACTCGCTTCTCACGGAGGCGTGAGAGCAGGTGAGGTTCCGCCCAGCTCCCTCCGAAGCTCCTGCGGAGACCGGCTGCTGGATTCCCGCATTGCCCGGGCCACCTGGGAGAGAGAAGTTGGCGCGAATTCACCCACTTACAACCCTTAGGGGCCAATCACTCAATTGCATTCTCGCTTTTCCCTCCCCCGTCCCAACCGCGTTGTAAGGAGACAGGATTCTCATCCGGATTAGTGCGCTGGGACCCGGCTGGGGCAGGACACCTCACTCACTCGGAGTTAACACACTTAAAGCAGCTGCTCTCCCTAGTGACAGCATGGTGAGGTTTGGGGGAGGCTGAGACACCACTGGGCTGGGCCCCAGACCCAGCTAGGGCGAACGGGGCTGGGTCTCTATCCGGCAGCTCCAGAGAACAGACAAATCCCTAAACAAAAACCCTTGTGTCTTTTGTCTCGAAGCTGCCACCCGCCGGGATCATCCGCAGAGTGGACTGCACAGCCGAGAGTGTCTCTTCACTGTAGGAGGCTGCCCGAGGATGGGCTGGTAAATATTAGTGTGTATATATCATACCCCTCCCCCACCCCGTGTCTGTCTTGCTTGTTTAGACCAGCGGCTCTCAACCCTCCTCCTAACCTGGGATGGGGAGTTACTATTTTTCATTTCCTGAGCAGATTACGCATCTCCGTTCATTTGTTCCTCTTTTCCTGAGTTGATGAGTGAAATTTTGCTCTATGACAAGTCCTAAAATCCTGGGCTGGGGCAGAAAGAGGCGATGCAGACTGGAGGACTGAGTAGCGGGGAGGCGGTTGTGTGCTGGTCTCGTGAGAGACAGAGTCCAGTAATTGCAGAATTCCTCCTCCTTCCACCCGAGTCGCTCCTAGGAGCCTGCGGTTCCTGCCACAGCCCCCGGGAGGTTTTTGTCGAGCTCCCCTGCTGTTTCGTGTCACTGTGTCTCTCAGGGCACAGTAGTAGGTCGCGGAGTCGCTCAGTTCGCTGGACGGTTTCCACAGGTGGAAGGATTTGTGGTTTTTATCGTGAGTGGCATCGAACCCTTTTCTGATCCCTTCATCCGAGTTCTCCCGTCCCAGGTCCTCAGGAAGAGCCTGGGGGGCTGGCTGGGGAACTGCACGTACCAGAAGAGATAGGGAGAAACAGCCTCATAGGTGCAGTTAACAACCACAGATTCTCCTTGGGAGATCAGGGACGCTGCCTTTGGTTTGGGTGACTGGTTCTCCATTGCTCTGTCCTGCGCGGGGAAAATAGCGTATTGTGTGCACTCAAATGTAACAGCAACAAAATAGATACACAGACAAAATAAAAACATAATAATATAAACACTCAGACTAGAAGCACAGTATATATAGAGAGACATAATAGCAGCTTAATGATAAACAAGTTAATATACACATAACAGACACATATAGTAATGGAAACATGCTAAATACATAGAAATATAATAATATAATAGTTACATTGATATATAAATTGAAACACATAGATAGGAATAATAAGAACATTGTAGATACATTCAGATATAATACAAAGACAACAGACACAGATATAATATAAACGTATTAAGTACATTCAGATATAATAGTAACATGTTGAAAGAAAGTAACATAACAGAAATAGTACATAGAAACATATTAGATATAGGGAGGCACAATAAATACATAATACATGCACTCAGATAAAATAAATACAATTGGTGGAGAGAGACATGATACAAACACAATACTGCACATACATTCAGATATAATAGAAACGTAATAGGTACGAGAAGACATAAACGGAATATACCATTTCAACTCCGTTCTAATAGAAATATAGTAGATACAGACATCATGTAGACGTCACAGATGCACTGAGATATAATGGAAATACAATGCATGCATAACACATACATACCATATAAGCACAGATATAATGTATTGTATTTCCATGCATAATATAGACATATAGGCACACACAAGATTTTAGGCACTGTTAACATCAAGTGATGTATGCGGACAGGTTTAGCAGCCGGAAGAATACAATGGGAACAGGTTGAGGGATGGAATCTCACTCACTTAGGACAGACAGCATCAGCACAGCTGCGACCCAAGATAAAGTCATCCTTGGGTCTTCCTGGAATATGGGACCGAGAGAGGGAGAGAGAGAGATGGGTTCTCTTTGATCGTAGTTTCTGCAGAGAAGAGAAGGGAAGAATTTTGCTCGTTAGTTGATGGTTTAGAGGAGCCGATTGTGTCTCTTTGGTGGAGCGCCTCCCGTTTGAATAGCCGCACAGGAGTGACTGTCTCTACTCTCTAACGTCCTTCAGAAATGGTGCTGCCGGAGATGGAAGCTGTTTGTAGGATTACAAGGGACGGTGGTGGGAGGGACCGTGTTAAGAGAGAAGAGAACTCCCCGGCGAGGAAAATATGGTGTTGTTTTATTGTCCGGGGCAACATCGCCCCTACGTGGCAAAAATAATTTCACCGTTGGGAAATTTTAGAAGCGAAGTTTCTCATATCTTTGCAGCGAGTCAAGCAGCCTTCTCTATAGTGTAGGGTGGGTATTTCTTCCTGCATGATCTGGGTGGGTTTATGAAAAATCCATTTCATTATGATATTACTCTGTGCGTGTGTATATACACACTGTATAAACTAAAAAGCCAAGACATATATAATGTGTGTCTGTGATTGTGTATCTATTATACGTACCACCGGGGACCTTCTGTTTAGATATATTCCTGCTTTTAAGTTAAATTGTGTTTCGTCTTATTCCCCGTAATGCCAGAAATCGTACACCCCGCTTTAAGGGAAATCACAGGGCTGACTAATGAGCAGAAATGTTATTCTATATTCTGTATATGGAAAATACCCCCTGTCCCCATGACTTCCCAATCGCTCCCAGACCCCAGCCCGCAGGTTCCTGTGCGCGGTGTTTGCTCCGTTGCCCCCTGATCTGGTTCCCTGTGTCTCTCACGGCGCAGTAATAGGTAGCCGATCACTGGATTCACTGGAGGGTTCCCCACGGAGAAGGATTTTTGCTTCTCACCCTGTGTAGCGTTGAACCCTCTCCTGATCCCTTCATCCGGGTCCTCCCTTGCAATGTACCTACTGCGCCTACCAGAAGGGATAGAGATACAGGGACTAGAAACATAATCGATACATACATAGGTAATGGAAACATGAAATAGATAAAGATATAATAAAAACATAACAGTTATAATCACATGATAAACACATAATACATGAAACAACGAGGAGTAATCGTGACACCTTAGAGCAGGCCTGCACAACTGGTAAAGCCGCGAGGGCCATATTACTCCAAAGAAAACATCTGAGGGCCAAAACCCACCGGCTGAACCCCCCCCCCCAGCGCCAGCCAGCCCCCCTGAAACACAACACCCGCCGCACCCCCCACCCTGTGGAAACAACCCCCCCAGCGCTGCCGAACCACCCCCCAGCGCCAGCCAGCCCCCCTGAAACACAACACCCCCCCACTCCCCGCCCTGTGGAAACAACCCCCCACAGCGCTGCCGAAACACCCCCCCAGAGCTGCCAGCCCCCCTGAAACAACTCCCCCAGCATCACCCACCCCGCAGAAACAAACCCTCCTTCCCAGCGCCACCCCACCAAAACAGCGGTATTGAACCTTGGAAATATGTTATAGTGGGCCCCTGAGGTAGTATAATTAAGGTGAAAGAAAACTGTCTTTTTGCTAGAAGTAGAATAATATCTTCCCCCCACTTTGTAATCAATTGCCCTTTTGAATGAATGAGGCGTGAATGAGGAAGGCGTGGAAGGCAGCACCTCCAGACAGCTGCAACCCTTGGAGAGGGGATGGGAGCCAGACCAGATCAGTAGAACTGTTCAGCCACTGACTCACCACTCGCCTCCTCAGCCGCCTCCCCCCCGCCACCGGCTCACCTTCCCCCCCGCCACTGCCTGCCTGCTCGCCTCCTCAGCCCCCCCGCCGCCAGCTCACCTGCCCCCCAACTGCCCGCCAGCCTACTCAACCCCTGCCACTGCCTGCCTGCCTCCTCAACCCCTCTCCCTCACCCACTGCTTGCCTACTCACCCCCCGCAGGCCGCACAGTGAGCCCACATGGGCCGCATGTGGCCCCCGGGCCACATGTTGTGCAGGCCTGCATTAGAGACTAACCAATTTAAATTGGTTAGTCTCTAAGGTGCCACAAGTGCTCCTCGTTGTTTTTTCTGATACAGACTAACATGGCTACCCCTCTGAAACCTGTCACATAATAGATACACCATCGTCTTCAGCTCCCAACTAAAACCTCTGCAGCGCATCATCAAAGATCTACAACCTATCCTGAAAGATGATCCCTCACTCTCACAGATCTTGGGAGACAGACCTGTCCTCTCTTACAGACAGCCCCCCAACCTGAAGCAAATACTCACCAGCAACCACACACCATACAACAAAAACACTAACCCAGGAACCTATCCTTGTAACAAAGCCTGATGCCAACTCTGTCCACATATCTATTCAAGTAACACCATCGTAGGACCTAATCACATCAGCCATGCCATCAGGGGCTCATTCACCTGCAAATCTACCAATGTGATATATGCCATCATGTGCCAGCAATGCCCTTCTGCCATGTACATTGGCCAAACCGGACAGTCTCTACGCAAAAGAATAAATGGACACAAATCTGACATCAGGAATCATAACATTCAAAAACCAGTAGGAGAACACTTCAACCTCTCTGGTCACTCGGTAACAGACTTAAAGGTGGTGATTTTGGATCACAGAAGCTTCAAAAACAGACTCCAATGAGAAACTGCAGAACTTGAATTAATAGGCAAATTAGATACCATCAATTTAGGTTTGAATAGAGATTGGGAGTGGCTGAGCCATTACACACATTGAATCTAGTTCCCCATATTAAGTATCCTCACACTTCTTATCAAACTGTCTGAAATGGGCTATCTTGATTATCACTACAAAAGTTTTTTTTCTCTTAATTTACTAGCCTCTTAGAGTTGGTAAGGCAACTCCCACCTTTTCAAGTTCTCTGTACGTGTATATATATCTCCTTACTATATGTTGCATTCTATGCATCCGATGAAGTGGGCTATAGCCCATGAAAGGTTATGCTCAAATAAATTTATTAGTCTCTAAGGTGCCACAAGTACTCCTGTTCTTTTTGTAGATACAGACTAACACGGCTGCTACTCTGAAACCTGTCATAACAGATACATTCAGGTATAATGCACACATAGTAGATACAAATATATTAGATACATAATAGCAGGGCTGCCGGGGGGGGGCAATTTGCCCCCCATGAGAATATAGTATTCTATGGTATTGCAACTTTTTTTTATGAAAGGGGCCCCCGAAATTGCTTTGCCCCAGGCCCCCTGAATCCTCTGGGCAGCCCTGCATAATAGAGACACTCAGATTTCACAGAAACTTGATAGATACACTCAGATGCAATGTACATATAATAGATACATACAGATATATTAGAAACATAATAGAAACACTAATATCATTGAAATATAATAGATATACACTTAAATACTGGAAACATTTTGGATAGACACAAATAAATAAAAAAACAATAGATATACTCAGAGACAATATGAACATAACAGATATACACAGATATAACACACACATCTTGGATGCACACAGCGATATTGGAAACACGATAAACTCAGAGATAATGAACACAGACCAGAATTTAGGCTTTGAGACAAATGCAGTGATGGAGACAGGGTTATCGCCTGGAAGAAAAGACTTTCTCAAGTTGTCTAATGGAATCTTCCTCTGCACAGACAGGATCAGAACAGCCAAGACCAAGACCCATGTAAAATGCATTGTGGGGTTTCAGTGAGTCTGGGCAAACCACTGTGCACACCAAAAAAAGAATTGATTTGCCCCTGTATCCGACTGTCGCAGTGCAGGGAAGAGAACGGTTTCACACCCCAGGCAAAGCCTCACAAAGGTCTTTGCAGTCTCTGAGCTAGGGACCCCACCTCCATGAATCCCATACAGCTGACTACATAGAAGTGACTGTCTCTGCTCTGCAAATGCTTCTGCTTGGTGCTGCCAGAGATGCTCGCGTTCGAGGGCTTAGTGGCAGGTGGGTTGGTGGCAGAAGGGAACGGAACCTGTGGGGTGGGAAAATATTGTCATTTGTATTATTTCATAGACTCCACATTGCCCCTTAGGAACAAAGCGTCTGTGGGAGGGCGGCGGGAATCATGGCATCAAATGGGGGTTTCTGATAACTTTGCCAGTCAGGCAGCTTTCTGTACACATCTATCCCAATACACAGAGGACTTTCCCTCTCATCTATCTCTTGGTAGGCAGTGCGGGGTTGTTTTACTACAGCAACACAGCAATTGTCTTATAAATAATCCGGATGTATTCTTTCTTTCTTTCTTTCTTTCTTTCTTTTTCACATGCCAATAATATTCACATTCAAATAACACAATAGAGGTGCTGATGTCATGGGAAAGGTTGGTTTGTATTCATGGATTTTTTTAACCTCTTCTTGTGCTTCATGGTTCTCTCTGAAAGAGATTTTCCTAGAACTTTTTCTGAAGGATCAAATCTCACTTGTCACCTAGATAAACAATCAGGCTCACCGAGACCATGGTAAATTCGGCCCCAAATGTTTTAGTCATCTCTTGTCTTCCCTGATCGCCCCTCTCCTCTCCCCAACATGGAAGCACATGCCATATCCCCCCGCCCCATTGCCTACAAACACAGCCCGGAGTGTAGTATTTCTTGTACGGGCGAAGTCTCTAAGGTGCCACAAGAACTCCTCCTTGTTTTTGCTGATACAGACTAATACGGCTAAACCTCTGAAACCTTGCATAGGCACTGAATTTAGCTGTATGAAGTGGAAATCCATCAACTTCATGAAAAATGCTTGTGCAGATAGAGACAGACATCATTTTCCTTTCCAAATGTAAACAGACATCATATCAAAATGGGGCGGGGGGGGAGTGATTGCTGGACTCAGACTAGGAAATAGTCTAGTCTGTCAAAGAAGCTTATTGGAACATCTCTGAGGGTGAGATTTACCTGAATTTAGTTTCCTACGGTATTAGATTTAGACTTGCGTGTTTTTGTTTTATTTTGCTTGGTAATTTACTTTGTTCTGTCTGTTATTAATTGGAACCACTTAAATCCTACTTTTTATATTTAATAAAATCACTTTTTACTTATGAATTAACCCAGAGCAAGTATTAATACCTGGGGGAGCAAACAGCTGTGCATATCTCTATATCAGTGTTATAGCGGGCGAACAATTTATGAGTTTACCTTGCATACACTTTACGGTGGGAGGGATAGCTCAGTGGTTTGAGCATTAGCCTGCTAAACCCAGGGTTGTGAGTTCAATCCTTAAGGGGGCCACTTAGGGATCTAGGGCGAAATCAGTACTCAGTCCTGCTACTGAAAGCAGTGGGCTGGACTCAATGACCTTTCCAGGTCCCTTCCAGATTTAGGAAATAGGACATCTCCATAAATTTAATTTAGACTAAAACAGATTGATTTGGGGTTTGGATCCCATTGGGATCTGGGTATCTGAGTGTTGGAGACAGGAACACTTCTTAAGCTGCTTTCAGTTAAGCCTGCAGCTTTTGGGGGACGTGGTTCGGACCTGGGTCTGGGTTTGTAGCAGGCCAGTGTGTCTGGCTCAACAAAGCAAGGGACTGAAGTCCCAAGCTGCCAGGGAAAACGGGCTCAGAGGTAGTCCCAGCACATCAGGTGGCAGTCTCAAGGAGGTTTCTGTGACCCAACCCGGCACACCATCCACAGCCTCAGAAACTCTGATATTATAATAAAAAAGGATGACAAAGGAGGTGCTGTCGTTATCATGAATAGGTTGGAGTATGAACAAGAGGCTGCTAGACAACTCTCTCACACCACATTCTACAGGCCATTACCCTCTGACCCAACTGAGGATTACCAAAAGAAACTACACCATCTGCTCAAGAAACTTCCTGAATAAGCACAGGAACAAATCTACACAGACACACACCTAGAGCCCCAACCAGGGGTATTCTATCTGCTACCCAAGATCTATAAACCTAGGAATCCTGGACGCCCCATCATCTCAGGCATTGGCACCCTGACAGCAGCATTGTCTGGCTATGTGGACTTTCTCCCCAGGACTTACACTGCCAGCACTCCCAGCTATCTTCGAGACACCACTGACTTCCTGAAGAAACTACAATCCATTGGTGATCTTCCAGAAAACACAATCCTGGCCACTATGGATGTAGAAGCTCTCTACACCAACATTCCACACAAAGATGGCCTACAAGCCATCAGGAACAGTATCCCTGATAATGTCATAGCAAAACTGGTGGCTGAACTTTGTGACTTTGTCCTCACCCAGAACTATTTCACTTTTGGGGACAATATATACCTTCAAGTCAGTGGCACTGCTATGGGTACCCACATGGCCCCACAGTATGCCAACATTTTTATGGCTGACTTAGAACAACGCTTCCTCAGCTCTCATCCCCTAGGGTCCATGCTCTACTTGTGCTACGTTGATGACATCTTCATCATATAGACCCATGGGAAGGAGGAAGGAGGAAATCCACCAAGATTTCAACCATTTCCACCCCACCATCACCCTCAGCCTGGACCAGTCCACACAAGAGATCCTGGACAAGTCCACACAAGAGATCCACTTCCTGGACACTACACTCCATTAAGCGATGGTTATATAAACACCACCCTATACCAGAAACCTATTGACCTCTATACTTACCTATATGCCTCTAGTTTTCATCCAGACCACACCACACGATCCATTGTCTACACCCAAACCCTAAGGATAGGTCTACACTATGGTGGGGGAGGGGATCGACCTAAGATACGCAACTTCAGCTACGTGAATAGCGTAGCTGAAAATTACGTATTTTAGGTCGACTTACCAGGCTGTGAGGATGGCGGCGAGTCGACCGCGGCTGCGCCGTGGTCGACTCTGCTTCCGCCTCTTGCCACGGTGGATTTCTGGAGTTGACGGCAGAGTCATCAGGGATCGATTTTATTGCGTCTTCACTAGACATGATAAGTCGATCCCCAATAGATTGATTGCTACCCGCCAATCCGGCGGGTAGTGAAGACGTGCCCTAAAATAAAACCTCATTTGCTCCAATCCCTCAGACAGAGACAAAGACTTACAGGATCTCTATCAAGCTTTCTTAAAACTACAATACCCACCTGGTGAAGTGAGGAAACAGATTGACAGAGCCAGAAGGGTACTCAGAAATCACCTATCACAGCACAGGCCCAACAAAGAAAGTAACAGAACACCTCTAGCGGTCACCTTCAGCCCCCAACTAAAACCTCTCCAGTGCATCATCAAGGATATACAACCTATCCTGGAGGACGATCCCTCACTCTCACAGACCTTGGGAGACAGGCCAGTCCTCGCTTAAAGACAGCTTCCCAACCTGAAGCAAATACTCACCAGCAACTACACACCATGGAACAGAAACAGTAACCCTGGAACCAATCCCTGCAACAAACCCCGTTTCCAACCCTGTCAGCATATCTATTCAAGGGACACCATCATAGGACCTAATCACATCAGCTACACCATCAGGAGCTCATTCACCTGCACATCTACTAATGTGATATACAGGGCCACCCAGAGGATTCAGGAGGCCTGGGGCAAAGCAGGGGAGCTTGCACTCACCAGGCAATGCTCCGAGTCTGCGGCAGCGGTGGTGGCATTTCGGCGGCGGGGGCCCTTCAGTCACTCTGCATCTTTGGTAGCACTGAAGGGCCCCCCAGCGTCGAAATGCCACCCAAGACCCAGACTGCCTACGGGTGAGGAAAGAGATTCTCGGCCAGGGCTCATGGGGCCCCTGCGGGGCCTGGGGCCTGGGACAAATTGCCCCACTTGCCCTCCCCTCTGGGCGGCCCTGGTTATATATGCCATCACGTGCCAGCAAGCGCCTCTGCCATGCACATTGGCCAAATCGGACAGTCTCTATGCAAAAGAATACATGGACACAAATGAGACAACGAGAATTATAACATTCAAAAACCATTAGGAGAACACTTCAATCTCCTGGACACTCAATAACAGACTTAAAAGTGGCCATTCTTCAACAAAAAAACTTCAAGAATAGACTTCAACAAGAAACGGCAGAACTGGAATTAATTTTCAAACTTGACAACATCAAATTAGACCTGAATAAAGACTGGGAGTGGTTTGGTTCACGACAAAATGTATTTTCCCCTCTGTTTTATTGCAACAGAAAAGCTTCAGAAACAGACTCCAGCCAGAAACTGCAGAGCTGGAATTGATATGCAAATTAGATACAATCAACTTACGTTTGAATAGAGACTGGGAATAGCTGAGCCATTACAAACATTGAATCTATCTCCCCATGTAAGTATTCTCACACTTCTTATCAAACTGTCTGTACTGGGCTATCTTGATTAGCACTTCAAAAGTTTTTTCCTCTTACTTAATTGGCCTCTCAGAGTTGGTAAGACAACTCCCACCTGTTCATGCTCTCTGTATGTGTGTATATATATCTCCTCAATATATGTTCCACTCTATGCATCCAAAGAAGTGGGCTGTAGTCCACGAAAGCTTATGCTCTAATAAATTTGTTAGTCTCTAAGGTGCCACAAGTACTCTTGTTCTTTTTCGGGATACTGACTAACACTGCTGTTACTCTGAAAACTTTCCCTCTGTTGATACTCACCCATTCTTGTCAACTGTTGGGAATGGGCCACATCCACCCTGATTGAATTGGCCTGGTTAGCAGTGACTCCCCACTTAATAAAGGCAACTCCCATTTCTTCATGTGCTGTATATTTATACCCGCCTACTGTATTTTTCACTCCATGAACCTGGAAAACTTATGCCCAAATAAATTTCTTAGTCTCTAAGGTGCCACAAGGACTCCTCATTGTTTTTGCGGATACAGACTAACACGGCTACCACTCTGAAACCTTTTCCAAAAGAGTTAATCCCTACTGCACAATTAATTATCAATTGCAAAAGGCGGGTGGTTACCAGGCGAAGTGAAATCTCATTAATTTACACTCAATACTCACCAAATGGGAGGAGTTTCGTTTTGCTACCTTTGGGAATAATTTTTTTCTACCAATATCTGTGATCACTTCTCAGTTTTATCTGTTTGTCCATCTATTGATCCCTCATCACACAAACATCGAAGTATCTGGGAATATTGTAGTTATTTTCTTGGTTTCACCTTCAGGGCCAGCTCCAGGCATCAGCTTGTACTTGGGGCGGCACCTGGAGGGGGGCGGCGTGGAGCTCCAGCTTCGGCCAGCTCGCCACCCTCCTCTCGGTGCTCTGGCCGCCGGGAAGAGCGGAGCCGCGGCGGGCTCACTGCCCTCCCCTCAGCGCTCCGGCTGGTCGGGGAGAACGGCACGCGGCCAGGCTCGGCGCCCTCCCCTGCCTTGATGGGGGGCGGAGTGGCCGGAGGCTTTTTTGCCTTGGGCGGTAAAAAAGCCAGAGACGGCCCTGTTCACCTTTAAACCTGCTTCATTTTTTTTCTTTGCTGAATCTGGTTGCCTTATAATACTGCCAAAGAGTCCAACTTTCTCACGTTTAAGGAACAGCCAATCCCTGTATGATGTGGCAAGGAAGGAGATCTTAGTAGTGCCTTATTTTAAAACACTAGGCTATTTTACATCGTTTGCCTAAAGGATTTGGCTGCTAAAACATTAAGGTGATGGGGAACATTACAAAAACGATGATAGACGGGTGGATGGATGGATAGATAAGGGGAGGGGTAGGATAAACCAGTGGAGGATCCACGTGACAGGGAAACTCACAGCGTGACACAAAACACATTGAACCTCAACGTGAGTCCGACCTTTGACTGAAGCTGTCTCGGGCTCAGACCCTGAATTCGGATTTTCCAAGGGGCCTGAGGGAGTTAGGTGCCCTAATGCCACTGAACTGCGTCTTTCTCTAGATTTCTTTAGAACTCACCCCGCTTAAATGTTCTCTTCCTCCTTTCTGGTTTCTTACCTTCTCCTGTCTCCCCGGCCCCGCGACTTGTCTCCCTCCCCACGAACACACACAAGTACCCAGTAGGGGATTTATTGTACGGGAGCCTCCCCTGTCTGTCAAACTGTGTCTCTCCGAGCACAGTAATACACCGCTGCGTCTGCGAGCCGCACCCTGCGCAGGGCGAAGGTGCTGTTTTCTTTATCCTTGGAGATGTGCAAGGTTCCCTCTGGGTCGGGGCTGTGAGCGGTTCCACTGAATCCAGTCACTATAAATTCGGGTCCTCGGTTCGGAAACTGCCGGTACCAGAATATATTATCAGTGCTGGCTGAGGGGTGAGAGCAGGTGAGGTTCAGTTCGGCTCCCTCCAAACCTTCTGCCGAGACCGGCTGCTGGATCTTGGCTCTGCCTGGAGCGCCTGGGAAAGAAAACCAGACAGAGAATTAAGTTAGTGGGTATTAAATGTCTAAGGAATTTTAGAAGTAAAATCATCCTTCCTGAGACTGCCATGCCTGTTTAAACATCTAGGAAGAAAGAGGGGAGGAGGGAAGGGGGACAGAGGTGGTGTACTGGGTTAGATGGATGGATGGATGGATGGATGGATGGATATTGGAAACACGAAATCTTACTCAAAACAAGAACCAGCACAATCGCTGAGCCCCCGATTGTTCCCATCCTCAGAAAAATCTGGATTCCTCTGCTCTTCTGCAGGGGTCAGGCCCTTGTCTCTCTCTCCAGCCCCGAGGACAGTCAGTGAGACAGAAGCTCGGTCCTTTTTTCCTACAGCTGCAAATCCAAGGCAGAGAGACGCATGCAATGATGCTGCTGCTTTATTTTGGGATGTGTCACTGCTGGTGCCAATCACACAAAGCCCCTTCTGTGTCTCTGCTTGGCAAGTGCCCTGTGTCTGCCAGGAGGCGGCTCAGACAGGGTGACATGGGAACTAGACGGCATGAAAAAGCCAAGGGGTGAAAGAGACTCATGGGTCATCGCGTTTACACGGAGCGCTTCTGCTTGGACTGCAGCGCCCTCTGCGGGGCAACTGTAGAAGTGTTCAACAGAACCGCCCCTCCTCCCCCACAGATTAATTTTCCCAAGTGAGTTCGTCTCTGCTGCACACACGGCTCGTTTGCAAACGGCGGGTGTTGTCAGGCAGCCCCAGTGCAGTACTAATTTACCCAGATTTCCCGCTAAATCGTGAGAAATTATTAAAGCAGAATGGGATTGGCTACTTAATTAGGCAATAATCGGGGTTTTCCCCCAGTAATAGTTTTGGCCAGATGGAAGAAAAGGAGGATGTTGTAGGGTGGAGCTATATAAGATATTGTCCTTGCAGTTGGAGTGAGACGGGTTTTTGGTTTGTTTGTGTCATGGTTTTACCTTTTACTGGGCTTCAGATTTCTCTCCGAAGAGGATTTTCTTAGACCTTTGCCAGAGTATCAGACCTCACCAGTCGCCTCGGTTCATAATTAGGGACACAGAGACCTTTGTAAATTCTGCCCTAATTGTTTTATTAATTTCTTTTTTTCTACTCTGATCACCCTTGCTTCCCACTCTCCGCCCGGAAACACACCCCACATCCCCCTCCCCCACCGCCACCCCGGAGTGAGATACTTATTGTACGGGGGCCGCCCCTGGCTGTCCCACTGTGTCTCTCAGAGCACAATAATAAACCGCTGCGTCTGCCAGCCGCACCCTGCGCAGGGACAATGTGCTGGATTTTCTGTCTTCAGGAATGTGCAAAGCTCCCTCTGGGTCGATGCTATTAAAGATTCCCTGATATCCCGAGACTATATACTGGGGCCCTCGGCTCGGGAACTGCCGGTACCAAACTATAGTTTCAGTTGTGACGGAACCGTGAGAGCAGGTGAGGTTCATTTCGGCTCCCTCCAAAGCTTCTGCGGAGCGCGGCTGCCGGATCTCGGCGCTGCCCGGGGCGCCTAGGAGAGAAAACGCAGCAGCGAATTAATTTAGTGGGCATGAAACTTCCAGTGTTTTTTATGTCGCCAAACCCCATCCTTTCCCTGTGCCTGCCAGGGGGGTTAGAAGAGCCCAGAAGGGAGAACGCGGAAGGGTAGAGAGAGATTGGAAAATGTGTGATCATCCTGACCTGAAACAAAAACCAGCACAAGCGCCGAGCCCAGCATTGGTACCATGGTCACAGGGGAATCTCGGGGTCTCTGCTCCTCCCCGGGATCAGCCCCTGGTCTCGCTGCCTTGCCCTGCGCCAACTGGAGAGAGGGAAGCGTTGCCCGTTTCCGAGAGCGGGGAGGACTAAATAACAGGCCAAGATGCTACTGTCGGAACTGGAGGTGTGAGGGACTCGGGGAGAGGCGCATAAACACGTTTCTCCCTCTCTGTCTTTGAGCTGCCTTTCGTCTGAGCCTCCAAAACTGCGTCTGTCAGGAGGCGGGCTCGGGCTCGGGCTCGGGATGGGGGCAGGGGACCTCAATCGACTTCATGAAAAGCCAGATGAAGCAGTAGACCGAGGTGTCATTATGTCCATATCGGGACCAGGTTTTGCTTGTACTGCAGCGACCCCTGGCGGTGATAGATGGATGGAGAGATAGCTCTGGGGATGGATAGATAAGAACGGCCATACTGGGTCAGACCAAAGGTCCATCCAGCCCAGTATCCTGTCTTCCCACAGTGGTCAATGCCAGGTGCCCCAGAGGGAATGAACAGAACAGGGAATCATCAAGCGATCCATCCCCTGTCGCCCATTCCCAGCTATTGGAAAACAGAGGCTAGGGACACCATCCCTGCCCCTCCTGGCTAACAGCCATTGATGGACCTATCCTCCATGAGTTGATCTAGTTCTTTTTTTAACCTTGTTATAGTCTTGACCTTCACAACATCCTATGGAAAAGGTTGAGGGGGCGTGGGGGAAGTGCTTGCGGATGTCTTGGAAGGGTTTATTTACTTTCATGGTTTTATCCTTCCCTTTACTGCTCTTCTTAATTCCCTCTGAAAGAGACTTTCATAGAAGTTTTCCAAAGTACCACTTCTCACCAATCGCACGTGTAAATAATTAGGCGCAGAGAGACGGTTTTTTGTAAATTTGGCCCTAAATGTTTTATTCCTCTCTTTTAGTTCTGCCTGGTCGCCGCTCACCCGCGGGCACCCACTGAAGCGTTCCTCACCATCTGCTCACACCAGAAGGGAGCAGCCGCTGGATGTCCCACTGTGTCCCTCCGAGCACAGAAATACACCGCAGCGTCTCCCAGCCTCACAGGGCTCAGGGCCAGGGGGCTGGGCTCTCTCTCGGCGGAGATGTGCAGGGCTCCCGCCGGCTCGGGGCTCTTAGTGGTTTCCTTGTAACCGGTAACTGCAAACTGGGGTTCCGGGTCCGGGAGCTGCCGGTACCAGACTGTGCTGTCACTCGCCTTGGTGGAGGGCTGGGAGCAGGTCACGTTCAGTTCGGCTCCTTCCAAAGCTTCTGCGGAGCCCGGCTACTGGATCTCGGCTCTGCCCGGGGCCACTAGGAGCGAAAACCAGCAAGAGAATTGATTCAGTGAGTGTGAAACTTCCGAGGGACCCTAGGGGTAAATCCCGTTTCACCAGCCCCCATCCAGTAACTGCTCTGGATGTTTCGAAGGGCCTGGGGGGGGGGGGATGCAGGGGGAAGGAGAGAGAGGTGTGGCTGGATCAAGAGAAAGAAGAAGAGGAGTGTGTATGTGGAGCGATGGGGGTGCATTTGGTGGGTTGGGCAAGACAGAGATTGAGGGAAACTGTTGATTTACTCACTGATAACAAGTATCAGAGGGGTAGCCGTGTTAGTCTGAATCTGTAAAAGCAACAGAGGGTCCTGTGGCACCTTTAAGACTAACAGAAGTATTGGAGCATAAATACGCCTGATGAAGTGGGCATTCACCCACGAATGCTTATGCTCCAATACTTCTGTTAGTCTTAAAGGTGCCACAGACCCTCTGTTGCTTTTCACTGATAACAATCGGCCCAGTCGCTAACACGGGGGCTGTTGAAGCCCTCCCATGTCCGCGATGTGTCTGTGTTGACATGTAAAAGCCACACTCCACTGTGAAACAGTTACACGGTGTCTGCAAGGCGGGAGCTGCCCTTTATCTCTCTCTCCAGCCCCCGAGACAGTCAGAGAGACGGGAGCTCTGACCGTTTCCTTCCAGCTATAACCCAAAGAGACTTTGGCAGGGCGGTAGAGACCAAAGACATGCGATGGTTCCTTGCCTGTGGCTCCTGGCTCCTGGCTCCTGTCTCTCTGTGCTGGTAACCGCCAGCTGTGACAGGTTCCCTCCCACCTCGACGCTGCAAATCGCCGGTTATCAGATTGGGGTAACTCGGCCAATAAACCAGCTCCCCCAGCAGCATTAATGCCAAAGGAGGATGTTGCTGTCTGTCTGTCTGTCTGTCTATGGGTCGATGTTTCTTTCCTCGACACTTAAATATTCCTCCACCCCAAAGTGCCAGTTTCCCTGTAGACTGTGAACTTCCCCTGATGATCCCGGTAGAGTTTGTGTGTGAGTTTCTTTCATTTTATTGGTGTTACGCTCATTTTGTTTCATGCTATTCCGTATAATGTCTACAAAAAGGTGAAGCCCTGGATTGGATCAAGCCGGTGAAGCCCAGAGCTAGCCGGTGACCAGAGAGATCTGAACCAAGTTCTGTGATTGCGCCATTCCTCCCTTCCCCTCTCAGCCCCCAGAGCCCGCATCCCCGCTGCTCCGCAAAGACTCTGCGCGCTTTTTGCGCAGCTCCCCAGCCGGTCAGTGTCACTGTGCTGCTCGCGGGGCAGTAATAGGTCCCGGAGTCGCTCAGTTCGCTGGATGGTTTCCACAGGTGGAAGGATTTGTTCTTTTTATCGTGGGTGGCATCGAACCCTTTTCTGATCCCCTCATCCGAGTCGTCCCGTCCCACCTCCCTCAGGAAGAGTGTGAGGGCCTGGCTAGGGAACTGCACGTACCAGAGGGGATAAGGAGTGACAGAAAATTGATAGGTACAATTCAGACTCACTGGTTCCCCTTGGGAGATGGTAACACTGCCTTCAGTTTGGGTCACTGAGTCTGCTCCATAGATGCCTTCTGTGGGAGGAACAGAGCAGAACAGACACACTCAGAACAGAACCAAGCGGAGCTGAGACACTCCGAGACAACATCCATGTAACAGATACCAACAACACAGCGAAAACATGACCGATAAACACAGATAGAGTAGAAACGTGGTAGATTCACTAAAAGACATAACAGAAATCCAAAGTCTGCACGGAGAGACCATGCGAACATAAATGGATACAATGAGATACAACAGCAACATCATATTTAGACTCGGATATAATAGAGAATATTGACACTCAGAGGCAACAGAAACACAACACATGCAATCAGATATAATAGATACATTATAGTTATGCTCAGATATAATAAAGGGTATAAACAGTATAAACATAACAGTTACAATCTGATATGGCACTTCGTGATATTAGGCATTGAAAGAAAGTAGGTGATGAAGGCAGGATGAAGACATGGTTCGATAGAATGTAGCAAAGCTGAGAACTAAAACGTTACCCACTTAGAATAGCTGTGACTATAACAGCGGACAGCCAAGTTGGAGCCATCCTTGGGTTAATGATTCTTTGACTAAACACCTCGAATTCTCTAATCCCGCAAGAATTAATTTATCTCCGTCCGTGTCTACTAGCTCCCGTTTAGGGAAGGCAAGAATTCTATCCTATAAAAGGTGTCTGAACAATTAATAAAAGAACAGGAGTACTTGTGGCACCTTAGAGACTAATAAATTTATTAGAGCATAAGCTTTCGTGGACTACAGCCCACTTCTTCGGATGCATATAGAATGGAACATATATTGAGGAGATATATATACACACATGCAGAGAGCACGAACAGGTGGGAGTTGTCTTACCAACTCTGAGAGGCCAATTAAGTAAGAGAAAAAAAACTTTTGAAGTGATAATCAAGATAGCCCAGTACAGACAGTTTGATAAGAAGTGTGAGAATACTTACAAGGGGAGATAGATTCAATGTTTGTAATGGCTCAGCCATTCCCAGTCCTTATTCAATCCTGAGTTGATTGTATCTAGTTTGCATATCAATTCCAGCTCAGCAGTCTCTCGTTGGAGTCTGTTTTTGAAGTTTTTCTGTTGTAAGATAGCCACCCGCAGGTCTGTCATAGAATGACCAGACAGGTTAAAGTGTTCTCCCACTGGTTTTTGAGTATTATGATTCCTGATGTCAGATTTGTGTCCATTAATTCTTTTGCGTAGAGACTGTCTGGTTTGGCCAATGTACATGGCAGAGGGGCATTGCTGGCACATGATGGCATATATCACATTGGTAGATGTGCAGGTGAACGAGCCCCTGATGGTATGGCTGATGTGATTAGGTCCTATGATGATGTCACTTGAATAGATATGTGGACAGAGTTGGCATCGGGCTTTGTTACAAGGATAGGTTCCTGGGTCAGTGTTTTTGTTCAGTGATGTGTGGTTGCTGGTGAGTATTTGCTTTAGGTTGCGGGGTTGTCTGTAAGCGAGGACAGGTCTGTCTTCCAAGATCTGTGAGAGTAAAGGATCATCTTTCAGGATAGGTTGTAGATCTCTGATGATGCGCTGGAGAGGTTTTAGTTGGGGGCTGAAGGTGACAGCTAGTGGTGTTTTAGCCCACGAAAGCTTATGCTCTAATAAATTTGTTAGTCTCTAAGGTGCCACAAGTACTCCTGTTCTTTTTACGGATACAGACTAACACGGCTGCTACTCTGAAACCTGAACAATTAATGTTGTTTTTCTGAGCAGGAGCTGTCTGAACAGCATGAACCTAACTGCACAGGAGTGATTCTCTCCGCTTTGTAAATCTCTATGCTTCTCTATGCTACTGTCAGAAATGGGAACGCCTGAAAGGCAAAGGGGGGCAGATTGATGTCAAGGGCAGGCAGAGAGCAGGGGACAGGAGATGGCTGTTACTTGTATTATTATATATCTAGCACCACATCGGCCCCAAGCGGCAAAAGGTGATCACAAATCGGAAATGATTGCGGAAAATATTCTTACAACTTTGCCTGTAAATCAGTCTTTCTTACAGAAAGAGTGAGCATAAGACAGTGACTCACTCTCTATCTGTTCATCCATATACACTGGGCAGGTGAAGATTCCTCAACTGCTCAGTACCAGTTTTTCCCTTTAGAACAGGAACTTCTCCGCCGTGATCATGGCAGAGTTCGCTTGTTTATTGATTTAGTTTTAGTGATATTGAACTGTCTGGTTGCACTTTCCTTTCAGAAGAGGGAGGCAGCTTTCACCAGAGTTGCTAATGAGACGGTGGATGTGTTCTGGTCTTTTTTTTTTAAATGGCTGATTCATGACATTCACCATCATTTCTGAGACGGATAAACTGCGGATTAGGGCAAAAATGGAAAACACAGAGCCCTAAGGAGTGTGTGAGAGATTTCTCTTTTAAATTCAGTGTTTGCAGAATTCATCTTTCTGTTCCCGAGTCGGCCCCAGACCCCAGTGTCCGCCTCCCTCCCGCTCCGCACAGACCCTGCGAGGTTTTTGCGCAGCTCCCCGGCCGGTCCGTGTCACTGTGTCGCTCGCGGCGCAGTAATAGGTCGCGGAGTCGCTCAGTTCGCTGGACGGTTTCCACAGGTGGAAGGATTTGTTCTTTTTATCGTGGGTGGCATCGAACCCTTTTATGATCCCTTCATCGGAGTCCTCCCGTCCCAGGTCCCTCAGGAAGAGCTTGGGGGGCTGGTTGGGGGACTGCACGTACCAGAAGGGATAAGCAACAGTAACACTGGCTGAAAATTGATAGGTACAATTCAGATGCACCGGTTCCCCTCGGGAGATGATAACGCTGCCGTCAGTTTGGGTCACTGAGTCTGCTCCATAGATGCCTTCTGTGGGAGGAACAGAGCAGAAAACAGACACACTCAGATAGAACAGAACGGGAGCTGAGACACTCCGAGAGAACATGATAAACAGATACAATAGAAACGTAGTCGTTTCACTAAAAACAAACAAAGAAACAAAGAAACAGAAATCCAAAGTCTGCACGGAGAAACCATGCGAACATAAATGGATTCAATCAGATACAACAGCAACATCATATTAGACTCGGATATAATAGAGAATATTGACACTCAGAGACAACAGAAACACAACACATGCAATCAGATATAATAGATACGTTATAGTTATGCTCAGATACAATAGAGATCATTGACATTCTATAGACGGTATAAGCATATTAGATACAATAGGAGCTGAGCACTTTGTGATCTTAGGCACTCAAACAAAATAAAGTCTGAAGACAGGATACAGACATGGCTCGATAGAATGTAACGAAGATGAGAACTAGAACGTTACTCACCTAGACAAGCTAAGACTGTAACAGCGGAGAGCCAAATTGCAGACATTTTTGGCTTAATGATTCTGTGACTAAACACAACTAATTTCATAATCCCGCAAGAATTGATTTGTCTTCGTGCCTAGCAGCTCCACTTTCAGGAAGGCAAAAATTCTGGCCTTATAAATGTGCCTTAAAATGAATGTTGTATCTCTCAGCAGGAGCTGTTAGAATAACATAAACCCAATTTCACAGGAGTGATTCTGTCTGCTATGTAAATCCCCGTCATTGATACCGTCAGAAAGAGGAGAGTCTGAAAGGCAAAGGGGGCTAGATTGGCGCCAGGGGCGGGCAGAGAGCAGGGGACAGAAGAACCGATTGTTACTAGTATTACTGTATCTATCTAGTACCACAGCGCCCCCAAGTGGCAAAATGTGATCACAGACTGGAAATGGTTGCAGCGGGTTTTCTCAAACCTTTGCCAGTAAACCAGCCCTTCTCACAGAGAGAGTATTTCACTGATACAGGAGGTGAGGGTGGCCTTGTAGAGATAGTTTGTGTTTCTTAGAAGTGTTCCAAAGTACCACCTCTCACTAGGCGAACGTGTAAATAACGAGGTGCACAGAGACGTTTTTGTAAATTTGGCCCTAAATGCTTTATTCCTCTGTTTTTGTTCTCCCTGGTCGCCCCTCTCCCCCGCACCCACTGAAATGTACCCCATCTTCCGCTCCCAACACACACACACACACACACACACAAACACACACCGGGGAGTGAGATACTTAGGTAAGAGAATCCAGCACCAACCCGCCATATGAACAAAGTGCTCCCTACCTACAATGGAAAGGCTCCAGTCTTGCACTATACACAATATGGTGGCTAGTTTGAGTAGCCACACACGTCTCAAACATATACTCTAGGGCAGGGGTAGACAACCTATGGCACGCGTGCTGAAGGTGGCATGTGAGCTGATTTTCAGTGGCACTCTCACTGCCCGGGTCCTGGCCACCGGTCCGGGGGGCTCTGCACTTTAATTTAATTTTAAATGAAGTTTCTTAAACATTTTAAAAACCTTATTTGCTTTACATACAAAAATGGTTTAGTTATATATTATACACTAATAGAAAGAGACCTTCTAAAAACGTTAAAATATATTATTGGCACGTGAAACCTTAAATTAGAGTGAATAAATGAAGACTCGGCTCACCACTTCTGAAAGGTTGCCGACCCCTGCTCTAGTGGCATATTATATTATAAATAACATCGAGTCCCACCCCGCCTCCCCACCCCCGGAACTTTTTCAATGTCCTTCATGGGCACACGGGTTAACATTTTGTTCAGGCATTAACATTTTCTTCCTTGGAGTTTCTTTAGGCCGGACTCTATAACCTTTCCACAAATACACACACAAAAGGGAACAATTATTCCCTGGGATTCTTCTTCCTTGGGATTATCCCAGATAATTGAGGCGAGCAATAGTGTACATAAGGGGGGTGTGGGCGTGTTGCTTTCACAAAAGTGCAACACAATTTGCTTGTTTCTTTTTTTCTTTTTCTTTTTATGTCAGTGAATTCTACAGCTAAAAGCAAGAACTTTATTTTTGCTGGTCTATGTTTTTGTTATGCAATTTGGTGTCAAGCACAGCAAAGACCTTTTGCTGGAGATATATGAAAGCAAACTGGCATTTTAAAGAAACCTTTCCCCGCCTTTAATGTATCATAAACTTCTCTTTTTAAAGAAAGAGAAATACTAAGACAAGGTAGAAAAATGTGAAGGGAAAAACAGAAAGAAAAAGACACACTTGACTGATAAGTATCAGAGGGGGAGCCGTGTTAGTCTGGATATGTAAAAACAACAAAGAGTCCTGTGGCACATAGACTAACAGATGTATTGGAGCATAAGCACTACATGCATCTGACGAAGTGGATATTTACCCACGAAAGTTTATGCTCCAATACATCTGTTAGTCTATAACGTGCCACAGGACTCTTTGTTGTTTTTGACTGATAAGCACTTTTAGATATCCAGATTTTTTTTTACCAGGTTTCACTCTGAATACCTTGTGACATGATTGTAAAACCCCTTTTTCTTCATTCCCCCTGTATCCATTTCTGAGATCTATATCATTTGACCTATGTTTTAGTCTCTCTTTGTCTGTATGCTTGTATGGAATTTTCAGGCTCAGTTTTTAGTTTGAACTTTCATTAGTCTGCTTTTCTCGTCTGAATTTATTTCCCTTGTCATTCTTTATCCATCAGTGTTATCTGGATTTTTCTGTTTTCTGTTTATGGCCCACTGCTCCATCTCTCCACATCCTGCGACACTCTGGTCAGAGACTCAAATGGAGCATGAAGCCGCATAAATTGCCAGACCGTTTAGCTGGCATGCTGGGCTCAGAGCCTCAGTCACCCAGGAAGCATTTGATGAAGAGAATATTGTTGACTGGTAGCTATTGAATATTGTCTTAGGCTGACAGTTAACAGAACATTTTCCCCTCCCCTATTTGCTCATTATAGTGGCTACTGTGAGAATCCAGGGCATTTAATGTTAAAGAGAGTTGCTGTACTTTGAATCCAAAGTACGGCAGCTCTATATGAGGAAGAGGGGATTGTGACAGAGGATCTTAAAATGAAAAAGTGGGCCTCCTATAGCAAATAATTCATATAAGAATATACTTGACTGATAGACTTATTATATGGAAAGTCTAATGCTTGAACTGCTCAAGAATGAATAAGCCAGTCTTTAAGAAGGGGGTACAGCCAATTAGTTCTTTTCATTATTTATTTATCTTAGTTATATAGGTAAAGCACAGCTGAAAGACTAGGCCTACACAGGCTAAGACTTGTAAGATTTTAGCTTAGCCATACTAAGCCATAGGCTTAAGAATGTTGCACATGAGTGGGTGAGCTAGGAATAACCCTATGACAATAAATTTATTTGAGCATAAGTTTCATGGGCTACAGCCCACTTCATTGGATGCATAGACTGGAACATATAGTAAGGAGATATATATACACATACATAGAACTTGAAAAGTTGGGAGTTGCCCTACCAACTCCAAGAGGCTAATTAATTAAGATGAGCAATTATCAGCAGGAGAAAAAATCTTTTGTAGTGATAATCAGGATGACTCATTTCAGACAGTTTGACAAGAAGGTGTGAGGATACTTAACATGGGGAAATAGATTCAATGTGTGTAATGGCTCAGCCATTCCCAGTCTCTATTCAAGCCTAGATTGATAGTATCTAATTTGCATATCAATTCAAGTTCAGCAGTTTCTCATTGGAGTCTGTTTTTGAAGCTTTTCTGTTGCAAGATTGCCACCTTTAAGTCTGTTACTGAGTGACCAGAGAGGTTGAAGTGTTCTCCTACTGGTTTTTGAATGTTATGATTCCTGATGTCAGATTTGTTTCCATTTATTCTTTTGTGTAGAGACTGAAAAAGAGCTGGGGCTTTATAGGGGATCACAGATTGAATGTGAGTCAATAATGGGATGCAGTTGTGAAAAAGGCTAATATGATTCTTCACAACAGGTGTCTGGGTAGTTGAAGTCCCCCATCACCACCAAGTCCTGTCCTTTGGATGATTTTGTTAGTTGTTTAAATAAAGCCTCATCCACCTCTTCTTCATGTTTAGGTGGTCTGTAGTAGACCCCTACCATGACATCACCCTTGTATTTTTACCACTTTTGTCCTTACCCAGAGACTTTCAACAAGGCTCTCCTATTTCCGTCTCAACCTCAGTCCAAGTGTAGACATTTTTGATATATAAGGCAACACCTCCTCCCTTTCTTCCCTGTCTGTCCCTCCTGAGCAAACTGTACCCTTCTATGCCAATATTCAGTCATGCGTATTGTCCCACCAAGTCTCTGTGATGCCAACTATGTCATAGTTCTATTTACTAATAGCATTTCACATTCTCCTGCTTATTACCCATACTTCTCACACGAGTGTACAAACTTCTAAGATACTGATTTGATCCCCTCCCCATGTTCGATAATACTTACTCCTGCCATGAGTGCAGGAGAATGAACTACATGACCTCTCGAGGTCCCTTCCAGTCTTATGATTCTATGATGTATTAGGATCAGTGTCATATGTAAGACACAGGAGGTTATTGTCCTATTTTAGTTGGCACTGGTGAGGCCTCAGCTGGAGTACTGTGTCCAATTCTGGGTGCTGCATTTTTAGAAAGATGTAGACAATTGGAGCGAAAATGATAGCAGCAAAAATGATAAAAGGTTTAGAAAACCTGATCTATGAGGATTTTTTTTAAATGGGTCTGGTTAGTCTTAAGAAAAGAAGATTGACGGGGATGAGGATGGACTTAAGAGTCTTCAAATATGTTAGGGGTTGTTATAAAGAGAACGGTGATCAATTGATGTCCATGTCCATGGTAGCTGGGACAACAAATGATGGGCTAAATCTGCAGGCAGGGAGATTGGGTTGCATATTAGGAAAACCTTTCCAACTATAAAGGGTATTTCAGCTCTGCAATAGGCTTCCTAGGGAGGTTGTGAAATTCCCTTTCTTGGAGGTTTATAAGAACAGGTTGGAGGAACACCTGTCAGGGATGGTCTAGGTTTACTCCGTCGTGCCTCAGGGGGAAGAACTAAGTGAATTCTTGAGGTCCATTCCAGCCCCTGTATGATTCTGTGATCCTTTGAAGCTACTTTAGGGAAACACAAGTTTTGGGCTCAAAACATGGGTAACAGGATTAAATTTAATGGCCAGCCGCCAGAATAAAGGACTCTTGTAGACTTAAACTTTATGGATAATAATTAATTGGACAGTATTAATGAGACTTGTGCTCCTGAATCCCCTAGGTACTTTGGAGAAATCTCTCCCTACATCTTTAGATTGATAATTGAGAGGAGTCATTTCTTCATGGAGGCTGCCTAGGGGATGTGGACACCCAATTCTGGTAGAAGTCAATGGGAGTTGGGCACCTGATTCCCATTTGAAAAGAACTGAATATTTGTGCACTCGCTTATACACTTTGCCACATGGGGGCAGCTTCCACAGGGTTGAAGGGCACTACTCTTTTGACTACGGTCTTTCAACCAGTTTTACACCCATCTTATAATAGTTTCATTTAGACAATGGTTCCCTAGTTTGCTTATAAGAATGATGTGGGATTGTCTCAAACACCTTACTAAAATCAAGGTATATCATGTCTACAACTTCTCCCTATCCACTAGGCCAGTAACCCCATGAAAGAAAGGCAGCCAATCTTGGTTTGAAGAATCAAGAGAATTTTTTTTAATGCTTAATTTGAATTTGGCTGGCTTCAGCTTCCAGACATATTGGTTCCTGTTGTGCCTTTCTCCACTAGATTAAACAGCCCATTTAGAACCAGGAATGTTCTCCCCAGGAAGGTTCTTATACTTCATAAACAAATCATCGCTTGATCTTTTTGACTAAGCTAAACAGATTTAGCTGTTAGGCATTTTCTCCAGCCTTTGAATAATTTTCTGTGGCTCTTTTAAGCACCCTCTCCAATTTTTAAAAATCCTTTTAAAATGTGGACATCAGATCTGGCCACTGTATTCCAGCATTGATGTTATCAATGCGGTAAACACAAGTAAAATCACCTCTACTTTTACTCACTACTGCCCTGTTTATACATCCAAGGACCACATTAGCCCTCTTTTGCCACAGCTTTGAACTGGGAACTCAGGTTCAGTTCCTTTCTACTCCACATCACAGATTCCTCATGGGATTTCAGGACGTTTCTACACCTTCTCTTGTTTCGGGTCACACACAGCTCTGCTTGGAGGAGGTCGTGTTCGTTTGTCTGTCTGTCTGTCTGTCTGTCTTTCTTCCTTTAAGGGAAAACACGTCACTACCAGCAGTAAGAACGGCTATGCACTGTGGCTCAGCAGAGAAACTGGACAGCGAGGTTCCGAGAAGCAATGGTTCCCCCCACAAAAAGTTCAAGGCTTCAAACCAAGATCTGCGAAGACTTTACTTCCCTGATCTTCCTGAGACCAGAGAAAAGCCCAGGTGCAATCTATCCACTGCTTCTGCACTTAAGAGAACATTTTCAAAAGCACCCAGGTAATTCAGCATCCAAAATCCCATTGACTATCAGAGGCTCAGGTTGCTAAGGGGCCGGTTTTTAAAGGTATTTAGGCAGCTAAAGAAGCAGATTGGCATTGAGTGGGATTTTCGAAAGCATGTAGGAACCTTATTAACAGGAGTTAGTCACCTAAGCACTTTTGAACATCCCACTAGGCACCTATCTCCTTCTGTAGGCACCTAAATACCTTTCAAACATGCCCCTAAGCCCTTTCTGAAAGGGGGCTCCTAACCCACTTAGGCACTTTTGGAAATTGTACTCTTTGGTCATTCTCCTGGGAATTTCAAAGGACCCCAAGGAGTTAGGTGCAGAACTCCCACTGAATTTCAATGGGATTTGGGTGCCTAAACTCCTTAGGCACCTTTGACAATACCAGCCTACAGTTTTTGCACAGGCTGGGGTGCCCTTTGTGTCACTGTGTCTCCACTGCACAGAGGTAGGTGGCCGTGTCTTGCAGCTGCACCTCGGTGATGTTCAGGTAGCTGTGCTTCTCTGTGGTCCGGAGCTCAGCTCTGAGATTCAGCCCCCACGTGGCACGCTCGTCCTTGTACAAAACCCCCAGGAGGGCGGGGCTTTCCCCTGGGTCCTGGCGGTACCACTGCACATTTCTCACCATGCCGGAGTAACTGCAGGTCAGGCTGGAGTCCTGTCCTTCAGAGCCGCTCAGGGACATCGGGATCTGCCCCACATCAACCTGCCAACTTACACCTAGTGGGAACGAGAATTTATATTTATAAACAGAATGATCAATGAATCAGGTCCCTCCATCATCCCTGAATCCCAGGAGAACAGAAGAACGCATCATTTTCACATTATTCTGGCATTCATCACCTCCCCTGGGTTAAGATTTACAAAAGTGACTCGTGATTCTTGGGTGCCCAACGCGAGATACCGCAAAGAGTCTGATGATCAGAGGCTGTGTCCTCAGCCAGCCAGAAAAGAGCGACAGGAATGATCTGAGGTGACTTTAAGACTGTGATGCCAAGAATGACAGCGCATGTGATTTCAGTGTGATCTGTAGTCTAGGCTAATTAGCCTGTAAGGTCTCTGGGAAAGGGAATCTCCTGTCCCGTGTTTGGGCAGCGCCTGGCTCAGTGGGGTCCTGGTTCATGGCTCGGGCTCCTGGGCACTGGGGTAATACAAATACTAATAACATCTGATTTCAGCTCAGGAACATCAGTTACTGGGCAATGCTCTAGCGTGTGACTACAGGAATGATTTAAGCCATTCTTGTAATAATTCTTAAAAAGTAACTTTATCCCAGTCTCTCTGCATCTAGGTGGGAAGGAGATTTCTGAGTAACTGGCTCTTTAATATAGCAGACAAGGCGTGACAAGAGCTGATGGAGGGGCTGAAGCTAGAGAAATTCAGGCAAGAGATAAGGTGCCACCTCTGAAATGGTGATTAGCCATTGGAGCAATTTACCTAAGGAAGTGGGTGGATTCTGCAGCTTGGAGTCTTTAGATCAAGACTGGATGTCTTTCTCCAGCTCGGCACAGAGCATGGGCCCAATACAGGAATCACTGGGGAAGTTGCCTGGGGTGCAGGGCGTCAGACTAAATGATCACAATGTTCCCTTGTGCCTTAAAATCTATGAAACCGAGGCACCCAGACTCACTCGTCACGCCTGAGAATCTTGGCTCCCGTTATTATCAAGGGGTTTAAACAGCCACGGGACTTACAATAAAGACGAATGACCAGGATCACTAGTAGGACCCCAGGACACCTCTTACTTGCGCTGCCCCTCATTTCTGTGACCCGTGATCTAGAAGGATTCCTGGCTCCTCGTGTATTTATCACCTGCAGGCTTCTCCGTCCTCTCCTGGAGCTTTCTTAATCTATTTGCATTTCTCCTGCTTGAGAGGCAGGACACCACAGTTCTCGCCCTATCAGCAGCAAGGCCCTTCCCTCCCAGACAAAATACAGACTCACTGCAGAGACCTATGCAATTACTTTCTTCTCCAATACACTCCTTTCAAGGCGCAACACTGCCCCCCAGCAGTTACAGTTTTTCTACAGGAGGGTGGCCACTTTGTTTCACTGTGTCTCCACAGCGCAGAAATAGCTGGCTGAGTTGGCGAGCTGAGAACCGTCGATGTGTAGATGGCTCCGTCTCTCCCTTTTCAAGAGCTCGGCTATGAAATTTGGCCCCTGGGTAACATTCCCATCCTCATACAGGCTCAGCAGCAAGGCAGGACTTTCCCCAGGAAACTGCCTGTACCACTGTACGTAGGACACTGTTCTTGAGTAGCTGCAGGTCAGAATGGAGATCTCCCCTTCGGATCTGGTCAGAGATGGAGGACTCTGATCCACTTTAATTTGGCAGCTCACCCCTGTAGACAAAGGCAAATGGAGAAGCAACAGATGAGCTTGTTCGGTTCTCATCAGTCCCTCGTCTTCCCCAGTGGTTGCTCCTTATCACTGTTTCTTCTTCAACCAAAATAAATCAGAATCTCTTAATATTCTGGGTCTTGGTGTAAACCTGTGTGGCTCCATCAAAGTCAACGCACCTACCCTGATAAGCAGCAGCTGAGTGCCGGCTCCATTCTTGTGATATTCAGCACAGTATCTCCTGGAGAATGGAGAGGCCTCTTGGGTCGTCAGGGACTAGAACTGCTCCGGGGAACTGAGGCACCGAGCGGTCAGGGAGGGGGTTTCCACAGGAGCCAGGAACTCAACGCATATTGCAGTTTCAATGGGATTCGGACACCTGACTCTGTTGGTCTCCTTCCAAAATCCAAGCCTAAATCACTTGCCCAAGGTCAGGTCTCTGGCGGAGCCAGGAAATGAGCTCACGTCTAGTGGCTGAAGCACCAGATCTTCCTCATCCCCACATTATTATTATCTCAATACTGGAGTAACTCAGTGCAACTCCGTGGCCTGTTCAGTGCACAGGTAGTCAGATTAGATCCTTACCGGCTTTAAACTCCATGAGTTATTATTATAGCACCTTGAGACCCGGCCGAGATCAGAGCCCCTAGTGCCAGGCGCTGTAGAGACACATAGTACAAGACAATTCCTGTCCCCCAGAGCTCAACAGACAAAACCTCCACAACCATACAACAGAACTGAACTGAGCTGGGGGAGGGGCGTTGTGCCGGACGCTGCAGAGACCCCCAGGAATTGAGATCCCTGTTACGCCGGGCACTGCACAGACACAGTGGGGAAAAGCCCCCGCCCTGATGAGCTCACAGTCTAGACAGACAAACTCCCCCTAGACTTACAGTAGAACTGAATGGACAGTATCACTGACAAGGCTGTCAGCTGCCTCTCCATTGCTGCTCCGGGTTACCTCTCAGCGCACTGAGGCCAAGGGATGGTGCTTTCCCCGGCCTCCAGGACAGCGATGCAGAATCTGTCTACAGCCCTCTTTGCTGGAGGGATCAGACACGTTATTCTCACACTGTGAGACCAGCCAATCAGAGACAAACCCCTAGTCTCCCTAAAACAGAACCATGCCCTGGAGTAACCCTTTGCCTCTGGTGTCTTAGGGGAAAAGCTGCCCTCTGCCGGGCACAGAGACAATGGACAGGTGCAACTCTATTAACCTCAATCCCCTTCCTCTTCCTTAGAAATGCTGCCCCCTCCTGGCCAGACACTACACATTGAAGTGAATCCCCCTGTGGTTGTCACTGTTGGTATATTTTGTGTCGGTGTTAAATAGTTCCCTTTTCGCTGGGTTTAACACTCTGACTTGCCTCCCCTTGGACAAAGGGGTGATCCCCAGAGCTGGGCTTCATGGGAATGGGCAGTGCCAGCTATGCACAAACACTCTGCCGCTGTCTCAGCCTTGTCTTGTAGCGCCGCAGTCTGTGGCAATCGGAGATCTGTCTTGGTTTAATCCTCAGTGTTTAATGCTCCCTCAAGAAAGGGGGCTATTTTGGGCCACTGGTGTATCTTATGTATCTCCGTTTCTGTTTCTTATGCCTGGCTGTCTGTCTCTCTCCCTGCCTATGTATCTATAAATCCACCCATCTCTTTTTTCTTTCTTTTCTCCCTGTTCATTTGTTTTTATATTTTATCTTTTCATTTCCTTCCTCCCGCCAAACCTTCAGGCTCCTTAGACCAGTGGTTCTCAACCAGGGGCACATGTACCCCTGGGGGTACTCAGAGGTCTTCCAGGGGATACATCAACTCGTGTAGACACTTGCCTAGTTTTAAAACTGGTTACTTAAAAAGCACTAGCGAAGTCAGTACAAACTAACATTTCATACAATGACTTGTTTATACTGGTCTATATACTACGCACTGAAATGTAAGTACAGTAGTTATATTTCAATGGATTTATTTTATAATTATATGGTACAAATGGGAAACTCGGCAGTTGTTCAGTACTAGTGTGACTGGGACACTTCTGTATTTTTAGGTCTGATTTTTGTAAGCAAGTAGTTTTTAAGTGAGGTGAAACTTGGGGGTACGCCAGACAAATCCAACTCCTGAAAGGGGAACACTAGTCTGGAAAGGTTGATAGCCACTGTCTTAGGCGTCTTTCCCCAAGTGCATTCCCTCCTCAGCCTCTCTGTCTCAGCTCCGGACCTGTGCGATGGGGATCCTCGCACTGCCCTGCCTCACCAGGGTGCTGGGGGCTGACCGTGTCAAGGAAGGCGAAGCACGCTCAGAGATGCACTGCGGAAGAAGTAGGTGGGGTTGTCCCGCCAGCCAGCCTGACAGTGACCCTCCAGCTGGGGAGTTTTTGCACAGGCTGCCAGTGCTCCTGTGTCACCGTGTCGCCACGGCGCAGAAGTAGGTGGCTGCGTCTCCCAGCTGTGATTCTCTGATATGCAGCGAGCTCAGCCGCTTCCCCTTGTCCAGCTCCGCGGTGAGGTTGGGCTCCTTGGTTTGTTTCCCATCGGACACCAGAATCAGCAGGGAGACAGGCTGGCCTCCGGGAAGCTCCCTGAACCACTGCAAACTCCCGAAATTCCTCGTCGTGTAGTGGCAAGAGATGCTGCCGCTCTGCCCTTCCCAAGTGACCGCAGACAGGTTCTGCTGCACCTCGGCCTGGCAGCTCCCCCCTGTGGGCAGAAGGCAAAAGACACACCCCATAGATATCAGGGCACCTCTGCCCCGTTCACACACTGGCCGGATGCAAAGCCCGGGGGAGTTTCTCTTCATTTGCAGGGGCTTTGCATCTGGCCCACCACTGCTATTTTCCTATATTATTATATTCCTAGATAGCTATAATCTGGGGTTAGGGGTTGGTTTTAAGGGGTTGGCCCTAGATTATTGCTGGCTGCGAGATTCCCAAAGGCACAATAATAAGAGACAGCCCCTACCCCAAAGAGTTTACAGATTAAATAGCCAAGCAACGGGTGGGAGGGGAAACTGAGGCACAGAAAGGGGAAGGAAATCCAGCAGGCCAGAGCTGGGGATTGAACCCAGGAGTCCTGTATCCCCATCCAGTACAGAGAACAGTGCCTGGCTAGCAAAGCAAAGGGAAAGTCAGGGAATTAGTCCTCGTCTCTTATATCCACCATCATGTTCAGCATCTTCTGTCGCGTTTCCTGCCCCCAGACTTACAGGGAATGTTCACCACCAGTAGCAGCAGGCGTGGGAACAGCTGCCAGGGTCTCCCCATTGTCCCTCAGCGAAGAAGCTGTCTAGCCGGGTGTTCCCCGTTCAGTACAAAAGGTTCACTCCCCTCACAGTAGATTTACTTCTCCCTCTGGGGCAAATTTACCAGCTCCGCCTCCTGAACTAGGAGCCTCTTTGGTACCCGCAGCAGCAGCTCCGGGTGGCCTAACACAGCCAGGAAATGAGTCCCAGGGAGTCACTTTGTAGAACTGCTCTGAGCAAGTGGGTGCTGTGAGTGGGGGGAGCCTGGCTTCTAGACACAGGTGGGTTGTGGGGAGGAGCGGGGGCTGTGGGGGCAGCTTGAGTGATGGGTGGAATTTGGAGAAGACACGGGCCTTGGATGGGCTCGGGCTGTCGGCCTGGCTTAAATTGGGCTGAAATCTGGCTCACAATCTGAAGGTTACCTGCCCCTCCCCCTCCTCAAATTTGCCCCTTGATAATAGAAACACTCTTTGCTCTGAATTCAGAGGGACATGGGTACAGGAACCAGCCTGTTCACATCTCACTCGTTGTGCCCATCGGACTCGTCCATTCTCAACAGCAGGTTCCCCCGGCTCTCTTCGGCAGAGATCCCAAAGGGGACTAAGGGAGTTGGGTGCTCAGCTCTTTTATGCCTCTTTGAAATGTGCATCCCTGCTGGGCCTGACTGGCCCCCGGGACTACAGCCAGAGGCAGCCGCATTGCCTATATTATATTGGTGCCACACACTGCTGAAGAGGATGGGCCTTTTCCCTCCCCTGAAATGTAACCCCAGTGAAAGTATGGTAATGAAATGGGCGACAGGGGATGGATCACTCGGGGATTACAAGTTCTGTTCATTGCCTCTGGGGCACCTGGCACTGGTCACTGTCCGGAGACAGGACACTGGGCTAGATGGACCTTTGGTCTGACCCAGTCTGGCCGCTCTTATGTTCTTCAGTAGATTTCACGTGTCTAGATGAATAATCCGCAAGTGTAAGTGTCGCAGGCTACTTATACCCAAGGAAGTGATGTTTCCTGCTGTGTCAGGAATGACAGTGAGTTCCTCAAAACTAGCTTATAGTTGAGTGTTTGGTTACTAGAATGTCAAGTATCAGAGGGGGAGCCATGTTAGTCTGGATCTGTAAAAAGCGACAAAGAGTCCTGTGGCACCTTATAGACTAACAGGCGTATTGGAGCATAAGCTTTCGTGGGTGAATACCCACTTCGTCAGACTCATGTAGACATGTAGCTAAATTTCCTGCTGCACGTCTGTCTATGCATCCATTTAGCCACCTGCCCGCTGCTTTGTCCATCCCTCCCTCTTGCTGCACTCTCTGTCTATGCTGACACTCATCTCCGTGGCAAGTGAGCGCTGAGAATAAAATCATTTCCCACACAGGCGCGAGGGCTCTACAAGTCTTTGCGCGCACGCACATACCCACCTCCCTGACAGGCGGCAGTGGGTTTTGTCCTCAAAGCACACTAGTACAAGGACACAGCTGAGGGCCCAGGCTGGCTGCTGGGGAAGCTGAGCGAGTTGCACCGGTGGGTGGTTTCCAAGGCCCTGGGGAAGGAATCTCCCTGTTCCCAGCCACCTGTGATCCTTAATATCATGAGCTGCAGGGAACCGCCTGGCACCTGCTGGTAGCAAGGGATGCTCCGCTCTCCCCCACGGGTAACTCTCCCTCGCTGGACACAGCAGATTTGTCTTGAGTGACGGCGTATGGGCCGCGGGCCCCTGTGGGGAAAACAGGGCGAGGGAGGCCAACGGAGGTCACGCCCAGGGAGGGGCGGGCGTTTGGCTGGAAATCCCCTTACAGTGGAGAGCTAAAGATGAGCCAGTAGGAAGCAGATGGAGTTTTACAAACTGCAGGCGTCTCTGTTGTGCTCAGTAGATCTGACCAAGAAGAGATGGGACTGGCGTAAACGCAGTTCTTTGCTTTTTAAATACCAAGGGACGCCAAGCTCTTAAATCCTGCAGGAGTGCGAGAGGGAAGGTGTGTTAGTGTGTGTGAAAGAGAACAACAAAGCACAGAGAACTAAAGGGTGTGATACCTCGCAGCAGTGCAATGAGCAGAAGGAAGTTCATGGGTGCTGTGGGGTCTGTCAGATTCTGCAATGAAAGGCAGGACTGGGTCCCTTTGCGTAGAGATCTAAGTCTGACACAGGAAATTCTCTGGGTGTGGGATGCATTCTGCGGGCCAGGCTGTTTATCTAGGAGTGTGCCGTGTTGTTGTACTGTGTTGGTGCCACGCTATTGGAGGGACGAGGTGGGTGAGGTCATATCTTTTAATGGACCAACTTCTGTTGGTGAGAGAGACACGCTTCCCAGCGGAGGAAGAGCTCCCTGTAGCTGGAAAACTTGTCTCCCCAACAGAAGCTGGTCCAATCGAAGATATTATCATCTAGAGTGTGTATGGATCCCTTTGCCTCTGAGATTAAGTGTGTGTGCGTGTATGTGTGTGTCATGGTGTGTATGCATAGCTATCTATATTTCTGAGTGTGTATGAAAGGGGGATATATGTCAGAGAGTGTGCCTGTGTGTGTGTGTGTGTGTGTGTGAGTGATTTCAGTGTGTAGGTTTCTGGCTGTGTGTTAGAATCTCTCTATTTGTGTGTGCGAGTCTAGGTGAGGGTGAAAGAGAGAGTGGTTGTATGTGAGAATTCTTGTGTGTGTGTGTGTGTGTATGAGAGATTACGTGTGCGAGTGTGTCCTGTGTGTGGCTGTATGTGAGAATGTCTGTGTGCATATTACCAGTCTGAAAGTGTCTGACTGGAACAACAGGGAAAATCACATGGGAATGACTGAGTTACCGGATTGTCTCCCCAGAGAATGCTTCCCCATCTGCTAGTGTTGTGGGACAAGGAAGCTATTTTTGATACAAAACCACCCGATCCAGGCAATTGGGGAAGGCGAAAAGGTTTATAATTTTCCAGCTGTTTCTTCAAGGTTCTTCCTTAAAGTACTGATCCATCTTCTCTTCTCTCCCCTTTATTCTGTTCACATCGCTTCCATTCCGGTCCATTCCAATGTGTTCTCTTCTGTTCCATTCTATTCTTATTGCCCCTCGCCCACTCTGTTCTACTTTCCTTTCTTCTCTTCTGTGCTCATATCCTCGGTTCTATTCTAACTTCTGCTTGTCTCCTCTCTTGGGTCCTTGTGCCCTGCCCCCTCCCCCCGGGTTTTGTGACGGGCTGCCTGGGCTCACCTAGCACTGTGCTGCAGCGCGCACAGATACACAGCCGAGTCTTCCAGGCGGCTGCTGTTCAGATACAAGAAGCTGCTTTTGGTTTTGGTGTCCAGGCTCATGGTGAAATTCTCTCGGGTGTCTCTGCCGCTAGAGGACAGGGAGGACAGGAACCGCGGCTGGCCCCCCTGGGGCTGGCGGTACCAATGCACGCTGTACTCGGTGCCCGTGTAGGAGCAGTTGAGCTGGGTGGGTTCTCCTTCATGGGCAGCGGCCTGGGACCGGTCCTGGGTCACCGTGTATTGGCCCAACGCACCTGGGGGGAGGAGGTTGGTTTTAGCCCAGTTTTCTTGTTCAGCAGTGACAGGAAAATACATGCATCTCTGTGCAGACAAAGGAGAAAACAAGGAAACGAAAATCCTCCCTTTCCTCTTGCTGTCTGTCCGTCCCTCCACACTTCCCACTGCGCTGCCTGCCTGTCCATCTCCCCATCCTTCGCTCTTCGCTGTCTGTCCATCTGTCCATTCTTCCCTCTGCGCTGTCCGTCTGTCCTACCATCCACCTTCCCTCTGCGCTGTCCGCCTGTCCATCCAACTACCCTTCCCTCTGCGCTGTCTCTCCATCTGTCTGTCTCTCACTCTGCACCATCTGCCCGTCCTCCCCTCTGCACTGTCCGTCTGTCTACCCACGGGCGCCCATCCCCGTGGTATCGGAGCGCCTTTCTTTCAGAAAAGCCATTCCCCAACAGCCTGGAAATCCCAACGCGGGGCGCCCTGCTCAGAGCGGAGACTCGAATACCTGGAGCCAGCACCAGCAGCAAAGCGGCCAGGCTCATTGTCAGGGACTCAGCTGCAGAGTGAAGTGGCTGCAGCGGAACCTGGATGAGGTGACGCTGTGACACCGCTCAGCCTCCGGGGGTGGCCTTCAGGCTGGAAGGAACTCGGTACATTTACCTTGTTCAAGTGGGTGGGGGAGGGAAAGGGTTTTCCTTCTGAGTGCAATGGGCCTGATCCTCCACTGGTGCAGATTAATTGGGTTCCATCAGAGTCATTGGGCCGGTTCCCCACCCGGAGCAAACTGGCCATAGTTCCACTGGCGACCACGGGCAGAGCCATAGCTGATGTAAATCAGTGGAGCCGCATTTAAATCCGGGGCAGCTGGTCCGGTTTCTACCAGTTAAGGCTCTGTCCCTATAATTCATGGATTTCCCTCTCTGTTGTGCTCTCCTGGGTTAAGCAATATTTATGCAGCGGGCGCACAGCGACATCAAGGAACCAAAAAGGTGGTTATAAGCCACTGGCCGAAGAGGGTAACAAGGAGAAGCGCCATCCTGTCTCGCTATCAGGCACAGAAAATTGTATCAGGAATTTAAAAAAAAAAAAAAGATGAGAGGAAGCGAATGAAAACAGGATTTCAGTGCAACGGGGATTGAGGCAGCTGAAGGGGGTTGGAGTGAAAGAGCCGCTAGGGGGCAGCAGGGGGTAAGGGATATGGGTACAAGGCCTGGTTTTACCCTCAGGTGTATCCCGCCTAGGGTGACCAGATGTCCCGTTTTTAAAGGGACAGTCCCGTTTTTTGGGACTTTTTCTTATATAGGCGCCTATTACCTCCCACCCCCTGTCCCGTTTTTTCACAGTTGCTATCTGGTCACCCTAATCCCGCCCGAGAATGGCTTGGCCGATCCGTTGGCCCTGGTGTCCCATCTCAGAACAGGCTGGTGCCGCACTGTGATTATCCCAGCAAGCGCCTAAGGGCCCCCTAGGCAGCGTGACAGGTGCTTTAAAAACAAACAGCCACAAAGGCTCCCTGCCCCTAAGGGATTACCTGCGCAGCAGGGAAAGGCAGACAAGGGGATGGGAGGGAAACATGCCCAGAGAGTAGAAAGGACTTGCCCAAGTCCATATAGCAGCTCAGTGGCAGAGACGGGTAGTCACCCTTAGATTGTAGGTTCTTTAGGGAAGAGACTGGGTTGGCAGGCTGTACTTCTACACCCTCTAGGGCAGGGATAGGGTTTAGGGTTATCGTGAGGGTGAACTGTCAGATTGTACCATTCACATTTTAGTTACAGTCTTGGGTAAGGATTAATCATGAGGTTAGGTTTACGGTTCAATGGGAATTGAGTGTCTAGTTTCCTTAGGCGTCTTTGAAATCCCAGCCCAGTTCCCTAGGAGAAACATCCAAATGCTGAGAATAAAACACGTCTCCATAGTATCTTCTATCTATACCGACCAAGTTTCAAACTCCCAGCTATTGCCGCTGCCTCAGAGGAACATAAACTTCATGTCTGTGAGGGCAGCTACAACTGCGGAAATTTATTAGAAACCGACAAAGAAGAGGGGAGAGTTCTGGAACTGCAAAAAAACTTCAGGACCAGACTCCAAAGAGAAACTGCTGAGCTCCAGTTCATTTGCAAATTTGACACCATCAGATCAGGATTAAACAAAGACTGTGAATGGCTATCCAACTACAGAAGCAGTTTCTCCTCCCTTGGTGTTCACACCTCAACTGCTAGCAGAGCACCTCACCCTCCCTGATTGTACTAACCTCGTTATCTCCACACTGATTTATACCTGCCTCTGGAGATGTCCATTACTTGCATCTGAAGAAGTGAGGTTCTTATCCACGAAAGCTTATGCTCCCGATACTTCTGTTAGTCTTAAAGGTGCCACAGGACCCTCTGTTACTCTGAAACAGAGCGTGGAAGGGTTTCCAACGAGAACCAGTGTTTATATTTTCAACCAGCAGATGGCGGTGCTTTGCCATGATTTTACCACGTACCACATGATTTTAGAATTCATGGTTCTCACATATATTCTTGGGTAAATGTAGGAATGTGTTGCTCCCTAATCACAAGCCTTGAAGAACGGCAAACTGTTCCCTTGGCAATGAGGCAGGAGTGACCTTGTTCTAGCACCTATGTTTGGGAAACTTATTTGGCTGATTTGACTGTTTCCTTGCAGCTGGCATTCACGCGCTCAAGAGATGGGTTTGTTATCTTATGTGCATGTATACTGCCTGGCCTTTTTATGCGCAGGAATGTAACCACTAAGAAGTGTTGTAAACAAAGTAAGTAAAGAATAAAAGCCCCAGGAAAAGTTCCTGGAGGGAGAGGGGCTTTTCGGCTACCACAGACCTGGTGTTCTGTTTCCTTTCCTGCGTCGTCACCACAGGTAAAGAATTGAATAGTTTCCAAACAAATCGACCCACAATGCAAATGTCTCTACAACGGGAGTATTGATGTGACCCCTGGACAGTTGGTTACTCACTGCAGCTGGACCCCACCACTCACAAATGGGTATTTCTAACTATTTCCCCATATTTTAACTTGAATATTTTACCCCCATTTCACCAAACGGACAGTAGACTGTTAAAGTAAAGAGAATTTTAACCGTCTATTGTCCGTTTGTCAATGAAATTTTCAATTCACATTTTATCTCAATTTGTATTTCAAATAGTAGTTCGGTTTGTCTCTATTTTTACCCAACATTTTAACCCTTATTTTACTACAGATGATTTCCCCCACCCCACTACACCGATACAGGTCATCTCCTAAGCTAGAGAAAGACCTGTCAATAGTTTCCTAATTAAACATCATGTCCATTATATTATCCAAGGGTGATGTTTAAATTAGCTCTTTAAATAAACATGTAACTGTTAAGGGGAGTTGTATCGTTAAGCCGCGTCAGTACTCAGTCTGTTTCACGCCTCTGCTGCCCGTTTTAATGTCTGCAACAACCACTGTAGCAAGGCTGGGGGGCGGGGGCGGGGGTTTGCAGAGCTCTGCTAAGAGATTCTCTCAGTGTGCGCGCTGCAAGGCGCAGTAATACACCGCTGTGTCCGCCAGCTCCGGGGCTGTGATGTTCACAAGTGTGGAGCTCTCGCCGGCCTTAGGAGGAAAACATCTCCTGGGCGAAATCTCCCGTATCGCTGCAAGCGCTGTGTGACTTTGTCCCTCTGCAGAGAATGTACTGAGGGGCTCGCTTAGGAAACCGGCCGTAGCAAAAGAGAGAGACGCCAGCAGTGTCACTGGCACTGTAGGAACAGCTGAGTGTCCCAGTCTCCCCTACTGACCCAAACACTTCGAGTACCTTGGACCGGACCGACCGAGTCGCCCAGCGCAGCACCTGCAACAAGACCATCAAGTTCAGGGGGACACACTTTCAATTGCACTTGACCCATGGAAACGGTTCCAAGTGCACGGCAGTTTGAGGAGTGAATTCAAAGAAATTTAAGGGAATTATGCACCTAACTACAGAGGAATTAAGGGTAGGGTTAGGGGGTGACAATGGAGAAAAGGTTTAAGGTAAAGGCTAATGTTAGGGTAATCTAATCTATACTGCGCGGTTTAAAATTATGATTCTGATTTAATCCGCGATGAGTGTCTAATTCCTGTAAAATCCTCTGAAAATTTGAAAACGGTTACCTAGGAGATTCACTATCCAAAACCCGAAAATAACCCGCGTCTCCATGGTGTCTCCTACAGCCACCAAACTTCTACTCTCGTATTGCTGCTGCGACAAAATAAATATAAATTTCACGTCCCCTGAAGGCAGCTCCGACTGGGGAAGGTTAATCAGAAACCAGCCGAGTGGAAGAGGGAGGAGTTGGTGGGCTACTAACAGACACAGGAAAGAAGCTGTGTCCAGGTTAGTCTGCAACTGAAATCGTGAGGCGGTTCAGGGAAGAAGGCGGGTTTGTGAGTCAGTTTTTGGCTTGGGATTAAAGACATCTGGGTTCGGTTCCCAGCTCCGACCTGGCTCCCTGTTTGCGCTTCTCCCACCTCCCAGGGGGACTATGAAGATTACTATTATGCGATTTTCAGTAATTACTGGGTCATATAGATCGATTTTTTTTTTTTTTTTTTTTTTTTTTTTTTTTTTTGCAATTCAATGAAATTTGACCTGGTCCACGGAAGAAGGAGAGCTGGACATCTAACTCTCTTAGACTCCTTTCAGTGTTCAGACAAAATTCTTGAGATAATTATTATATTTTATTCGGCCTTTTCTTCTACAGCCATTTCCCTCACCTCGCTAGAAATTAAAACGAAGGGAACACAAAGGGATTTCAATAGACAATAAGTATTCATACTTTTCAACAGAGCATGCAGCTGCTTAGACAATATACCTGGAAGACATTATTTTAACCATAGGCATTATTGAAAAGTAATGCGAGGGAATAAGGGTTTTCTAACAAATGACATCGAAACAGAACCTGGTCTGAAGCTTGAACGGTGATTTAGTTCTAGAGCATTAGGAGCCAATAATGTATTTCCCTTACACGCATTTACAAAGAGCTATTGTATTACAATTATTTTACCGACCAGTTTTAATCTTCATTTCGCAACGAATTAACATATTTACATTATTTATTATATTACAAAGAACCCCAATAAATGGTGAGAAAATACTTTAAATAAGTTTCTTAACGAGACCCCTGCCATTTATATTCTCCAGTGGTGGCATTTTAATGCAGTCTTTCTCAGCCAGGGGTAGGGGTACACCTGTGAGTAGGCAGAGATCTTCCTGGGGATACATCAACTCATCTAGCTATTGGCCTAGCTTTACAACAGGCTACGTAAAAAGAACTAGGGAAGTCAGTACAAACTAAAATTTCATACAGACAATGACTTGTTTATACTGATCTATATTCTAGACGCTGACATGTAAGTGCGATATTTATATTCCAATTGATTGATTTTTATAATTGTAAAAATAAAAAGAATTTTTTTAGTAATAGTGGGTTGTGAAACTTGTATTTTTATGTCTGATTTTCTAATAAAGTAGTTTTTAAGTGAGGTGTAACTTGGGGTACACAAGACAAATCAGACTCCTGAAAGGGGTAAGAATAGTCTGGAAAGGTTGAGAGTCATAAGAACATAGGAATGGCCACACTGGGTCAGACCAAAGATCCGTCTAGCCCAGTGTCCTGTCTACCGACAGTGGCCAATGCCAGGTGCCCCAGAGGGAATGAACAGATCAAATAATCATCAAGTGATCCATCCCCTGTCGCCCATTCCCAGCTTCTGGCAAACAGAGACTAGGGACACCATCCCTGCTCATCCAGGCTAATAGCCACTGATAGACCTATCCTCCGTTAATTTATCTAGTTCTTTTTTGAACCCTGTTATAGTCTTGGCCTTCACAACATCCTCTGGCAAGGAGTTCCACAGATTGACTATGCATTGCATGAAGAAATACTTCTTTTTATTTGTTTTAAACCTCCTGCCTATTAATTTCATTCCGTGACCCCCGAGTCTTGTGTTAAGAGAAGAATAAATAACACTTCTCTATTTACTTTATTCACACAGTCGTGATTTTACAGATCTCTATCATATCCCCCTGAGGCGTCTCTTTTCCAAGCTGAAAAGTCCCAGTTTTATTAAACTCTCCTCATATGGAAGCCACTGTTTTAATGCAGCTGTTTGAATAAGAATTTGGCGCTTTGGAGAGATTAGGAAGGAGTAATCTGACAGCACCACATCCGAGCCAGAATATGTGTTTTTAACAGTCCAACAAAACTCCCCAGGGGCTCCGCTTCCAACCTCAATGGGCACAACATTCTCGGCAGCAGGGCTGGGAGGGTTTTTGTACGGATCTCCTATGTGGCTCAGTCACTGTGCCAGACGCAGGGCGCAGAGATACACCGCGCTGTCCGCCAGCTCCAGGGCTGCGATGCTCAGAACTGTGGAGCTGTCATCAGCCTGGGACGAAAACCTCTTCTGGGCGAAATTTGCAGTGTGGCTTTGGCCGCTAGCGGATTTCGCTCCTCTATAGAGAATGTACTGCGGGGCTTGGTTCGGATACTGACGGTACCAGTAGAGATAGACATAGCTATCGCTGGTGGTGTAAGAACACCTGAGTGTCACAGAACCTCCAACTGATCCAGACACTTCGGGTTCGTTGGACTGAACCGAGTTACCGAACGCAGCACCTGCAAAAAAGACAAACAGATTCACGGACGCTTCACCTGTAGTTGAGACATGGAAATGATTCCACCTCCATTGCAGTTTAAGAGAATTTCAAAGAGGTCTTAGGCGCCTGACTCCACAGGAATTACTGTTATGAGCAGGGGCAGGATTGGCGGTTGGTGTTAGGATTAAGGAGAGGGTGAGAATAAATAAGGGTTTGGGGTTATGGTGAGGGTCAGGGTGTAGCATTCGCGCTTTGGTTACAGTCTAGGGTAACGCTTAAGTACAGGGATAGGTTTATGGTTCAATGGGAATTGAGTGTCCGGTTCCCTTAGGCTTCTTTGAAATCCCAGCCCAGTTACCTAGGAGATTGAATATCCAAATGCTGAGAATAAAACACGTCTCCATAGTATCTTCTATCTATACCGACCAAGTTTCAAACTCCCAGCTCCTGCCGCTGCCTCAGAGGAACATAAACTTCACGTCTGTGAGGGCAGCTACAACTGCGGAAATTCACTAGAAACCAACGGAGAGGAAGAGGGAGTTCGGGGAACTCACCGCACAGGCAGGGGGTTGAGGTCAGCCTGCAGCTGACATATTAGTGCTGTTAAGGGGAGGGGGATGGGCTTGTGGACAAGAGTCTGCTCTGGGACTCAGAGACCTGCTCTGCCGCAGACCCTGTGTGTGACGATGGGAAATCCTCCGTGCCTCAGTTTCCCTAGGTGTATAAAAGAGAGGGGTTTCTTCTAACTCATATAGGGAGTGTTGATATTTCATGACACACTCAGGTATCGTTGGGATGGGGGATGAACATGTTTACCAGCAATAATGTCCGGGGCTATCACAAGAAAAATGTAATGGGATGAGGCGCCCCACTCTGTTAACCTCCTTTGAAATGCTGAGCCAGAACTCCTGAAAGAATTATTTAAATTATTTTCGTCTTTCTTCTGCTGCCTTTGCCCACAGCCTGAGTTAAAGTGAAGATCTATAGTCTAGCATGGAAAGGTTTCTTATGACAGCCTGTGTTTATATTTTCCACCAGCAGATAGCGATGCCTTGTCATGATTTTATCACCTACAACAAGCTTAGAGTTCAGGGCTCTCCGCATATATCCTTGGGGAAATTGTATTGCAATTAAATAGTTTCGAAACAAATCCGCCCAAAATGTAAATGTCTATACAATCGGAGTATTGGTGTGACCCCTGGGGAGCTGGTAACTGCAGCTGGACCCCGCTACCCTAAAAATGGGTATTTCTATTTCCCCATATTTCAACTTGCATATGTTACCCCCATTTCAGCAAACGGACGGTATACGTTAACATAGCGAGATTTTTAACAGTCTATTGTCCCTTTTCAATGAAATTTTTAATTCACATTTTATCTCATTTTATCTCTTTATTTATATTTCCAACAGTAGTTCATTTTGTCTCTATTTTATGGAAAATTTTATCCCTTATTTTACTACAAACAATCCCCCCCCGCCGCGCTATAGAATATGAGGGTTGGAAGGGGCCTCAGGAGGTCATCTAGCCCAAACCCCCTGCTCAAAGCAGGACTACTCCCCAAAATGGCCCCCTCAAAGGACTGAGCTCACAACCCTGGGTTTAGGGGACCAACGCACAAACCACTGAACTATCCCTCTCCCCAACAAGCAGAAAACCATATAAATCATCTCCTAAACTAGGCAAAGACTTCTTAATAATTTCCTAATTAAAGGTCAGGCCTATTATATTATCCAAGGGCGATGTTTAAATTAGCTCTTAAAATAAACATGTAACTGTTAAGGGGAGTTGTATCTTTGCAATACAAATACTCTCTTTCGAGGCTTTGCTGCCCATTTTAATGCGTGTAACAGCCCCGACAGCAAAGCTGGGGGTGTTCTTGAACAGCTCTGCTAAGAGATTCTCTCGCTGTGCGCGCTGCAGCGCGCAGTAATACACAGCTGTGGGCAGGGGCGGCTCTAGGCACCAGCAAAGCAATCAGGTGCTTGGGGCAGCCCATTTGCAGGGGCGGCAGGGATCCAGCCTGGGAGCTGAGAACCAACAGGGGGCCCTGGGAGCTGTAGTTCCTTGGTTAGCCCCCTGCCTATAGAGCCAGCCCTGGAGCAGGGAAAGAACTACATTTCCCAGCATTCCCTTGGCCACTACCAACAGGAAAGAGGGGGAGGGAGGGAGGGAGCTGAGACCTCATGCTGCAGCCTGCTGTGAATGGAGCGCTGCACTGTGAGTAGGGATTCCATATTTTAACATTCAAAAAATAGGACACCCTGCCACCATCCACTCCCTCCGACTGCCACCCACAGAAACCCCAACTCATCCAACCCCACCTGCTCCCTGTCTCCTAATCAACCCTGCCCCCAACTGCCCCTTGGAACCCCACCCCCTATCTAAGCCTCCCTTCTCCTTGTCCCCAACTGCCCCCTCCTGAGACCCTCCCAACTTCCGCCCTAGGACCCCACCCCCTACCTGTCTCCTGACAACCCCCCCCCCCGGGACTTCCATGCCTATCCAACCACTTCCTGTCCCCTGACTGCCCCCCCCAACCCCCTGACCTATCTAACCCCCCCTTCCTGCCCCGACTGCCCCCCCAAACCCACACCCCATCCAACCCCCCAGCCCCCTTACCGTGCCACTCAGACCAGTGTGTCTGTCTCCACCCAGCGCCACACACACTGCTGCATACATGCTGCTGTGTTCCCCCGCGGCGCCACAGGGCCCCCCCACTCCCCCAGCACCTGCCTTCCAGATTTGAACACCTCAAAATTCAGGAGTGCTCAAGCTCAGTTTGGGCGGCTGTTACTTCATTTCTCCCAAGTCAAATATACTGATCCACTGTAACTTGCTGTAGAAAAAGTAGGATAAAATTGAGCAAGAAATGCTTCCCAGTGGTTATTAGGACTGGAATTGTTATTTTCAACAGCCATTGCCTTTTTGTTTCTTTGTTTGTTCGTTTGTTTGTTTGTTTAAAAGGAAGACAGTGATATTGCATTGGCAAATTCTCCATAGAAAGAAAGAGTGGAACAAAAGAATAATAAAGGCACCTCAACTTTTCCTCATTTATGTAGGACAGTCTTATAACATGCATCCAGATATCCTCCAATCACACACGCTGAAAATTGTTCCACTTTACTGCAGTTCTGTAACCATATGGGAACTAATCCTGACTGTGTTCTGTGCACATCTAAAATTGCTGCTGAATGACCTGCCGTGGGAGAGAGTTACCAGTGACCCAGGTCTGGGGAGGAAGGAGGTTGCGGGGGCGAGAGAGCCCAGGGCTGGGGCGGCAGGAGATGTGTGTGTGTGGGGGGGGGGGGGAATGAGGGAGCCCAGAGATGACGTTGCAGGGTGTGTATGTGGGGGGGGGGGGGAGCCCAGGGCTGGGGCAGCAGGGGGGTGCGGTGAGGAGCCCAGGGCTGGGACGGGGGCAGCCAAATTTTTTTTTGCTTGGGGCAGCAAAAAAACTAGCGCCCGCCCTGAATCTCAATTTGTATTTTCAACAATAGGTCACACGTCTACTCACCTTTAACCCTTGTTTTACTACAAATGATTCCCCCCACACACACACACACACACTACACCGATACAGATCATGTAAAACGGTATTATTAGTTTCCTAATTAAAGATCAGGCCCATTATCTTATCCAAGGGCGATGTTTAAATTAGCTCTTTAAATAAACATGTAACTGTTATGGGGAGTTGTATCTTTAAGCAGCGTCAGTATTCATCTGTTTCAAGGAGTTGCTGCCCGTTTTAATGTCTGTAACATCCCCTGCAGCAGAGCTCGGAGGGTTTTTGTACAGATCTGCTATGTGGCTCTGACGTGCCGGCTCCAGGGCGCAGTAATACACCGCTGTGTCCGCCAGCTCCAGGGATGTGATGTTCAGAACTGTGGAGCTGTCATCAGCCAGGGAAGAAAACCTCTCCTGGGCGAAACCTGCGGTAACTCTGGTCCTAATCCCCTTTGCTCTTCTCCGCAGGATGTACTGCGGGGCTCGGTTCGGATAGTGACGGTACCAGTAGAGACAGACACCAGCAGTGTAACTGGTTTCATAAGAACAGCCGAGGGTCACGGTGTCTCCTTCTGACCTGGACACCTCGGGTTCATTGGACCGGACCGAGTCACTCAGCACCGCACCTGCAACAAGACACTCACGTTCAAGGACAGCCAGGTGCATTGGCAGGTCTAAACTGGGAATTTTTAAAGAGCCAAAGGGGTTTATCCGTCTAATTTCAAACAAATTAAGGTTAGCGCAAAAATGAAGGTTAAGGATAACGGGGGCGTTTGGATCCGGGACAGGGTTAAAATCAGGGTTCGGGTTCTGGGTAGGATGGGAGTCGGGAGCCGAATTCCATGACGCTTCTTCCAAAAAACCCCAGAGCCCGGTTACCTAGTTGGTTAAAGACCCAAAGGCTGAGAATGAAACGCGTCTCCATGGTGCCTCAGACAGCGGCAGCCGGACAAGCTGAGAGGTCGCTGCGAGAAGAATTTAAAGGCAACTTCTCGGAAGAACTGAGAGAGGTTAATGCGAGACCAGCCTAGCAGAAGAGGGAGGGGTTCGGGAAATGCGTAACACACACGGGAAACAGGCTGGGTTCAGATTAGACGGCAGCTGAAGTTCAGGCGGGAACTCGTGGGACAAATTCCTTCCTCTGCACTTCCTGGAAGATCGGTTTCTGACTTTCTGTCGTTTTTTTATTATTGATTTTCCTTTTTATTGTCCTTCTTGTTGCTACTTGGTGAGAAATGAATTAAAGACATCGTGGGAAGACTTAAATTCTGTGTTGTGTGTGCTGGTTTTGTGGATGTGGAGTTTTTGGGTGTGTCTGTCTCTGTGTTTGCACGTGCGTGTGTGTATGTCTGCATGCTTTTGTGTGTTGTGCCTTTGTGTATCTACCCCATTGGCCCCATGCTGGTTTACTCCAGCGAGGGGAATCCAGCCCCAATGGGAGAACAGCTGATTGATAGCTGCGGTGGACCAGGCCCAGTTGACTCCATCTGCCCCACAGTGACTCACCTCAACTGAGGAGCAGACCCACTGTGGGTAAACTGACATTAATCTGGGGTAACGCAATGGTGAGTTAGGCTTCAAAGGTGTCAGGTCGTGTGGTTTATACCAGCCCCATCATCTGGTTTAACCATCTGTCTGGCCCTGGGGATTCTACTCTGCAGTTGTGTTTCTCATGGTGAGAAAGCCCAGCGGGTGGGTTTTTGTACAGGGCTCCCTATTAAACGCCTCACAGTGTCTTCCCACAGAGCACAGAAATAGATCGCCGAGTCCGTCGGCTCTAGCTCTTTAATGGTTAAACTGACGAATTTTGACGATTTCCTGAATTGTGCAGAAAACCGTCTCCCGGCTCCATTCTTTTCAGTGTTACTGTAATCTATTCGGAAGAGGAAATCCATTGTCCCCGATCGTTGCTGTCTGTACCAAAATAAGTAATAATTCTGGTATCCAGTGGAGAAAGTACACTCCAGGGTGACAGTCTGACCCCCCAACTTTGCCAGCTGCACTTGTGTTTGGGTGACACTGCCTTGTCCCTGGCTGAAACCTGCAGGGAAGGAAAGAGAAAAAGTTCACCCTAATTAAGAATGTAAAACTATTGCACATCGACAGCCAGTCTCGTGTGAGGAGAAGAGAGGCCTTTTAGGACTCAGGGCCTACCAGAAATGAAAAGGTTCTTTATGCGCATCTTATCCGAAGAAACCAACTCAGGCCCAGAGAACAGGATGGGTTTGCCCCGCTTCTAGTAAGGCAGCAGTGAAGTTGGGAACAGAACCGAGGAGTCCTGAGTCCTAATCGTCCAAGCTCTACCCACTATACCTTGATCCCCACTCAGAATTCGGTGTAGGACCCCGCAGTCCTGATTGTCAGTCTAACTGCTCTCAACCACTAGACTCTCCTCCTCTCCGAGAAGTGGGACTAGAAACGAGAAGCTCCGATCCCTCTTTTAACCTGCTAAACTCCTGCTCTCCTCCCTGGGCTATGAACAGAACCCAGGAATCCTGGCTTCTACTTTCCCCCCTGTTCAAACCCAATCGATAATAGAAGTTCTAACATTCGTTTCCCCTTTTAGCGGACACTTACTCAAAGATAGAAATGCTATTGCTGTCCAAAGCAGAATTTCTGGAGCATTCATGGTTAAATATATTGTTTCCAGATCTTCAGGGGCGAAAGCCACCACAATGATGTGTGCAGTACAGGAACCTAGATAGAATAGAATCTTATGGTGAAGTTTCTCTCACAGAATCAAACCAAAGAAATTAAATCTGTGGCAAGAGCTCCATTTAGTCCTCTCCTACAGACCCCAGTTGAAGGCTGTTTCTCTCACCATGTAACACACCTAATACCCTCCCGTAGAGTTTATCCTACCCACGGTGGCTTTGGCTTGTTCCTGTCACGTGTCACCTTTCTGGCCTCCAGATCTCTTTAGCAACTCAGTAGGAGCAACTTAGTTCTGTCTCATCTTCGGAGACAAGATCTCAGCAAGAATCACAAGGTCGAGCGCGGTTTTACTTTTTAAAAAATCTAACACCCTCCGCCAAAAAAGGAACTGTGCATGGATCGCATTTCCACAGATCTGGTCAGGATCCCCCTGCTGACATCCCAGAGAAAAAAATTGTGCGCGGGGTCCTTTCTCCAGAGTGAAGCAAAGTTAAGCCCATTGACTCACGACCTGGGGATCTGTCCCATTGACTCCAATGACCCTAGGGTGATTTACACCACCTGGGCTCTGGCCCATTGACTCCAATGGGGCAACCCTGATTTACACCAGCTGAGACTTTGCCCCGTTTACACTACTGGAGCGAGGTCTGATTCCTGCCTCCTGGGGTCTGGCCCCAAAAGCAGACGGAGCTATTCATGGGAATTGCGGTGTGACAGGTACTGACATCTGGCTCATGAGGTTCTGGGTATTTGGGGGAGGTGGGGGGACGGTTCCTGGAAAAGGGGAACATTTCCACACAGTTAGTGCGCGTGCGGTTTCCGTCACACCTGCACCGTTTGATTCAAACCCCTGCTTGTGACTTGTTGTGTCTCTTTACACTGATTTCTATCTGCGCCAGTTTTGCTCCGAGTGAAGAGAAAACTGATCACTGGATTTCGTAACGGCCCCGATATTAACCCACTGCAGTGGTAACCTAAGGCCCTCTCAGCGATAGCACAGAAATACATCACCGAATCGCTCCGTTCTAACTCGGCAATTCTCGGACCCAGGTATGTTTCGGGTTCCCTGAAGTCCCGTGAGAACCAGCTCCCAGCCCCGTTGTGCTCGCTTCCGACTAGGGTAACCAGACGTCCCGATTCTGAGCTGTTTGTCCCGCGTCCCGACCGATCTCTGTTTTTGTCCCGATTTTTTTTTCTCGGCCGGCCTCGGCTTTTTTTTTGCCCCCCCCCCCCCCGATATTTTCTTGATCTCATCTGGTCACCCTACTTCCGGCAGACCTTCGGAAAAGGTACTTCACTTGCCCGCTGCTGTCCTGTTTGTACCAATATATGTCATAACCTGCATCTTCAGTCGAGAAACTACAGTCCAGTGTGACAGAGTCACTTTGTACCCCGGTCAGCTGTCCTTGTCTTTGGGTGACACTGTTAGTCCTACCCGGGTATTGTGTGGACCAATAAAGTGATGGTTGTGAGGTGGGTAGACACTGTGGTAATATGGCCAGAGAAACACCCAATGCAGGCAGTTTTAGGCTGGAATGGTCAAAGATTTCTGAGGGAGTTTGTAGCCCAATTTCCCTTGAATTCCACTGGGAGCTGAGCACCTAATTCCCTTGGGCACCCTTGAAAATATTTTTAAAAGCGCCTTTGTCCCATCCAGGGCCGGCTCCAGGGTTTTGGCCGCCTCAAGCAGCCAAGCAAACAAACAAAAAAAAACCCCAAACAAACAGGTCCTTCGCTCAGAGCAGGAGTGAGGGACCGTCTGCCGAATTGCCGCACGTGCCGCCCCTCTCCGGAGGGGCCGGCCCAAGCACTTGCTTGGTAAACTGGTGCCTTGAGCCGGCCCTAGTCCCATCCCGCCCCCCGACCCAACCCCTGCAGTATCTCAGCACCACACAGACATGATTGGATTTAGCCTGAGATTTTCAAAGGAAGTAAAGGGAGTTAGGAACCCGTGTCCTGTTGAATTTCAGTGATATTTGGCCACCTAGTCTCGCAATGGCACATTTCTTGAGTTTTTGTGAAGTTAAGGAGTCTAGCAATGATTAGTCTGAGTCAGAGGAAACAAGGGGTCAGATTTTCAAATATGTATGATATCAAGAAGGCCAGAAATGACCAGGTTGCAGCAGATAAACGAATGTGTGTGTGTGTGTGTGTGTGTGTGTGTGTGTGTGTGTGTGTGTGTGTGAGTGTGAGAGTGAGAGAGACAGAGAGAGAGAGAGAGAGTTTGTTGGGTGCAAGACTTTGAGAGAGTGCATTTGTGTTTGATCTGCATGTGAGGGAGTTTGGGATGTGTGCTAGTGTGTGATTGTGTGTGTCACTTTATGGTGTGTGAGTGAGAGAATTTGAAGGTTGTGTGTGAGTGATTGTGTGGGTGTTTGATGTATGTAAGAGCAACTTTGGTATATATCAACAAAGAGTCCTGTGGATGCATGTGACGAAGTGGGCATTCACCCACGAAAGCTTATGCTCCAATACATCCGTTAGTCTTAAAGGTGCCACAGGACTCTCTGTTGCTTTTTACAGATCCAGACTAACACGACTACCCCTCTGATATTTGGGATATATGTTATTCTGGGTGTGCGTGACTTGTTTGTGCCTGTGAATTGTGAGTTCCCTTATGTAGAAATGTGTGTGTGTGTGTGTTTATGAGAGAGAAAAAAGAAAGAGAGTAACTTTGTGACTGTGTGTGACAGAGATTTTGTCTTTATGTCTGTGTCCGTGAAACACGTAAGTAGTTATGTGTCTAACTGACATTTCAATGTCCAGGCTGAAATAAGGATGTGCCTTTATATTTGGTAGTAAAACAGTGGTGGAAAACTCCTGCACCATTTTCCATTAATTCCTGCAGCTGTCAAAGTGAAACGCAGTGGCCACCAGATGGCAGCGCGTAACCACCAACTTGTTTGTTTGCTTTCAGAACAAGGTATGTCACATTTTTTTTACATTTTCTTTTCAAATTAACCCAGCAGGGCCTGAGGCAGTTCTGTTACTTCGCTCTCGGTTTTAGGTGATGGGGAGTCATCTACTTTCAATGCGGTTTGTAATTCCTGTGACTTGAACATGCAGAGAAAAAGATGCCCGATTCCCATTAAATTAATGCAGATGGAGCATCCACATTTCCAAAGCAGCCTAAGGGAATTAGATGCCCAAATCCTATTGAATTTCAATGGAACTTGATCATCTAAATCCTCTAGGCCCTTTGAGAATGCCAGCCTCAGTATAAATCTGGGAGCTCTCTTTCCAGGAGTAACTGAGCTCTTCTGACCATACCCTGATGTTTGCCCCTGTGCAGAGCCCTAAGTGCCAGTTAAGTCCAGAAGTTTGAGGGTTAAGTGTCAACCCAGGATGGAATTTCAACTGGGGGTTTTCAAAGGAGCCTAGGGGACCTAGATGCTCAGCACTCATCGGTTTTGAATAGCATAGGGGTCCCTAACTCCACAAGGAACCCATCCCAGACTTCGCCAGCCCCCAATGAGATATTAATAGATTGATTGATGGATAGATCCTAAAGTGAGAAGAGACCTTTGTGATCATCTAGTCTGTCCTCCTGCATTAACTCAGGCCAGAGAAGGATACTCAGAGATACCTGCATCCAGCCCATAGCTTATGGTTGACGTAGAGGAGAGACACTGAGTCTTGATTTAAATACTTCAAATGATGGAGCATCCACCATCTCCCTGGGTCAGTTGTGTCAGTGTTTAATTACCCTCACTGTTAAAAATGTGCACTTTGTTTCTAGTCTAAATTTGTCTTACTCCGGCTTCCAGCCATGGGATCTTATTCTGCCTTTGTCTCGTTCCATCTCCTCTTTGCGGCGAATTTCTGGGTACCATTGTGGTGCCGCCTTTTCCCAGAAATCAGGAAGAGGTTTTCATCTCCAGGAAGCCAGCTGTGGCAGGTCTCACCCCACTTCATAGCTGTCTGCCCACACCCACCCGTTTCCTGCCCGTGCTCGCCTCCTAACTTCACCTGCAGGAGTCAGTTTCTTACAGTAGCGGAGCGGTGTCAGGTTTTTGTTCAGGGCTCCCTAGGAATTTCAACACCGTGTCTCTACTGAAAGCGCAGAAGTACATGGCCGCGTCCCCAAACTCCAGAGCTGTGATCCTCAGACTGACGGAGCTTTTGGACTTCTCCAAACTGACAGAGAATCTCTCCCCAGCCTCATTCCTCTTTGTTCCTCCAGAATGTTGCCGAATAAGGAAATTAAGGCTTTCCCCGGGGGGCCGTTTGTACCAATACAAATAATAACTGCTAGCCACAGTTTCATAGGTGCAGTCCAGGGAAACGGACTCGCGCTCCACCCCTGACACTGCCGGCTGGGTCTGAGTTACAGCATCTTCCATGCTGGAGCCTGGCAAAAGGAGAGGGGGAAAGAGAGGTTAGTGGGAGGATCCTGTCACTGAGGGGAGTTCTTGGTTCTGGGATTTTTAAGGAGCTGAAGGGATTTCATGGAATCATGGAAATGTCCGCCTGACCTCAAGAAGTCATGTAGAGCCCCCCATCCCCTTCTGAGGCCATGAGACCATCCCTGACGGGTGTTTGTCTAACCTGATCTTCAAACCCTCCAACGATGCGGGTTCCACAGCCTCCCTACTTAACGTGTCCAGAGCTCAACTCTCCTTATAGTTAGAAAGAAGAACAGGAGTACTTGTGGCACCTTAGAGACTAACAAATTTATTAGAGCATAAGCTTTCGTGGACTACAGCCCACTTCTTCGGATGCATAGTGGAAGTGGGCTGTAGTCCACGAAAGCTTATGCTCTAATAAATTTGTTAGTCTCTAAGGTGCCACAAGTACTCCTGTTCTTCTTTTTGCGGATACAGACTAACACGGCTGCTACTCTGAAACCTGTCATTACGGTTAGAAAGTTTTCCCTAACGTCTTATCTCACTCTCCCTTCCTGCGAACTTAAGCCACTTACTTCTTGCCCCGACGTCTGTGGACATGAAGAACAACAGATCACCCTCCTCTTTATTTAGACTCACAGATTCCATTGAAATTCAATTCCAGTGGGATTTGAGCACCTAAATCTATGCCTCACAGCATCCCTTCTTGCAGAGGAGGAGGTGGAAGATCTGTTTAATCTCTCAGCGCCAGTAATGAAGGGGGTGGGGAGGCACGTGGAGAATCTTTCAGAAATGGGATTTGGAATCTTACTCACTGAAAAGCAAAATCAGCACAATGGCCGAGTCCCGGACCGTGGCCATCTCCTCAGCGTCTCGGCTCTTCTGCAGGGCGCTGCCGCTTTTCTCTCCAGCCAGCCTGGGAGGGAGTCACGCAGGCGGCAGCTCTTGTCCTCCCCCTGCAGCCCTGGGCCGAGGGAGGAGAGAGAGCCGCTGTCTGAATGGTGAAGATTAGAAATCAGGCAGTGATGTCACAGCTGGAGGTGTGAGTGACTCCTGGGGCCAAGTATGAACCTCCCCACACCTCCCCTTCCCTCCCTCCCCTCCCCTCAATACCTGCCCTGCGGCTGAGCCCACAGGTGCTGGAACTAAGGGTGCTGGGGAGAGGGGGGGCTGCCGCACCCCCTGGCTTGACGTGGTTTCCATCATATCCAGGTTTACAGTTGGTGTCAATGGTTCCCAGCACCCCACTGTGCACATTGTTCCAGCGCCCCTGGCTGAGCCCCCCACAGGCCTCACCACGTATGAGGGGCTGGCAGGAGAACTGGACCGTGGGAAACCGGTGACTGGAATAAACCGGTGCGCCCTGTCTATAGAGAGCAATGCTGCCTGTGCTGCAGCGCCCTCTGGTGGACAACAGCCCGAACCGCAGCGAGACCCAGGGCCAGCAGAAAACTTACCCATCCTCTCTTTCCCAAGTGACCTGCTCGTTCCAAAAGCTGGGAACGTTTTTCCCTTTGCTGCCGGTCGATTTTTCCATTGCTGCAAACGCTGGATGATGCCATGTGGTCCAGAGAAGGGACTTTTCCCTGTAAAATTCCTCCAGGATTAACCTGTTATATTTAATTTTTGTGGCCATAGGTTTTAAGGAGTGTTAAGTGGGAAAGAACAATACTAGGGACTCTCGGCCCTACAGCTGGTTACGTAAGTGAATATAAACCCACAGTGATGCCAATAAAGTCAGTGTATCCGCTAAGCAGTGTGGTCTAGTGGCTAACCGGCTGGAGTGGGGTTTAGAACTGTTAGGTTCTATCCCCGGCTGTGTGACCTTGGGAAATCCCCTCCCTGTGACTCCCTTTTCACTTTCTGCCTGTCTCTCTGTTTCCCATATGGCTTGAGAGATCTTGGGGGCAGGGGCTTTCTCTGTGTCTATATACACCAGCTGGGGATCTGGCCCATTGACTCCAGCTGAGCTATGACGCATTCACACCAGCTGGGGACCTCTGCCCCTGTATCTCCCCCACCAAGCTGCTTTGCTTTTCGCACTGAGGACTCCGAGCTGTGCCGAGAGCTGCTTTTCAAATCCTCCAGGTGCTCGCCCATGAACTGCCCATCAGTGACTTTCTCCCTAGCACTGACAGTCACTGGGGGGGCAGCCCTCTCCGGGGGAGCTGCTGGTACCACTGGTAGGTTTGGTAAGCACTGGTGTAAGTCCAGGTTACGGTGGAGATGTGTCCTTCCTGAACAACCAGTGACTCGGGTCTCGGAACCAACTGGGCCTCACAGCAGGAGACTGCAGGGAAATGAGTTAAGCACCTAATTGCTATAAAATGCGCTGACAATCTTGGCTCTGGCCTCCTAAGTGGCCTTGCACGAGTCGCTTCTTTGTACAGCGCCTAGCACCATCAGACCCAACTGAGCAATAATAAGAAAGTTTCAGCAGGGATTGGGCAGCGTCATGGGCTGGCCGGCCCTTTGCAGCAAGCTAGCTTCGGCTACCAGCTCACTGATGAGCAGACAACATAAGGGCTCATTAGTGACCCCTGCTGGGTGTACTGGGGGTTAATTAGAAGGGCTGCCCCCCGACCTCCAGTTGTGGTGGTGAAGCAGGCAGAGCACTATTTAAATAGGGTGGGGCGCTCGTTAAAGGAGAGACGGTCCTGGAGAGAGGTGTGGGGGGAGGCCACCTGTGGGTATCCCTTAGCTATAAAGTGAGGTCCCTGCCTAGGGAATTGCCGGTACCAGAAAATCCGTTCATCTGTAACTGAAGGGTGAGCCCAAGTCAGGTTCAGTTCTCTTCTCTCAGACGTTTCTGCGAGCCCTGTTCCGTGCTGACTTCACCCCCGCCCCCCACCCGCAAGTCTCCTGTCTCTGACAGCAGCAGCCAGCCTGTACAGACCAGAGCCAGTCCGTTCTCCGCTATTCAGCCCCCTTGGGAGCTCCAGCCCAGAGCCACAACGGAAGGTTCTAAGGCGTCACGCAGGGGGTGAAGACAGAGACCTAAAGAGGTAGGGTGTGTGTGTGAGAGAGAATGTATATATCGTTTCCAATTTCAGTGTTTTCAGACTTCTCCCCTTTTGCCCCCCGAGTCAACCCCGGTGCCGGTCCCTGTCACTATGTCTCTCCCGGCGCAGTAATAGGTCGCTCACTTCGCTGGACAGTTTCCACAGCTGGAAGGATTTGTCCTTTTTATCGTGGGTGGCATCGAACCCTTTTATGATCCCTTCATCCGAGTCCTCCCTTCCCGGGTCCCTCAGGAAGAGCCTGGGGGGCTGGCTGGGGAACTGCACGTACCAGAAGGGATAAGCAGGGACAGAAAATTGGTAGGTACAATTCAGACGCACCGGGTCCCCTTGGGAGATGGTAACGCTGCCTTCAGTTTGGGTCACTGAGTCTGCTCCATAGCTGCCTTCTGTGGGGGGAACAGAGCAGAACAGACACACTCAGATAGAACAGAACCGGAGCTGAGACACTCCCAGACAGCGGTGCTGGAACAGTTTTTATAGTGGGGGTGCTGAAGGCGGAAGCCAGGTATTTGGGTTGTTAGGAGAACTTCCAGCCGCGGGATGCTGCAGTACCCCTAATTCCAGCACTTGTGCTCGCAGGTAACATGCACTTAACCGAGAGAAACAGCGCAACATGACACGATAGATATAAAAATAGAAACGTAGTAGATTCCCTTAGTTATAATAGAAACGTAAGGAATGCGCAGAGAAACAATATAAACATAATAGATACACTAGCAACATAATTTAATTCGGGTAGAACAGAAACAGAACATTGAAACTCAGAGTCAATACAAACATAGATGCAATCAGATATCTTAGAAAACAATAAACGTGTATATAATAGAGAACAAGTGATCTTAGAGATAAAACAAACAATAGATAGGATTAGACATAATATAAGCATTATATATTATATAATATAGACATTGAAACAGATCGAATGGTAAAGACGGGATACAGACACATAAAATGTGAGAACTCTGAGGAATTGAATCTTACTCACTTAGAATAGACACGATTATCACAGCTGCGATCCAAGGTAGAGTCATGCTTGGACTGAAAGATTCTTCGACGCAACAGAGCTAATCCCGAAACCAATATCAATTTATATATTCGGGTCTTGTTACTTCAATTTGGAGAAGGCGAGAATTTTATACTCTAGAAGGTGCCTTTAGAAATGTACCCGGTATCTCTGTGCTGGAGCTGCGCTTTAGCTGATTAACATGGACCTAACTTCGCAGGAACAAGTCTGCTCTGTAAATGCTTCTGGATGGTGCTGTCGTGAGAAGGGAGCGGTTGAAGAGCAGAGTTTGCGGGAGGGGGTTGCTGGCAGGAGAATACTCAGGGCAGGAACAGAATCGGATCAACTCATTGTTGTGTTTCTCCAGTTCAACTCTGTCCCCGCGTGGCAAAGCGCCTAAACTAGTAGGAGACAAGGTGAGTGAGGTAACACCTTGTATTGCACCGACTTCTGTGGGTGAAAGAAAGACAAGCTTTCGAGACCTGCTCTCTCACCCACAGAAGATGGTCCAGTAGAATATATTTTCCTCACCCACCGTGGCTCTGTGATATCACTGGTCTACAATTTTTGAGAAGTCGTCTGCTTCAGAGATAAAATGTGCTATTTATTGTGTATTTTGACGTGCTGAATTCAAATATGACAATTAAAACAACTGATAGGCTACTGTTTCTAAGATATTTAAGTTTTTAAATGCTATGTCTATGTATATTGTGTAGATAGTAGAGTTTTAATCCTAAATTGTAAACCTAGGTCTTTTCATGTGTTTATGGTTGCTTTACATGATAATATTTCACCTGTCCTCTTTATGTAACACTTTACAAATCAGCAAAAGGGTTATATAAATAAAATTTATTATGAAACAAAAGGCAAAAAACTATTATGTACATAATTTAGTCCTATTCAGTGTCCAATCGGCGCTTCTTGGCTTGTCTGTTGTATTCATTAAATGGAGCCTCTCTTGTCACTGTCCAGCAATAGTCTGCAAGCATTGATAGGCTCCATTTGCCCTGATAGCGTTTCTCCATTGTTGCAATGTCCTGGTGAAATCGCTCGCCGTGTTCGTTGCTCACTGCTCCGCAGTTCAGTGGAAAAAAATCTAGATGAGAGTGCAAAAAATCTTTGGTGAGATGTTACAACCAAGGCTTCTGTATGCCTTGAGGAGGTTTTCCACCAACAACCTGTAGTTGTCTGCCTTGTTGTTTCCGAGAAAATTTATTGCCACTAACTGGAAGGCTTTCCATGCCGTCTTCTCCTTGCCACGCAGTGCATGGTCAAATGCATCATCTCGAAGAAGTTCACGAATCTGAGGACAAACAAAGACACCTTCCTTTATCTTAGCTTCACTTAACCTTGGAAATTTTCCATGGAGATACTTGAAAGCTGCTTGTGTTTTGTCAGTGGCCTTGACAAAGTTCTTCATCAGACCCAGCTTGATGTGTAAGGGTGGTAACAAAATCTTCCTTGATTCAACATGTGGTGGATGCTGAAAACTTTTCCTCCCAGGCTCCAGTGACTGTCGAAGTGGACAATCTTTCTTGATGTAGTGGGAATCTCTTGCACGACTATCCCATTCGCAGAGAAAACAGCAGTACTTTGTGTATCCAGTCTGCATACCAAGCAAGAGAGCAACAACCTTGAAATCACCACAAAGCTGCCACTGATGTTGGTCACAGTTTATGCACCTCAAAAGTTGTTTCATGTTGTCATAGGTTTCCTTCATATGGACTGCATGACCAACTGGAATTGATGGCAAAACATTGCCATTATGCAGTAAAACAGCTTTAAGACACGTCTTTGATGAATCAATGAACAGTCTCCATTCATCTGGATCGTGAACGATTTTGAGGGCTGCCATCACATCATCGATGTTGTTGCAAGCTACAAGATCACCTTCCATGAAGGAGAATGGGACAAGATCCTTTTGACGGTCACGGAACATGGAAACCCTAACATCACCTGCCAGGAGATTTCACTGCTGTAGTCTGGAGCCCAACAGCTCTGCCTTACTCTTGGGTAGTTCCAAATCCCTGACAAGGTCATTCAGTTCACCTTGTGTTATGAGGTGTGGTTCAGAGGAGGAGGATGTGAGAAAATGTGGGTCCTGTGACATTGATAGTTCAAGACCAGAAGTTTCATCCTCTTACTCTTCCTCGTCTGACTCAAGTGAGAATGATTCTGGTGCATCAGGAACCGGCAGTCCTTCTCCGTGGGGTATTGGGCGTATAGCTGATGGAATGTTTGGATAATGCACAGTCCACTTTTTCTTCTTTGACACACCTTTCCCAACTGGAGGCACCATGCAGAAGTAACAATTGCTGGTATGATCTGTTGGCTCTCTCCAAATCATTGGCACTGCAAAAGGCATAGATTTCCTTTTCCTGTTCAACCACTGGCGAAGTGTTGCAGATATGTGTGGGGTCCACCTCTTGTCCTGATCTCCAATTTTGCAGCCACAATAAAGGTGATAGGCTTTCTTAACCATAGTGGTTATACTGTGCTTTTGTGATGCAAAAGTCATTTCATCACAAACATAGCAGAAGTTGTCTGCACTGTTCACACAAGTACGAGGCATCTCTGCTCACTTTGGCTAAACAGAAATGTGTCCCTTTGCAAAATCAAACACTGACAAATAAGAGAGCATGACACTGTATGATTTCTAGATCTGATATAGGGCAATTTGTTCAGCAGAGTGATGTAAGCTTCGTTATGATTGTATCATCCATGACTTCTAAGAATAACATGATGCAATTCATATCATGTATGATGCAATACCAGCTTCAGATTGCATCATTCATTGTTTTGCCTAAAAAGCAAGTACTGTCCAAACCCAGTCATAGATTTATTCATAGATCCAGTCAAAGATGTATTTGAGTCATTTCTGGTTTAAATCGAGATCCCTTCCCTTTATAACTCACTTATCCTCCGCCATTCCCAAATCAAGGGTCGTATATACTGATCCAATAGCATATCTTGAAAACTAGAGCCAATCAACAATTTTAAGCATCATTTTCGTTCTCAGTGACCCAGAATTAGTAAAGTTTAACTACATTTATTTCAGAAGCATTTTGGCTGTAGAGCAGTGTATCCTGTGACTGACAGGGCTACAGCTACTCTGCATAAATTAGTGAGAAATATTTTAGCAGAATCAGATTTCCTGATATTTTGCTTTTGCGAACAGGGGCTGCTAACAGGTAGTTATGCAAGGGAGTTCTCCAAGTGAAGGAGGAGCAAATACAAGACCCTTGGGGTAAGTGACTGTCAGTAGTGTGTGTTTGTTTGTGTTTGGGGGTTACTTGCTGTGTGCTGAGCTTGTGTTTGTCAGTCTGTTTGGTTGGTTGGTTGGTTGAAGGACCATGTGCTGTGGCTGGCAGTTGGAAGCTGTGAGCTTCAAAGGAAGGTCTGAAGGCTAGAAGCCTCTGGTAATTGGCTGAGCCTTAATCAGTGGGCGGGGCGTTCACCCAGGCCTGGGCTTTATAAAGCAGCGCACAAGCGACCAGGGGCTGCTAACAGGGAGTTTCACAAGGGAGTTTGGAAGGGGAGCAGGAAGGGAGCACGGGTCCCTTGCCGGTTCTATCTTATACCCTTTATTCCCCTTAAAACCTATAAACCAAACTACATTCAAAACTTCTTGCTTTAAACAGCCCCTTCCTTAACTAGGAGAAAATGCAGGCAGAAGCCCAGCTGCGGAGTGGGGGCTATCCAGTTTATTGCACTGAGTGTAGCATGTATGATTACCTGCCCTGTGGGCGGGTGGCGTATGTGTGCATTCGGTGCAAGGAGCTCCTGGCCCTCAGAGACTGCGTACGGGCTTTGGAGGCCAGGGTGGCGGAACTGGAGGAGCTAAGGGAGGCAGAGAGGTATGTTGATGAGGCTTTCCGGGACACTGTAGAATTGTCCCACCTCCGGTCACACAGCCCCTGCGCTGTTGAGGAGGATGAAAGGCCCAGGGAAGCAGAGCAGTCAACGGGAGCAGAGGGAAACCTTCCCATAGTTGGGACCCTCCTTCCAGATGGTGCTGGGGTTGCCTCTCGCACTGAGGTTACCTCTCCAGGGGAGGGAACTCCAGTTGCTAGGAAAAGGCAGGTATTAGTATTGGGAGATTCGATCATTAGAAACGTAGATAGCTTGGTTTGTGATGACCGGGAGAGCCGTATGGTGACTTGCCTGCCTCGTGCAAAGGTTGCGGATCTCTCGAGGCATCTAGACAGACTTATGTGTAGTGCTGGGGAGGAGCTGGTGGTTGTGGTACATGTAGGTACCAGTGACATAGGGAAGGGTAGGAGAGAGGTCCTGGAGGCCAAATTTAGGCTGCTAGGGAAAAGACTGAAATCCAGGACCCCTATGGTGGCATTCTCAGAAATGCTCCCAGTTCCACGCGCAGGGCCAGGTAGGCAGGCAGAGCTTCAGAGTCTCAATGCGTGGATGAGACGATGGTGTAGAGAGGAGGGGTTTACATTCATTAGGAACTGGGGAAACTTCTGGAATGGGGGGAGCCTATACAGGAAGGCTGGGCTCCACCTAAACCAAAGTGGAACCAGACTGCTGGCACTAAACATTAAAAGGTTGTAGAGCAGTTTTTAAACTAGGAGATAGGGGAAAGCCGACTGCTGCAGAGGAGCATGTGGATCGGACAGAGACTTCTCTTAGGGGAGAGTCTAATGATAGAGAATCTCCAGGTTATAGTCAGGAGAAGAGGATGGAAGAGGATAAAGTAGGGGCCAGATCAGATAATAAACATTCACATAAAAAAGAATCTGATACATCAGAAAAGGGCAGACAAATAAACAGTGACAAGTTTTTAAAGTGCTTGTACACAAATGCTAGAAGTCTAAATAATAAGATGGGTGAACTAGAGTGTCTCGTGATAAAGGAGGATATTGATATAATAGGCATCATAGAAACCTGGTGGACTGAGAGCAATCAATTGGACACAATCATTCCATGGTACAAAATATATCGGAAGGACAGAACAGGTCGTGCGGGGTGGGGAGTGGCACTATATGTGAAAGAAAATGTACAATCAAATGAAGTAAAAATCTTAAGCAAATCTGCATGTTCCATAGAATCTCCATGGATAGAAATTTCATGCTCTAATAAGAATATAACATTAGGGGTCTATTATAGACCACCTGACCAGGACAGTGATAGTGATGATGAAATGCTAAGGGAAATTAGAGAGGCTATCAAAATTAAGAACTCAATAATAGTGGGGGATTTCAATTATCCCCATATTGACTGGGAACATTTCACTTCAGGACGAAATGCAGAGACAAAATTTCTCGATACTTTAAATGAGTGCTTCATGGAGCAGCTGGTACAGGAACCCACAAGGGGAGAGGCAACTCTAGATTTAGTCCTGAGTGGAGCGCAGGAGCTAGTCCAAGAGGTAACTATAGCAGGACCACTTGGAAATAGTGACCATAATACAATAGCATTCAACATCCCTGTGGTGGGAAGACCATCTCAACAGCCCAACACTGTGGCATTTAATTTCAAAAAGGGGGAACTATGCAAAAATGAGGGGGTTAGTTAAACAGAAGTTAAAAGGTACAGTGACTAAAGAGAAATCCCTGCAAGCTGCATGGGCGCTTTTTAAAGACAACATAATAAAGGCCCAACTTCGATGTATACCCCAAATTAAGAAACACAGTAAAAGAACTAAAAAAGAGCCACCGTGGCTTAACAACCATGTAAAAGAAGCAGTGAGAGATAAAAAGACTTCCTTTAAAAAGTGGAAGTCAGATCCTAGTGAGGCAAATAGAAAGGAGCATAAACACTGCCAAATTAACTGCAAGAATGTAATAAGAAAAGCCAAAGAGGAGTTTGAAGAACGGCGAGCCAAAAACTCCAAAGGTAATAAAATGTTTTTTAAGTACATCAGAAGCAGGAAGCCTGCTAAACAACCAGTGGGGCCCCTTGATGATCGAGATACAAAAGGAGCGCTTAAAGACGATAAAGTCATTGCGGAGAAACTAAATGGATTCTTTGCTTCAGTCTTCACGGCTGAGGATGTTAGGGAGATTCCCAAACCTGAGCTGGCTTTTGTAGGTGACAAATCTGAGGAACTGTCACGGATTGAAGTGTCATGAGAGGAGGTTTTGGAATTAATTGATAAACTTAACATTAACAAGTCACCGGGACCAGATGGCATTCACGCAAGAGTTCTGAAAGAACTCAAATGTGAAGTTGCGGAACTGTTAACTAAGGTTTGTAACCTGTCCTTTAAATCGGCTTCTGTACCCAATGACTGGAAGTTAGCTAATGTAACGCCAATATTTAAAAAGGGCTCTAGAGGTGATCCCGGCAATTACAGACCGGTAAGTCTAACATCTGTACCGGGCAAATTAGTCGAAACAATAGTTAAGAATAAAATTGTCTGACACATAGAAAAACATAAACTGTTGAGCAATAATCAACCTGGTTTCTGTAAAGGGAAATCGTGTCTTACTAATCTATTAGAATTCTTTGAAGGGGTCAACAGACATGTGGACAAGGGGGATCCAGTGGACATAGTGTACTTAGATTTCCAGATAGCCTTTGACAAGGTCCCTCACCAAAGACTCTTATGTAAATTAAGCTGCCATGGGATAAAAGGGAAGGTCCTTTCATGGGTTGAGAACTGGTTAAAAGACAGGGAACAAAGGATAGGAATAAATGGTAAATTCTCAGAATGGAGAGGGGTAACTAGTGGTGTTCCCAAGGGTCAGTCCTCGGACCGATCCTAGTCAACTTATTCATAAATGATCTGGAGAAAGGGGTAAACAGTGAGGTGTCAAAGTTTGCAGATGATACTAAGCTGCTCAAGATAGTTAAGTCCAAAGCAGACTGTGAAGAACTTAAAAAAGATCTCACAAAACTAAGTGATTGGGCAACAAGATGGCAAATGAAATTTAATATGGATAAATGTAAAGTAATGCACATTGGAAAAAATAACCCCAACTATACATACAATATGATGGGGGCTAATTTAGCTACAACAAGTCAGGAAAAAGATCTTGGAGTCATTGTGGATAGTTCTCTGAAAATGTCCACGCAGTGTGCCGAGGCGGTCAAAAAAGCAAACAGGATATTAGGAATCATTAAAAAGGGGATAGAGAATAAGACGGAGAATATATTATTGCCCTTATATAAATCGATGGTAAGTCCTCATCTCGAATTCTACGTACAGATGTGGTCTCCTCATCTCAAAAAAGATATACTGGCACTAGAAAAGGTTCAGAAAAGAGCAACTAAAATGATTATGGGTTTGGAACGGGTCCCATATGAGGAGAGATTAAAGAGGCTAGGACTCTTCAGCTTGGAAAAGAGGAGACTAAGGGGGGATATGATAGAGGTATATAAAATCATGAGTGATGTGGAGAAAGTGGATAAGGAAAAGTTATTTACTTATTCCCATAATACAAGAACTAAGGTCATCAAATTAAATTAATAGGCAGCAGGTTTAAAACAAATAAAAGGAAGTTCTTCTTCACACAGCGCACAGTCAACTTGTGGAACTCCTTACCTGAGAAGGTTGTGAAGGCTAGGACTATAACAGAGTTTAAAAGAGAACTGGATAAATTCATGGTGGTTAAGTCCATTAATGGCTATTAGCCAGGACGGGTAAGGAATGGTGTCCCTATCCTCTGTCTGTCAGAGGATGGAGATAGATGGCAGGAGAGAGATCACTTGATCACTGCCTGTTAGGTTCACTCCCTCTGGGGCACCTGGCATTGGCCACTGTCGGTAGACAGGATACTGGGCTAGATGGACCTTTGGTCTGACCCGGTACGGCCTTTCTTATGTTCTTATGTTTATGTTCTTATGTTTGCCATCAGAATCTCCAGAGAAAAAATAGTGGTTATAACTGGTGCAAGGCAATGCCTGGTATTACATAGACAGACAAATGCTTTATATCTATGCAGTATATTACCTCACCCACATTTGTCTTTGTGTATATGTCCTTTTCTCTGCAACATCCCTCCACCCCCCTTTTCTCTTTAGATACTTACCTGCCTTTTCTACATAGTATAATTTTCCTCCAAGAACACCGGCATCCCCAGCTTTTATCAGAGTGAATGGGAGTTTTGTGCTTTGGATTGTTTCATACTTTGCAGTGAAAGCTGTGTTTCATCGCGTTCTCCATAATTGCCTAGTAGGAAAAATCATAGATTAGAGCAAACAGAATACGTCAATCCCAGCGGGGACACCTATATGTTCTCTGTACGGAGTAACCTCTCTAGCCCCCGACTCTGTTACAAATAAAGTCCCCTCCTGGTCAGTGCTGGAAGCCGGGACTTTGAGTCCTTCAACGATGAAGTCGGGCCCCTGGCTGGGGAGTTGCTGGCACCAGAATATCCACTTGCTTGTGTAACGATGCGGTTCTGGCGGGACCCAACTGAGAGTGCCAATTCAGGACCAATTGCTTAAAACAGGGCAGTTACAGCCCAAGGCTGGGGTTTTCCCACCTCTAAGGCAAACCAAACCAGCCAGACAGTGAAGACTTTGGTCTCACTCCACTGGCTAACCACAAGTCACACAAGCAATTCCCTTAGACACTCCAGTTTCCCAGTATCACCACCAGTGCCACTTGTTATGGGGACAAATGATTATGAAAACCAATGCCCCAGTAAAATAAAAAAAGGTTCTCTTGATCCCAAAGGACCAAGCCCCAGACCCAGGTCAATATACAAATCAGATCTTACCCACAAATCACGCTGTTGCCAATCCTTTAGATTTTAGAATCTAAAGGTTTATTCATGAAAGGAAAAAGATGTAAATGAGAGCTATAATTGGTTAAATGGAATCAATTACATACAGTAATGACAAAGTTCTTGGTTCAGGCTTGTATCAGTGATGAAATAAATTACTGGTTCAAAATCAAATTTCTGGAATGCATCCCCAGCTGGGATGGGTCATCAGTCCTTTGTTCAGAGCTTCAGTTTGTAGGAAAGTCCCTCCAGAGGTAAGAAGCAGGATTGAAGACAAGATGGAGGAGAGGCCTCAGCCTTTTATACTCTTTTCCAGGTGTAAGAGCATCTCTTTGTCCTTACTGTGGAAAATTACAGCAAAATGGAGTCTGGAGTCACATGGGCCAGTCCATGCATACTTTGCTGAGTTGCAAAGCGTATTTGCCTTCTCTCAATGGGTCAGTTGTACAGCTGATGGTCCTTAATGGGCCATCAAGCAGGTTAGGCAGAGCTAACACCAATTTGTCTGGGAAGTTTACCAGAAGCATAGCATGAGTTTGAAATACAGACAGTATAGAGCCAATATTCATAACTTCAACTACAAAATTGCTACACACATATAGACAGCATAATCATAACCAGCGAACCATAACCTTGGCTTAGACACCTCATTTGACCCCCTTTATACAAGATTTGGTGCCCCTACAGGACTTTGGTTGCAACCATGTTCTATATGGTCCCAGTTCAAATCAATAACGTGACAGCTTGTCATGGAGGGGTGAGAGCAGGTGTGGTTCCCCCAGCTCCCTCCGAAGGCCCTGCGGAGACCGGCTGCTGGATTCCCGCACTGCCCGGGCCACCTGGGAAAGAGAAGTTGGCTCCGAATTCACCCGCATACAACCCTTAGGGTCAATTGCACCATCTCCTCCAACCACCCCCAACCGCGTTGTAAGGAGACAGGCTTCTCATCCGGATTAGTGACCTGGGACCCGGCTGGGGTAGGACACCTCACTCACTCGGAGCTAACACCGTTAAGGCAGCTGCTATCCCTAGTGACAGCATGGTGAGGTTTTCAGGCAGGCTGGGACACGACTGGGCTGGGCCCCAGACTGAGCTAGGGCGAACGGGGCTGGGTCGCTATCAGGCAGCTCCAGAGAACAGAAACAGGACCGGCTCTAGGCACCAGCAAAACAAGCACCTGCTCGGGGCGGCACATTCCCAGGGGCGGCACAACGGCTGCTAGAAGTGGTGGAGGCGCAGCTGGGCCCGCATGGCCTCAGCCGCACAGTGAAGGGCGCAGGACATCTGCAGCACGCGGGTGCCGCTCACCACCTCGGCCAGGTTGTCGTGGCGCACCTCGCCCATGCCGGCCGTGTCGATGAGCAGGCGCAGCGCCCGTAGCTCACCCCCTTCACCCGCAGGATGTCCGGGGACTTGGCCACCAGCACCGACTTGTGGGCGCGGATCCGCCGGCCGGACACTTCGATCACCAGGTCCGGCTCCTCCGAGACCAGCTGCTGCGGGCTCCAGGGCTGCGCTCCAGCCTGTGGACAGTAAGTGCCAGACGGCGGCCGGGCGATGTCGCCTCCTCCCGCCTCGGACTCAGACACGTGTTGTTAATCTCCCGCTGGCTCTTCCCCACCCGGCTGCAGGAGGAGGCTGCTCCGGGACCCTGCTGCGGGGCTTTGTCCCCCGCCCCGGGCAAAGGGAAGCACAAGGAGGAGCTGAAACCGCTGGGAGCTTGGAAAGGGAGCGCGGCGCTTTCCCCACCCCCGCTCGCCTCGTCCCCAGCTGATGCGTTTCCTTCCATGGAGCCGGGCGGCTGCCGGCTGCCCCTGCTTCTCTCCGCCTCCCCCAGAGCTTTCCCCGGTGGGCCGAGCTGCTGCTCCGCTCCTCCGCAGAGCCTTTCTGGACAGGCCTTTGCCTCGCTGATATTCCCATCACCCGGACAAAGGACACAGGATAGGACTGGGCTCTCCATGGCTGGACCTGGCTAATGTCCCCGCCCCCCCCCCCACACACACACACACTCCCAGCTCAGCAGCACAATCAACCGCCCCTTCGCCTTCCTCTTCTCCTTCCGCCCCCTTTGCCTTTTTTTCCTTTGCGGTTTAACGTTACTGTGGGTTTTCCTTGCTCAACTCTCCTTCTTGGCACATGGTCAATTTCCGCCTTGTTTCCCAGCCTGGCCTCCTCTCACATGCTGACAGCAGAAAGAGGTGTGGGGCAGCCGTCCTTGCAGCCACTCGCTGCTGAACTTTTCAACTCCACTAATTTCAACATTGGTTAGATCTCTGTAACCATCATATGTTTGCTGCAGCTTGATCGCTCAGACTTTCCGTGAGCGGAATTGACAGATCAATGCATAGTAATAAAATATCTCACTTCCTGTTCCTTGGGGGAGTTGGATTTTTTTTCCTGGAGCAATTTAATTTTCTATAAGCCCTTTTCCTATTTTTTTCTTCAGAGTAAGCGACACATGTTCTTTAACAAGTGAAAGATCACTGAGTTTTAACCGTTTTGATTTACCTAGATGTTCGTGTCAGCCTGAATGCAACTCCCAAGATCAGTTTGACTAATTGCACTGTTTTATTTCAGCTCAAAGAGGAACTAAATATTTTCCTTGGACTTTCTGCTCTGAAATTTGTAGCAACAGAGTCAACTAAACATGCTGATGTGTGATTATATTCTGCGATTATTTCCCCAATATGCAAACATGTGTAAAAGCCAAAAAAAAGGGGGGGCACCAAAAATTTTTTTGCTTCGGGTGGCAAAAACCCGAGAGCCGGCCCTGAACAGAAACACCTTAAACAAAAACCCTTGTGTCTTTTGTCTCAAAGCTGCCACCCGCCGGGATCACCCGCCGAGTGGACTGCACAGCCGTGAGTGTCTCTTCACTGTAGGAGGCTGCCCGAGGGTGGGCTGGGGTGGGGCAGGGACTGGGGTGGATTGGCCGTTCAAAGGAAGGCAGAGAGCATGAGGCAGAAGAATACGGTCCTTTGCATTATTTTTCTACCGCAACACCGCCCCCCACATGGCAAAGTGCGTGCACAGAAGGTAAATATTAGTGTATATATATCATACCCCTCCCCCACCCCGTGTCTGACTTGCTTGTTTAGACCAGAGGCTCCCAACCCTCCTCCCAACCTGGGATGGGGGGAGTTACTATTTTTCATTTCCTGGGCAGATTACGCAGCTCTGTTAATTTGTTCCCTTTTTCCTGAGTTGATGGTGAATTTTGCTCTATGACAAGTCCTAAAATCCTGGGCTGGAGCAGAAAGAGGCGATGCAGACTGGAGGACTGAGTAGCGGGGAGGCGGTTGTGTGCTGGTCTCGTGAGAGACAGAGTCTAGTACTTGCAGAATTCCTCCTCCTTCCACCCCGAGTCGCTCCTAGGAGCCTGCGGTTCCTGCCACAGCCCCCGGGAGGTTTTTGTCGAGCTCCCCTGCTGTTTCGTGTCACTGTGTCGCTCAGGGCGCAGTAATAGGTCGCGGAGTCGCTCAGTTCACTGGACGGTTTCCGCAGGTGGAAGGATTTGTGCTGTTTATCGTGTGTGGCATCAAACCCTTTTCTGATCCCTTCATCCGAGTTCTCCCGTCCCAGGTCCCTCAGGAAGAGCCTGGGGGGCTGGCTGGGGAACTGCACGTACCAGAAGAGATAGGGAGAAACAGCCTCATAGGTGCAGTTAACAACCACAGATTCTCCTTGGGAGATCAGGACGCTGCCTTTGGTTTGGGTGACTGGTTCTCCATTGCTCTGTCCTGCGCGGGGAAAATAGCGTATTGTGCGCACCCAAATGTAACAGCAACAAAATAGATACACAGACAAAATAAAAACATAATAATATAAACACTCAGACTAGAGGCACAGTATATATAGAGAGACATAATAGCAGCTTAATGATACAAAGTTAATATACACATAACAGACTTATAGTAATGGAAACATGCTAAATACATAGAAATATAATAATATAATAGTTACGTTGATATATAATTGAAACACATAGGAATAATAAGAACATTGTAGATACATTCAGATATAATAGAAAGACAACAGACAGATATAATATAAACGTATTAGGTACATTCAGATACAATAGTAACAAGTTGAAAGAAAGTAACATAACAGAAATAGTACATAGAAACATATTAGATACAGGGAGGCACAATAAATGCATGATACATGCACTCAGATAAAATAAATACAATTGATGGAGAGAGATATGATACAAATACAATACTGTACATACATTCTGATATAATAGAAACATAATAGGTACGAGAAGACATAATAGGAATATACCATTTCAACTCCGTTCTAATAGAAATATAGTAGATACAGACATCATGTAGACATCACAGATACACTGAGATATAATTGAAATACAAGGCATACATAATACAGACATACTACATAAGCACAGATATAATGTATTGTATTTCCATGCATAATATAGACATATAAGCACACACAAGTTTTTAGGCACTGTCAATATCAAATTATGCGTACACGCGTAGCAGCTGGAAAATTACAATGGGAACAGGCTGAGGGATGGAATCACACTTACTTAGGACAGACAGCATCAGCACAGCTGTGACCCAAGATAAAGGCATCCTTGGGTCTTCTTGGAATATGGGACAGAGAGAGAGAGAGAGATGGGTTCTCTTTGATCGTGGTTTCTGCAGAGAAGAGAAGGGAAGGATTTTCCCCGTTAGTTGATGGTTTAGAAGAGCCGATTGTGTCTCTTTGGTGGAGCGCCTCCCGTTTGAATAGCCGCACAGGAGTGACTGTCTCTACTCTCTAAAGTGCTTCAGAAATGATGCTGCCAGAGATGGAAATTGTTTGAAGGATTACAAGGGGAGGTGGTGGGAGGGACCGTGTTAAGAGAGAAGAGGAAAATACCGTGTTGTTTTATTGCCCGGGGCAACATCGCCCCCACGTGGCAAAAATAATTTCACTGCTGGGAAATTTTAGAAGCAGAAGCGAAGTTTCTCATCTCTTTGCAGCCAGTCAAGCAGCCATTTCTATGGTGTAGGTGGGTATTTCTTCCTGCATGATCTGGGTGGGTTTATGAAAAATCCATTTCATTATGATATTACTCTGTGCGTGTGTATATACACACTGTATGAACTAAAAAGCCCAGACATATATAATGTGTGTCTGTGATTGTGCATCTATTATGCGTACCACAGGGAGACCTTATGTTTAGATATATTCCTGATTTTAAGTTAAATTGTGTTCCGTCTTATTCCCCGTAATGCCAGAGATCGTACATCCCGCTTTAAGGGAAATCAGAGGGCTGACTAATGAGCAGAAATGTTATTCTATATTCTTTATATGGAAAATACCCCCAGTCCCCATGACTTCCCACCTCCATGAATCCCATACAGCTGACTACATAGAAGTGACTGTCTCTGCTCTGCAAATGCTTCTGGTTGGTGCTGCCAGAGATGCTCGCGTTTGAAGGCTTAGTGGCAGGTGGGTTGGTGGCAGAAGGGAACAGAACCTGTGGGGTGGGAAAATATTGTCATTTGTATTATTTCTTAGACTCCGCATTGCCCCCTAGGAACAAAGTGGGGAGGGATAGCTCAGTGGTTTGAGCATTGGCCTGCTAAACCCAGGTTTGTGAGTTCAATCCTTGAGGGGGCTACTTAGGGGTCTGGGGCAAAATCAGTATTGGTCCTGCTAGTGAAGGCAGGGGGCTGGACTCGATAACCTTTCAAGGTCCCTTCCAGTTCTGGGAGATGAGATATCTCCTTTAAAAAAAAAAAGCGTCTGCAGGAGGGGGGTGGGAATCATGGTACCAAATGGGGGCTTCTGGTAACTTTGCCAGTCAGGCAGCTTTCTGTACACATCTATCCCAAAACACAGAGGACTTTCCCTCTCATCTATCTCTTGGTAGGCAGTGTGGGGTCGTTTTACTACAGCAACACAGCGATTGTTTTATAAATAATCCGGATATATTCTTTCTTTCTTTATTTATTTCTTTTCACATGCCAATAATATTCACATTCAAATAATGTCATGGGAAACCTTGGTTTATATTCATGGATTTTTTTAACCTCTTATTGTGCTTCATGGTTCTCTCTGAAAGGGATTTTCCTAGAACTTTTCCCGAAGGATCAAATCTCACTTGTCACCTAGGAAAACAATCAGGCGTACCGAGACCATGGTAAATTCGGCCCCAAATGTTTTAGTTATCTCTTGTCTTCCCTGATCGCCCCTCTCCTCTCCCCAACATGGAAACAATCCCATATCCCCCCGCCCCATATCCCCCCGCCCCATTGACTACAAACACAGCCTGAAGTGTAGTATTTATTGTTCGGGCGTAGTCTCTAAGGTATCACAAGAACTCCTCCTTGTTTTTGATCATACTAACACAGCTAAACCTCTGAAACTTGCATAGACACTGAATTTAGTCGTATGAAGTGGAAATCCATCAACTTTATGAAAGAACTTGTGCAGATAAAGAGAGGCATCATTTTCCTTTCCAAATGTAAAGAGACATCATACCAAAAGGACTGAAAGTAACAAATCCATTACAATCAACATACCACACATACGATGCTGAGAGATTGTGCCACACACTCTCAAAGAAACTGCGGAACCACCTGATCAACATCCTATACAGCAAACAGGAGAAGATCAAGAATGAGCTCTCAAAACTGGAGACTCTCATAAAAAACCCTACCTTCCACACAAACTCCCTCGTGGCTAGACTTTACAAAAACTAGACAGGCCATTTACAAAACACTTTACTTCTCTACGGAGGAAAAAGGACATAAAACTATCTAAACTCCTACATGCCACAAGAGGCCACAACAGTGGTACCCTTAACTCACTCAACAATATTGTTAATCTATCCAGCTATACTCTTAGCCCGGCAGAAGAGTTTGTCCTATTTCAGGGCCTCTCCTTCTGCCCAACCAAACCCATGAACATGATACAGTTCTGCAGTGACCTGGAATTCACCATCTCTGACTCAAGGCATATTTCCACCATACCACTGAATTGCACACTAACCCACAGAAACCTTCCTACCAGCTGACATTGTGGAAAAGCAGCGTTACTTGCCCCATAACCTCAGCTGTGCATAACACAACGCTATCTGTGATGTTGCACCCCATAATGTATTATTAAAATATGCTTATGAGTATAAATATGACATCACTGGAATATGTTTTATGCTACATATGCCATGTTGTTACATATCTTTGCAAAGGTCATGTTCTACTGAATGTATTCATCTTATTCGTGTGATCATTTTTATATCTGAAGTTGTAAGCGTTGGCTCAATGCTTGTAATTAAAGTGTTTGCTGTAGGAAGCACCTAAGGCAGATTTGGCCAACATTGTGTGAAGGGGTTATTCAAGTAATTGGGAGTCCTTGGCTAACAGTGGACCTTGAGAGATGCCAATCCACATCTGAGCTTTCCTGGAAACATTCAAACTAACATGTAAATAATGGCGTTGGCCTGTAAAGAACTGAGTCATGCATGGACATGTGACTTGCCCATGTGACTCCAAAATTCCATCTTGTAGCTGTGAGTCTGCACAGAAGAACACAAAGGGTTTCCACCCACAAGAGAAAGACTAAATAAGGCCTGGGAAACCCCTCCATTTTGTCTTCAGCAGGCTCAAGAGATAGCCTTTCCACCCCAGAGAGATGCCTGAAAGACACTGGAACAAAGGACAGTAACTACAGGGGAGTGAGTGATTTCTGGACCCAGAATAGAAAGGAGTCTAGTCTGTCAAAGAAGCTTATTGGAACATCTCTGAGGGTGAGATTTACCTGCATTTAGTTTCCTACTGTATTTGACTTAGACTTGTGTGTTTTTGTTTTATTTTTCTTGGTAATTTACTTTGTTCTAAGCAACAGAGGGTCCTGTGGCACCTTTGAGACTAACAGAAGTACTGGGAGCATAAGCTTTCGTGGGTCAGAACCTCACTTTTTCAGATGCAAGTAATGGAAATCTCCAGAGGCAGGTATATATCAGTGTGGAGATAACGAGGTTAGTTCAATCCACAACCTCAGAAACCACCCTGACATTATCATCAAAGAGGCTGATAAAGGAGGGGCTGTTGTCATCATGAACAGGTCTGACTACCAGAAGGAGGCTGCCAGACAACTCTCCAATACCAAATTCTACAGGCCGCTTTCCTCAGATCCCACTGAGGAATACACTAAGAAACTGCACCATCTACTTAGGACACTCCCTACACTAACACAGGAACAAATCAACATACCCTTAGAGCCCCGACCGGGGTTATTCTATCTACTACCTAAGATCCACAAACCTGGAAATCTTGGCCGCCCCATCATCTCGGGCATTGGCACTCTCACTGAAGGACTGTCTGGATATGTGGATTCCCTACTCAGACCCTACGCCACCAGCACTCCCAGCTATCTCCGTGACACCACAGATTTCCTGAGAAAACTACAATGCATTGGTGACCTCCCAGAAAACACCATCCTAGCCACCATGGATGTAGAGGCTCTCTACACAAACATCCCACATACAGATGGAATACAAGCTGTCAGGAACAGTATCCCTGATGATGACACAGCACAACTTATTGCTGAGCTCTGTGACTTTATCCTCACGCACAATTATTTCAAATTTGGTGACAATATATACCTCCAGACCAGTGGCACCGCTATGGGCACCCGCATGGCCCCACAATATGCCAACATTTTTATGGCTGACCTGGAACAACGCTTCCTCAGCTCTCGTCCACTCATGCCCCTTCTCTACCTACGCTATATTGATGACATCTTCATCATCTGGACCCATGGGAAGGAGGCCCTGGAAGAATTCCACCATGCTTTCAACAGCTTCCACCCGACCATCAACCTCAGCCTGGACCAATCTACACGGGAGGTCCACTTCCTGGACACCACCATACAAATAAGCGATGGCCACATTAACACCACCCTATACCAAAAACCCACCGACCGCTACGCCTACCTTCATGCCTCCAGCTTCCACCCCGGTCACACCACACGATCCATCGTCTACAGCCAAGCACTGAGGTACAATCGCATCTGCTCCAACCCCTCAGACAGAGACCAACACCTACAAGATCTTCACCAAGCATTCTCAAAATTACGATACCCACACAAGGAAATAAAGAAACAAATCAACAGAGCCAGACGTGTACCCAGAAGACTCCTGCTACAAGACAGGCCCAGAAGAGAAACCAACAGAACTCCACTGGCCATCACCTACAGTCCTCAGCTTAAACCTCTCCAACGCATCATCAGTGATCTACAACCCATCCTGGACAATGATCCCTCACTTTCACAGACCTTGGGAGGCAGGCCAGTCCTCGCCCACAGACAACCTGCCAACCTTAAGCATATTCTCACCAGCAACCACGCATCGCACCATAAAAACTCTAACTCAGGAACCAACCCATGCAACAAACCTCGATGCCAACTCTGCCCACATATCTACACCAGCAACACCATCACTGGACCTAACCAGATCAGCTACAACATCACCGGCTCATTCACCTGCACATCCACCAATGTTATATATGCCATCATATGCCAGCAATGCCCCTCTGCTATGTACATTGGCCAAACTGGACAGTCACTACGCAAGAGGATAAATGGACACAAGTCAGATATCAGGAATGGCAATATACAAAAACCTGTAGGAGAACACTTCAACCTCCCTGGCCACACAATAGCAGATGTTAAGGTAGCCATCTTACAGCAAAAAAACTTCAGGACCAGACTCCAAAGAGAAACTGCTGAGCTGCAGTTCATCTGCAAATTTGACACCATCAGATCAGGATTAAACAAAGACTGTGAATGGCTATCCAACTACAGAAACAGTTTCTCCTCCCTTGGTGTTCACACCTCAACTGCTAGCAGAGCACCTCACCCTCCCTGATTGAACTAACCTCGTTATCTCCACACTGATATATACCTGCCTCTGGAGATTTCCATTACTTGCATCTGAAGAAGTGAGGTTCTGACCCACGAAAGCTTATGCTCCCAGTACTTCTGTTAGTCTCAAAGGTGCCACAGGACCCTCTGTTGCTTTTTACAGATTCAGACTAACACGGCTACCCCTCTGTTACTTTGTTCTGTCTGTTAATACTTGGAATCACTTAAATCCTACTTTTTAAATTTAATAAAATCACTTTTACTTATGAATTAACCCAGAGCAAGTATTAATACCTGGCGGAGCAAACAACTGTGCATATCACTCTATCAGTGTTATAGCGGGCAAACAATTTATGAGTTTACTCTGTATACGCTTTAATTTAGAGTAAAACAGATTTATTTGAGGTTTGGATCCCTTTGGGATCTGGGTATCGGGGTGTTGGAGACAGGAACACTTCTTAAGCTGTTTTCAGTTAAGCCTGCAGCTTTTGGGGGATGTGGTTCGGACCTGGGTCTGGGTTTGTAGCAGGCCAGTGTGTCTGGCTCAACAAAGCAAGGGACTGAAGTCCCAAGCTGCCAGGGAAAACGGGCTCAGCGGTAGTCCCAGCACATCAGGTGGCAGTCCCAAGAAGGTTGCTGTGACCCAACCCGTCACACCATCCACAGCCTCAGAAACTCTGATATTATAATAAAAAAGGATGACAAAGGAGGTGCTGTCGTTATCATGAATAGGTTGGACTATGAACAAGAGGCTGCTAGACAACTCTCTCACACCACATTCTACAGGCCATTACCCTCTGACCCCACTGAGGATTAACAAAAGAAACTACACCATCTGCTCAAGAAAAGCCCTGAATAAGCACAGGAACAAATCTACACACACACACCCCTAAGCACCGACCAGGGGTATTCTATCTGCTATCCAAGATCCATAAACCTGGGAATCCTGGATGCCCCATCATCTCGGGCATTGGCACCCTGACAGCAGGATTGTCTGGCTATGTAGACTCTCTCCTCAGACCCTACACTACCAGCACTCCCAGCTATCTTCAAGACACCACTGACTTCCTGAGGAAACTGCAATCCATTGGTGATCTTCCAGAAAACCATCCTAGCCACTATGGATGTAGAAGCCCTCTGCACCAACATTCCACAAAAAAATGGACTACAAGCCATCAGGAACAGTATCCCCGATAATGTCATGGCAAACCTGGTGTCTGAACTTTGTGACTTTGTCCTCACCCACAACTATTTCACATTTGGGGACAATGTATACCTTCAAGTCAGCGGCACTGCTATGGGTACCCGCATGGCCCCACAGTATGCCAACATTTTTATGGCTGACTTAGAACAACGCTTCCTCAGCTCTCATCCTCTAGTGCCCCTACTGTACTTGTGCTACATTGATGACATCTTCATCATCTGGACGCATGGAAAGGAGGAAATCCACCAGGATTTCAATCATTTCCACCCCACGATCACCCTCAGCCTGGACCAGTCCACACAAGAGATCCACTTCCTGGACACTACACTGCAATTAAGTGATGGTCACATAAACACCACCCTACCGACCTCTATACTTACCTATATGCCTCCAGCTTTCATCCAGACCACATCACATGATCCATTGTCTACAGCCAAGCTCTAAAATACAACCACATTTGCTTCAATCCCTCATACAGAGACAAACATTTACAGGATCTCTATCAAGCATTCTTAAAAATACAGTACCCACCTGGTGAAGTGAAGAAACAGATTGACAGAGCCAGAAGGGTACCCAGAAGTCACCTACCACAGCACAGGCCCAACAAAGTAAGTAACAGAACGCCACTAGCTGTCATCTTCAGCCCCCAACTTAAAACTCTTCAGCACATCATCAAGGATCTACAACCTATCCTGGAGGATGATCCCGCACTCTTACAGACCTTAGGAGACAGGTCAGTCCTCTCTTAAAGGCAGCCTCCCAACCTGAAGCAAATACTCACCAGCAACTACACACCACGGAACAGAAACAGTAACCCTGGAACCAATCCCTGCAACAAACCCCGTTTCCAACCCTGTCCACATATCTATTCAAGGGACACCATCATAGGACCAAACCACATCAGCCACACCATCAAGGGCGTGTTCACCTGCACATCTACCAATATGATATATGCCATCACGTGCCAGCAATGCCCCTCTGCCATGTACATTGGCCAAATCGGACAGTCTCTATGCAAAAGAATAAATGGACACGAATCAGACATCAAGAACTGTAACATTCAAAAACCAGTAGGAGAGCACTTCAATCTCCCTGCTCACTCAATACCAGATCTTAAAGTGGCAATTCTTCAACAAAAAACTTCAAGAACAGACTTCAACGAGAAACTGCAGAACTGGAATTAATTTGCAAACTTGACACCATCAAGTTACACCTGAATAAAGACTGGGAGTGGTTTGGTTCAAAACAAAAAGTAATTTTCGCTCTGTTGATACTCACCTCTTCTTGTCAACTGTTGGGAATGGGCCACATTCACCCTGATTGAATTAGCCTTGTTAGCACTGACCCCCCACTTGGTAAGGCAACTCCCATCTTTTCATGTGCTGTATATTTATACCTCCCTATTGTATTTTTCAGTCCATGCATCTGATGAAGTGGGTTATAGCCCACGAAAGCTTATGCCCAAATAGATGTGTTGGTCTCTAAGGTGCCACAAGGACTCCCCGTTGTTTTTGCACACTAACCCGGCTACCCCTCTGAAACCTTTTCCAAAAGAGTTAATCCCTACTGCACAATTAATTATCAATTGCAAAAGGCGGGCATTACCAGGCAGTGAAGTGAAATCTCATTAATTTGCACTGAATACTCGCTAAATGGAGGGAGTTTTGTTTTGCTACATTTGGGAATCATTTTCTTCACAGTTTTATCTGTTTGTCCATCTGTTGGTCCCTCATCACACAAACATCGAAGTATCTGGGAATATTGTAGTTACTTTCTTGGTTTCACCTTTAAACCTGCTTCATCTTTTTTCTTTACTGAATCTGGATGCCTTATAATACTGCCAAAGAGTCCAACTTTCTCACGTTTAAGGAACAGCCAATCCCTGTATGGTGTGGTAAGGAAGGAGATCTTAGTAGTACCTTATTTCAAAAGACTAGGCTATTTTACATGGTTTGCCTACAGGATTTGGCTGCTAAAACATTCAGGTGATGGGGAACATTATAAAAATGGTGATAGATCGGTGGATGGGTGGATAGATAACGGGCCGGGTAGGATAAACCAGTGGAGGTTTCACGTGACAGGGAAACTCACAGCGTGACATAAAACAAATTGACCTCAACATGAGTCCGTCTTTTGACTTAAGCTATCTCGGGCTCAGACCCTGAATTCGGATTTTCGAAGGGGCCTGAGGGAGTTAGGTGCCCTAATGCCGCTGAACTGCGTCTTTCTCTAGATTTCTTTAGAACTCGCCCCGCTTAAATGTTCTCTTCCCCCTTTCTGGTTTCTTACCTTCTCCTCCCCACCCTCTCCCCCGCGACTTGTTACCCACCCCACCAACACACACTAGCTACCAGCCCCGGAGTAGGGGATTTATTGTACGGGAGCCTCCCCTGGCTGTCCCACTGTGTCGCTCCGAGCACAGTAATACACAGCTGCGTCTGCGAGCCGCACCCTGCGCAGGGCGAAGGTGCTGTTTTCTTTGTCCTTGGAGATGTGCAAGGTTCCCTCTGGGTCGGGGCTGTGAGCGGTTCCACTGAATCCAGTCACTATAAATTCGGGGCCTCGGTTCGGAAACTGCCGGTACCAGAATATATTATCAGCTCTGGCTGAGGGGTGAGAACAGGTGAGGTTCAGTTCGGCTCCCTCCAAACCTTCTGCCGAGACCGGCTGCTGGATCTTGGCTCTGCCTGGAGCGCCTGGGAAAGAAAACCAGACAGAGAATTAAGTTAGTGGGTATTAAATGTCTAAGGAATTTTAGTAGTAAAATCATCCTTCCTGAGACTGCCATGCCTGTTTAAACATCTAGGAAGAGGGAGGGAAGGAGGGAAGGGGGGACAGAGGTGGTGTACTGGGTTAGATGGATGGATGGATGGATGGATGGATATTGGAAACACGAAATCTTACTCAAAACAAGAACCAGCACAATCGCTGAGCCCCCGATTGTTCCCATCCTCAGAAAAATCTGGATTTCTCTGCTCTTCTGCAGGACTCAGGCCCTTGTCTCTCTCTCCAGCCCCGAGGACAGTCAGTGAGACAGAAGCTCGGTCCTTTTTTCTTACAGCTGCAAACCCAAGGGAGAGAGACGCATGCAATGATGCTGCTGCTTTATTTTGGGATGTCACTGCTGGTGCCAATCACACAAAGCCCCTTCTGTGTCTCTGCTTGGCAAGTGCCCTGTGTCTGCCAGGAGGCGGCTCAGACAGGGTGACATGGGAGCTAGACTGCATGAAAAAGCCAAGGGGTGAAATAGACCCATGGGTCTCGCGTCTACACGGAGCGCTTCTGCTTGGACTGCAGCGCCCTCTGCCCGGCAACTGTAGAAGTGTTCAACAGAACCGCCCCTCCTCCCCCACAGATTAATTTTCCCAAGTGAGTTCGTCTCTGCTGCACACACGGCTCGTTTGCAAACGGCGGGTGTTGTCAGGCAGTCCCAGTGCAGTACTAATTTACCCTGATTTCCAGCTAAATCGTGAGAGATTATTAAAGCAGAATGGGATGACTAATTAATTAGGCAATAATCGGGGTTTCCCCCCAGTAATATTTTTGGCCAGATGGAAGAAAAGGAGGATGTTGTAGGGTGGAGCTGTATAAGATATTGTCCTTGCAGTTGGAGTGAGACGGGTTTTTGGTTTGTTTGTGCCATGGTTTTACATTTTACTGGGCTTCAGATTTCTCTCCGAAGAGGATTTTCTTAGATCTTTGCCAGAGTATCAGACCTCACCAGTCGCCTCGATTCATAATTAGGGACACAGACCTTTGTAAATTCTGCCTTAATTGTTTTATTAATTTCTTTTTTTTCTACTCTGATCACCCTTGCTTCCCACCCTCCGCTCGGAAACACACCCCACATCCCTCCTCCCCCCCCCACCCCGGAGTGAGATACTTATTGTACGGGGGCCGCCCCTGGCTGTCCCACTGTGTCTCTCAGAGCACAATAATACACCGCTGCGTCTGCCAGCCTCGCCCTGCGCAGGGACAATGTGCTGGATTTTCTGTCTTCAGGAATGTGCAAAGCTCCCTCTGGGTCGATGCTGTTAACGATTCCCTGATATCCCGAGACTATATACTGGGGCCCTCGGCTCGAGAACTGCCGGTACCAAAATATAGTTTCAGTTGTGAGGGAACCGTGAGAGCAGGTGAGGTTCAGTTCGGCTCCCGCCAAAGCTTCTGCGGAGCGCGGCTGCCGGATCTCGGCTCTGCCCGGGGCGCCTAGGAGAGAAAATGCAGCAGCGAATTAATTTAGTGGGCATGAAACTTCCAGTGTTTTTTATGTCGCCAAACCCCATCCTTTCCCTGTGCCTGCCAGGGGGGTTAGAAGAGCGCAGAAGGGAGAACGCGGAAGGGTAGAGAGAGATTGGAAAATGTGTGATCTTCCTGACCTGAAACAAAAACCAGCACAAGCGCCAAGCCCAGCATTGGTACCATGGTCACAGGGGAATCTCGGGGTCTCTGCTCCTCCCCGGGATCAGCCCCTGGTCTCGCTGCCTTGCCCTGCGCCAAATGGAGAGAGGGAAGCGTTGCCCGTTTCCGAGAGCGGGGAGGACTAAATAACAGGCCAAGATGCTGCTGCCGGAGCTGGAGGTGTGAGGGACTCGGGGAGAGGCGCATAAACACGGTTTTCCCTCTCTGTCTTTGAGCTGCCTTTCGTCTGAGCCTCCAAAACTGCGTCTGTCAGGAGGCGGGCTCGGTCTCGGGCTCGGGATGGGGGCAGGGGACCTCAATCGACTTCATGAAAAGCCAGGTGAAGCAGTAGACCGAGGTGTCATTATGTCCATATAGGGACCCGTTTTTGCTTGTACTGCAGCGACGCCTGGCGGTGATAGATGGATGGAGAGATAGCTCTGGGGGTGGATAGATAAGAACGGCCATACTGGGTCAGACCAAAGGTCCATCTAGCCCAGTATCCTGTCTTCCGACAGTGGACAGTGCCAGGTGCCCCAGAGGGAATGAACAGAACAGGGAATCATCAAGTGATCCATCCCCTGTCGCCCATTCCCAGCTATTGGAAAACAGAGGCTAGGGACACCATCCCTGCCCATCCTGGCTAACAGCCATTGATGGACCTATCCTCCATGAATTGATCTAGTTCTTTTTTTTTAACCTTGTTATAGTCTTGACCTTCACAACATCCTATGGAAAAGGTTGAGGGGGGCGTGGGGGAAGTGCTTGCGGATGTCTTGGAAGGGTTTATTTACTTCCATGGTTTTACCCTTCCCTTTACTGCTCTTCTTAATTCCCTCTGAAAGAGACTTTCATAGAAGTTTTCCAAAGTACCACTTCTCACCAATCGCACGTGTAAATAATTAGGCGCAGAGAGGTGTTTTTTTGTAAATTTGGCCCTAAATGTTTTAGTCCTCTCTTTTAGTTCTCCCTGGTCGCCACTCTCCCCCGGGCACCCACTGAAGCGTCTGCTCACACCAGAAGTGAGCAGCCGCTGGATGTCCCACTGTGTCCCTCCGAGCACAGAAATACACCCAGCCTCACACGGCGCCGGGCCAGAGGGCTGGGATCTCTCTCGGCGGATATGTGCAGGGCTCCCGCCGGCTCGGGGCTCTTAGTGGTTTCCTTTTACCCGCTAACTACAAACTGGGGTCCCGGGTCCGGGAGCTGCCGGTACCAGACTGTGCTGTCACCCGCCTTGGTGGAGGGCTGGGAGCAGGTCAGGTTCAGTTCGGCTCCTTCCCAAACTTCTGCGGAGCCCGGCTGCTGGATCTCGGCTCTGCCCGGGGCCACTAGGAGCGAAAACCAGCAAGAGAATTGATTCAGTGCGCGTGAAACTTCCGAGGGACCCTAGGGGTAAATCCCCTTTCACCAGCCCCCATCCAGTGACTGCTCTGGGTGTTTCGAAGGCCGGAGGGGGGGGGTGCAGGGGGAAGGAGAGAGAGGTGTGGCTGGATAGAGAGAAAGAAGAAGAGGAGTGTGTATATGGAGCGATGGGGGTGCATTTGGTGAGGTGGGGGGATGTAGGGTGGAGGAGACAGGGGTTGGGCACGACAGAGATTGGGGGAAACTGTTGATTTACTCACTGATAACCATCAGCCCAGTCGCTAACACGGGGGCTGTTGAAGCCTTCCCGTGTCCGCGATGTGTATGTGTCGAAATGTAAAAGCCACACTCCACTGTGAAACATTTACACGGTGCCTGCAGGGAGGGGGCTGCCCTTTTTCTCTCGCCAGCCCCCGAGACAATCACAGAGAGCGGAGCTCTGAGCGTTTCCTTTCAGCAACAACCCAAAGGTAGAGAGCAAAGACATGCGATGGTGCCTTGCCTGCCGCTCCTGTCTCTCTCTGCTGGTAACCGCCAGTTGTGACAGGTTAACTCCCGCCTCGACCCTGCAAATCGCCGATTATCAGGGGCTCAGGCCACTACAGCGAAATCTCACTAATTTACTTGCAACTCGCGCCAAACAGTGGGCAGTTATTCAAACGAATGAGTTTGGGGTAACTCGGCCAATAACCAGCTCCCCCGAGCAGCACTAGTGCCAAAGGAGGATGTTGCTGTCTGTCTGTCTGTCTATGGGTCGATGTTTCTCTCCTCGGCACTTAAATATTCCTCCACCCCAAAGTGTCAGTTTCCCTGTAGACTAGGAACTTTCCCCTGATGATCCCGGTAGAGTTTGTGTGTGAGGTTGTTCGACTTTATTGGTGTTACGCTCATTTTGTTTCATGCTATTCCGTATAATGTCTACAAAAAGGTGAAGCCCTGGATTGAATCAAGCCGGTGAAGCTCAGAGCTAGCCGGTGACCAGAGAGATCTGATCCAAGTTCTGTGTTGGCGCCATTCCTCCCTTCCCCTCCTAGACCCCGGTACCTGCGCCACGGTGCTCCGCACAGACCCTGCGCGGTTTTTGCGCAGCTCCCCGGCCGGTCCGTGTCACTGTGTCGCTCGCGGCGCAGTAATAGGTCGCGGAGTCGCTCAGTTCGCTGGACGGTTTCCACAGGTGGAAGGATTTGTTCTTTTTATCGTGGGTGGCATCGAACCCTTTTCTGATCCCTTCATCCGAGTCCTCCCGTCCAACATCCCTCAGGAAGAGTGTGAGGGCCTGGCTGGGGAACTGCACGTACCAGAGGGGATAAGGAGTGACAGAAAATTGATAGGTACAATTCAGACGCACAGGTTCCCCTTGGGAGATGGTAACGCTGCCTTGAGTTTGGGTCACTGAGTCTGCTCCATAGATGCTCTCTGTGGGGGGAACAGAGCAGAACAGATCCACTCAGATAGAACAGAACCAAGCGAAGCTGAGACACTCCGAGACAACATCAATGTAACAGATACCAACAACACAGAGAAAACATGACCGATAAACACAGATATAGTAGAAACGCGGTAGAAAGTCTGCACGGAGAGACCATGCGAACATAAATGGATACAATCAGATACAACAGCAACATCATATTTAGACACGGATATGATAGAGAATATTGACACTCAGAGACAACAGAAACACAACACATGCAATCAGACATAATAGATACATTATAGTTATGCTCAGATATAATAAAGGGTATAAACAGTATAAACATAAGAGTTACAATCTGATATGGCACCTCGTGATATTAGGCATTGAAAGAAAGTAGATGATGAAGGCAGGATGAAGACATGGTTCGATAGAATGTAGCAAAGCTGAGAACTAAAACGTTACCCACTTAGAATAGCTGTGACTAGAACAGCGGAGAGCCAAACTGGAGCCATCCTTGGGTTAATGATTCTTTGACTAAACACCTCTAATTTCCTAATCCCGCAAGAATTAATTTGTCTCCGTCCGTGTCTACTAGCTCCCGTTTAGGGAAGGCAAGAATTCTATCCTATAAAAGGTGTCTGAACAATTAATTTTGTTTTTCTGAGCAGGAGCTGCCTGAACAGCATGAACCTAACTGCACAGGAGTGATTCTCTCTGCTCTGTAAATCCTTCTCAGTGGTACTGTCAGAAATGGGAACGTCTGAAAGGCAAAGGGGGGCAGGTGGATGTCAGGGGCGGGCAGAGAGCAGGGGACAGGAGAAGGCTGTTACTTGTATTATTATATATCTAGCACCACATCGGCCCCAAGCGGCAAAATGTGATCACAAATCGGAAATGATTGCAGCAGATATTCTTACAACTTTGCCTGTAAATCAGCCTTCCTTACAGAAAGAGTGAGCATAAGACAGTGACTCACTCTCTATCTGTTCATCCATATACACTGGGCAGGTGAAGATTCCTCAACTGCTCAGTACCAGTTTTTCCCTTTAGAACAGGAACTTCTCCGCTGTGATCATGGCAGAGTTCGTTTGTTTATTGATTTAGTTTTAGTGATTTTGAACGGTCTGGTTGCACTTTCCTTTCAGAAGGGGGCGGGGGAGGGGCAGCTTTCACCAGAGTTGCTAATGAGAGGGTGGATGTGTTCTGGTCTTCTTTTATTTTAATGGCTGATTCATGACATTCACCATCTTTTATGAGATGGTTAAACTCCGGATTAGGGCAAAAATGGAAAACACAGAGACCTAAGGAGTGTGTGAGAGATTTCTGTTTTAAATTCAGTGTTTGCAGAATTCCCCCTTCTGCTCCCGAGCCGCCCGCAGACCCCGGTGTCCGCCTCCCTCCTGCTCCGCACAGACCCAGCGAGGTTTTTGCGCAGCTCCCCGGCCGCTCGGTGTCACTGTGTCTCTCGCGGCGCAGTAATAGGTTGCGGAGTCGCTCAGTTCGCTGGACGGTTTCCACAGGTGGAAGGATTTGTTCTTTTTATCGTGGGTGGCATCGAACCCTTTTCTGATCCCTTCATCCGAGGACTCCCGTCCCAGGTCCCTCAGGAGGAGCCTGGGGGGCTGGTTGGGGAACTGCACGTACCAGAAGGGGTAAACAGTAACACTGGCAGAAAATTGATAGGTGCAGTTCAGACGCACCGGGTCCCATTGGGAGATCATAATGGTGCCTTCAGTTTGGGTCACTGAGTCTGCTCCATAGATGCCTTCTGTGGGAGGAACAGAGCAGAAAACAGACACACTCAGATAGAACAGAACTGGAGCTGAGACACTCCGAGAGAACACGATAAACAGATACAATAGAAGCGTAGTCGTTTCACTAAAAAACAAACAAAGAAACAGAAATCCAAAGTCTGCACGGAGAAACCATGCAAACATAAATGGATTCAATCAGATACAACAGCAACATCATATTTAGACTCGGGTATAATAGAGAATATTGACAGTCAGAGACAGAAGAAACACAACACATGCAATCAGATATAATAGATACGTTATAGTTATGCTCAGATATAATAGAGATCATTGACATTCTATAGACGGTACAAGCTTATTAGATACAATAGGAGCTGAGCACTTTACACAAAATAAAGTATGAAGACAGGATACAGATATGTCTCGATAGAATGTAACGAAGATGAGAACTAGAACGTTACTCACTTAGACAAACGAAGACTGTAACAGCGGAGAGCCAAATTGCAGACATTTTTGGCTCAATGATTCTTTGACTAAACACAGCTAATTTCATAATCCCGCAAGAATTGATTTGTTTTCGTGCCTAGTAGCTCCAGTTTGGGAAGACAAAAATTCTGGCCTTAAAAATGTGCCTTAAAATGAATGTTGTATCTCTCAGCAGGAGCTGTTAGAATAACATAAACCCAAATTCACAGGAGTGATTCTGTCTGCTATGTAAATCCCCGTCATTGATACCGTCAGAAAGAGGAGAGTCTGAAAGGCAAAGGGGGATAGATTGGCGCCAGGGGCGGGCAGAGATCAGGGTACAGAAGAACCGATTGTTACAAGTATTACTGTATCTATCTAGTACCACAGCGCCCCCAAGTGGCAAAATGTGATCACAGACTGGTGTTGTGAGAGGCTACCGGTGTGGTGCTTCTGCTTCCTCCTGTTGATATTACTCGGCTGCGTGCGTGTGTTCCCTCTTTGTGCTGCCCCAGCTCTGCGCAGATAGCTGATACAGCAGACCCGACGAGAACCCCCAATAACCACAGAGTCTACTAAGATACAAAGGCACCTCGGCCAGGTTTATTGCGACCCTGACACAATTTCAGTTCCCCGTAGATTACTTAGTCTACCGGGCATACTGCTAGAAAGTGCCGCTCGGCAATGGACTCAGCTCAGTGGCGGGACTTTCCACTGCCCCCTCAGCCGGACAAAGACACCACCCCAGGGACACATTCTTATACACAGGTACAAACAAGTTACACATCATTCCTGACGTATTGAGGTGCAACCCCTCTACGTAATAAGGTGCCGCCTCACACCTTGTACCTGTTGGTTCGATCAAAACAACTCTATCCATCATTTTACCCTTTTGCCCCTGTCATTGGGATGGGTCGGCCTGTTCCATGTTATCTGTGGAATGTTCCGGTATAGTGTGTCTTGGTACCATGTTTATACTGTAACTATGCAACATCAGCCCTTTCCTTGCCAACTTCTGTGAGCAGGGCCTGCCTCTTGCTCACAGCTTAACTTTGCTTCCTATTAGCAAAGTCTTGACCATTACTTTAGTTTGGTTCAGGCCTCATACTGGGCCTTCATTAGGCCTTTACTTACTACATTGCCTTCACTTACTACATTCCCCCACTTTTTGTCTTTTTAAGGGGAGGATGTTTACTCATCGTCCCGGAAAAGCATAATGCATGGACTGAAGATAACCCAGTGGGCTAAACACTTATATGGTTACCTTCTTTTATTATTCATACACTTATGCCCCATCCGTCTGTTTAGTCTGCACATTCCCTCGTACGACTGGCAGACAGATTTTATTATCCAATTATTTTTTAGTCCCTTATGGTGGGCCTGGGAATGTTAGGCCCGGGACCATGACTGAGGAATGTAGTATTATGATTGAGCCTTAGAGGCACTCCCAAATAATTAATATATGTCAATGATATGGGTATTGCATATATATTTGGAGTGTGTATGGGCATATATGTATAGTAGGTATGTGTACATATGACACTACTTTATATGCAAGCATAAGCATGTTTTTCGTCTGGTGTTGTACTCTGGCCCTTTTACTTTGGTGACACAGATAGAAACACACTCCTATTAGGGCAATTCTAGTTATCACTTGTCTTATTATTAGTAGTAGGCTGAGTGTTTTGAAATATTGGGATAGGGATTGTGATAGTATGTTCTACAGTGCTATGTATATGAGAAGTAAAACAGAAATTTGGAGTAGTGACACTACCACTGAGGCTTTTATATAGAAATATATCGTAATTAGTTACTACCCAGTACTGTCCATTCATGTTATAGGTTACCCTTACTGCTAGTTGTCACTCTCTGGTTAGCTTCACTGGGCAGGAAATAGAAGTGGTTAACATCTCTGTTCCATTGGTTGCACGGCTCTGCGATACACCAGTAGTTGACATAGATCCAGTTGTTTGTTATGGATGCTGTCTTCCAGATAACCTACTGAATGGACAGTAACCAATTTATTAAACAGTTCTGTGTCAGGATGTAGTATTGGTACCCAGACACTGAACAAGATTGTTTTGAATAACATGTGCCTCAGTTAGGATGCAGTGTTACTGACCTAAATTATGACTGGTACTAACAGGCAATTTGTTTACCCAATTTGTAGTTACTATGTAACTTTTTGTTTGTTTACCACATTGTTTTTTGTTTTTTCTTGCTTTCATGTTGTTTGCTGCCATTTGTTTGTTGATTTTTACATGTGTGTTGGTTAAACAGTTTAGCAAGGTTATGCACATTGTAAATGTTGTACAGCAATAATACAGTACAGCAATAAGACAACAGTACAGCAATAATACAGTTGTTTTTACATAGTAACCAAGTTGAAATTAAATGATGGCTTATCCTGGTCCAGCTAGTGGTTTTTAGCTGATTGTTAACTTAATTGTCCATATATGGTAGATAGAGGTGTATTTGACCAGTCTCTTATTTATAAAGCACTTCATTTTTCTGTTCTTGATGCTTCGGGGTTTCTTCACTGTATACTGATATTATCTGGTGTTTTCAGGGTGTGATATTTTCTGGTGGTTTTGGTCTGTGGGATGCAACTTAAACAGCTAGTTAGTTAACATAATAAAGGGTTTTTGTTTGTTCTTGTTTTCAGTAACTCAAACTTAATACACAGTTTAACTTAGTTTGTTTACAATGTAATAAGAACAAGGTAATAGGGACCGAGCCTTTTATAACACAAGCTACACTTTTGCAATTGTTGTATAGACATTCATTTTCATTTGAAGTACATTACTAATATTTTTATACGAAATGTAATGCTTAACGGCTAAAATAAATGCTCACAATCTTCCATGAGAAGGTGTATTGCTTTCCCTTGCTGAACAATTTGTTTCAGCAAAGGAGTTAACAGAATTTTTACTAAGCTTTTTAGAGTTAATTTGCTTGTGATACCAATTTCACTTTTGTTAACTGTTTAGATGCACAACTTTAACAACCACTGCTTCCCATTAACATAACATAACAAAAGAAAAGCATAAAAAATTAAACCAACTATAAAATTACACTAAAATAAATTTTAAATGCAGTACTTTGAGGGTATTTGAGGGTATACTTTCATGATGCTTTGCTATATTTGGGAGCCAAAAGTGGAAACCTGTTCAAATTGTTTGGTTAGCTTTATGCATAAATTGTTATTTTAAAACATTTTGGTTATGATATTCTTATAACTATATTTAAAAGTGCAAACAAGTTTATAAAAAGCCCAAACAAGAAATTAACATTTTGTTGATATTATTTTTACCTTAATATTAAGGTTTCCCCTTACCTTTTTTCTTTGAATAACAAAATAAAAAAAAAATTTTAAAAAACAAAACAAAACTGTGATTGATAAGAAAATATTTTTTGTTTGCAATTGCATTATTTGTTGAGGCAGAAATATATGGAAATATATGTACATATATTTATAACTGAAACCTTTTTGAACTTTGCACAAAAAATTGGTGCTAATAATGATTATACCCCAACCATGATTTTAAAATAGTGTGGTACCACAGATATATAAATTTTTAAAAGGGTATAAAATTGACTTTTGTTGCAACAAAATAAAAATAATAGTCACGTGACACACAACATACAACACAAAACAACACACATGACATACAGGACAAACTTACAATTAACAACAAATGGCGCCAGAATTTTATTCATAACTATACAAAGTAAGGCAAACAAAAATAAAAAATAAAAAGGGTTATATTTGAATAAACAAATTATTACTTTATGTAAAACTTGTTACATAAATTGTTAATATATTAATAATTGCAAAATATATTGTATTAATTTGGTAACAGGGAATTTTGCATTACTTTATATTTAACATTATTTTAAAACTCTGCTATATGGAAATAAGAAACGCCTATGTTTCGAATATTAGTGAGTGGTTAGGATTAGAAGCAGAGTGTGCATTTCTGTTGCTTGGCAACCATATCTTCAAGAAAGTTAGGAATAATTCCAGCTGTTGCATTCCTGAAGGTTAAAATACTTAATTTACTGGATTTATTTAAAGTAAAGTTTTTACCTTGTTTTCCTTTTGTTTCTTGTTTTATTCTGTTTTCAATTGCTGTATATTTTGGAGGTTTCTGTAAAAACTATAACTTTTAACTTTTTAAAACAAAAGGAGAGCAGAATTGAGGAGAGGCGGGGGAGAGAGGGTGGGGGTGCAGAGCAACCTAGGAAGGTAGTGAGACCTGAGCCAAGAGAGATTAACTCTATCAAGATATTTGAAAGTACAGGCAGCAACAGCAAATTAACAAACTAAGAAAGCATATAAAGGACAAACCTTAACCGGTATGTAAAAATATTTGAGAAAGAATATTCTATTTTCAAATATGAGCGTAGAGTGTGGTTCCGTGGGTCAAAGCAGTTGGGAACCTGCACAGTTAGGAACCGCACCCCTGTTTTTTATCCTGGCTTTGAGAGGAGAATGGGGGTAGTTACCTGATCTTGTAAAACCTGAATTTGTTCCCCCAATGTCTGTTGCTTTTGTGTGCATGCCAAATGGATGGCAGGAGTGCCCTTTTTTGGTGCAGTTAACTGGTTTTGGGCAGCTCCATGTGTTATTGTATCAATTTTAGGTGTTAACCCATTTAATTTTGGTTTTTTACTTTGAAATGCTTTTTTATTCACTTCCCTGCGATCGAGTCGCAGCTTCTGTCTTCTAATGTGCTCTGTGAACTGTTCCATATTTTCCTTCATCTGATTTACCAATTCTGTGAAAGTATTATGTGCTATTCTTTCCTTCTGTGCACTTACTTGTTCCGTTCTGACAGGCACCAGTCTAGGTCTCAGTTTAAGTTTAACTGGAACCTGGCTTTTATCATAAGGTATTGGTTGCAATGCAGTGGACCCCGTTTCATCTTTTAATTTTACTAGGACCACGTTTTTCCACTTCTGTCCCCATTCTTCAGGCACAGGGTAGCTACCTGAAGCCTGCTGTTTACCACCAATATTTATAACAGGGGACGGCACTTTTTGCTTCTGCAGGTTTTCTACAGCTGTTTCCAATTTTTTATTTTCCTGCTTCACTTGCTCGAGCATATTATGAGTTTGGCCCGCCTGTTGCTGTGCTAACAGAGCTTGGGCTTTCCAGTGCTCAACTGCCCGGGTTACCTCTTCTACTCCTCCTGTTTTTTCTGTGACTTGTTTGGCCAGCATTCCAACATGCTGTCTGAGCTGTCTCACTACCAGAGACATGAGTTGCAAAATTCTTGCTTTTTTACTGTTTCTCAGAGCCTCGGTTTCTACCATCGCTCTACATAAGCCAGTCCATGTTTCCCCACTCTCTTTTTTAAATTTATATGGACCCCCCTTACTGGCAATCCAGCGGGTCCAACAATTATCAAACTCCGTGGGGATCATGAGGGAGGGGATAAGGGGGTTCCCTAGCTCGAGGTTTACTGCCATGTTAGATCGCGATTCCTACCACGGCAGTTTTGCTTACTCACCAGATCAGCGGTCGGGGTCACCAGTGTTGTGAGAGGCTACCGGTGTGGTGCTTCTGCTTCCTCCTGTTGATATTACTCGGCTGCGTGCGTGTGTTCCCTCTTTGTGCTGCCCCAGCTCTGCGCAGATAGCTGATACAGCAGACCCGACGAGAACCCCCAATAACCACAGAGTCTACTAAGATACAAAGGCACCTCGGCCAGGTTTATTGCGACCCTGACACAATTTCAGTTCCCCGTAGATTACTTAGTCTACCGGGCATACTGCTAGAAAGTGCCGCTCGGCAATGGACTCAGCTCAGTGGCGGGACTTTCCACTGCCCCCTCAGCCGGACAAAGACACCACCCCAGGGACACATTCTTATACACAGGTACAAACAAGTTACACATCATTCCTGACGTATTGAGGTGCAACCCCTCTACGTAATAAGGTGCCGCCTCACACCTTGTACCTGTTGGTTCGATCAAAACAACTCTATCCATCATTTTACCCTTTTGCCCCTGTCATTGGGATGGGTCGGCCTGTTCCATGTTATCTGTGGAATGTTCCGGTATAGTGTGTCTTGGTACCATGTTTATACTGTAACTATGCAACATCAGCCCTTTCCTTGCCAACTTCTGTGAGCAGGGCCTGCCTCTTGCTCACAGCTTAACTTTGCTTCCTATTAGCAAAGTCTTGACCATTACTTTAGTTTGGTTCAGGCCTCATACTGGGCCTTCATTAGGCCTTTACTTACTACATTGCCTTCACTTACTACAACTGGAAATGGTTGCAGCAGGTTTTCTCAAACCTTTGCCAGTAAACGAGCCTTTCTCACAGAGTATTTCACTGATGCAGGAGGTGAGGGTGGCCTTGTAAAGATAGTTTGTGTTTCTTAGAAGTGTTCCAAAGTACCACCTCTCACTAGGCGAACGTGTAAATAACTAGGGCACAGAGACGTTTTTGTAAATTTGGCCCTAAATGCTTTATTCCTCTGTTTTTGTTCTCCCTGGTCTCCCCTCTCCCCCTCACCCATTGAAGTGTACCCCATCTTCCGCTCCCAACACACACACACACACACACACACCGGGGAGTGAGATACTTAGGTAAAAGAATCCAGCACCAACCTGCCGTATGAACAAAGTGCTCCCTAGCTACAATGGAAAGGCTCCAGTCTTGCACTATACAAAATAGGGTGGCTAGTTTGAGTAGCCACACACGTCTCAAAAACATATACTCTAGGGCAGGGATAGGCAACCTATGGCACGCGTGCTGAAGGTGGCATGTGAGCTGATTTTCAGTGGCACTCACACTGCCCGGGTCCTGGCCACCGGTCCTGGGGGCCCTGCATTGTAATTTAATTTTAAATGAAGCTTCTTAAACATTTTACAAACCTTATTTGCTTCACGTACAACAATAGTTTAGTTATATATGATAGACTTATAGAAAGAAACCTTCTAAAAACGTTAAAATATATTATTGGCACGTGAAACCTTAAATTAGAGTGAATAAATGAAGACTCGGCTCGCCACTTCTGAAAGGTTGCCGACCCCTGCTCTAGGGGCATATTATATTATAAATAACATCGAGTCATAACCCGCCCCCCTCCCCCCCGCAACTTTTTCAATGTCCTTCATGGGCACACGGGTTAACATTTTGTTCAGGCATTAACATTTTCTTCCTTGGAGTCTCTTTAGGCCGGTCTCTATAACCTTTCCACAAATACACACACAAAAGGGAACAATTATTCCCTGGGATTCTTCTTCCTTGGGATTATCCCAGATAATTGAGGCGAGCAATAGTGTACATAAGGGGGGTGTGGGCGTGTTGCTTTCACAAAAGTGCAACACAATTTGCTTGTTTCTTTTTTTCTTTTTCTTTTTATGTCAGTGAATTCTACAGCTAAAAGCAAGAACTTTATTTTTGCAGGTCTAGGTTTTTGTTATGCAATTTGGTGTCAAGCACAGCAAAGACATTTTGCTGGAGATATATGAAAGCAAACTGGCATTTTAAAGAAACCTTTCCCCACCTTTAATGTATCATGAACTTCTCTTTTTGAAGAAAGAGAAATACTAAGACAAGGTAGAAAAATGTGAAGGGAAAAACAGAAAGGAAAAGACACACTTGACTGATAAGCACTTTTAGATATCCAGACTTTTTTTTACTAGGTTTCACTCTGAATACCCTGTGACATGACTGTAACCCCCCTTTTCTTCATTCCCCCGTATCCATTTCTGAGATCTATATCATTTGACCTATGTTTTAATCTCTCTTTGTCTGTATGCTTGTGTGGAATTTTCTGTTTTTCAAGCTTCTCTGTTCCAAAATTGCCACCTTTAAGTCTGTTACTGAGTGACCAGAGAGGTTGAAGTGTTCTCCTACTGGTTTTTTGAATGTTATGATTCTTGATGTCAGATTTGTGTCCATTTGTTCTTTTGCATAGAGACTGTCCGGTTTGGCCAATGTATATGGCAGAGGGGCATTGCTGGCACATGATGGCATATATCACATTCGTAGATGTGCAGGTGAACGAGCTCCTGATGTTGTGGCTGATGTGATTAGGTCCTATAATGATGTCACTTGAATAGATATGTGGAAAGAGCTGGCATCGGGCAACAAAGCATCCTTGCAACAAAGCCCGATGCCAACTCTATCAGAGGAAAGCCGACCTCTATTTTCTGAGGGCTGAACGAATCCGGGAACGCTGCTTCCCCTCCGAATTAAATTGTGACTCTTGGCGTCAAGCATCAAATCTCCCTATGCTTGGTTGGTAGCTGCCTTTCCACTGAGCTGCTAAAAAGTCTGGCAGGGCCCGGGAGGGGGGCCGGGGGGCGGCGTGCGGCGTGGGGAGGAGGTGGAGAGAGAACTAGATGTCTAGAAACTCCAGAAAGTGTCTCATTTCTGGAGCGTTCCTGTCGGTGCGGCAGCGCCCTCTGTCGGGCTCTTGTGTGAGCTGCACAGGGATACGGGGGAGCAGAAGTTCTGGCTTCCATAGAGGAGGCGCGGTTTCTAAAGGAAGGGGAGTGGGGGGAGGGGCTAGGTTAGTTGTGTTTGTTTATTGTTGCAGTTGAAACGCGGGTGATCTTACAGCGTTGAAGCCAGAGCTATATTGCATTCGGCTCCCTGAAGGGACCATGTTTTCCTACTGGAAATGTTTACTAATGAACTTTTCTTTAGAAAGTATCCCGTAGGAAGAAAGGGAAAGAAAATGAACATGTGTCTCGGATTTGTTTTGATATAGTCACCACAATAAACACATATGGAGTGACTCCGGATTTACGCTGCTATTCACACAGCTGTCCCAGGATCTGCAGACCTGGGTTCCAGTCCCCAGCGCCTTATGATATGGCCCCATCGACTCCACTGGAGCTCTGCCCATTTATAACAGCTGAGGATGAGTCCCCTTGGCTACCATGGATTTACACTGCTTTTCACCCCCCGGGGAACTGCCCCGGCATCTCCTCCGCCAAGCTGCCTGTCAGAGGATGAGGGTTTTTGCCCTGAGCCCAGCTCTGCCTGTGTCACTGTGCATCCAACGCACAGAGGTAGCTGCCTGAGTCCCCCAGCTGGGAGTCGGTGATGTGCAGGGAGCTGCGTTTCCCATTTTCCAGGCGCTCGCCTATGAACCGCCCCAGAGTGACATTCTCATTGGAGCTCGCGGTCAGCAGATGGGTCGGCCCTTGCCCAGGCAGCTGCTGGTACCACTGGAAGGCTTGGAAAGCGCTGGTGAAAGAGCAGGACATGGTGGAGACCTTCCCTTCCCCTGTAACCAGCCACTCGGGGCTCTGAACCACTTGGGCTTCGCAGCAGGAGACTGGAGGGAAACAAAATAATAACAGTTATCATGAAGGTTATGACAGTGTTATATTGCCTGTTTACCTATTGCAGTGGTTCTCAAACTTTTGTACTGGTGACCCCTTTCACATAGCAAGTCTCTGAGTGCGACCCCCCTTATAAATTAACTTTTTTGTTACAAAAATACACTTTTTTGTATATTTAACACCATTATAAATGCTGGAGGCAAAGAAGAGTTTGGGGTGGAGGCTGACAGCTCATGACCCCCCATGTAATAACCTCTCTACCCCCTGAGAGGTCCCAAACCCCAGTTTGAGAACCCCTGATCTATGGCTATATCCCTCTTTCTTTCTACAGCATCCATCCATCATTCTGTTTTCCCTCCCCTTATCTGCCTGTTTGTACATTTGTACAGATTAAAGATACACATCTTTCCATCAACATCTATTTATTTCTCTGTTCTCTCCCCGAATCTTAAAAAAGCAGGACGAGAAATGCTAACAAAGAACTCCAAAGCAATATTACTGTTCAAATAGATCAGAGGCTGAGATATTTCCCATTGGCAGACCCCTCTCTCCTTACAGGTGCAATAGCTCTTAGATAGATAGATAGATAGATAGATAGATAGATAGATAGATAGATAGATAGATAGATAGATAGATCTCTACTGGCAGAGAGGAATGAAGAAAAGCTAAGATATCTTGCCCCTCACTGACTTCTAAGAGTCTGCATCTTTTTACCCTTTAGAACGAGAAAATATTTGTTTCACTCACAGAGAAAAGCAAAGGTGAGGAGAAGGCTCCACAGAGCAGCTCCACTCTCTGAGGCCATGGTGAGCTCCGTTTCTTCTCTCCCTCGCAGAGGAATATACCGAGGCAGAGTCAATCCGAGAAAGGTCTGCAGGAGACCAGTGGAAACGAGAATTCTCCCTCCCCTCAGGTTACCCCCTTCTCAAGGGGAAGGATTCTCTGCCTACAGAGGCTGCTGTTTCATTGTCTGCCCCGGGGAGGAACAGCCGCTCTGTGAACGGTGCTGGGCTGGGTCCAGACCAGATCTCAGGCTGTGGGAATTAACCAGAGTTTGCAGGGGAGGTTGTGAGCACTCTAGCGCCATCTGCTGCCCTGGGACACAAGGGGGGTGGGAAGAAATTCTTTGCTTCAGGGGAATACTAGGTAGAAGGTCATGGGAATGATGCAGAGCCATCCATACACAGCTTCACTGCCCATTTACTCCAATGGATCCCTGCCAATTTACAAGAGCTGAAGAGAGTGATAGCTCAGTGGTTTGAGCATTGGCCTGCTAAACCCAGGGTTGTGAGTTCAATCCTTGAGAGGGCCACTTGGGGATCTGGGGCAAAATCAGTACTTGGTCCTGCTAGTGAAGGCAGGGGGCTGGACTCGATGACCTTTCAAGGTCCCTTCCAGTTCTAGGAGATGGGATATCTCAAAAAAAATCTGTCTCTTGAAAACTCAGAGAATTGGTAGGTAAAATCCCCTGGGAAGCGAATCTAGGGGGGCGGGAGGGAAGAATTCAGGAGAGTTGGCAATTTTTTAGAGAGAAATTATTAAGGGCACAGGAGCAAACTGTCCCAATGTATAGGAAAGTTAGGAAATATGGTAACAGGCCACCCTTGCTTAACCAGGAGGTTTTCAATGACCTGAAACTCAAAAAAAAAAAAAAAAGAGAGAGAGAGAGAGAGAGGTAAAAGAAACTAGATTAAATTGCAAAGGATGAATATTAAAAAACAACAACACAAGCATGTAGGGACTAAATTAGAAAGGCCAAGGCACAAAATGAGAATAAACTATGTAGGGTCATAAAGAGTAACAAAAAAGTATTGTGGGAGAAAAACGAGTCCTCGCTCTGAGTTTGGAGCCACAAGCCAGAGGCAGGTTTATTTCGAGCAATTGAAATACACATGGGAGAGTACACACAGGAAGGTCTCCATTAGATAAACAATTAGGGCAAGCATTTATATCTTTTGGTACATACAATAATGATCAACACCCGCATTTTGTTTATATATATATATATATATTACATTTTTTAGCTATTTGTGCTACAGTTTCTTTTTCATTCTTATTTAACACAAGGTTGAAAAACAGTATTTATTACCGTTTTTTTCTGCTTGCTTTCAACTTGCCCAGGCCCTGCCTTGACATTTCGTGTTATTAAATAAAAAAGTTAGTCTGACTCTTGCTGTTCCTGGAAGACTAAGATGTCTGCACCTTTTCAACTTCCACAGTATTTTACAAATACATAAGAAGCAAGAGGAAGATGAAAGACACAGGGTTGGCCCATTACTCAATAAAAAGAAATAGACAACAATAACAGAGAATGCGGCAATTGCTGAAGTATTAAATGCCTTTCAGTTTTCATTAAAAAAAATTAAGTGATCAGGCAGTTAACATAGTGAGCATCAGTGTAAATGGAACAGGATCTGAGGCTAAAACAGGAAAACAACAAATTAAAAATTACTTAGACAAGATACATATCTTCAAGTTGGCAAGGCCAGATGAAATACATTCTAGAATACTTAAGGAACTGGCTGAAAAGATCTCTGAGCCATCAGCAATTATCTTTGAGAACTTGTGGAGGATGGGAGAGATACCAGAGGACTGGAGATGGGCAAATATAGTGCCCATCTATAAAAAGTGGAATAAGGGCAACCTGGGGAATTATAAACCAGTCATCTTAACTTCAGTATCTGCAAAAATAAAGGAACAAATAATCAAACAAGCAATTTGTAATCGCCTCATTGAAAATAAGGTAATAAATAACAGTCAACATGGATTTGTCAAGAAAAAATCATGTCAAACCAAGGTAATATCCTTCTTTGACAGGATAACAAGCCTTGTGGATGGGGGAGAAGCAGTAGACGTGATATGTCTCAACTTTAGTAAGACTTCTGATACAGTCTCACATAACTTTCTCATAAACAAACCAGAGACATATCACCTAGACAAACTTACTATAAGGCATGTGCACAACTGGCTAGAAAACTGTACTCATACAATAGTTATTCATGGTTCACAGTTGAGTTACAAGGGCATATCGAATGGGGTCCCGCAGGGATCTGTCCCGTGTCTCGTTCTATTCAATATCTTTATAGATGATTTGGATAATGGCACAGAGATTACACCTGTAAAGTCTGCAAAGGACTTATGCTCCAATACATCTGTTAGTCTTAAAGGTGCCCAGGACTGGCTCTAGGCACCAGCAAAACAAGCACCTGCTTGGCGTGGCACATTCCCAGGGGCGGCACAGCTGGGCCCGCATGGCCTCAGCCGCGCAGCGCAGGGCGCAGGACATGTGCAGCACGCGGGCGCCGCTCACCACCTCGGCCAGGTGGTCGTGGTGCACCTCGCCCATGCCGGCCGTGTGCATGAGCAGGTGCAGCGCCCCGTAGCTCACCCCCTTCACCCACAGGATGTCCGGGGACTTGGCCGCCAGCACCGACTTGTGGGCTCAGATCCACCGGCCGGACACTTCGATCACCAGGTCCGGCTCCTCCGAGACCAGCTGCTGCGGGCTCCAGGGCTGCGCTCCAGCCTGTGACAGTAAGTGCCAGGGGGCGGCCGGGCGATGTCGCCTCCTCCCGCCTCGGGCTCGGACACGCGTTGTTAATCTCCCGCTGGCTCTTCCCCACCCGGCTGCAGGAGGAGGCTGCTCCGGGACCCTGCTGCGGGGCTTTGTCCCCCGCCCCGGGCGAACTGAAGCACAAGGAGGAGCTGAAACCGCTGGGAGCTTGGAAAGGGAGCGCGGCGCTTTCCCCGCCCCCGCTCTCCTCGTCCCCAGCTGATGCGCTCCCTTCCATGGAGCCGGGCGGCTGCTGGCTGCCCTTGCTTCTCTCCGCCTCCCCCAGAGCTTTCCCCGGTGGCCCGAGCTGCTGCTCCGCTCCTCCCAGAGCCTTTCTGGACAGGCCTTTGCCTCCCTGATATTCCCATCACCCGGACAAAGGACACAGGACAGGACTGGGCTCTCCATGGCTCTAGCAGAGGCTGGACCTGGCTAATGTCCCCCCCGACACACACACTCCCAGCTCAGCAGCACAGTCAGCCACCTCTTCGCCTTCCTCTTCTCCCCCCGCCCCCCCTTGCCTTTTTTCCTTTTTTTCCTTTGTGGTTTAAGGTTGAACGTTACTGTGGGTTTTCCTTGCTCAACTCTCCTTCTTGGCACAGGGTCAATTTCAGCCTTGTTTCCCAGCCTGGCCTCCTCTCACATGCTGACAGCAGAAAGAGGTGTGGGGCAGCCGTCCCTGCAGCCACTCACTGCTGAACTTTTCAACTCCACTAATATCAACACTGGTTAGATCTCTGTAACCATCATATGTTTGCTGCAGCTTGATCGCTCAGACTTTCCGTGAGTGGCATTGACAGGGGCTTAAATAGACTTTCTCTTGTAGGTGGAGACCCCCTCCTCTCTCCTATGCAGAATTCAGCTCCTAGATGGAGTTTTGGAGTCACATGGGCAAGTCACATGTCCATGCATGACTCAGTTCCTTACAAGTGGCAGCAATTGCTCACATGCTACCTTGAATGTCTCTTATGTGGATTGGAATCTTCCAAGATCCATTGTCAGTGACGTGTTGCTTGATTGGACAGGCAGCCCCCTCTCTTTTTATGTGTGCAGTACCTCTTACCCAAACAGAGCTATACACTGAATCAAATGCTGCTTCAGCCATTTCTGGTTCAACGTCCCAGAAGCGAAGCAATTGGGTTGGAAGAGACCGGAGTATTCTGAGCAGAGACTTACAGCAGCACTGAAGAAAGACCCAAGGGCATTTTCAGCCTTATGGCTCTGAATTGAGTGGTGTTAATCTATTGGTACCTGAGACATTCAAGGGACTGAGATACACTGGCTCCCTGTCTCGTCTCTGCCTGAGTTTTTGTGGCGCAGGTTCATCACATGACACATAACCCAGGATGAGGTTCCATATCTGCCTCTGCTTGCCAGGCACCAAGCTGAACTGCCTTCTTGCCGCTCTGCAACCCTGACCATAGGGACGCTCCAGCGGCCTCATCCAAGAGAGTGGGAGTAAATTTGATGTGTGTAAATTTGACTGTATGAGTGAATTTTGTGTGGGTGAGTGGTGTGTGGTTGTGTCCAGAATATATTGGATTATATGTCTAATTTACAGGTCAAATGCCCAGGATGACATGAGGATTTATGCTGATATTTGACATCAGTCTAGTAGAACAGTGGTGGAAAACTTCAGGACAATTTTGTACCATTTTTTTGGTAGATGTGAATGCTGAATGAAACTGCCATTAGGTGGCAGCACTTCATTATGAACTTGCTATTTCCTTCCAGACAAGGATAGGTCACACTTCTATTAAAAGTTATGTACAAATAAACACACTGGGGCCTTAAACAGTTATATTATTTCATTTTTGTTTTGGGATTATGGGGACCCTTCTATTTTCAATTCAGTTTATATTTCCCTGTCATTTGCAATTGCAACGCTGTAACTGTGAAGCCTGGCTAAGGGTAGGCAGGGTAATTAATAGCTAAAATTAATGGGGATTGGGCATGCAGGATGGGATGTCAAAGCAGACTAAGAGAGTTACGTGCCCAAATTCCTTTTAATTTCAAAGGGAATTGATCATCCTTTGAAAATTCTAGTATCAATATAACTCTGGGAGTAATTTTTTTCAGTTCTGCCTAAACTCTTTTTATGGTACAGTGGTGTTTGCCCTTATTCAGAGGGGCCAGCACAGATTAAATCCATGCACTGAGGGCTGAAGTAAGACTTAAATGGTGCATAAGCCTTTTTGCTGATCAAATGAACAATTGCAGCTGTGATTTTCAAATGATCCATGGGGAGTTGGGCACTTAAATCCCTCTTGAGTGTCAATAGAATGTGGGTGTCTAACACCGTGAGGAGCCTGTGACAATTCCAGCCTTCACAACCAGGGATTTATTCAGCCAACTCGTAGATTTGTAAGGCCAGAAGGACCATTATGCACATGTAGTCTGCTCTCCTGTATCACACAAGCCAGAGAATTTCGGGAGATGCTCCTTGAACCAATCCCATAATTTATGGCTCAGCTGTAGTAAATTTTTTTAGAAAGAGAAATCTAATCTGTGTTTGAACCATCCAAGTCGCCAGGAGGGCTTTGGCTTCCTAGACCACGGGATGCTATTCGAGGAAGGACTGCTAGGCAGAGATAGCGTTCACCTTTCGAGGAGAGGAAAGACCCTATTTGGACACAGACTGGCTAACCTAGTGAGGAGGGCTTTAAACTAGGTTCGACGGGGACAGGTGAGCAAAGCCCACAGGTAAGTGGGGAATATGGAGACCGGGGAGATGGGTCGGAAACGAGAGGGAGTGTGGGCTATATTGGCAGAGAGAAAGGAGGGTCAGGACAAAACTGGGAGGAAAGATCAAACCAGTATCTTAGATGCCTATATACAAATGCGAGAAGTATGGGGAACAAGCAGGAAGAACTGGAAGTGCTAATAAATAAATACAACTATGACATTGTTGGCATCACTGAAACTTGGTGGGATAATACACATGATTGGAATGTTGGTGTGGATGGGTACAGCTTGCTCAGGAAGGATAGACGGGGAAAAAGGGAGGAGGTGTTGCCTTATATATTAAAAATGTACACACTTGGACTGAGGTAGAGATGGACATAGGAGACGGAAGTGTTGAGAGTCTCTGGGTTAGGCTAAAAGGGGTAAAAAACAAGGGAGATGTCATGCTAGGAGTCTACTACAGGCCACCTAACCAGGTGGAAGAGGTGGATGAGGCTTTTTTTAAGCAACTAACAAAATCATCCAAAGCCCAAGATTTGGTGGTGATGGGGGACTTCAACTATCCGGATATATGTTGGGAAAATAACACAGCGGGGCACAGACTATCCAACAAATTCTTGGACTGCATTGGAGACAACTTTTTATTTCAGAAGGTTGAAAAAGCTACTAGGGGGGAAGCTGTTCTAGACTTGATTTTAACAAATAGGGAGGAACTCGTTGAGAATTTGAAAGTAGAAGGCAGCCTGGGTGAAAGTGATCATGAAATCATAGAGTTTGCAATTCTAAGGAAGGGTAGAAGGGAGAACAGCAAAATAGAGACAATGGATTTCAGGAAGGCAGATTTTGGTAAGCTCAGAGAGCTGATAGGTAAGGTCCCATGGGAATCAAGACTGAGGGGAAAAACAACTGAGGAGAGTTGGCAGTTTTTCAAAGGGACACTATTAAGAGCCCAAAAGCAAGCTATTCCGCTGGTTAGGAAAGATAGAAAATGTGGCAAAAGACCACCTTGGCTTAACCATGAGATCTTGCATGATCTAAAAAATAAAAAGGAGTCATATAAAAAATGGAAACTGGGACAGATTACAAAGGATGAATATAGGCAAACAACACAGGAATGCAGGGGCAAGATTAGAAAGGCAAAGGCACAAAATGAGCTCAAACTAGCTACGGGAATAAAGGGAAACAAGAAGACTTTTTATCAATACATTAGAAGCAAGAGGAAGACCAAAGACAGGGTAGGCCCACTGCTTAGTGAAGAGGGAGAAACAGTAACAGGAAACTTGGAAATTGCGGAGATGCTTAATCACTTCTTTGTTTCGGTCTTCACCGAGAAGTCTGAAGGAATGCCTAACATAGTGAATGCTAATGGGAAGGGGGTAGGTTTAGCAGATAAAAAAAAAAAAAAAACAAGTTAAAAATCACTTAGAAAAGTTAGATGCCTGCAAGTCACCAGGGCCTGATGAAATGCATCCTAGAATACTCAAGGAGCTAATAGAGGAGGTATCTGAGCCTCTAGCTATTATCTTTGGAAAATCATGGGAGATGGGAGAGATTCCAGAAGACTGGAAAAGGGCAAATATAGTGCCCATCTATAAAAAGGGAAATAAAAACAACCCAGGAAACTACAGACCAGTTAGTTTAACTTCTGTGCCAGGGAAGATAATGGAGCAAGTAATTAAGGAAATCATCTGCAAACACTTGGAAGGTGGTAAGATGATAGGGAACAGCCAGCATGGATTTGTGAAGAACAAATCATGTCAAACCAATCTGATAGCTTTCTTAGATAGGATAAAGAACCTTGTGGATAAGGGTGAAGCTGTGGATGTGGTATACCTAGACTTTAGTAAGGCATTTGATACAGTCTTGCATGATATTCTTATCGATAAACTAGGCAAATACAATTTAGATGGGGCTACTATAAGGTGGGTGCATAACTGGCTGGATAACCATACTCAGATAGTTGTTATTAATGGTTCCCAATCCTGCTGGAAAGGCATAACGAGTGGGGTACCGCAGGGGTCTGTTTTGGGACCGGCGCTGTTCAATATCTTCATCAACGACTTAGATATTGGCATAGAAAGTACGCTTATTAAGTTTGCGGATGATACCAAACTGGAAGGGATTGCAACTGCTTTGGAGGACAGGGTCATAATTCAAAATGATCTGGACAAATTGGAGAAATGGGCTGAGGTAAACAGGATGAAGTTTAACAAAGACAAATGGAAAGTGCTCCACTTCGGAAGGAAAAATCAGTTTCACACATACAGAATGGGAAGAGACTGTCTAGGAAGGAGTACGGCAGAAAGGGATCTAGGGGTTATAGTGGACCACAAGCTAAATATGAGTCAACAGTGTGATGCTGTTGCAAAAAAAGCAAACATGATTCTGGGATGTATTAACAGGTGTGAGCAAGACACGAGAAGTCATTCTTCCACTCTACTCTGCTCTGGTTAGGCCTCAGTTGGAGTATTGTGTCCAGTTCTGGGCACCGCATTTTAAAAAAGATGTGGAGAAATTGGAAAGGGTCCAGAGAAGAGCAACAAGAACGATTAAAGGTCTTGAGAACATGACCTATGAAGGAAGGCTGAAAGAATTGGGTTTGTTTAGTTTGGAAAAGAGAAGACTGAGAGGGGATATGATAGCAGTTTTCAGGTATTTAAAAGGGTGTCATAAGGAGGAGGGAGAAAACTTGTTCACCTTAGCCTCTAAGGATAGAACCAGAAGCAATGGGTTTAAACTGCAGCAAGGGAGGTCTAGGTTGGACATTAGGAAAAAGTTCCTAACTGTCAGGGTGGTTAAACACTGGAATAAATTGCCTAGGGAGGTTGTGGAATTTCCGTCTCTGGAGATATTTAAGAGTAGGTTAGATAAATGTCTATCAGGGATGGTCTAGACGGTATTTGGTCCTGCCATGCGGTCATGGGACTGGACTCGATGACCTCTCGACGTCCCTTCCAGTCCTAGAATCTATGAATCTATGAATAAGTGATGAAGAATTCACCACCCCATTAGATAAATTGAAAATTTTTGCCTGTGTGATAAATGAGGGGGGTTAGGGGTAGCACCCTTGTGTAACTCCCCAGCCAATCAGTTAGTTATAGAATCCTCCTTAGCAACTGTACCTGAATTTCCTTACATGTAAAGGGTTAAGAGGTGAACTTAAAATGAGTTGGCACCTGACCAGGGGAACCAATAAGGATGCTGTAGCCTTTCAAAAAACTGCTGGGTGTAGGGGTCTTTGCTTCTCTCGAGCAGAAGCAGACAGGATAGCGATATGCTGTAAGGTTTGGATCAGGTATAAAAATTATCAGCATGATACCTAGAAATACTCATTTGAAACCGCAGGTATGTAAGTAGACCAGGAATGTCTAGTTAGATGTGATTAGATTTAATTCTTCCTCTGTGCTAACCCCCCGTGCTTTTGTTTTGTTTTGTTTTTTTGCTTGTAACCTTTAAGATGGACCCCAAGAAAGTCATTTTTGGTTTTCAATCCCTAAGAGCCTGAGTTTTCAGATGTGTTTTCTTTCTTTTGTCAATAAAATTTACCTTTTTTAAGACCATGATTAGATTTCTGTGTCTCGGGAGGTAAAGAGGCTGTGCATATGTTAATCATCTGATACAACAGTTGAGCTTCCCTTTTCTTTCTCAGGTGCCCCGAGGGAGGGCTGGAAAAGCCGAGAGGCCTCAGAAAAATCTTCCCAAGAGAGGTTTTTCTGGATTGGTAAACGGCAGTTTTCACTTAGGCGGTGTCAGCATCACCGGCCTCGAGTGGCCAGTATTAATCTTTGGAGTCCTTGCGGGCCCCACCTTCTGCACTCGAAGTGCGAATGAGGAATCAGCCTTGACAGCCTGAGTTTGTCCTGCTTCAGTTTCCAGCCACTGGATCTATTTCTGACTTTCTCTGCAAGATTAAAGACCCCTCTGCTACCAGAAATCTTCTCCCCATTAAGGTCCTTATGGCTTTTGGGTCTCATTCTGCTGTCTCTCCTTCCACCTCTCCCCTTTGTGGTGAATTTCTGAGCACAGTTGTGGTGCTGATTCCCAGAAGTCAGTTAGAGGTTTTCATCTCCAGGAACCCAGCTGCAGCAGTTCCCACTCCCCTCACACACGCACACACACACCTTCCCTGTATGTGATCTCCTTCTAACTTCGCATTTAGGAGTCAGTTTCTCAGGGAAGGAGAAAGCTGTAGGATTTTTGTGCAGGGCTCCCTGTTAATCACATCACCGTGTGTCTCTGGGGAAAGCACAGAAATACACGGCTCAGTCCCTCAGATCCAAATCCGTGATCCTCAAACTGATGGAGCTTTCGGATTTCTTGAAGTCTGCAGAGCATCTCTCCCCAGCCTCATTCTTCTTTGATCCTGTGGAATATTAGAAAAGTAGGAAAACAAGCTTTTTCTGCCCGACGTTGTTTGTACCAATACACAGAATAATAGCTAGCGTCAGTTTTCTAAATGCAGTCCAAGGTCACAGACCCACCCGCCACGCCTGCCACTGCCGGCTGGGTCTGCGTTACAGCATCTTCCATGCTGGAGCGGGGCTGAAGGAGAGGTTAGTCGTAGAATGTTGCCATTGATTATCCTGATAACCTTCTTCTTCATTGTTACCTTGGATCAGGCATGATCCCTTATTGTTCTTTGCACAGCACCTACCTCTAGGTGGAAATCATAAGAATCAGCTGCACATGGGACGTTGCAGCTGATTATTGGCAAATATCTATTATTAATTATCATTATTTTTTATTTATTCCAACCCCATCATCAGTTTTACTCAGATTCCCAGTGATTTCCATTGGAACTTTTTATCCATAGAAGGAAGGGCCCAAGGAGTGTGCAGGTTTGCTCATGGCCGATAGGTCCATCAATGGCTATTAGCCAGGATGGGCAGGGATGGTGTCCCTAGCATATGTGTCCCATAAACTGAGAATGGGCAACACGGGAAGGATCACTTGCTGATTACCTGTGTTGTCAGAAGCTACCGGTGTGGTGCTTCTGCTTTCTCCTGTTGATATCACTCGGCTGCGTGCGTGTGTTCCCTCTGTGTGCTGCCCCAGCTCTGCAGATAGCTGACACAGCAAACCCGACGAGAATCCCCAATAACCACAGAGTCTAGTAAGGTACAAAGGCACCTCGGCCAAGTTTATTGCGATCTTGGATACAATTGCAGTTCCCTGTAGGTTTGTGAGCCTAATTCAGGGCATACTACGAGAAAAGTGCCTCTTGGCAAGGACCCGGCTCAGTGGCGGGACTTTCCACTGCCCCCGTGGCCGGACAAAGATATCCACTCAGGGATGCATTCTTATACACAGATACAAACAAGTTACACATCACTCCTGACGTATTGAGGTACAACCCCTCTACGCAGCAAGGTACAACCCCTCTACGTAATAAGGTGCCGCCTCGCACCTTGTACCTGTTGGTTCGATCAAAACAACTCTATCCATCATTTTACCCTTTTGCCCCTGTCATTGGGATGGGTCGGTCTGTTCCCTGTTATCTGTGGAATGTTCCGGTATAGTGTATCTTGGTACCATGTTTATACTTTAACTATGCGAGGTGAATATATATTTATGCAACATCAGCCCTTTTCTTGCCAGCTTCTGTGAGCAGGGCCTGCCTCTTGCTCACAGCTTAGTTTTGCTTTATGTTAGCAAAGTCTTGACCATTACTTTAGTTTGGTTCAGGCCTCATACTGGGCCTTCATTAGGGCCTTCACTTACTACAACCTGTTCTGTTCATCCCCTCTGGGCACCTGGCATTGGCCACTCTCACAAGACAGGATACTGGGATAGATGGACCTTTGATCTGACCCAGTATGGCCATTCTTATGGCTCTCAACCTTTCCAGATTACCTGTACCCCTGTCAGGAATGTGATTTGTCTTGCATACCCCAAGTTACAACTCACCTAGTTGCTTAATGAATCAGAAATCAAAATACAAAAGTTTCACAGCCACCTTATTACTGAAAAAAATCTTACTTTTTATTTTGACCATCAAATAAATCAATTGGAATATAAATATCATATTTACATTTCAGTGTATAGTATATATACAGCAGTAGAAACAAGTCATTGTCCCTATGAAATAGTTTGTCCTGACTTTGCTAGTGCTTTTATGTAGCCCGCCCTGTTGTAAAACTAGGCAAATGTCTAGATGAGTTGATGTACCCCCGGAAGACCTGTGGGTTATAACTGCCTCAGATCCAGAACCAGTTAAGTGGGTCTCAAACTTTTTAACTGGTGACCCCTTTCACATTGCAAGCCTCTGAGTGTGACCCCTCTAATAAGTTAAACATACTGTTTAATATATTTAGCACCATTATAAATTCTGGAGTCAAGCGGGGTTTGGAGTGGGGGTTGACAGCTCACAACACCCCATGTAATGACCTTGCGACCCCCTGAGGGGTCCCGACCCCCAGTTTGAGAACCCCTGCTCTAGTTCTTTTTTTAACCCTGCTATAGTCTTGGCCTTCACAATATCCTCTGGCAAGGAGTTCCACAGGTTGACTGTGCATTGTGTGAAGAAATACTTCCTTTTGTTTGTTTTAAACCTGCTGCGTATTCATTTCATTGGTTGGCCCCTGGTTCTTGTGTTATGAGAAGGAATAAATAACACGTTCTTAATTGCTTTCTCCATAGCAGTCATGATTGTATAGACCTCATATCCCCCCTTAATGGTCTCTTTTCCAAGCTGAAAAGTCCCAGTCTTAGTCATCTCTCCTAATATGGAAACCACTCTTTTAATGGAGGTGGTTTGGAGAGATTAGGAAGGAGTAATCTGACAGCACCACATCCGAGCCAGAATATGTGTTTTTAACAGTCCAACAAAACTCCCCAGGGGCTCTGCTTCCAACCTCAATGGGCACAACATTCTCAGCAGCAGGGCTAGGAGGGTTTTTGTACGGATCTCCTATGTGGCTCTGTCACTGTGCTCTCTGCAAGGCGCAGTAATACACCGCGCTCTCCGCCAGCTCCAGGGCTGCGATGCTCAGAACTGTGGAGCTGTCATCAGCCTGGGACGAAAACCTCTTCTGGGCGAAATTTGCAGTGTGGCTTTGGCCGCTGTAGGACTTCGCTCCTCTCCAGAGAATGTACTGCGGGGCTTGGTTCGGATACTGACGGTACCAGTAGAGATAGACATAGCTATCGCTGGTGGTGTAAGAACAGCTGAGTGTCACAGAACCTCCAGCTGATCCAGACACTTCGGGTTCGTTGGGTTTGACCGAGTCGCCAAGCGCAGAGCCTGAAAAAGGAGAAACACGTTCGAGGACATTTCATCTGTAGCCGAGTAGTGGAAAGGATTCCACCTGCATTGCCATTTCAGGAAATTTAAAAGGCGTCTAAGGGATTTAGGCGCCTAACTCCATAGGAATTAACGCTATGGGCAGGAGAAGGGTTGGGGGTTACCGTTAGGATTAAGGCGAGGGTATGAACAAAGGTTTAGGGTTATGGTGAGGGTGAACTGTCAGGTTGTAGCATTCGCGTTTTGGTTACAGCCTAGGGTACGGGTTACAGTTCAGGGTTCGGTATAGGGTTAGGTGGTTGATGGTTATTGAGTGTCTCATTTCCTTGGGTTTCTTTGAAATCCCAGCCCAGTTACCTAGGAGACTGAAGATCCAAATTCGGAGAAGAAAACACGTCTCCATAGTATCTTCTCTAGCGACCCAGCATCAAACACCCAGCTCCGCCGCTGCCTTAGAGGAATATAAACGACCCGTCTGTCCGGGCAGCTACAACCCTGGAAGATTCGTTAGAAACGAGCTCGGAGGAAAAGGGGACGTCTGGGGAACTCGTCGGAGATCCAGGAAACGCAGTGGATTGAGGTCAGCCAGCAGCTGACATATCAGTGTGCTTGGGGGGGAGGGGTTTGTGGGAAAGGGTCTGCTCTGGGACTCAGAGATCTGCTCCGCCCGCCACAGATTGTGTGTGACGATGGGTAATCTTCTATGCCTCTTCAGTTTCCCTAGTTGTAAAAAAAAAAAAAAAAGGTGGTGGGGGAGGAGGGTCCCATCTCCTATAGGGACTGTCGAGATTTCTTGACGCACTCATGTATCATTGGGATTGGGCATGAATGTGTTTATCAGCAATCAATGTCAGGGTCTATCATAAAAAAAAATGTAATGGGATGAGGCACCCAACACCGTTAACCTCCTTTAAAATGCCGAGCCAGAACTCCTGAAATAATTATTTGAAATTATTTTCCTCTTTCCTCTGCTGCCTTTGCCGTCAACCTCAGTTGATGCGGAGACCCATAGAGCACGGAAGGGTTTCAAAAGACAACCTATGCATCCGATGAAGTGGGTTGTAGCCCATGAAATCTTATGCTCAAATAAATTTGTTAGTCTTTAAGGGTATGTCTACACTACGGGATTAATCCGAATTTACAGAATTCGAATTTTGGGAACAGATTGTATGAAGTCAAATGTATGCGGCCACACTAAGCACATTAATTCGGCAGTGTGCGTCCATGTACCGGGGCTAGCGTCGATTTCCGGAGCATTCCACTGTGAGTAGTTATCCCATAGCTATCCCATAGTTCTCGCAGTCTCTCCTGCCCATTGGAATTCTGGGTAGAGATCCCAGTGCCTGATGGGGCAAAAAACATTGTCGCAGGTGGTTCTGGGTACAGTCTCACCCCTCCCTCCATGAAAGCAACGGCACACAACCATTTCACGCCTATTTTCCTGGGTGAACACTGCAGACTCCATACCACGGCAAGCATGGAGCCCGCTCAGCTCAAGACAGCAGTCATGAACATTGTAAACACCTCGCGTGTTATCCTGCAGTTTATACTGAACCAGGATCAGAAAAATGAGGAGAGGAGGAGGCGGCGATGGCAGCGCAGTGACAAGAGTGATGAGGACATGGACATGGACACAGAATTCTCTCAAACCATGGGTCCCGGTGCTTTGGAGATCATGTTGTTAATGGGGCAGGTTCTATCCATGGAACGCCGATTCTGGGTCCGGGAAACAAACACAGACTGGTGGGACCGCGTAGTGTTGCAGGTGTGGGACGATTCCCAGTGGCTGCGAAACTTTTGCATGCATAAGGGCACTTTCATGGAACTTTGTGACTAGCTGTCCCCTGCCCTGAAGCGCCAGAATACAAAGATGAGAGCAGCCCTCAGAGTTGAGAAGCGAGTGGCGATAGCCCTGTGGAAGCTTGCAATGCCAGACAGCAATGTCAGGAATCAATTTGGAGTGGGCAAATCTACTGTGGGGGCTGCTGTGATGCAAGTAGCCAAAGCAATCACTGAGCTGCTGCTACCAAAGGTAGTGACTCTGGGAAATGTGCAGGTCATAGTGGATGGCTTTGCTGCAATGGGATTCCCTAACTGTGGTGGGGCGATAGATGGAACCCATATTCCTATCTTGGCACTGGAGCACCAGGGTACCCAGTACATAAACCGCCAGGGGTACTTTTCAATGGTGCTGCAAGCACTGGTGGATCACAAGGGACGTTTCACCAACATCAACGTGGGCTGGCCGGGAAGGGTTCATGAAGCTCGCGTCTTCAGGAACACTACTCTGTTTAAAGGGCTGCAGCAAGGCTGCTTACTTCCCGGACCAGAAAATAACCATTGGGGATGTTGAAATGCCAATAGTTATTCTTGGGGACCCAGCCTACCCTTAATGCCATGGCTCATGAAGCCATACACAGGTAGCCTGGACAGGAGTCAGGAGCTGTTCAACTACAGGCTGAGCAAGTGCAGAATGGTGGTAGAATGTGCATTTGGATGTTTAAATGCGCGCTGGCGATGGTTACTGACTCGGTCAGACCTCAGCCAAACCAATATCCCCATTGTTATTGCTGCTTGCTGTGTGCTCCACAATCTCTGTGAGAGTAAGGGGGAGACCTTTATGGCGGGGTGGGAGGCTGAGGCAAATTGCCTGGCTGCTGATTACATGCAGCCAGACACCAGGGCGATTAGAAGAGCACACCAGGAAGTGCTGTGCATCAGAGAAGCTTTGAAAACCAGTTTCATGACTGGCCAGGCTACAGTGTGAAATATCTGTTTGTTTCTCCTTCATGAAAACCTGCCCCCTTTATTGACTCATTCTCTGTAAGGAACCTACCCTCCCCCTTCCCCCAGCTTGCTTTCAAACCAAATAAAGTCACTATTGTTTAAAAATAATTTATTCTTTATTAATAGATTATAAAAAGAGGGAGGGAACCTGGGTGGGGTTTGGGAGGAGGATCGGCGGGAAGGAAAAGGCCACTAAAAAAAGGTTTAAAAAATGACAGCCTTTTGCTTGGGCTGTCCACTGGGGTGGAATGGGAAGGTGTACGGAGCCCCCCCACCCCGCGTTCTTACACGTCTGGGTGAGGAGGCTATGGAACATGGTGAGGGGGGAGGGGAGTTATACAGGGGCTGTAGCGGCACTCTGTTATCCTGCTGCCGTTCCTGAAGCTCCACCAGATGCCGGAGCATGTCTGTTTGCTCACGCAGCAGCCCCAGCATTGCATCCTGCCTCCTCTGATCTTCCTGCCACCACCTCTCATCTCGAGCGTCTATCCTCTCTTCATGTTGGTCCTTCCTGTCCTCACGTTGATCCCTCATGTCCTCCCGTTGGTCCCTCATGTCCTCATGTTGGTCCCTCATGTCCTCATGTTGGTCCCTCCTGTCCTCACGTTCACTGGCTTCTTTCCTATACATTGAAACCGTGTCCTTCCACTCATTCAGATGAGCTCTGTCACTGCGGGTGGATTCCATGATTTCTGCGAACATATCGTCTGGCGTCTTCTTTTTGCGACGCCTTATCTGTGATAGCCTTCGGGACGCAGGAGGGAGGCTTGAAGAATTTGCAGCTGCTGGAGGGAGGGGAAAAAAGGAGAGAATTTTTTAAAAAGATACATTTTGCAGAACAATGCTTATACTCTTTTACGGTGACCAACACTATTCACATTACATAGCACATGTGATTTCTGTGCAAGGTCGCATTTTGCCTCTTAATATTGAGTGCCTGTGACTTCACTGCTAGAGATCACAGACGCAGGTCCAGGCAACAGAATTCAGCTTGCATGTGCCCATGGTAAGCCATTGTCTTTCGGCTTCTGCGCCCTCCTTTCCCACATACCAAGCAAAGCCTGTTGAGTGCTGCAGTTTTCCTGTTAACCTTCAGCAGCAGAAAACAAACTAAGACCCCCCCCCATCCAATGCTCTGGATGATTGCTTTATCCCTCCCCCCACCGTGTGGCAGGTATCAGGGAAGATCCCTGCAGGAACCAAACTAACACCCCCCACCCCACCATGAATTCTCTGGGATGATCGCTTTACCCCTCCCCCCAATGCGTGGCTGGTATCAGGGAAGATCCCTGCTAGCCAAACGCGAAAAGCTCTGGGCCAATCCCCCCCCCCCACGCGCTTGGAGTATGGAAGGATAGTTAAAAGCGATAGTTCCTATTTTAGGGAGAAACCGGGAATTTTATTTAGCAATGAGGGAAGCAACAGGATTATTGGCTGAAGGTGTTAAACTGTCCCAGATCCCTCCCTGAAAAGTCGAGGGAGGCGGATCTGAACCCAATGCCCAAACCCAGAGGAAATGAGGGGAGGGGAGTGGTGTTTGCTTCCTATTTCTCTGTGAATCAGTCTGTTTCCTGGCTCTTCTCCCACTCCAATTTTCAAAAAGTTTTGTTTGTAGCTGTGACTATCTCTATGCAATAGATAAAATGTTTAGACATGAAATGGACTTCTTTGCCTCCCCAGGGAATCAGAGGGACTTACTTGTATAAGAAGCTGGGCGAACAGACAGGCTGAGCGACAGACAGAGAGAGTTGGATGGATGGTTGTTGATTTCAGTGGAGCTGAAACGCTTCACAGCAGCTGAGAACCCGGCACGATAGAGGTAGACCAGAGTTGCCGTGATGGGGCAGAGATCAGAACTTGGCCCAATGTCTTTTACAGCATGTTTCCAGCTGCAGGAAATCCTGGTACAATTTTCCAAGATTTGTGGGGTGATTTGTTTTATCGACAACAAATATTTTCATAGAAAGGTTGTAAATTCTCATGAATATAACTGAGATAATAACGCATCGGGCTTGGTTTGCACAGCATGGTGGGTATAACACTACACAGGGGTAGAAAGGGAAAGATCCTCCCAGACATGGGAAGAGCAGAAGGAACTGAACTTGGCAGAGAAGTTTCATAAAAAGGGTCAAGTAGAAAAACAGTCTCTGAGACCCTGGGTGTGTGGGAGCTCCTCGATCACTTCTTGTATTGCCGGAGACGCAGCTTTGCCCCAGTGTGGGTCTCAGAGCACAGTAATACACGGCTCTGTCTTGCAGCGACACAGCCTCGATCTTCAAGGGAACCGTCTTATTATGATCGAACAGAACTGTTGAGAATTTTCCAGAGGTGAACGTGTTCTTCTCAGCAGGAGATTTATAGGCTGTCAGTATATGCTGGGGTGGTTGGTTCGGATACTGGCGGTACCAGAAGAGATACGGGCCGCTAGAAGTGGTGGTGAAATTACAATGTAATAATACATCGTGTCCCTCTGAGACTGTCAACTCCAGAGGAGACTGAAACACAGAGTCACCTTGAACAAAACCTGTAAAGGGAACAAAAGTTAATTAAAGAACTTTCCTTTTTCTTTCTACTATGTCTCTAATTTCAATAACATTTGATATAAAAACTGGTTTCCATTGTTAAACCAAGTATTGTGTTCCAAGAGGGCAAAGATTTCCTACAGAAAATTTGGATGAATTTTGTTGTGCTAGTTCAAATATTCTGTTTTTCTTAAATATTTTGTGTGCCCATGAGGAACTGGGTGCCTCACTCTCTTAAGTCTTTTGAAATCCTCCACTGTCATAATATGCGTCTGACGAAGTGGGTATTTACTCACGAAAGCTTATGCTCCAATGTCTGTCAGTCTATAAGGTGACAAAGGACTCCTTCTCGCTTTTGTCATAATAGGAATTCTGTAGGTCTTACGTTTTATAAAACCTTAAATATATATAAATTCAGCCAAACTAAACATTTCTCACCTAAGTAATCAAGCAGAAAATAGAGCTGTAGAGCCAAGCAGTAAAGCATTTTGCAGCATAAAGCTATCTTCGTTCTTTTTCTGGCAGTTTTTAGTTAATTTAAAGTTCTTCCTCCTTGTTTTATAAACTGTTAGTTCCGGATTTCAAACTTAGATTTGCTCTTTCTGTGACCTCCTCCTCTCATCCCCGCCCGTCTAATGATGCTGAAGTCACAAGGGAACTTCTCAGTTTCTGACTCAGCTATTGTTACAGAAATAGCTAATGTAATGTGAAATGTCACCATGTGTGAGTCAGGGGCGCCCACTAGTGGATGTAAGAAACCCTGCAATAAAATACCAAAACCCAGCAAGAAAGCCATTTCAGAAACCTTTCTGAGACCACACAATCTTATTTTTAAATGGAATTTATCATGTTGCTGTAGTTCAACCACAAAGGATGGGCTTCAAGTAGGAGTCGCTGAATGACATTCTCTCACCTGTGTTATACAGGAGAGCAGACTCCAAGGTCAAAATGGTCCCCCCTGCGTTTAAAATCTGTGTGTTTATCGATGTGGTATTTAGCTGCTTTAGACATCTGCTTTAAACAGATGATTCCTACCAGCCAGTCCTGATTACGCGCTTTGGACAAAGTGTTGGTTTATCGCTTCTTCACAGACAATCATCTCACTGTTCCTCTCCACACAGAACGCACCTGCTGTGAGATCAGGGTTATGATTCATTATTGACAACACAGCCCCTGTCCTGGACCGGACCCCTTTATGCTAAGCATTCTGCGTTATTTAAGTGTATTCTAGGAGGGCTGGGCTTAGAGCAGAGCCTCATTGTGACAGGCGCTGTACATTGCATGGATTCCAGGTGCTCCTAGGAGACCTAGTCTTAGAGCAGGACTCTGTTGTGATAGGCACTGTGCAAACACAGAATTATAAACGGATCATCCCTGTCCTAAAGACTTCTCACCTGTCTGGATGAATTGTTGTTGCTGTGTTCGTTGGCAGGTAATTGTAATCATCCTGACATAAGTACACCTTGTGCAGTTAATTGTCAGTGACCTTCACGCAGGGAGCATTATAACCCACTCCCTGCGACTTCACCGCCGTCTTAGGGGATTTCCTGATTATTGGGCCTGAAGGGATTCCCCAGTGTTTGTGGTGGGTGCTGATAAATTAGCTATTGTTATAACTCACTATAGCACTTAGACACGCCAATGAAAAGCCGAGGGGAGTTAGGCACCTAACCTGGTAAAGAAATTTTGAAAATCCCACCAAAGAGCAAATTTTGGTGGTATTTGGATGTCTAGCGATATAGATAGCAACTGTCTGCCTCTTAACGTGCTTAAAATCCTTTTATAAATCTGCCCTAGGTGCTTTCACAAATCCCCCTGTGGGTCTCAACCAAGCGTGCACAGAGACCTTCCAGGGGGTACATCAACTCATCTAGATAGTTGCCTAATTTTACCACAGGCTACATCAAAAGCACTAGCCAATTCCGTAGAAACTAAAAGTTCACACAGACAAAACGAGAATTGGAAAAAAAAATTCAGTAATAGTGTTGCTGTGACACCTATGTATTTGCATGTCTGATTTTGTAAGCAAGTAGTTTTTAAGTGAAGTGTAACTTGGGGGTCCACAAGAGTAATCAGACTCCTGAAAGGGGTACAGTAGTCTGGAAAGGTTGAGATACACTGCACTAGGGTGCACATCTTAAAGACATTTAGGCATCTAGTGGGATTTTCAAAAGCATGTAGGTGTCTCAATCTCATTGATTTCAATGGGTGTTAGGTGCCTAGATACTTTTGAAAATCCCAGGAGGCACTTAAATACCTTTTTAAAGCCCATTCCTAGGTGCCTCTCTGCATCTTTAAGCAGCTAAAACCTTTAAAATCTCGCCCCTAGTCATTTGCCCAGGTCTCTATGGGTGAAACAGAATTTAACCATATTCCGACCTCACCCCCGAAGCTTTCCTGCGAGCGAGCAAGATGTGGGGCTAGGACAGCCAGGGCCGACTCTAGGCACCAACAAACCAAGTGGTAGAAGAGGGCCTCATCCTCCCTGATTGAACTAACCTCCTTATCTCTAGACTGATTCTGGCGTGCATATTTATACCTGCCTCTGGAAATTTCCACTACATGCGTCTGAGGAAGTGGGTATTCACCCACGAAAGCTTATGCTCCAATACGTCTGTTAGTCTATAAGGTGCCACAGGACTCTTTCTCGCTTTTTACAGATCCAGACTAACACAGCTACCACTCTGACCCCTGTCTGTAATAGCCTGTCACCTAGAGCAGAGCTGTATCTCTACCTGTGAGGAGACTGCGGGGCTTTGGGGACGCCTGTCTCTGGTGCAGGGCCGGTGAAGGGGAAGGAAGGGAGGGTTTTGTACAGCTCTGCTCTGTGGCTCTGTCACTTTGCCCGCTGCAGGGCGCAGAGATACACCGCGCTCTCTGCCAGCTCCAGGGCTGTGATGCTCAGAACTGTGGGGCTCTCATCAGCCCGGGAACAAAACTTCTGCTGGGGGAAATTCGCATTTTCGCTATAAGCAGCGTACAGCTTCGTTCGTCTCCGCAGAATGTACTGCGGGGCTCGACAAAACACATGCCCATTGTTCAGGGGACTTTACTCTGCTCTGAGTCACAAAGAGGCGGTGAAAACACAACCGGGAAGCAAGGGGATTGTTGACTGAATGTTCTAAACCGACCCACGTGCCTCCCTGAAAAGTCCAGAGGGGCGGATTTGACCCCAGTGCCCAAACCCAGAGGAAATGAGGGGAGGGGAGGGGTGTTTGCTTCTGATTTCTATGGGAAACCGTCTCTGTTTGGTGGTTCTTCCGCCTGCTGCACCTTTCAAAAAGGTTTGTTTGTAGCTGTGACTGTCTATATGCAGTAGATAAAATGTTTCGACATGAAATGGACTTTGACTCACCAGGGAACCAGGGAGACTTCTTGCATAAGAAGCTGGGCAAACAGAAAGACTGAAGGAGAGAATGAGAGACCTGGAGGGATGGATGCTGATTTCAGAGGAGCTGAAACGCTTCACAGTAGCTAAGAACCGGCCCGACAGAGTTAGACCAGAGTTGCGGTGATGGGTCAGAGATCAGAACCTTGCCCGGTGTCTTTTACAGCATGTTTCCATCTGCAGGAAATCCTGGTACAATTTCCCAAGTTTCGTGGGGTGATTTGTTTTATTCACAACACATATTTTCATATGAAGGTTGTAAATTCATGCATATATTAATTCACATAAATATAACTGAAATAATAACGCAGGGATCTGCAACCTTTGGCACCCGGCTCTCCAGAGTAAGCCCCCTGGCTGGCCGGTTTGTTTACCTGCCCCATCTGCAGTTCCGCCGATCAGGGCTCCCACTGGCCACAGTTCCCTGCTCCAGGCCAATGGGGGCTGTGGGAAGCGGCACGGGCTGAGGGATCTGCCGAACCTGCAGATGCGGCAGGCCTGGCCCGCCAGGGGGCTTACCCTGGCCAGCCGCATGCCAAAGGTTGCCACTCCCTGTAATAATGTATCTGGCTTGGTTTGCACAACATGGTGGGTATAACACTAGACAGAGGTAGAAAGGGAAAGATCCTCCCGGACATGGGACGAGCTGAAGGAACTGAACTCGGCAGAGACGGGTCATAAAAAGGGTCAGGTAGAAAAACAGTCTCTGAGACCCTGGCGTGTGTGAGCACCTCGATCACTTCTTGTGTCGGCGGAGATGCAACTCTGCCCTACTGCGTACCTCACAGCACAGTGTTACACGGCTGTTCCTTGCAGGGACGCAGCCTCAATCTTCAAGGGAACCGCCTTATTGTGGTCGAAATAACTGCTTAGAATGTTCCAGAGGTGACCGTGTTCTTCAGCAGGAGATTGATACGCTGCCAATAAACGCTGGGGTGGTTGGTTCGGATACAGACGGAACCAGAAGGGATTTCGGCTGGTGAAAGCGGCGATGAAATTATACTGCAAAGTGGCGGGTTGCCCCACTGAGATTTTCATTTCTGCATGACACTGAAACACAGAATTACTTTGAACAAGACCTGTCGAAAGAAAAAACAGTAACTAAAATATATTTATTCGATCATAGTTTTACACACACAAAAAAATCCCTGATGATCTGATGTAGAAACTGGTTTCCATTTTAAAGCAAAGTATCGCTAAAGGAAAGCAAAGTTATTTCTATTAAATTATACAGTTATACAACTCATAGACTCATAGAATTTTCCTCCAGGGTAGATTGGCAGAGGCCCTGGAGGTTTTTCGCCTTCCTCCGCAGCATGGGGCAGGGGTCGCTTGCTGGAGGATTCTCTGCAACTTGAAGTCTTTAAATCATGATTTGGGGGCTTCAAAACTGAGTCAAGGGAGAGAATTATTCCAGGAGTGGGTGGGTCAGCTTTTGTGGCCTGCATCATGCGGGAGGTCAGACTAGATGATCATAGTGGTCCCTTCTGACCTTAAAGTCTATGAGTCTATGGTTCGGAGAATCTAGTTTTCTTTTTTTTAAAAATTATATGTGGAATTTTCAAAAGTCTTTAGGAATGTGGGTGCCTAATTCCCCTAGGCTTCTTTGAAAACCCTAGCCTGTTATAACAGGACTTTTGTAGTTCTTAAATACAATATATGAAATAAAAACGATCATTTCTCGCACCTGACTTCACAAGTAGAAGACAGATCTGTAGAACAAGGCAGAGACCATTTTGCAACTTGAAATTATCCCCCTTTTTGCTAGGCCCTTTATCCAATTATAAAAATATTTCTTCCTCCTGTTTTGTTTATTAAAAGAAAGTATATGCTGTAAAAGACCCCTTACTTCTCCTCTTTATGACGCGAGAGTCCCGAAAGAGATGCTATCCAGGTGAGTGTTGGATTCAAAATAAAATACAATGTAAAATGTAATTCCCAGAATGTCAGGCGCGCCCCCTTGTAGACATAATAAATCATGCAAGTAATTTTGACAAAGCAGCAAGGAAACATAAGAATGGTCTGGCTCAGTAAGGGCAAAGGTCCATCTAGCCCAGAGGTTCCCAAACTTATTTGGCCTACCGCCCCCTTTTCAGAAAAAAAATTACTCAGCGCCCCCCTTTTCAGAAAAAAAATTACTCAGCGCCCCCCTAGAAATCTACCTTCCTTAAGCGAACAAACAGAAAGATGCAGTGACAAATTTGTGTTCTTTTATGTATCTATATTTCTACCTACGTCCTACAATATAGTAAAGAAAGATGTGTTATTAGAATATCACCCACGACATCAGGTATACAGTGGTTTTTGCGTAAGATGGCAAAAGACAACCAAACTAAAATACTAATGAAACTAATAAACTGGGTTTTGTTCTTTGCTCAGCATTAGATATATGTATTTGATATTAAATTGTCAAATATCAAACTAAATTTATCAAGAAATAATTAATTAAAAATAACCAATATGCAATTAAAAATCAGTTAATAGTTTTAATTCAGTTTGCCCTTATTTAAATAATTGTTCCTTATTAACACACGCCTTATTTACCAATTAACACAGATGATTTGATAGATATAAATAAATGTTAATAGTTAACAGTTTTTTTACTATTTCATTCCCGTTTTCGTTAATATTGTAATAAAAATATGACAAATATATTGACTGTACACTTCAAATAGTACTGTACCGACACAAGCCTGCTATGATTTTATTATTAGTAAGCACTAGAGACACAGAAACATACGGTAGATATGTAAGAAAATGTATAAAAATACTCACGTGTAAATTGCTGTTTTATTGAAACAACAATAATACAATTTGCTTTGTATGTGATCCGTAATCCGTAAAGATCGAAGGTATTGAATATGAATAAAAAATTTTAAATACTTATTTGCACTATTGTTAACTGCTTTTTACACAATTAAGAAACAATCTAAATTAGATTTCATACATGTCGCGTATTTATAGTATCGTATTGTAAACAAGTCATTACACGCACATATTCCTGCCGATGCATGCTGGACTTCCCGACAATGCGCGACATGCTCGCCTGCCAACACTTGCTTGTTAAGAGTTGTTGGCGGACTTGACACCTGATCAGTTATAATTTGTGAATTTATTTGGAAAATAAAGTAATCACTACAACTTTAACTCTATGTTACACAACAGATGAAACGTGTACGAACAGTTTTTCAAAATTTTCTTATATTCTTTCTTTATGCTTCCACCGCCCCCTTATTTTTATTCAACGCCCCCCAATTGCACCCGAGGCTACTACTGCCCCCTGGATCGTTCCAGCACCCCCCAGGGGGCGGTATCGCCCACTTTGGGAACCTCTGATCTAGCCCAGCGTCCTCTCTTCCAACAGTGGCCAGCACCAGGTGTTTCAAAGCGAATAACCAGGACAGGGAGCAGAAGGAGACTCCACCAATTGGAAGGCAAAAGATGCACTGTCCTAGGGATGGGGGTTCCACGACCACCACTCCCAAGAGGAGGAGGAGGGTGGTGGTGGTCGGGGACTCCCTCCTCAGGAGGACTGAATCATCTATCTGCCGCCCCGACCGGGAAAACCGAGAGGTCTGCTGCTTGCCAGGAGCTAGGATACACGATGTGATGGAGAGACTGCCAAGACTCATCAAGCCCTTGGATCACTACCCCTTCCTGCCCACGTGGAGAAGCAGGAAGGGGTAGCGATCTGAGGGCTTGATGAGTCTCGGCAGTCTCTCCGTCACATCGTGTATCCTAGCTCTTGGCAAGCAGCAGACCTCTCGGTTTTCCCGGTCGGGGCGGCAGATAGATGACTCAGTCCCCCTGAGGAGGGAGTCCCCGACCACCACCACCCTCCTCCTCCTCTTGGGAGTGGTGGTCGTGGAACCCCCATCCCTAGGACAGTGCATCTTTTGCCTTCCAATCGGTGGAGTCGCCTTCTCTCCCTTCCCTCAGATGGGTCATCTAGTCCACTAGCCAGTCCCAAGCCCGGTTGGAAAAGCAGGAGAGTTGGCATCAGGCTGGCAGCCAGCCATAAAACTTTGCCAAAAAAATCCATGAAATGAGTCCTCTATAAGCCTTATATGTAGGCTTGGAAAGATTCGATTTTAGCAGTAGACGTAAAAATGTGGATTTCACCATAAGCCGCACAAACCCAGGTACAAGTACTTCCCTTGATACTCCTTTGCTTCGCTGTAAAATTCAGTTAAAAAAAATGCTGCTTGGAAACTTATTGGGGTTTGATTTAAGTCTGTTTACTTTGACATATGAAATATCGACATCATGTTTCGATGGTCACATCGATTTAACTTTTTGGATCTCCGAGTCTTCTGTCATTAAATAACCCTTTGCCTCGCTGTAAAATTCAGTTACGAAAAATGCTGCTTGAGAGCTTATTTGGCGTTTGATTTGTGGCTATTTACTTTGCAGTTGACACACGAATTCTCAGCATCATGTTGTAATGGACACATCGCTTTAACTTTTGGGATCTCGGCTGTTTTCTCTCATTCATTGTGTAAATCACCCAAGTTCTGCGATGAGTGCGGGGCATGAGGAGGAGGAGGAGGAGGAGCACTGTGGCTACCTCTAGCCTCAGCTGACATCGGGGCCCCATTGTGCTGGGTGCTGCCCAGACACTGACAGAGACAGACCCCGCTGCGATTAAACATTTGGGCTGGGATTTAAGAGCCCGAGGACAGAAGGCCTCCATTCAATCACAGGTATTTATGGATGCATGTAGCCATTTGTTTTGATGGGTGGCATCTTCAAGAGACCCTGCAGGCATTCTGCAGTGTGTGTGTGTGTGTGCGTGTGTGCGTGTGTGCGTGTATACACAGTCTGTAATGTATCAGCGAGATGTTGACAGAGAGGACAGCACCTGTCTGAGCTGTGGCCCAGCGCTGCATCCCTCCCTGGGGGCGAATGCTGGGTCATGGGGACGCTCTCTCTGGTCCCTCTTCCATGCCGAGCCCCTGAAGGTGAAGGGAAGGGGAGGGTTTTTGTGCAGCTCTGCTGTGAGGCTCTGTCACTGTGCCCGCTGCAGGGCGCAGAGATACACCGTGGTGTCTGCCAGCTCCAGGGCGGCGATGCTCAGAGCTGTGGAGTTGCCATCAGCCTGGGAAGAAAACCTCTTCTGGGCGAAGTCTGCGGTAACACTGCCAGATCTGACTTCCTTCGTTCCTCTCCGGAGGATGTACTGCGGGGCTCGGTTCGGGAACTGACGGTACCAGTAGAGATAGACACCAGCAGTGTAACTAGACTCATAAGAACAACTGAGGGTCACGGAGCCGCCTTCAGCTCCAGACATCTGGGGTTCCCTGGGTTGGACCGAGTCACCCAGCACCGCACCTGCAACAGGAATTAAAATATACTAGTTGTATGCAGTCTGGGCGCTCACCACTATAACCTTAGACAGGTAGATGGAGAGCGAGGCGGTAGCAGGACACAGAGAGAAACTGCAAAGAAGGAGAGAAAGAGAAATGGGAACAGGGAAACGGGGTGTGTGTATATACAGATAGAGATTCGGGAGCACTGGGACAAACTCTACGACCAACTATCTGGATAAAGAGTGAAAACAAAAAGGCCGAACATTAAACGTTTGCTCATCGTGTTAAGCAAAGTGACTCCGATTTCAATTCCGCTCTGAACCCTTCAGCCCTGAAGAGACAGCGTCCTGCCTGCATGTGATAGACTCGCCCAATTTCTTCAGCCACTGGCCTAATGAGGGGCATATGTGGAACCCTGAGCCCTCCCGAGCCCACAGGAAAGGAAGCGTGGTTGGTTTCGCTTGTGAACGGCGTCCTCGCCTTCCTCAGACCTCCTTTAAAGTGTTTTGATTTGCTGGTAAGTGCGACTCTCTTTGCAGGCGGTTACATTAAGTAGGAAGCACAGTGACTGGTTGTACATAGAGTAAATCACATGTCGGAGAAATCTAGGACCCCACCTCCCTACGACCAGTTTCTCAGGCATTCTTGTTTACGGTGAGGAGAGAGTCCCACGGATTTTTTTCCCAGTAGAAATTGCTCTTCTAGCTTTCGTGCCCCCGAAAATCCCCGCGTCCACAAACATCACATTTAAATATTCAAATTGAATCACACGCCAAAGACCCCCTCCCCGCCGAGGATAAATTACATCCGAGGGCGCACACGGAGCTCATTCAGGGAAAGTCTGGATTAATGCAGAAATGTTTCAAAGGATTCCCTGAATATCCGAAAAAACAATGAGGAGTCCTGTGGCACCATAACAAATACATTTATGCCCAAATAATCTGTTAGTCGTCAAGGTGCCACAGGACTCCTCGTTGTTTTTGCTGAAATAGACTTACACGGCTACCCCCTCTGAAACCTGAATATCCGAGTATTTGAGCTTTTGTAGGAAATCCCGTTCTGAGAGTCCTCTAGGTTTTCCTGCAGCGACCATGCTGGGTGCAATCACTGTGTCGCTCATGCCACAGTAGTAGACGGCGCAGTCGCTCAGTTCACTGGAGTTTTTCTTCAGGTGGAAGCTCTCCTGTTTCTCGGGTGTGGCGGAGAACCCTCGCCTGCTCTTTCTGTCCTCCTCATCCGATGCTTCATATTGTGTCAGCAAGAGGCGAGGGGCTTCATTTGGGTGCTGCTCGTACCACCAGAGCGTGGGAATTGGGGTGTTGTCATAGGTGCATTTCAGCAGCACTGGTTCCCCTTGGGATACAGTCACTCGGTCATCAGGTTGTGTCACTGACTCTCCATTAGCCCCTTCTGGAAAAAAAATAGAAGTTTACGTAGAGACACAGACGGCTCTTGGCTTGAACCCGCAATGTTTATCTACCACCCAAGCTTTCGGAGACTGGAGGGAGTGGAAGGTTTATAAACAAATGGTTACAAAAAGAAGGTAGGGCTAACTCCGCATCGCCTGGAACTGGATGCAACTTAACTCTAACCCTCACCATTTACACCAGATGCCATCTGGCCCCATACAGAGCTGAAATGGTGCAGACACGCTACTCACCCAGAATCGGAAGTAGTGTAAGAACAGACACCCAGGGGAGGAACATATTTCAGGGATGAGGTGGGATGGAAACTTCTCCCCACAGCCCAAGAAGGAAGCTTCTTCCTCGCCTTCCCCAGCTGTGCGGAGGAGCTGGGAGGGAGAGGTTTTACTCAGGGAGGTGATGCCTTAAATACACAGGCAGCTCTTTGCTCACTGGCGCTGGTCTCCGCTGCAGAGTGACTGGTGCTAACCACGCAGGCCGTCCGGTACTGCCCCCGCACTCGGCTCTCTGGCTGCCGCACAGAGCTGGAGGGGAAGGAGGAGGAGAAATTGCGGGTCGGGGGGATCCGAGACCACGTTACACAGCGGGGCTCTGAACTGCCAGCCTGTGACAGCTCTGCGCGAGAGGCGAGTCAGTGATAAAACAGCGCCCCCTTGTGGGGAATGTGAAGAAATTTTGCTAAGCAGCTCAGTATTTTTTTTTACTTTTACTCCAGTCGGACTATCCCGTGTTCAATTACTGCAAAATCTCCCTGATGTCATGGAAAAGGAATTAGGGTCAATCCCGCAGCTGGAGTAAATCAGTGTAATTCCTGGAAAGAAGGCACAAAACGATTGTTTGCTTTTGCTTTCAAGGGGAGAGCGCTGACTGACGACATGTACCCAAACCACCTGCCACAAGGTTTTTGCCCCATCAGGCATTGGGAGCTTAACCCAGAATTCCAATGGGCAGCAGGGACTGTGGGATAGCTACCCACAGTGCACCACTCCCTGAGTCGATGCTACCCACGGTATTAAGGACGCACTCTGCCGACCAAATGTGTTGCTTCACTGTGTGGGGACATGCATTATCGACTGTATAAAATCGGTTGCTAAAGATCAACTTTATAAAATTGACCTAATTTCGTAGTGTAGACATGAGCGTGCCAGGATAAATAACCTTGGGACGTTATTAGAGATTTTAAACATAAACTTTCAGAAGTTACTTTAAAAGGACTTTAAAATTTGGAAGGTGAAAGAAATCCTTCTTCAAGACATAAATCTACATATAATTGCACAAGGCTAAGGGAAAACCTCCTATAAGGCAAGTTCCCTCATAACTACCCACTCCGGAGTGCCTTTCACCTTCCTCTGAAGTAGATGGTAGTAACTACATTCAGAGAGCAAATACTGTGCTAGACGGATGTCTGGTCTACTGCACACCTGTAATTCCGACATTTCTATCTTTCCTGACTTCACTTCAATTTCTGGATCACTGCATTTCTGAAACCAGCAAAACCTTCACACAGCAGACACAAGGGCAATTATGGGAGGTAGAAATAGTTGATAAATTAGACGAGATTTATATTCTGTTTCCTCCAGGAATGTGGAACATTTCAGTTTTTGAGAGACCCCCCAATGTCCTAGTTTAAGGGCTCGGATCTCAGCTGATAGGAACCAGGGCAGCTCAGCTGACTCCTGGGCAATTCCTCGCTGGTTTTAAGCATTTTGAGGAACTGGAACATTTGCTTCCACTGAGCTCCAGCCAGTCCCAGCAGTCTGGGGTCTGGCCCGTTCACCCCATTGGAGCGCTGCACAGTCACACCCGCGGGGTGGGAGTCACTGACTCCACTGGCGCTGTGCAGAGTCTGTTCCTCTGGGGCTCTGACCCACACCTCCTTAGTGCCGCCTCCTCTTCCCCCAGCGGGTTTCTGTGCAGCGACCCTGCTGGGTGCAATCACTGTGTCGCTCATGGCGCAGTAATAGACGGCGGAGTCGCGCAGTTCGCTGGAGCTTTTCTTCAGGTGGAAGGTCTTCCCCTGATTGTCGGGTGTGGCGGAGAACCCCCGCCGGCTCCTTCTCGCCTCCTCATCGGATGCTTCATATTGTGTCAGCAAGAGGCGAGGGGCTTCATTTGGGTGCTGCTCGTACCACCAGAGCGTAGGAGTACCGTAGGAAGTGTCATAGGTGCATTTCAGCAGCACTGGTTCCCCTTGGGATACAGTCACTCGGTCATCAGGTTGTGTCACTGACTCTCCATTAGCCCCTTCTGGGAAAAAAATAAAAGTTTACATAGACACACAGACGGCTCTTGGCTTTAACCTGCAATGTTTATCTACCTCCCAAGCTTTCGGAGACTAGAAGGAGGGGAAGATTTATAAACAAATGGTTACCCAAACCCCCCAAAACAAACAAACAAACAAAACAAAACAAAACAAAAAACAAAAAAAGTAGGGCTAACTCCGCGTCGCCTGGAACTGGATGCAACTTAACCCTAACCCCACCATTTACACCAGATGACCATCTAGTCCCATACAGAGCTGAAATGGTGCAGACACGCTACTCACCCAGAATCGGAAGTAGTGTAAGAACAGACACCCAGGGGAGGAACATATTTCAGGGCTAAAGTGGGATAGAATTTTTGTCCCAAAGCCAGGAACGAAGTTGCTTCCTCGCCTTCCCCAGCTGTGCGGAGGAGCTGGGAGGGAGAGGTTTTACTCAGGGAGGTGATGCCTTAAATACACAGGCAGCTCTTTGCTCACTGGCGCTGGTCTCCGCTGCTGAGTGACTGGTGCTAACCACGCAGGCCGTCCGCTACTGCCCCCGCACTCGGCTCTCTGGCTGCCGCACAGAGCTGGAGGGGAAGGAGGAGGAGAAATTGCGGGTCGGAGGTATCCGAGACCACGTTAAACAGCGGGGCTCTGAACTGCCAGCCGGTGACAGCTCTGCCCGAGAGACGAGTCAGTGATAAAACAGCGGCCCCTTGTGGGGAAGGTGGAGGAAGTTTTGCTAAACATCTCAGTGTTTCTCTTACTTTTACTCCAGTCGGTCTATCCCGTGTTCAATTACTGCAAAATCTGCCTGATGTCAAGGAACAGGAATTAGGGTCAAGTCCCCAGCTGGAGTAAAGTAGTGTAGCTCCCCTGGGATGAATTGAGCTACACCAAACCCCTGTATAGCTAGCTACACTGTACTGAAGAATTGGGAAGAAAAGATTCTAGTCTGAAATTGCTGGAAGGATTCACAGTCAAATGTCACACAGGGCACAGACGTGGCTGCACTATTCCTATCTTTTCTCTCAAGATTGCATCCGTAAAGGCAAAATGCAAC